>NW_004955415.1:6063519-6280833 GCF_000276665.1 Chinchilla lanigera | reverse complement strand
AGAGAAAGAAAAGCTACTACAGCTACTCGTATTTTGATAATTGGACAAAATACATTAAGCTAATCAGTACCGTGGAAAGAAAATCTGTCTGAGCTGTGCTCCATTCCTGGTTCTGCTATTTTGACAGTTTGGAAAAGATACTTTAGCTTTATGGACCCCTGAGAGCTGTGAAGATGGAAAGGCTGGGCGGGGCATGTGACCAGTGGTCGTTCACTGGCCTCACAGGCACAAAGCCAAGGATGTGAGCGCCGGCCCAGACGCTCAGGAGAGCTGATGAATCCCTGCGCACTGCGGTGATGCTTGTCCTAGCCAAGCTTTCAGTCCTGACGGCTGTTATTACTGATGTACAATATTTAAATTCTAAAATGCAAATAGCTGAAGAATTAAGAACAGGGCTGGAGTGGAAAAATGAATTTTGCAACATTATAGAAAGTCAGGGACTAGAAACAAGTTCTCCAAGCTTTCAGCCCAGTGTTTTTTGCCTCTGCTTTATCACGAAGAAGGGCTTGAAGCACTTTGATCAGTGGAGCAGGGTGATGGCAAATATCGTGGGTTGCAGTGAAAAATGAAATTCAAGCTGGCTGTGCCGCGTACCGACCGGGGGACACTGTGCGAGCCAGGCAGCTTCCATGTCTCCTTTCTCTCATCTTGTAGAATGGTGACAATGACTTTTATTGCTTTCCAAGAACGTTGTGAAGTTCCAGTGGGATGAAAAATGACATTTAAACTTATAAAGAGCAGCAGAAGTACAAGGGATCTGGTTTATATTTATATATTATGGGCTCTAAAGTGGTGCGGGAACATACTTGCTGGGGTTATCAGTATATTGAAAATGCTTTGTTTGACAGGTTCTGCTTGGAACAGGGTGGAGCAAACGAGATAAGCGCTGTGCCTGCCAGCCCGGGTGAGCCCTTGGCTACTTCTGCGTCTTCCTGTAACTAGAATGAGCTCGAGAACTCAGCTGCCCCAAGTCCTCTGTTCATTCTTCTTCCATAATCCAAGTTCAATACCAAACTAATTAAAAGCAGTGAAGGTCTTTACTCGAAACATTTGGAGAAGATCAAAAGTAACTTCGATCTTCTTGCCATCCTTTCCCCCATCCTCCCAGTTTTTACACCTCTTGCAATCTGCAGCCATTCCAAGACTTTAAACTTTCACTGTCACCCAAGATCTCAACTTGACTGAGAACAGAAAAACGATTTTTTTCTCATCTTTTGCTTCCAGCTTCTTTACTAGATGCCTTTATTTGATTAAATATTTGTCGTTTTGATGAACATTCCATGTCTTCACTTCTCCATCTCTGTTCTTGTTTTCAAAAACAGGGCAAAACGAAAATTAAAGTGCTCAGAATTTGTCTTTTGAAGTGCAGGGAGGGGTGAGGTTTAATAGAGGAGGGAAAACACAATTCTTATGAATGCATCGGGGAAGAGTAAAAGATAATAAACACAGAATATAAGCAGTTAAAATTGTTCTTATCTCCCCAAAGCCATGACTGGGGGATGTGAAGTTTGCATTTGGGCTCAGGTGAGCAGCAGTTTTAAGGAAGTTGCTTATTTTTTACTAATACTCATTGAGATTTTTCTTTTTATTTTCTTCACACTAGTCTATCTCCTGATCTAAATTTTTACTGCTGATCAAACCTCTTCAATGCTGGCTTAAAGTATCTTTCTTTATTTTTAAAAGAGGGTGTATCTCTATTTAATCTCTTTAAATACTGAAAGTCCTCCTCTTGGAAGAAAACGCCTTTGTTGATAAGAGTTAGCGCTGCTTCATTATCCTGGAACATAATTTGGGGTTGCTGGTTGAGAGGGCTGGGCAGGACAAGCCACTCTGCTGCTGAGCGCCACCATGTGGCTCTGTAAGGGGCCAAGGTGGCATAGTTGGGGTACTGCAACTTGACATTTACGTTGGACCACATACTCAACCCGGCTTTAAATTTTCTCATCTGGAAATGAGGACTGTCTTCCAATCTCGTGGTATTTGATTTTATAGCAGGCATATATTACAACTAACATGATTTCTTTGTGTATCCCATTTTGAGGGCTGTGACAAATAAACCTAGGTTATTAGATAAAAATGATCATAGTAACAAATGGTAATTCTATTATTAAAAACAAAGTGACCCGCACTACCAGAAGTCTATGTAGTGTTGGCATTTTGCTGTGAAATGGAATGCTTCATCTGTTCCTCATAAAGCCCTTTTTACTGAACACTTACTATGTTCAATTTACAGGGGAGAAAACACTGAAGTTAACTGATTTGTACAGTCTTACGGTTCACGAAGGACAGAACTGAAGTCAAACCCAAGTCCAATGTGACAACCTCAGATTTTAACTACTCTAAGGCACTTATGAGAGGGTTGGGTCCAGAAATATCATTTTGTAGCAAGAAGACTGAAAATAGAACTTACAGTATAGCAATTCGAGGGACTTAATACTGTAACCATCTATGTAGCTGTTTCTCTCATCATTTACATACATATATAAACTAGATAGATAATATATATAATTTTATGTATAGTATATATATATGTGTGTGTGTGTGTGTATACCTTGATTTACAAGGAGATTACATCCTGATAAACCCAGGTTAGTTTGAAAATACTGTAAATTGAAAATGCATTTCATACACTTAACCCACGGAATACTATAGCTATGGTTTCAGTTGCTTACCCTTGGGACAGTGTTACAGCCCAGGGGCTGGGCTCCCTGCGGTTACCTAGCCTTGTGAAAGCATCACAGTGCGTATCACTCACTCAGGCAAAGGTAAAAATTGAAAAATTTGAAGTATGCTTTCCATTAAAATTGTACTGTTTTTGTACCATCAGAAGTTGAAAACTCCTTAAGTCAAAGCATTTCAGGTTGTAAATTGGGACTGCGTGTGTGTGTTCACTTGCTAAAATTATGTACAACGCAAACAGTAATCTAATTTCTTAGTATTTAGGGCGATTACTGTTGTAATCACTGCTTAAAACCACAAGAGGGCAATAAAGGACCACTGTTCTCTGGTTCTTCCAGGGCAAGCATTAAAAAGAAATCATATTCTTGTTTTCCTTGGTACTATATCCATTTCCAAAAGCAAATATTAAACTTTAATATTTAGATTTCTGCAAACACACACACACACACACACACACACACACACACACACACACACACACACACTTCCCCAAGGGTAGAGCTTTGAGTTTTGTTAACTCAGGTTTTCGGTGACGTTAAATCTGAGTACCGTGCGTGGCGTGAATAAGGAATATCCACGGCGCATGGTTTGCAAGTATTTCTTACCCTTGGTCTATGGACTTTTCACTTTCCCAGTAGTGCCCTTCAACACACAAAACATTTCGATTTTGATAAAGTCCAATTTGTCCACTCTTTTTTTTTTTATTATTTGAGTCTAAAGTTTGCTTTTGTTTATTTATTTATTTATTTATTTATTTATCTAATAAGAGTGTGCCGCCATGCTTACCTTTAAGTTTAACATTTAAAGTGACTTTGCTTAGTTGAGTCAAAGGTTAGACAGCTCTGCTGACTTGGGTGGGGTCGCATCCATTGATAAAGGACTGCAAAAGTACTCAGGAGGGAAAATAACTGGCTTAGGGGAAAAGGTTGATTGGTTTGCCTGGGTTTATGAAACTAATAAACAAACTATGTCTGAAGTGAAACCCTCTTCTGAACTCTCTGGGGTGTTTAAAGTAAGGTCCACTGTGGTGATTCCAGATTCTCTCTATTGCTGGACTTGCTGTTATACAACACATTCAAAACTGCTTTCCTGGTCTTTATGTGTCTTGGTACATTTTGATCTTATAAGAGCTATGGAGAGAGGTTGAGGCATGTCCTGAATTGATGCTAAATATCTTCTCTGAGTTGAAAATATAGATTCAGTAGAAATACATCTGTATGTGATCTAGTTACCTTTTGAGTTAGGAGCAGGATGCTAGGAACAATAGGAGCAGAAATGTTTCTGGAGCTGAATGCTGAGCTCCTGGGTAGGAATGATGAAGCTTATTTCTGAGAGTCACAGACCAAGATGATGCAAAGGAACTTGTGCATATCTACAAGAATGTCCAGGATGAATGAAAAGAGAAGCAGCAGAGTTGTTAGAGGAATAAGAGTAGAGGAACTGGATGGCACTTAGTCCAGAGATAGCTCTGTTGCCAGAATAACTCATTTCAAGAAGATGACCACCTCTCCTGAAGCAGGAGGCCATAACTACTGCACAGGCCCAGAAGTAGGACCTATGAGTAGAACTTGCTGAGACTTAAAGAAGTCCTAGTCAGAGAAATCTAATGATACACTGGCTGTCACATACACTTTGACATCAGAGAAATGTGGGACAATTCTTGGCTTACTTTCTTATTGCCTATCTGATTCTGGAAATGATGATTATGAAGAGAAATAATATTTTGCCTTATTGTATTTTTTACACTTTTCCAGACATTCTTGTATCTCAGGCTCCCACTCCAGAAAGTGGAAGAAAGTAGAACATGAAATTTCTCATGCAATACTGAACTTGGAAGTGCAGGGTAGGAATCACATGGGCTGGACAGTAAGGTGTAAAGGTGCCGATGTTGAAGGAACAAGCTGGTGGAATCCAGCACACTTGGAGGTGTTTCCCAGGGTGAAATAAGGGGATAGAAGTGGAATTAACCCAAAGACTAATCAATTAGCCATAAGAAAATATATCACAAGCTGGCAGGCAAGTCAGTAATGTAGATCACGTGATCACATTAGGCATCTGGGCCAGTGTCGTAAATCATGTATGACACTGAGTTTTATTACCTGTACCCATTATGGCTGAGTGCTGCTTAGTGCCCTAGAGGTGTGGCAGCTCTTTGACACGTTCATTTTTGGTTAGCCATATTGTAAGGCTCCATTGAACACCATGGAGGAAGGATTACAAGGAAGGCAAATCTCATATCTATGCTTTGCTAAGAACGAATAGTGGTAGTTTGAGGTCTACCCTATGCCACCTTAGTCTCCCCCAACAGCAACCCTAGTTATGTGTTAATCATTCCTTTACCCATCCCATCTGATTACAGTTAACTTCTCAGGATATTTTTTCTCTTGTGTAAATTGTAATATTAATCCTCATTTTATGGAGTTTCTAGACATTCAACAAAATAACTGATGAAAATATTACCTGAGGATATGTAATAGTGGTTATGAGGAATGAATTTTCACTTTGGTTTCGGTGTTTTTCAGGCTGCTATGCGTGGGACAGATTATGCTTCGTCAGAATGACTTGGGACAGCTTTTAAAAACACGTAAGTCTAGGCCCCAGTCCAGGTACTGTCTTAGCACATCGAGAGCAGGGTTCAAATCAGGGTGTTATTAGCAAGCTGATGTGTTCCAGTTGCTCTAGGGGAGAAAACTTCTTCTTCATCTTTCCCAGCTTCCTTTGGGTGGCCACACTCCTTAGCTCCGTATCACTGGTCCTCTGGCTGTGTCTCCTCATTTTTTCTCTGACTAAACTTTAAATCTCTACCATCTCTTCCTTCCAAGCTATGGGAATCCAACATTTGTCTTGGAGATCAGAAATTGCTCTTATCATATTCTCTCAAATTTCATGCTTTGGTAGCTGCATTGTAATACCTGAGTGGCTAAACTCAAGAGATAATGATTGTCTCTGATTTTTGCTATCAGGTCAGGTCATCCCAAAAGCAAGCTTAAGCAACCTAGCTGAAGGAATATGGGAAGAAGCTATAATATAAGTCAATGCTAGGAACAAAATGATGTTAATGAACATTTTAATTTTTATAATTAAAATAATTATATTTTTATTTTAGCAATATTTGGCAATTCATTTTAGCATTGAAGGCCAAAACCACAGTTTCCTAAGTCTACTATAGGAGGCTGTGTTGGCATTGTGCAACCCGATGTGTCACCTTTAGCTTATTTATTTCATTCACTTTGCAATGACTTTTAGCCCTTGTGTGTCCAAATGGGAATATTCCACATTTATCAACACATTTCCCCATGTTTACCAAATCTGTCACAGTTGTGAGAGCATCCTATTCACCAACTCCTCAGAAAAGCTGAATAACAAGAGATCTGCACCACCCTGGGTTAGGCCGCTGGTTGCCTTTTCATAATTTCAGCCAGTTCTCCCTGTGACTCAACTCTCTGTCTGCGAAGCCAGGCAATGACTTGCAGAAGTCATCTCCTACCTCGTCGCTTCACCCAGGGAGAATAGGATTAGCCCACAACACACCTGAGCACAGGGCAGCTCCTTTGCAGTTTGTTTGTCTGGCATTAAAAGGGGATGGGAATTAGCTTAAGGTTTAAAATGAGTATCTTCCCACAGGTACCTGCCCACCCTTTTAATACGCAAGTACACATCAAGAATGTGGACTCTGCTTGGCAGTTCAACTGGTCCAGCTTCCTTAATGCAAACTGCTGCGTGTCTAAGCCTGCCTCACCATTCTAGCTCTTCCTTTTCAATTTTATAATGAAATAGTTAATTCAGAGAGGCAGCCAGGATTAGTGTGTAAGTTCTTCTGTGTTTGCATCAGATAAAATATGGATTGCCTCCCAATTCTGCCTCTTACTAATTATATGACCTTGGGCAAATTATTTAATTTCCAAAGGCTTCTGTTTCCTTCCCTGTAAAACAAGAATAAAGACACCTACACCATTTGATTTCTTAGAGGGATTAAGTAAAGTAAAATGTATACAGTGCTTACTGTTATATGTGTGGCACCCACTGTCCTACAGTTGGTGGAAATTATGCTCCATTATATTTGATAAGAATGTGTTGAACCTCTGTCACCATGGAATTAGGTAAAGAAGGAGCTATATTCTCTGTCCTGAAAGCACATTGCAGGCTAATGGAAGGAACGGGAAATACCAGGCAGTAAAGGCAGGAAACGAGGGAGGGGAAGCGAACAGAAAGAACTGAGCGGTAATGAAGTTGGAGTAATACAGTAGGGAAGAGGGTTTCGGAGAAAACCTCACTATCAAAATGTGGGAGGACCACTGAGACCTTGTGCCTGTCCCCATCCCACAGGGAAAAGCTTCACTCCTGTCCTTGTGGGAGACTCTTATATTCGCCACACCAGGACAGGAACATGCATGATTTTCTCACTTTGTGTTTTCTGGTATACACACAGATCAGTGGTATAAATGAACCAAATGCATTTTTCCTCCTGGTCTAATTGTCTTTGCTTCACCCTGCTATGGGAATCTGGTTAATAATTAAGACATTTGAAGATTTGGTGGAGTTTTTTTTTTTTTTTTTTTTTTGACAAATTGGCATACATTGGTAGTGGACAGGTTAAAATGGATCTTTAAAATGCAGGATTTTTTTTTTTTTAAAGATAAACTGTTTCTCCAAGTTCCCTCATGCTGAGTGTAAAGTGTTACCCTCCAGTCCTGATGTCCAGGAGGACTCAATGCTTGCAGCCCTCTGGGCCAAAGCTTGGCTTACTCTGCCTGTGGCTATGTCCTGGCTTTGTTCTACTACTCCTATAAATTGGAGTGCTTCTGTGTATTCCAAGGGAGGCACACTAGCTACCTTCCTATTTTGGCCAAATTGTGCATCAAGTCACTTCTACTTTTCAGGGATTTTTCTTGCATTTTTGGTGGTGGTGAGGTGAACAGCTACAGAAACCCAGAGAGCCGGAACCAACACGCTGGCCCGGCTGGATGTCTGCTGGTAACACTTTCACAGACAACTTTCTGAAAAGATGTCAGCTTGCTCTAACACTGGGCAAGGGAACTGACCAGAGCATATGTACACCAACGGAGCACAAACATGCTTTCTCCACGCTAAATTCAGCATGGAGATTCTCTAAATACTTGGCCACATAATCA
The DNA here is from genome assembly GCF_000276665.1 of Chinchilla lanigera. NCBI lineage: Eukaryota > Metazoa > Chordata > Mammalia > Rodentia > Chinchillidae > Chinchilla > Chinchilla lanigera. The sequence continues at coordinate 6,273,022 of NW_004955415.1, read as the reverse complement.
TCAGCTTGTGTGGGATGAGTGCCCCGAGGAGTTTGTGGAGAGCTGGGTGGGTCATTTTTCAGCTGAGTTTCACAAAAGTTACAAAATTTCCCTGTTCCCCAAATGTCACAAAGGGACAATGGAGCATTATAACAGGAAACAGGGCACCTGTGCTTCAGTGATAGTTCAGCTGTGACAAATTTAAGGCTTCCTCAATAAGTCAATTCTGTGAAATAATGCTCATCCATGACTCTGTGGAGCACAATGCAATTTTCTTTCAGAACAGAATACTTCTTAGTTATAAAAATGGTGCGAAATTTTAAACTTCCACTAGCCCCACTTTACTTGGTTGTTGTGAAGATCAGATAAGATAGTTTGGAGACAGCTAAGGCTGGCTTTCATGATTCTGAAAAGATTAACTGTTTCTCCACAGAGACTTCTTCAGGTTGGTCATTTTCTTTTCTTTGAACCTCTAGAATATGGTTTCTAAGTCCTTTAATATCCTCCTAGGTTGGTCTTTCCAGACTGTTAAATGCATTGCTTCTCTATGTACATCTAAACAGAACAGTAATCTGTCTCAGGTTTTCCAATTGAAGTAGAGAAATAATAGGAAATGGAGAGTCTTTTGGATTTGAGTTGCTCAAAATAAGGCAATTTGGAAATATGATAGTCACATTTCAATGTATTTAAATTATTCTAATACTTTCTCCTTGCCTGTGGAATACAATCCACACTACTAAAGACTGTTAACCTTCACAGACGCTGGCCTACCTTGGGCAACTTGCATTATGACCTAGTCACATGAGCTTCATTCTGTTCTGTGTACAAACCAAACACATTGCTACCCTGGGGCTCTTCCTCTTTCCTCTTCCCTAATACTTACTCTTCTCTTAGATCTTTGCAAACCTAGCTCTCATCTTTTTATCCTTATTCTTGTCTTGATTCAAATCTCACTTCCTCAAACAGGGCTTTTCTGATCATGTTAATACTCTCCCTCTCATGTCTTTGTAGTCCTTATCACAATCTGCAATTGAATTATGCATTACTTCATGAGCTTGTTTACTCTGTCTTATAGAATAGAGTTCTCCCTGAGAGACATTCAAATTATTTAACAGGCATTGTAACATGGTAGTGATCCATCAGAATTGATATACATGTAAAGACTTAAAACAAGGCCAAGAAAGCATGGGTTTTAAACTCTGAGTTGCGGGAGGGTAGAAAGGGAGGTCTAAGAGTCCTGAGGGATGGAAGGGAGTAGACAGATAAGTTAATGTGAACTAGGGCACTCAAGAAAACGGCATGTATCCATTAATTTTAGCAAAGAGTAGAGTCTCTACTTTCTACTGGTTGAATATCAATGCTACAAATCTCCCACAGTCGGTACTGTAAGCCAGAGTCTAGAACAGTGACTAGCAAACATAAGAACATCAAATAACGAACTGGTATCACTGAGGTATGAACACAAACATGTCCCTCAACTTGATAATTTCTACAAGGGTAAGAAGGTGTCCCAATTTGTGTATCAATTGGTAAGCGACTGTGTATTTAGGTCATAAAGGATGCTCAAAAGACAATAAATGAACAGAAATTTTTCATATTACTAGTCACTGAAACATATATGCATAGGTTAATGTGGATTTCACTGCTAAAATCCAAGGAGAACATAAACATAAACAGTAAAAATGAAAAAAAAAACTGATTACTGCACAGAAGCTCTGAGGAGATGCAAGGGCTCCACTGCTTCAAATCACAATTGTCCAGTGAAAAAGAGGACAAGGGTACACTACAGAAAGGAACAGAGGGGAGGAGGAAGTAGGAGAATGAAAGAAGGTAATGAAACCTGCTTTATTCTTTTAAATTATCTATGATTTCTCCGGGTATCTGTTAACAAAAGTTTACTCCAACATCTAAGGGAGCACATCCTTACACTAAAACTAACCCTAACACTAACACTTAACCCTAACCCTAATATTAACACTAACCCTAACACTAAACCTAACCCTAACCCTAAACCTAGCACTAACCTCTAACCCTAACCCTAACACTAACCCTAACCCTAACCACTAACCCTAACTCTAACCAGTAACCCTAACTTTTAAGCCTAACCCTAAACCTAACCTTAACCCTGTCACTTCTAGATTGAGGGATAGAAATTTGGAGAAATTGCTTATCTCTACAAGGAAAAACAATCTAACTCTTAAAGTTCTATTTTGCAGTGCTGGCTATATTCATAGTTTACCCAATCTACACATTAATTTCATCCTCATAGCCATCATTGGCTCATATGGTTCTTCATTTTTAGTGATAATGGAAATTAAAACTAAAGCACAAATTCACAGAAAGAGATTTTCATTGGAATATAAGAGAAAATGGTATTAGCTGGAGGGGCTAACAAATGTCAGGCCAGAACTTAACAAAGGAAAGGGCTAACAAATGTCAGGCCAGAACTTAACAAAGGAAAGAGAAAATAGGAAAAGGAGCCTAGCTTGAGCACCTGAAGAGGCACAGTGTAGTGGATTTGATTGGCTCAAATCCTCCTTGAATTTTATCAGTAACAAGCAGATGATCCTAAGCATATAGACTTAAGTGGTCAGTGACATGAACAGGTTCTGTGTATTAGTTGTCATCTGAGAATTCTTCATGACCTAAATATATCATTGCTTACCAGTTGAGTTACATGAATTTAGGACATCCACAAAGCACAGGCTTTCCTCAGCATTTAGCTGAGGAAAGCAAGGGTTCAGTTATATCAGTCCTGCTTTTGCAGGTCTAAATGAGTATTTCTAGTTTGAGGGTGGCTGAATTCCCATGAAATGATTGCCTCTGTTTGTGGGGGCTTTAGTTACTCAAGGTTCTGCTTTTCCTGGAATCCAAGTGATCTTCAGATTAGGGAGATGACTGAGGACTTCCATGTTCAGGTTTATTGAATGTCCCAAAAGTCCCTTCCCTTGGAGTCCTCAGTCTTAAGGGAGATGAGGTTGTGTAAATTCAGGGCTAATCCCCTTTATTTTGTCAACTTTTAGGCACACACTCCCTCAATGATTACATACTTGTAGGCAGAACTGAGAAGGGATTTGACCCAGTTTTAAAGTAAGGAAAGATATAGAGTGAAAGTCAAGCTTTGTTCTGCTTTTAGTTATCTACTGGGCATCTGTTAACTCAAATGACAGTCATTGTTTTAAGTAGAAACGACTTTTAAGCCTGACTGCCTCAGAAGAAAACACAAACCATGTTTCTAATGAGTAAGAAGTTAAAGGAGCATTTGTCTTTTGTCTCTATAGTGGTCTCTGACTATACCATTTTCCTCTGATAGTCTCTCTCTCTCTCTCTCTCTCTCTCTCTCTCTCTCTCTCTCTCTCTCTCTCTCTTTCTCTTTCTCTATGTCTTCACCCCCTCCTCCAGGCTGTATCTTTCTGTTACATGTTTAGGATTGAGGTCAGTCAAAGCTCTTTGGGGATTGCTTCTGGGGCCATATGAAAAGGTTTCTGGCTTCTTCAGTCCTTTTTTCCACCTACCAGTGGTGTTATCTGTCAGCATGGGGCAGAGTCTTGCTTGACTACATGGCTTCCCTTGGAAGTGGGACATTAAAAAAAAAAAGAATGCACATTGGTCCAACCCTCTCCTCTGGTGATGATCTCCTAGCTAGGAAATTAGGTGATTCACTAGAGATGCAGGTCCACATTAGAGGGGTCCTAGCTGACACTGGAGAGGAAGGGCCAAATACTGGCTGTCCTCTTAGCCCTTTTTCCTGCCTAAGACTGAGCCATTGAACATCTGGAAGACTAGTCTTGAAGTGGGAGCAATGCATCCTAATCCTAACTATTGTAATTTTCTCTTGACACTGGGAATCAGTAGCATATTTGATCTGTCTTGTGGTGGGGGGCCTATTATTTAAAAATATAGATCAGGTTGTCTCGTAGAAGGCATACCAGTGAACAAGGCATGCTGGGACACACTTCTACTCCCAGCATTTGGGAGATTGAGGTAGGAGATTGCTGTGAATTTGAGGCCAGCCTGGGCTACAGACTGAGTTCAAGAGCAACCTGAGCTACATAGAGAAACTGGGTCTCAAAAAAAAAAAAAAAAAAAAAAAAAAAAAAGTCACACCACTGACAAATGATGTTAACACACAATAGTTTCAAAATTTTGCAAGGAAAATGGAAAATGAAAGCAATAAGTGCAAAATAAATCCAGTTAGCATTATTTTAGTCTAAGAAATATAATAAGTCTACTTTTGCCATTTTATTCTTTTAAGTAGAATTTCCTTGCTTATAGATATACCCTCTAGGTGACTAAAACTTAATCCTTTAGGTGCTGGAGTGACAGTGCCTGCAATGCCAAGTTTAGGCACATCTAATTATAATGCAATAGATCTGAGAAATTGTGTCATTATGATTTTGTGTTGGGGGGGCACCAGTATAACAAGATATTTTTCTTAAGTTCTGTTCTTCAGAAGGCTTGTACACTTCAGGAACATAGATGTATCTGACATACAAACAAGTCAGCAATAATTACCATTACAGGCACATCAAAGTCCTTTACACATCAATTTCAGCTTTTGCTTTTCAGAGAAAATTTAAAATCTGTGGGTCAGTATTACAATCATGGTCTATAAAGTTTAATGGCACTGATAAAAAAAATCAAAATATAGCTTTAGGTTGCTTACACCTTTAGGAAATAGTATTAATGACTACAAAAAGATTTGTTACCCAATATAAAAATATATATCATTTAGGTAATAACAAAATGCTTATTTAGGTTAAAGACAATAGATGTAGACCAGGTTTTAAACAGGAGGATTTTCAAATGACCAGACCTCCCCAATCTTCCTCAGAATGTACTGAATATAAATAGCAGAAATGATAAATATTTGACTATTTTGTATGTTTAAGACCCAGGTGCAATGCATTTATTAGAAAAGTGCATGTAATACACTTACATGTATATGCCTACAGTTTTATGAATGTTGAACATGTACACAGAATATTTATTCCTCAGATGTACACATGTTTGTCCACAATTTAGAGTATCAAATACACTTTAATAACTTCAAATAATAGTTGTTCATTAACCAGAAATATACACTGATCATTTAACAAACCAACACTTAACATCAGTCTCTCTTTAGAAAATGGAAGAAATTATCTTGAAGAAACGTAATACCTATGTTCTTGAGGTCAGTTTTTTTGTACATTTTTACTATGATCAGATCAATATTTTTAAAAAATCTCCTTTAAATATATGTTTTTTCTTTTAAATAATATTTATCTTTTTTACAAACTTACTTGGAAATTCTAAAAATTTTACAAACTCTCGCAGATCTGCTTAGACATTCTAGAAGAATTTACTTTTGCCATACAAAATCCTCTTTCATTCAAAAATTATTTTCTTCCTTTCATACATACCTCCATACTTATGACACTTTTATACCTCTCTCTTTTCTTATTGTTTTTTTTTTTCTTTCTTTAAAAGATTTACATTTGAAAAAAATCTTAACAAAATTTCTGAATTTGGACAAACTATTTCTTTGCCTAATAAGATAAAATACCTTGGGAAGCCGCTTGGCAGGGAGTGCCGGCCCTCGGGCCAGCCCCCAGCCTTGCAGGCGCCTGGGAGGAGGGCCCCTGGTGCCTAGGAAGTCTCACTGTGGCACCCACTGGCATACGCCAGGCCCCTGGCCAGCCACCACTGCACAATTGAAAACTATCATGGCACAGAGAAGCAATGACACAATTGGCCCACCACAAACTGGCTGCGGAGGCCTGCCTGTGGACATGCATGAATCATTCCAACATGGAGAAACCCCTAGGAATACATGCCATACAGCAGGTTGCTCCTGCCCCTGCCATTGAGAACCAGAAAGGTCCAGAGTCAGCAGAGGAGCCGCTGCTGAACAAGGACTTGGAGAATGTGAGAACAGAGACTAAGAATGAAGAGTCAGAGGTCTAGTGGACCAGCATCATGAGAGTCATTTGGAAGCTGTAAACCAGGAGGACCTGGCACAATACCTGGGGAGACCCCCTGGAAGCCATTCTTCCCTTGACAGTACAGGCTGTGGTGGAGGAATGCGTAGATCCCCAGAGAGGTCTGCACCAAGTTTCCTGCTGCCTGTGCTGATGGCTGGGGAGAGGACACTAAGTGGCTCTGGAGTCCCAGTGCGATGGGAGCCTGGAGAGAAAAAGCTACAAAAAATGGCTTTTGCTCCAGATGGCTCACTTGAGATGCTAGTAAGAATTGCCTCCTCAGTATTCTATAGCTGTGATGAGGAGGAGGCCAAGGAGAGAAAAGAAAGAGACTGAGAAAAAGCAGCTGCTTTTGCTACAGCACTAAGAGAAACAGACCCTAAGTCTGACTCTCAGGGCCCCAAGAAGCCCCCAATGACTGCATTCATCCACTACTGATATTAAAAGCCAGGCCACCTCAAGAGGAACTGTCCTAAGAGGCCCCTTGGGTCATGCTCTGAATGCAAAGGAGACCACTGGAGATCAGTCTGCCCTCTGAAGCAGAGGCTCCAGAGCTCAGACCCATCCTACCAGTTAGTCCAACAGGAATGAGGGGGCCCAGGGCATGCCCTGCATTCTCCCTCTGGCCAGACTGTCATCTCCATGGAGGAACTCCAGGTAATCATGACTATGGAGGAACAAGAAAACAGCCTGTTGCTAAACACAGGTGCAAGTCTCTTGGTCCTTCTTTTCAATCCTGGCCTTCCTTCCAGCTGTCACACCTCAGTGAAAGGAGTCACTGGTGAGGAGGTAATATGCTATTTTTCACAACCCTTAGGCTATAACTACTTGTTAGGTCCTTCTTGTGTATCTCTGTCTTCCTCAGAAACCACTTTGAAGATACCACCATGTATTACAGCAGCCACTGATATTTTCCTACTAATCTGTCCATAACTCTGTAATGCTTGTATTGTTCCTATGCTATTTCATAAATGGATGTATGTTTATTATTATGTGTTTCCTACAACAACCATTGAGAATAGTCAATGATTATTCAATTTTTCACTCATGTATAGCTCTATTTATTTTCTTTAGAAGCCACTTTGAAGATACCAAAGTATAGTACAACAACTATTGATAATCTACCTCTTTTGTCTGTAACTCACTATTATTTGTCTATTTGTTTTCCTGACAAATTATCTTGTAGATAACAATATGTAAAACAATAACCACTGATAATTTCCTACCACTTTGTCTGTAATTTGGTAAGCCCCCACTATTACTATGTTATCCTTCTTTTACTCTTTAAAATTAAAAAAAGATAAAATATCTTTATCAAAATATAGCTTAAGCCATAGTTTTTGAGTATAGAATTATTCATTAGTATTTCACCTCTTAATAACCTTATTGTTAGTGAAGATGTAAAAGAAAAGTAATGTTAGGGCTTTGGGCTTAGGCTTTTTTCTATACATCAGTGTTTTATAAAAACACATTTAATAAATCTGAATATATTGCTCCTTTTATACTTTGAATCAAGATTATACTTATAACTTGGGTGCTACCACCTTTTTGAATTTTTATTTAAAAGTTTTAGCTCAGCACTTTTTGTAACAATGGCTGCATTTTATAGAAGCTTCCTTTAACAATTTTTTATCTGTTTCTAGTTTTAAATTTTGCATTTTAATAATGGTTGGCTGGGATAACCAGCAAGCAACCTTGAATAAAGACACTCGGCTTTGCTAGAAATTTATCCATTAGCTGGAACAAGTTCATGCTAGGGAAGTGTTTTGGGTGAAAAAATGTTTTGCTTAAGGAGATTCCCTCCCAGAGTGTCATCAGTGGGCCAAATAAATGATCCCTTTTAGAGTCTCAGAGAGCCCAATTTGTACCTTTCAGATGAGCTGTTAGATTTCCATTCTTCTGAGGCAGTTAACTCCCCATGGGACCCCAGCTTGTTCTGGGATCAGACACCCCTGAGACCTCCACTAAGAACCTAATCACTTAGAGTAATAGTGGAGAACCTATGGCAAACATATCATTGAAAGCTCTGAAGGGCTGTAGGGATTTACTGCCACATGCAGAAGAGAGAATCTAGACCCATGTCTCTCAACATGCACTAAATTGATATCAAAATGGATCAAAGAGCTAAATACTAAAACAGAAATACTTAACCTGCTGGAAGCCAAAACAGGTAAGCCTCTTGGAGCCACAGGTGTAGGCAAGGACTTTTGAACAGAACCCTGGTTGCATAGGAAATAGTCCTGAGAACCAACCAATGAGATTCATATAAATTAATCTTCTTCACAGCAAAGGAAGTGAACAACAGTGTGAAAATAGAACCTACAGAATGGGAAAGAATTCTTGCCAGTGATTCCTCAAACAGAGGATTCATATCTGAAATATACAGAGAGCTAAAAAAAGTTAGATCCAACAGCATAAAAGACCCAGTCAAGTGAAATGAATAAACAGTACATAGAAGAAGTACAAAAGCTGGGAGTGGTGGTACATGCCTATAATCCCAGCACTTGGGAGACTGAGGTAGGAGGATTGCTGTGAGTTTGAGGCCAGTCTGGATTACAAAGTGAGTTCGAGGCAGGCCTGAACTGCATAGTGAAACCCCGTTTTAAAAAGGCCAAAAAGAAAAAAAAACAAAGTATAAATGGCCAATAATATATGAAGAAATACTCAACATCATTGGCCATAACATAAATCCAAATTTAAACAGCGAGTTTCCATCTTGCACCAGAAAAAAGGGCTATCATCAAGAATTAGATAATAACAAATGCCAAGAAGCTACAAGGGAAAGAGGAACACTTCCACACTGTTGCTGGAAATGTAAACTAGTACAACCACTATGGAAATCACTGTGGGGATTTCTCAAATACCTGAACCTAGAAATTCCATTTGACCTAGCTACTCTCCTTCTTAACATCTTCCTGAAAGAGTAAAAGACATAGTATTACAGTGAGGCATGCGTTCCCATGTTTACAGCAGCACAGTCACAATACCTAAATCTTGGCAGTGGCTTCTATGTCCATTTTCAGAAGACTGGATTAAGAAAATGTGGTACTTACACACAATGAGGTACCACTCTGTCTTAAATAAAAATAAATTTGGGTCATTTGTAGGAAAGAGGATATTCCTGGAGACTAATATTATGTGAAGTGAATCAGACACACAAACTTAAATATCACACGGTTTCTCTTATGTGAGAAACCTAAAGTATAAAAAGCAAAATGAAAGATAGATAATAGGAAGTAAGGAGATAGATTTTTCTCAAAGGAGAAGGGAAGCAAGAAGAGAGAGCGAGGGAAGGAACAGAGATGTGTCATGCACACGTACCAACTACACATGGGGAATATAAACATCATATACTACACACATGTACAGCAAAGGGAGGGGATGAAAATGTGGGTAAGAGGGGGAGGGAATGAAAGGAAAGTGAGTGTTTTAAGGAATTAAGGTGTGTTGTATACATATATTAACTCCTCACAAGGAATGTAAACATTATGTACTACATACATGTACTAAAGAAACCTTTAGTAAAAGCTGTTTTTAAATACTATCTCAGAAGAAAACACAAATTGTGCTTTTAATTTGCAACAGATCCAAGGTCCAGGAATTTGTCCTTTGCTCCTACAATTGTCTCTGACTACCCCATAATCATCCTAAGAATTTATCATCCAAGAATTATTGCACTCATTTTCAATATAGTAAACTCAGCCTCCTATAAGTCAAATGATATCTAAAGGGTGGGAAGAGGTGAGGAAAACCTCATGCCTTCTGTGCTGATACTCTTTCTTCTATAGGTGACATAGTCTGTTCCCAGCTCTACATGGATCTAGGCCTGGGAATGGAAATAGTTACTAGATATTAATGTGAAGATTCTGGGCTCTACAACCCAGATTGCATATACTGTTACAGAACTTTAGCCATAAAGAAGGTCATTCAGGGAACAGTGGCATGCCCAGGAGGTTCTAGAGGAACCTAGGAACCTTGCCCAAGATGTTGGAGGGACAGGAAATTAATCTGGAAAAGCCTTAATAAGGATAGAGTCAGACTTCTCAGACACTAAAATCACCCATTAGATGTTGGCACATAAACAAATATTTTTGAAATGAAAACTAATACAGCTTTTGAGTGATATTTGACAGTTGTCATGTAAGATGTTTCTACTTCATGGATAAACATCTTGCAAACTTTTATCAGTTGTGAATTTATTTTAATATACATTACGGAAAAACATCACAAGGACAGCAGCTTTGCAATTTCAAATGTATGGGAAGTGCTTAAAGCAAGCGTTTACTTCTGGACCATGTAAAGAAATATGAAAGTGAATAGTAAAGGTGATTTGGAAACTTGCTACAAATAAAGTTATAAATGAGTGGTTGATGTTGTGAGAACTACATGCTTTGATGACAGTGTTAGCTCTGTGTGTCATGGTGAGCACATGCTTGATATTAGAATGCTTCATTTCCACAATGGTTACCACACGAGGATAACATTGAAACCTATTTAATGACCTTGTGGCAAGGATTCAGTGGTTTAATGCATGGAAAATATTTAACAGAGTGCTTGGCACTTAATAAGTGTTAGCTATTCTTATCTTTGATCAATAACAGTGGTGATTCTTGAACTGTGGAAAGTTGCCTTGTGGGGTGGCCAGCTCCTTATCAGTGCGGTGCTTGGAAGGATGATGTGGGCAATTATAGGGGATGCTGCAGGGGCAAATATTACACCTAGTAGGGGAGAGCTCTGCTAAGCACTTTGACATCATTCCCACCAGATGTCTGTGACACTGATTTTGGTCAATTGCGGAGTGAAGAGAGATTTGGAACCAAAGTTTTTAAGTTGGAAACTTTTGTTGAGAGGACCCTCAGTTACCAGGCCACAGAGCACAGAGTCACTGCTCTGTGAACACCTTTGTTGGCTGCAGCACTCAGTCCTGGCCTTTGTGTCACCTACTTCACTGGCCAGAGGAGAACCACATAGTTATTGTCCCACAGTTCTTGCCCAACCAGGAAAAGCACCCGTTCTGTCCTCACATCCTTCCTTGAAACCGTGGGAAAGCTCTAGGAGACTCTCTTGAGTACAGAGATGATCCATCCTGTCTTGTCATAAGTGGAACCTGGCTTTTTCCCAGTGGTTTTCCCAGTTCAGCCTAGAACTCTGGCTTTGGGAAATCCTTTTGTATCGAGTCTGAAATGTGTTTCTCTGTATCTTTCACCTGCCTGTCCTACATTCATCCCTTTGAACAACAGAGAACAAATCTCCCATGGCCTCCCATGAGAACCCTTCAGAGACTTGCAGATTGATGGAGTGTTTGTCTTGTGGGTTTCGGTTTCCACATTGTTCCCCATTGTTTCCCCAGACATACCGTTCCTGTGGAGTGTAGTTTCCAGTCCCCTCCCCTTCCTTAGCACCAGTGTAGTATTTCAAATAGATTCTACCCCTGACCTTCTGGGAGCACCTCTTGCTGCTCTACAAGAGATGGAGAGTGAGGTGCTCTAGGTAACAATTTGTTGGCAAGTTACTGAGAAAATGTACTGATCAGTGCCAGATCATGCTGTTCAGCACTCTCTAGTGCTCCGGCCCCTCCCTTTCTCACATTGCATATCCTCATAAAAGCTCTTCCTCTGGTCCTGAAGCCTGGGTTTCCATTCTAGCCTAAAGATTCTACTATCTCTTTCTAATGTCAGGTCTTTACTGCAGGCCAAGGGTAGCCTCCTATAGATCCATGCATGAAGATCTCATAGGGTCTCAGTCTCCTTGAGTTCAAAACCCAGACCGTCTGTTTTCTCTCAGGTTCCTCATCCTGCAGTGGGGATAAACTAGCAAAGAAATAAAGTGGAATATCATAGATTGAAGGCAGTTTGTGTGGAATAGGAGGAATCAGGGGAAGTTGAGAAGTGATAGCATGGACTGGAAGAAACTACAAAGTAAATTTGGAAAAACAATTATTACTCAATGTGTGCTTCTTGGAAAAAGATTAATAAAAATATTGATAAGCCATGACACGACATTATATATAATAGTAACATTAATGTTATATATGCACATGTAGTTGGCTGATCATTTTGAGTATTTTTCAGATTTCTTCATATGCCCCACATGAGTGGCCTGCTGCCCTATGGTTAAAGTTACTTTTAGGACCAGGATCTATTTCTCTGGGCTTCTGAGGGGAAATGAGTACATGGTGAAGTTAATATCCAAGGAAGAAAGAATTGCATTTGGAGGTGGCCACAGCCTGCTTGGCAAGGACTTGCACAAGTCAAGCGGCAGCTTGCTGTGGAGAAGAATCTTGCGGACCTGGAAGGGTGGCTAGTTAGGCAAGACACGAGGAGCGGCACTCTCATGGGCTGTCTGCAAGCCGGTGCTGGTCCACACACTACTAACTGGTGTTCTGTTTATTTGTTTGTCTTCTTTTTTTTTTTTTTTTTTTTTTGAGACAAGGTGTAGTTCAGACTGGCCTTGAACTTAATACGTAGACCAGGTTGGCCTGCAACTTGTTGCCATCCTCCCGCCTCAACTTCCCGAGTGTTGGGATTACAGCGTATGCCTTCAGCCCCAGCACTGCTACTGGTCTGCAACAGGATAAGTTCAAAATGGAGAATAAGCCTTTTAGCAGCTATGTACCAATCAAACGGGGTAACTATATGTGTGCTAAGTCTAACCACAGGGATGACTACGTATTTCCGTTTAATTTAAAACTTTTTGTTTCTGATAAATAGAAAACAAATAAAAAATGAAAGGTGGAATAAAAATGAATTGGTTGTTCATAACAAATTGCTGGGAAGCACTAAGGCACCATCCGGAGCTTCTTGTCATGGCTGTGACATCTGCTTCTCTGGGACTCTAGGAACTCACCCCACTTTGGGAATTACTCCTCTCATACTATATGGATAAAATAGCTTGGAATAGTTTATTTTAAATTTTAATGTAGCTTCAGAGATCTTATAATAACAAGAATTCTAAACATCATAAAAACTAAAATTAGCTAAAACACCATTGCTTGATTTTGAGCCAAATGATCTTGTTTTCTGTTAAAGATTATCTACAGACTAGGTCAGTGATGGTGAACCACTGAGGGACCAAATATCCAAATGGCAACCTAAACCCAATTCTTTATCGCAAAGTGCCAACAATGCAATTAAACCTGAATACTGAAGTTTTACTTTAGAGAAAACTGCTGTTATTCAATGATCAGCTGATGGGGTGACTTGGCTCACTTGCCAAGAGAAAGGGGTCTGTGTGCTCACTGAGGCACGTGGGTCACAGGTTCACCACTTCTGCTCTAGATCGTGAAAGCTTTCTTTCCAATCTTCATGGAGAAGTTTTCGGTTTTGTTTTTATGTTGTTTTTTAGGGAGGTGATCATATGAAAGCCTGTCAACTTTCTCAGTAAACACTTGTTTTTCTTGCTGTTCTCAGATTTTCATTCTGAAGCCAAATATTTCATGGCAGAAAACCTTCCTCTGGTGGGTATTCACAAACTGATGATCTTGAATTTGTCAAGTGTCTCTATGAGGAAGTTCTCTGAATAAAATCTAGATGAGCAGCAATTAATAAAATCTAGATGAGCAGGGGGTTTGAATTTTGTCCTGTGAATAACGGGAAGTCGTAGTGTAGAGCTAAAAGTTGTAGTAACATACTATCTTACAGGCTGACCTGTGGAGAACAGATTATAAGGGTCAAGAGTAGTTCAGAAGACACTGAGTAGCAGAAGTAGGCTTTAACAATGGTTTGCCCCATGTCACATGGAATACAAGTTCTGATGTTTAAGTTATTCTCCAGGCTCAGTTGTGCTCTAACAGGGATTTGTTTACACATGCAAGATGTGACTTCATTCTGCTGGACGGGGACAACAGCTCTTTATGAAGTTATAGGGAAAAGTGGGTAGGAATTAACATTAATTTACAAGGAGTCATATCTCATAACTATCATTGAGCAGCTCAAAAGTGTGTCATCAAGAAAGAAGCAAGCAGAGAGAACCAGTAGGCAGAGGCTTGCAGATGGGGAAAGCCTCCCATTCCTCCATCTCTCCCATGTGGAAGACAAAGTTGGCGAGCTGGAGTGATGCAGTGCACAACCAAAAACAGTCCATGCAATGTGTTATTTTGTTGAACTCTTAGCCCCGGGACTACTGAGAGGACTGAGGGTCAACTGCCTTTAATCACGCAAACCCCACATTAGCTGACTCAGCTCGGGGTGGCACAGAGCCATTCAACACATTTTACCTTGTACTGCATCCCAGCATTTCACGAAGAAGTAAAAGACTAGGAGAAAAATTAAGGATGTCCCTATGTAAAAATAGTAGATGATAAAATTGGCTGTAAATTTCTATCTGGGGAAATGTTTGGCTCCATAGATGGTCAGTATCAGCAACTACATAGTACAGAGAATAATTTAGGACAATGAAAAAGCCATGAAATACAAAAAAGGTGGCAGTGGGAAGTGGTGCAAAAAGCACAAGCTTTGGAGTTTGAGGGAAGATTGATTTCTGGACTGTTTTTTTTTTCATTTCTGTACTCTTTCTTCTGCTAGTATCTCACTTCAGATGGTTGTCAGATCAAAGGAGACTGCGTCACCTTTACAAAGTAGAATAATTGCACATTCATGATTGATGCAAACATCAAGTGAAAACTAGATTAAATTCTTAATCACAAAAAATCACAGCTTGTTTAGAGTATGAAGGCTTCTGCTGAGTTGCATCAGCTATCAACACTATTTGTAGAATTCACCCAACTCGCTTGGTCGCAACTCTGCTGAGTGAAACTTGAAAGGCACTGTGAGAAAATACCTGTAGGTGTGGAATTGCATAATGTGTAAACATGAAGTCTTTATGCACATGCATGTGTGTACATGCTGACACTACACCAGTGCTACATTTGTGCTGAAATATTAGTTATGCTGTGATAAAAGTTGGGAAAAGGTGTGCAATAAGGGCTTTGGAGTCACAAAGACCACTGTTCGAACTCCAGTTTATAGGCTTAATAAACTTTTACTTTTGTTATCAATAAAATGGTGATAATATCTATTTAATAACATGATATGGATTTGAGAATGAGATAAGGTAAAGAATATTAAGCCCTTAGCAAGTTCTGAGAAAAACAGAAGATGCCAATAAATGCTAGTCAGCCATCATTGTTGCCACTATAACTACTAATAAAACCCACTCCAAGAATGGATGGATGGGTGAAGATTCTTCCTCACTGACGGTTCCTGCTCTGGGTCAAGTCAGCACAACTATGCCCTGGTGTCAGGGAGGACCATCACTTCATGCGCCTGCCCCTCCTGGGCTGTGGAGGAAGTCTCCAGAGCCAGTGGCAAAATTTGGCCTTGGATTCCTTTTCTACTTGCCCTCCTCAAGTGATGAAAGGGGACCAGTTGTTCTGGGGAGCTTGAATGAGGAAAAGAAGGAGCAAAATTTGTTTGTACCACCTTTTCCAAAATCATCCAGGGAATGAGAAAAGATGAATGGGAAGACAGCAGGGAAAGTAGTCCTAGGCACTGAACCCACTGACAGAAGGACAGAGGAATGCCCCAAGGGCACTGATGGCACAGCTGGTGGCACTCTCCTTACGAAGCAGTGGAGAGATACAATGCTTAACAAAACGACTTTCACAGCAAGCAAGTCTGGGTTCACATTCCAGTTCTAGTTAACTATGCCGAGCTGAGCGTGGGCCTTAAATTCTGTGCATAGTAGAGCATAGAAACAAAAGTAATGCTTTTCTCACTGGGATGAGGAAAGTGCTCAGGAAGTGTTCTTGTTAATAATACTTTTGTTACTTTTAATAGCTACAAACTCAAGAAAGAACTTATCTTTCACAAACTTATTTAATTTTGTTCTCTAAGATTATCTTATTGCACTGTTTGACATGGATGAGTGTTTATTTGGGAAGTTGTAGTCCTTGTTCTCCATCCTAAGATTATCAGAAGGACTTTGCTCCAACTGGGGACACAACTGTAAGTGGGGAAGGGTGTAGCTCCACTTGATTCTGGTCATAGAAATGATGGCAGATATCAAAGTGAGAAACTCCTAAAGGAATGGAGAATTCTCAACTACTAAGCTAGGACTGCTGGAAGAGTTATGTCCTTCCTGGTGATTATGAGGTCACTTTACCTCCCTCACTTTCCAGAACTTGACAATGCTTATAGTCTGAGTTAACCGAATGAGTTGTTACCTGATCAATAGCTTTCTTTTTTCCATTATCCTGCTATTCATTTATTTTCCTTGTTCCAATAATAATAACAATAATGACTATTATCTGAGACAGGGTCTCACTCTGTAATTCTGGCTGACCTGGAATTTATTACACAGCCTGGGCTGATGACGAACTCCTGGCCAATCTCCTATCTGGCCTGGGTCTGGGAGTTTCCCAAACCTAATCCACCATGCTGTAGTAAGCTGGTGGTCTCTCACTGCAGAAAAAGAATTTTCAGGACATGCCAGAAAGAGGCAAAATCAGTGTTTATTAAGTAAAGACAGAGAATAGAAGGCACACTCAAGAAAGGAGTGTGAAGCCAGGAGTGGTGGTGCATGCCTGTAATCCCAGCAATTGGCAAGGGAGGCTGAGGCAGGAGGATTACTGTGAGTTTGAGGCCAGCCTGAACTGCAGAGCAAGACCTTGGAGGAAGAGGGTGGAGCAGTATGGGTGTTCAAAAAATTAAAATGCATTACAGTTTGGAACTTAGTACATTTATACTTTTCCTGGGTGGTTGCAAAGCTAGGGATAAAAGTACCCATCCACTCCTCCCTCCCTCAAAAGGGAATCAGCCCATTCACTGGCATAAGCATTTTTTTTTGAATAGGTGAATTAACCATTCCCCGGATTAGCTCAACTTGTTAATTTTCTTAACTGAGTGAATTTATGACTTCTTAGCAATGGGTCAGGTAGGAAGTGGGTATAAATCTGGACTATTGACAGTGGGACAGTCCTTGTCTTAGGGCCAGGCTCCTCTACCTTACTTTCTTAGTTAAGACAGTTTATGGCCCTTTACTGTTGGGTCTGGTAGGGAAGAGATGTAAATGTGGCCAAGGGATGTCAGCATGGGGCTGGGTTAGGTGACTTCAGCTAAGTCCTGGAAGTTGCAGTCTTCTTACAAAGTACAAGTTTTAGTTCTGTTTTCCTTGTCTCCTTTCTACCTATCATTTATTTCTTCTATCCTACCTTACTCCTGCCTCAGCCTCTTGAGTACTTGGATTATAGGCTTTTGCCACCACATCCAGCTTGTTCCCTAAATCATCATTAAATGGTTGCTTTGAATAATGACAGCTTTTAAAAGTCCTGGAAGTTGCAGTCTTCTTACAAAGTACAAGTTTTAGTTCTGTTTTCCTTGTCTCCTTTCTACCTATCATTTATTTCTTCTATCCTACCTTACTCCTGCCACAGCCTCTTGAGTACTTGGATTATAGGCTTTTGCCACCACATCCAGCTTGTTCCCTAAATCATCATTAAATGGTTGCTTTGAATAATGACAGCTTTTAAAACTGGGGCAAACAGAAAGCTCGAATAATGACCCCAAATAATGATAGTGTCAGGCAGCGTGTGATAGAAATCAAAGGAGAAAAGTCAAGAAGAGTACTTAGAGTTTCATGAGAAAAGGGGCCCCGAGCTAGAATGTGACTTAGAGAAACGTTGCATTGTTCATAAAAATGAAATTTTAGAGGCAGTAATGTGGAATGAACTCAGAGGCTTGAGTTAGGTGTAGTGCACTTTCCAAGACTTTCATTTAGAGGGATCAGCTGTTGAGAACGATTTTGCACTGACTTTCATGGGGGGATCGGTGATTTAAGAGTGCTGCAGCTGAGGCCTCCTTGTGTGGTCTACGGCAAATTACACAACGTCTTTATGCCTTAGTTTCAACATCTACAACACTGAAAAATCATAATGCTGCTCTTACAGTGACTGAGAGGATTAGATTAGGTAGACAATATAACTCTAGCACAGGGACCGGTACCCTGTAAGCCTTAGATAAGCATATGAGGCTGTTTTTACTAAGTTGATTCTAAATTATGTTTAAGGTCACCAAAAGAGAAGATTTAAAGTGTATAGCAATGTGTGCTTTAAGCAAAACACCAATTTCATGAAATGGGCTACGACAGGTATGCTCAGGTGAAGAAACAAGAGAGAGGATCTTAAAATAGATATAATGTAAAGGTGTAATTGGAAACTGTATTTCTCTCTCTTTACAGAAAGCACAGGCATATTGGTGCTTCTATATGTTTTTCTCTATACCAAGAGAACATATTCTACCTCTTTAGAAAGAGGCAGAGACTGTGTTAACAAGGAAGGCTGGGGTGCTTCTGTGCTCATCAAACCCAGCTAATGCTCTGCACACTACTCCCCTGTTTGTGTCAAACTAGTGTTTCTTCCATTCCTGATTAAATAGTCTTCCTTCTGAATTGATGTTTCTGGTAAGCTTAATGACATTTACTTTGCATACCGTATCCTACACAAGAAATTAAAAATGAAATGATTTCATATTTATAATTGCTTATGAAAGCACTCACCAGTATTTTTGCATCTGTACTGTCCACGATAGCCCTTACACATGATAGAGCATTATGTTTCCAGCTTGAATTAAATCCTCGTTCCAGCGCTCCTTACTGCAGTGTCCCGTTCATACAGGGCAAATACACTGCAGAGCTCATGCAGTCCTCCCTGGGAAGTAGTTCAATTTCTTGTACCTTCGTTCTTTATTTTGAAAATTCACCAATATTGAAAAGTTTTTGTGAGGTTTAAATCAGACTGTGTGGATAAAATATTTATCACAAGACTGAGCACATAGTAAATTATGAGTGGAAGCTATAATTGTTGTTACGGTCATGGTCACTACCACCCTGAAACCTTAAAATGATGCTTTACATTCACATGCATTTTATTAATGAGGAAAGTGGAGCGCTGTAATTATATATTTTTTAATTTTCAGGGTCTTATTATGTAGTTCATACTGACACTGAACTCCCTAAGTAGCTGAGGCTGGCCTCAAACTCACAGAGATCCCCCTGCCTTGTCTTTCCATGTGCTGGGATTACAGAGTTGCACCACTACATCCAGCTATAAGTGATTTTTTTCAATCCAGAGACAGTCTGTTAGGGCTGAGCAAATTTGTCACAGTTACAATTATACTGAATTACTTAGAAACTTTTGTTTAATTAAATGGTAGTTACCATTGCTATTTTTTTAGTCTTTTAAACATTTTTTATTAATAAATAATGATCACACCCATTATTAACTATGGTGTGATGTTTCAATCATTTATATAACATACACTGGTCAAATGAGGATAAAGCTTCCATCTATTTGCTATTCCTGTATTTAGAGCCTTCAAGATCCTCTCCTCTTACTTAAGAAATGTAAAATAGGATCCTGCAAACCATAGCCACCCTCTGTTCTGGGGAACATAGAAGTGTGCCCTGTCTAATGGTGATAGACTTTCTACTATCCTGCCTCCTTTGATCGTCTCTGCCCTCCCTCCTCCTAGCCTCTCGTAATCACTAGTCCACAATCACCTAGACTTTCTTATTTGCTTTTATTAATTATACATCATAATAAGGTTCAATATGATCTTTTCATACATGCATGTAATGTGCACTGGTCAAGACCAGCCTTCCTTTATTCACCCTTTTCCCACCTCCCTACCTCTAGTTATCACTGCTCTACATTCAGGTGAGCTTTCTTATCTTTTAACTTCTCCATATGAGAGAGAACATGCAGAAGCTGTCTTCCTGTGTCTTATTTCAGGTAACACAATGTCCTCTCGCTCCATCACTTTTGGAGCAAACAGCAGGATATAATTCTCCTTAGTGGTTGCGTACCATCCCATTGTGCACAAAAATTTTCTTTATCAGTTGAATACTAGACATTATATACATGGGTTTTATTATCACATTATTCTAATAAATGTGTAAAATCAAACATTAATTAAGAAAAACCAGGATCAGTTGAGGTAGTCTTAGACATAATACTACAACATGATTATTGAAATCAATTTGTAAAATTCTGTGGAAAGTTCTATATGAATTTTGTGTAGAATTTTATTGAATTCATAGATTATTGTCTGAGGAAGTGACATCAATGTTCTTATTACTGCCCATTTAAGACCATGTTTTGTTTTGGGGCTTGCTCAGGTTTTTATGTCCCTTGATAAAGTGGTACCTTTGTAAAAGAAGTAAATGGTGTTCTGTGCTGTCATGGGGACATATATGGAAACTGAGTTTCATGTCTAAGCACCAAAACAGTTGAGTGGCCATTCTTCCCACTTTGGCTGTGGACATCTGTATAGAATGTGCTGTCGTCTTCACATTCCTAAAGGCTGACTGTGTTGGACAAGTCAGTATGAATGCAGTTTTCTCCCAATGACACCAGATGTAACAATAGAAGACTATTACATTTTTTTCCTGCCTTATAGAATAATGTGAAAGTACACATGTGGAAACTATTTTCTTAGTCATTAGATTTACTAATGGAAGGCATTAGTACCTTATGGGTTAAGTGAAGCATTTCTTACTGAGTGCTATTCTGAAAGGTACTTACAATGGCAGTGAAAGAATTTGTTATATTTAGTGATGATTTGAACACAATGACTCATGAATTGGAGATGTAAAGTATCAAGAAAAAATAAAGCATGTTCTCTTCGTCACGTCAGTGTTGTTTTAGAGTGATTTCTTCAAATTTCACTTTTGTGTTGTCTCTGAAGAAAGTTATCTTCTAATCTGATGTTATTTTATCAATTTGAATATCATTTTAATGGGTAAGTTTATCAAACATCAGATGCACCTCATGCACTGTTCTAGAGTTAGGGATACCATGTGAGATAGAGCAGGCATAATTTTTGCCTTGACAGTCAAGCAGAGAGGACAAATAATTAAGTGAAGGCCTTCACATGAATAGAGTAGTGAGACATCATTTCACAGGAAGAGCTTATCTTGTCGACAGGATCCGGGAAGACATTGCTCAAAGAAGCCATATGCAAATTGCGAGCTGAAAGATGACTGAAAATCAGCTGCTCCCTAAGGAAAATTTGGTTCTGTGCTTCATTCATTAGTGCATTGATTCGCTGCAATGAGGCAGACCCTAGTCTACATTCTAAAGACTCAGGAATGGACAAGAATTCCCTTTATAAAACAAGAAAACCAGTAATGGAGTTTTGTATATGCATATATGAAATTTGTTTGCATTATCTCATATATATCATATATATGAATGATAACTTTAGGTTATGCTCTGGAACAAGGAAGAAGAAGAGGCCAAGAATGATAAAGGCAGTGACGCTAAGAGTGAGGAGGAGGAAGCCACCAGGGGACGATGTTCTGAAAAGTTCTCTCTAAGGAGGTGACATTTTAGCTTTCTTTTAAATGAAGAGGAGTAATTTAAAAGGAGTTAAGGATCTTTTAAAGTTATTTTCCGGTAACCTTCCTTTTATTATGCACAAATTTTCAGTAACTTAGGCCAAAAGGAAGAGCATTCATGCAGGTATATTTTGAGCAGCAGTGGGAAAATAGAGTAATCATCTTTTCCGCGTGCTGCTGAGTGAGTAAAATTGTGGTGATTTTGGACAATCACTGGATCCAGCCAAGCGATGGTTTCCAAGCTCACTGGTAAGGAAGACTTTGGGATGGTGGTGGCGTGATGAAGAGTTGATGGTCAAAAAATTAAAATTTCTATTTCCCACATATCTAAAAAGCAGCAGTGGGGAAATCTCATTAATATCTGAGAGTGTATAGAAGATGTTTGATTTTTTTTTTTTTTGTTCTTGGGGTTTCACCCTTGGCTTTTCCCCCCAGGCATTCCCCCCCTTCTTTTTTAAGGTTTTTTTTTTTTTAAATTTTGAGACAGTCTTACTAAGTCATTAAATTGCCAAGACTGGGCTAGAATTTGCTATCCTTCTTCTTTAGCCTCCCAGAGTGGTGAGATTATAGGTATGTGTGCAGCCACCACACCTGGGTGGGATTTTGACCACATGATCATTAGTTGCATCACAGTTTGGTTAGAAGGAAGTGTGACCGAACTTTATGGTCACATCCTGGTATGTGGATTATACCAGGCTAAAGACATTTTTAGTCAGTATACATTCAATGACAATTCATGCACTAATAATAGCTAACAATTATTGAATATTAACTATGTGTCACCTTCTGCTCTAAGTTCTTAGAAATGTTAATTCATGTGACACTTAACATTTTTATGAGTAGCTACTATTATGTTTTGTACTTTACATATGATACAAAAAAGTGCTCATAGAATTAGTAAATTCTCCAAGATTCGTACTCAGTTAATTCAGAACCCATTTTGCAAGTCTTGTCCTTGGAAGTTTTATTAATATTTGTTTTCCTCATCAGTTATTAAGGAAGAACGGGTGAGTTAGTCTTTAAATGGTAAGGAATGATTTGAGGTGTGTGTATGTGTGTGTGAGTGTGAGAGAGAGAGAGAGACAGAGACAGAGACAAAGACACAGAGAGACAACAGAGAGAATACACAAACATGTGGAAACCTACAGCTAGATTTCAGTACCAGGGATTACTGCTATTTTTAAAAGTTATGAAAAAGAAAAATAACTAATTCATTAGTAAAAACAGTATTTAAAGAAAACCTGACTTAACCAAAGTCCTGAGGGTAGTCTTGACTTTTCTTAGGCGTCAAGGCAAAACATACAAGCAAGTTGTTTTGGGCCTTATTTTACAGATGAGTGTTTAACATAGACAAATTTTGCAACTGGGTCTGCCTTAAACCGAAGTTTGTTTATGTCCTCTTCCTTCCTTCCTTCCTTCCTTCCTTCCTTCCTTCCTTCCTTCCTTCCTTCCTTCCTTCTGTTCTCTCTCCATCCTCTTTCTTTATCCCTCCCTTGCTTCCTCCCCTTTTTCTTTCTTGCTACTGGAAAGTGAACCAAGGATCTTTTCACTAAGAGACATCCCCAACCCTCTTTGTATTTTTTATTTTTATTTTTTGAGATAGGGTCTTGCTATGCAGTTCACGCTGGTCTCAGACTTGCATCAACACTCCCGCCTCAGCCTCCTGAGTGCTGGGATTACAAGTGTGTGCCACCACAATGGGCAAATTTATGCTCATTATGGGACTTCCTGGTAGGGATACTTTAGAAAAATCTCAACACAAAAAATAAAACTCTTACCTGATGTGTACTCAAGCCAAGTATCCATGATGGCTTTCACACACCAAGAAAATATACACAGAACTTTCAATTTTAGACTGCATAGAGATTATTTGAATTTATGGAAACCTATATGACCAATACCAAAATACACTTTATGGATGGAGAACACCCTAACATTGTCATTGTGATGCCAAGATCTTTAACACACTGAGAAGCTTGGAGTGTTCCTGCTTTTTCCATCAGTGCCATGGTGTGTGTGTGTGTGTGTGTGTGTCTGTGTGTGTATGTTTGCAGATATGCACATTTGAGGATATAATTAAAATTGTCCTGTAGCTTAAAGAAAGAACATATAATGAGTAAAAATTTTCAGAAAAGAATAAACCTTTCAGGATATTTCACACACAAAGACATACTCTCATTCTGGGAAGGTTCCTAAATATGGCTATTATTTCTACAGTACATTTAAACAAATAAAAAATCACCTTAATTTATTTTATTATTATTGTGGTTGTTGCCATTTTTGTGATATTAGGACTTGAACCCAGGACCATTCTCAGCCTATTTTTATCTTTTTTTTGAGACAGGGTCTTGTTAAGTGGCTTAGGCAGGACTCAAATTTGCAGTCCTGCCTCAACCTCCCCAGTAGCTGGGATGACAGCTTTTGGGGTATTCTATTTTCATTTTGAAATGTATTTTGGATTGCTTGATAGAAAGTCACTCACACTGATGACACTTTTTCAAGCACTCACGCTCTTTCAAATGAATGTTTAATGAGTGTATCCTCCTTACAATTATATAATGATTATGTTACTGCATTTATTCTTGATTGGATTCCTTGACTTGATCAATATCATTTGTCATATTTAATGACTTGATTTGGTTAATTTAAGTGGCTGTATAAATTCTAACTTAGATATAATAGCTTTTATATATTGATTTTCTTCAATTTATTTTCTTTTAGCATAATATTTTCATATTTTTGCTGTAAGCAATTCTTTCATCAGATTCTCCAAATTCTAATATGAAAGATTTGACTTTCAATAATTTTAACTATTTCCCAATGATCTGCTTTTGTCAGAAATTTAAATGTTTTATCTTTAATAGATTTATTGGTTGTATTAATATAAAATGCTGTATTTGGCTGGGTATGATGGTCCATGCCTGTAATCCCAGTACTCAGAAGGCTGAGACAGGAGGATTGCTGTGAATATGAGGACAGCCTGAGCTACAAAGGGAGTTCAAGTCCAGTCTGGACTCTATAGTGAAATTCTGCCTCAAAATAGAAAAAAAAAAAAAAAAAAGAAACAAAAACAAAAATGCTTCAGATAGTGCTTAAATGGATAACACATTTTCCTTTGTAGATTTAATTCATGTTGTGTATATTTTAATTATACTTCAGTTGTTCCAAAATGCATCTCTGAAACTTTCTTGCTGTTTTTTTAATTTCTTCTTTTTTCTGAGATTAATATTGGGAATTTATTATTTAAATATGATCTTCTCCAGTCTTTGTGTTTTGTTTTGTTTTTGTTTTCATTTGTTTTCTCAGAAAATTTCTCATTGTATAGTTCAGGCTTACCTTGAACCCACAGCAGTCCTCCTGCCTCAAGCTCCCAAGGGCTGGGATTACAAGTGTGCACCACCATACCTGTCCATCTGATTCTCATTTAATACCTATTGGTATTGTTATAAACATGTAGCATTAGAAAAGATTACTTTGCCTTAACATGTAAAAATATATCTTTTGAATCAAAAATATCATTCATAAAAGTCCACACTAACAATATGGTTAAAGGAAACAAAATATTTCTGTATAAAATGTTTTATTTTCTTTTTAAATTAGTGCTATTCTATTGTAGGTTGACATATAATCCTTCTACATTTTATGAAGTGCAGTGAGGTGCTTTGATTCATGTATACATTGGGCGATGACAAAATCAGGATATTTAGGATGTCCCTTGCCTTCAGTTTATTGTTTTTTTATTGTGAGTACATTAAAAATCTTTTACTTTGAGACGTACTGGGCATTATGATTAACTAGGCTTACCCTGTTGTGCCATATGATACCAAAACTTACTTTGCCACCTGACTGAAACCTTGCACCTGCTGGCCATGCTCTTCTTGGTTACTTATAACTATTCTACTCTCAGCTGCCTTGAGATTGCCCCAAAAGTTTGATTTTTCACACTATGTCATAATCAACATTTGATGTCACCTAAAATTACAAAGTTGGGAAAATATTAAGGAACTGAGGGTTAATACTCTGCATAAACATTATAATATACAGTATTAGTGAAGATCATAAGATTATGAAAGATATGCATCACCTGAGAAACACAAAATACAAAATTATATGTGCACTGTGATCTCAACTATGTGAAATATGTGAGGTGTTTTAGTAGGACTGGAGTGATTTATGGGAGAATAGAAACAGTTGATGTAACAGGGTCGGATACCATGTGAAAATCTTTAAGCAATTTACCTACAGCTACTAAATGTTGACACAATGTATGAAAGAAAATCAAGTATGATACCCAAGTGTCTGGAAAGGATAGGTGTGGACTTCTTTGACTTCTGACTCTCTCTCATCTAAAATCTGCTGAGCCTTTATTAAGTGAAGGGTGAAATCTTCCATTGCTACTGATGAGAACAAAGTGAATTATGTTGGGAGTAGACAGGCCTAGCCCTTCTCTCAAGATGGTGACTCACCTGCAAACCCTCCTGATGGGTGTGACCCGGGGCTGACCTGTGATGACTGAGAATAGATTAATTATGGAATTCTCACTTTCCCTTCTATTCGAAAGGATTTAAATGGGACCCTGCCTTATGAAAAAGGAAGAATCACTACATTCTATTGAAGGAGCCAGTGAGGATAATTTAATTCTTCCCTCAAACGTGAAAATCTATTTCAGGATCAGTATGAGCATGACCCTTACGCTGACCCTCACTGTGGTTTCTACAGTGTCTCCTTGGAGCACCAAATGAAGCCTCTGTTTTTGACATGCAGTACACTCATTTGACAGCAGACCACCCTTCCTGTGGGGTTCATCCTAAGAGCCCTGTCCTCTGAAACATAATTTGGAAAAGGTTGAATCATAAGTAACACTTTAAACTTCATTCAGAGATTTATGAAAACTGAAGATTGGGATGTGAACAAGTGATCAAATTAGTTTCTCAAGGTAGCAAGGGGATTATAACTAGAACAAAATATTAACATAAAAATGAATTAGATAGCTATCTGCTATATGATTTCATTCTAGAACCCGAACTCAAATTTATGATCACTAATAGTCCATGGACATAGATTTAATGATCATTTGCGGTAAATATCATGAGGACGATTCAAACTTTAGACTAGAGATTTGAAGAATTTGTGACTTCTGAGTATCAGAAGAATGAAAGAAAGAGAGGAAGAAAGAAAGAGAGAGAGAGGAGAGAAGGAGAGAAAAAAAGGGAGGGAAGAAGAGAGGGAAAAAGAGAGGGAGGAAAGGAAAAGAAAGAAAGCAAGGAGGAAAGAAAGAAGGAAGAAGAGAGGGGGAAAAAAACAAAGAGAGATAAAGGAGGAATTTGAGGCCCATCTAAGGACTATGGAACTGGAATATCTGGGCTTGGGGGCCTAGGAACTTGAGCGTTTAACGCACTACCTAGGTTATTCTTATATACACAGTTTAAGAGACCAGGAAACAAAAACCAGCGGGTAAGATTGCTTCTCAAGGGTAATACCAGCCATAAAAATCTGTTTCCACAGCACAAACAAACAATATGACAGATTGGGCAAGTAGAGATGCTAAGGACATGATTGCTTCTAAGAATGAAAGAGTAAGAACTGGTCTCCAAGAGTGTCCATCTGTGGACAGTGGGATCAGTCTGAGCTGAATTTCTTATCTTATTCTGTGAGGCAGATGGGAAGAGATGAGAACTAGGGAAGGAGGAGGTGGCCTCAGAGGCCTTCTGCAGATGGCCTTCTCCACCCATATATAATCCCTGCCTTGTACTCTGGTGTCCAAGCCAGAGGTTTTGATTGCTTGAATCCCTGCCTGTGACTTCATGGAGTTTAATGAGGCTCATTCCATAGAGAGAAGCTGCAGAACCTCTTGAATGATTGTTACAGGGAGTGGCTCTTTGGATCACAGCAATTCATTTAATCCTGCCTCTCTTAACAGGGCAGGTAAATTGCCAAAATATTGTACCCATTTACTGGCTCAGGAGGTGGCTTGGAAACCTGGAGCCCCCTCCCAGAAATTGAAGGCTTTTTTCCCATGTACACAAGGAATTACTGCTCACCAGAGTGGCCCATAATCCAGGCACCAATAAGGTCATTGCAAGACCCATTTACACATTTGTTTGTTCAGTGCCAACCATGTGGCACTCACTGCATTAATAATAAAAAGAAAATTAATTTTAGGTCAAAACAGCCTGGAGTTTATAGCCTGGTTAAATTTCTGTACCTGCTGACCAACTAGGAATTAGCTAGCATGGCTTGGCCTTCATCCTGACTTCATCAGTATAACAATGGCTACCACTTACGGTCTTCATACCTATGTGCTAAAACTTTTTAATGGAATATTCCTAGTGAGTCTGTATTGTTATCAAGCTAATTTTTCAGATGAAAAAATACATAGACATAGTAATTGGCCTTAAGGGAGGGCATACGAAAGCAGAAATGTAATATTCATTTCTCCAGCTTCTCTGAGGTTGGGACTGTTTGTTCTAGATCTCCTGGCCTAGAGTATAAGCTAGGCCAGCCCCATTAGTAGTGTGTTAATACAATCCAGTCTGTAATCTCAAAAGAGGATCATTTTGAAGAATGGGAATTAAATGCAGGCCCTGAATAAAGGAATGGAAATAAAGTTGACAGTACGTGTCTTTGGAATCTCAGAGATTAAACAGACACAGGGGAGGCAGGAAGACTTTGAAACATTTGGAGATGGCTACAGTTTTCTTTTGGGTGGACCAGAAGGGAAGGCTGTTTTTACTGAACTCTTACATTTCAGTGAGCCAGTAGGACAGCTAATGTCTGGCTTCTTGAGTTCAGAGGGTCAGTTGGACCTAGCCATAGTGGTCAAGGAGACTGGTTAGACATGAAGATCAAGATCCTGCCCAAGTGGCTCAGATTTGGATTAGTTTTGTTCATATAGTACTGAGGAATCATCCGGGCTGTGATCCCTTTTAATGATGCTTAGGAGTAATGCCAAAAAGTGGAGGCTTTTTCAGTTTGTGAACGTTGCATTATTTCATGAAGATGGCAATGTCATACATGTATGCTAGATCAGTGCTTTTATTTTAAAACTGGATTCTCCCTATATTCTTAAACAAAAATTTTAATTGCTCCTCCAAAAAGAATTTTCCATCTTTTTATTTATGGGCAACGTATTTTTTCACTGAGATGAGGACTCACTGGTTATCTTTTGAGACACATGTATTTATACCATACTTTAAAAAATGTAAAGTTGGAACTATATATTGTATACGATTTGGTGTTGTTTTTATTCTTAAACATTTTCAATATTATTCTGAAACTTTTTTATATTAGTCAAAATTTTTCTGTTCATATGACTTGAAGACTGAATGATATTTTGTTATACTGATAGACTATAAGTATTTAATAATTTATCTACTGTTGTTTGCAAGATTTTGCCCTTTGGTTTTGCCGTTTATATTTATAACAATAAAATATCAGAAATAGCCTGAATTGTAATGTTGCTGTAAATACATTTGTCCCAAAATATTTCCATATAGTTTTTATATAAGGTCAAATATTGTTTTAAATTTTCTTACCGTGTAGCATCTAAGGAATTTTCAGAATGGTTATATTACTCTTTTTGTACCTTGGGTAAGTTACTCTTTCTGTGGTTCAGGACTCTTATCTTTCATAAAGAATTAAAATAGCAAAAACCTCATACAGTTGAGCTAATATATAGAAAATGTTTAGACTAGTGGATGCAAAGTACTTAAAACTATACATAACTATATTTATAACGATAACCATAATTATATCTTTGTTTTTCTTTTATGTTTTTAACAATCAATGCCAAATTTTGGCAGCAAACTTGATAGTTTTTCCCCTTCATTATATATTAGAAAGGTTAACGATAAAAGCAGCTCCCTTATTACTGGCACATTTTTGAGTACTAGTAATTTTAATATCTTAGTTTGTATTTGTTTAGCTGCTTGTACTCCTTTTCCATGGATTTTATTCATTCTTTAAGTAGATCCTCTTTGTATTAGCAATTTTCTTAACTCTGTATGGTGACACTTTGCTGTCATATGTTACAGCTATTTTTTGTATTACAGCATAGCATCTGCTTTGTTCTACTATTTCTGACTGTGGGTGGCAGAGGACTGAGAAAGCTTCACAGTGAAATTCATACTTGGGCTGCTTGCTCCACAAAGATGAATGATCTTTGCAAACTGAAGGGGCAGCAGGTGCAGTTTGGGAGAAAAAGTTCCAGAGCCCATAACTTCACTCCGGGTTTGGCCCTTGGCCAAGCCAGCTAGCATCTTTGACCTCTCATATGCTCATCTCTAAATGGGCTGCTAACAGTTGCAGGGACAACTGAAGGTCAAAGAATTTATTAAGTGCACTTATTCAATTTCTGCATAAATAAACTTCATGTATGTATGGGCTTTTAATTTTAACATTTTTGATATGTAAATATCTAAAAAGAATCCCACCCTTGCTTTTAAGCCTGCTGTGCATGATCATGGTGGGCTTCTTACTTCTCCTACCTGAGGAAGCTCAGTTTTCAGACTCAGTTAACTTCCTACTGAAAGCTTCCCCCTCCCACCCACACACATCTCGTTCATTAAATCAAATGTCATACTATTATCCCATGGCACTGTGTGCCGCATAGTTGTAACACTCAACACAGTTATAATTTCATGCTTTTTTAAGTGGTTTCTTGATAGGTGTTGTTCTCTCTCTCTTGACTGCAAACTGCAAGGGCAAAATTTGTGCTCTGTGTGTGTGTGTGTATGTGTGTGTGTGTGTGTGTGTGTGCCTTTTGCTTACCATGATGTGTTATTTACATGCCAACTGTATTCAAATAGACTCTCAATCAAAACTGCTTGGATATCTTGTGGGATGGTTACGTAAGCTTGAAGGACAATCATGGAGATGGGACTTGAAACAAGGACTTGGGCTTGATTACAGAGAGCCTTGGATATTAAGTGGAAGACTTTCAGTGTGCAGGAAATGCAGCAGGGAGCCACTGAAGAATTTTGAGCAGGAATACATAAAAATGTGTTAGAAGACACACGTGGTATACAGAGTGCATTGGAAGAGAAAGATTAGGGGCAGGGAGCCTGCTAAAACCTGTTGCAAAAAGGCTTAAAGGCTTCCTTGAAAAGCTACTGAGCTCCTGCTTCAGCGTATTGCTCTTGAGAAATGGGGAAGTGAGCAAACTTTAACATTAACTATCCCATTGATATTTCATGACCACAGCACATTTGAGTAAGAGCATGTTATTTCTGAAGGGATATGTTAGTACTTATACTATGTAATACCCTTTATAGCTGCAGAGATTGGGGTCAAGAAGAAAAATAGAGCTCACAGTGCTGTATCGTGGTATATTAGTGGCACAGAGGGATCATGAAGACAATTTTCCAGAATCATAGTTTTTTTTTAATTTTAAACATAGTATTCTTGCCAGAAACAGGATAGGTGAACTGGAAGGAGGATTGTTAGCTCTACTTTATGTACAGTGAGTTGCGGGGTGATGGATGATTGATGATGAGTGATTCAAATGAAAGCTTTAGGAAGTTAAACATTCAGTGGTGGTGTGCTAGTGGGGGTAGGACTAGAGTTATACATTTTCAATCCAGTGATTCAGACCGAAACTTCAGTTCAGCTAAAATGTTCTCTTTTATTTCAGATATTGTCACTTTCTACTTAAAAAAAGATATTTATAGATATTGAAGACTTACTATATGAAAAATATTTAGCTTGTAATTTATTTGATTCATTCCTGAACACTCTTACCTTTAGTACCCTATTTTCCATAAGGGAAAGCATCGTCAGTTGTGAAATAACTTTTTCAATGTCTATTAAAATGTTGCTAACCCTGTCAGTGTATTTCTCAATCTTGGCATTATTCACATTACCAGGCAGATAATTCTTTGTTGGGAGTCCGTGGGGGCAGCTTTCTGGGGCACTGGAGAATGTTTGAAGAATTTCTGGCATCTACCCACCTGATGCCAGCTATGACAGCCTAGAAGGTGCTCAAACATTACCAAATAACTCAACTATTAAGTGTCTATCTCTCATTTCTGATTTTATTTGAATCTTTTTTTTTTCTTTGTATATCTAAGGGTTTTGTTTGGCTTGTCAAAAGCTAGCTCTTAATTTTGTTTGTCATTCTACTGAAGTTTTGGTCCCAATTTCATTTATTTCTGCTTTGAGCTTTTAGTTTTTAATTTTCTGATTGCATACAATACTTTTAATTTTAGAAGAGTTCAGATTAAGAACAAATTACAAAAATAGTACAGTGTGTTCCACTAGTATGCACCCAATTTTCCCTATTAGCACCTCAATATTAGTATGGTGCAATTACTATTATTAATGAACCAATACTGGAATACCTTTAGTAACTAAAGTTTATTCTTCATTCAGATTACCTTATGTTTTACTGAACACCCTTTTCCTGTACAAGGATCTCAACAAATCACTACATTATTGTTCATCATTATGTTGCCTTGGCCTTTATTTGGTTGTGATGGTTTTTTAGATCGATTTTTGATGATCCTAACAGTTTTAAGGAGTACTGGTCAAGCTTTTTGTAGAATGTCCCTTAGAAAGAAAGTAAGACTTGTCTGATGAGATTTTCTCATGTTTGGGAGAGTTAGAGACTTCGGGCAAAGGGATCATGGAGGTAAGATGCCATTTTCATCATATGAGATCAAGGATACATTGTCTGCCAACTTGATTTCTTGTAAATGTTGGCCTTAATTATCTGGCTGAGATAGTGCTTATCAGGTTTCTTGGCTACAGCTGTTTGGAAGACCACTATGCCTAACCTATATTTCAGGAGTTGGGAATTAAGCTCCACCTCCTTGAAGAAGGGATATAATATTCACATAAATTATTAGGAATTTTTCTGACAGGAGAACTTCCCCCATCTCACCATTTGCTATTTAAATGTAAATACATATGCATTCATGGAAATTTATTTCATACTTTAAGTTATAGCCCAGTACTACTTTGAATTGCTTCTCAAAGCATAATTTTGGTAGTTGGAAGGTGTTTCACTTGACTGAATCTTGTGCCCTTTTGACATAGTCCATTACTGTGGAGTTTCTTGTGTGTGTGTGTTTTTGAAGGCATTTTCTGACTTTTCTAGCATTATAAAACACCATAGGTTCATCTTTTGTATTTCCTGCATGAGTGCTAGAAGCATCTCTTTCTTCCACCAAGCCTGGTTTCTTATACTGGAGAATGGTATTAGAGAACAAGATGTGAGCTCCTGGGCTATGGATGCTTTTAGGTCCTATATAAATGTTTTAACCCTATTTTATAAAGCTGCATAAACTTTTATATTAAGCAGTAAATGTTGAATATCCAAAGTATTCAACAGGTTTTAAATATAATACTTTGGAGAACAAATGTCCTATTGTGGCTACAGCCAGTTTTGATACTATATTGTTGCCTAAAATCCATAGTTTACAATAGGGTTTGCTCTCTCAGTAATAAATTCTATAAGTTTGGACAAGGTCACAATGTCAGGTATCATCATCACAGTGTTATGCAAAATAGTTTCACCACCCTGAAAAAATTAGACTCCACCCATTCATCCTTTCTCAGATCTCTTGGTAAGCACTGACATTTTCACTGTTTCTAGTATTCACTTTTTCCAAATGTCTCATACTTGAAATCAGAAACTATATAGTCTTTTTAGACTGACTTTTTTTGTGTGTAACAATAATCGTTTGTTTCCTTGATTTTTTTGAGGTTTGGTAGTTTTATTATTATTAACAAATATTCCACTGGGTAGATTTCTTGCAAAAAGAAATTTTGAGACAGGGTCTTCTTGGGTATCCCAGGATGGCCTTGAACTCAGAGTGATCCTTCTGCCTCAGCCTCCCAAGTACTGGGATGACAGGAGTGCACCACCACATCCGGCTATCAGAAAAATTTAATCTATTCACTTATTGAAGAAAATCTTGATTTCACCCAAATTCTTTCAATTTTGAGTGAAGTTACTGTGAGCATCAGAGTGTAGATTATTCTACAAACACACATTTTTAACTCCTTTAGGAGTTAATGATTCCTAGAGGATAAGAATATATTTGCTTTGATGAAAAACTATCAAATGGTCTTCTGAAGTGATGGTATCATTTTGTATTTGTACCAGCCATGAATCAGAGTTCCCACAGCTCCACATCCCTTCCAGCATTTGGCACTGTCACTGTTGGGTATTTTGTCCATTCTAAAATGTAGGTAGTCGCACTAGCCTACATTTTATTGCTGGAAGTTTCCCTGTGTTAAGAAATAGGGTTTTTTGTTTGTTTGCTTTTTATTCAAATGAGTAAAGGTTTATTTTGGTTTGTATCTTGTAGAGATTTTTCATAGTTGGCTGGCTCCAAGGTAGGGTGGTATGGCAGAGGGGAATTACAGAGGAGAAACAGTTCATGGGAGGCAGAAAGCAGGAAGGCAGCAAAATAGCAAAGTAACAAGGAAGCAGCAGCAGAGACCACAATAGCCCACTTTCTGTCCCTTATATTCTGTCCAGGCTACCTGCCCTAGCACTCACACCCAGGGAGGACCTTGCATTATCTGCTCCCAGAATTATGCCAAACCAATCAGTGGACTAATTTAGCAATCACACACTCTTGACCCCAGCGTCACACTCTAGATCCAGCCTCTCACCCCAAAAGCCCTACACATGGCTGCATGAAGCTTTTGGAGGATATCTAGACACAGGCTATAATACCTTAAAATCTAATTGCTTGATTCTAATGTAATCAAACCATGTAGAAATATGGTTTTTTGGATTCCAGCTTCAACTGGTAACTGCTTTTCTTCCTTCCTCGATGTACTTGTAAAAGAAATAAAGTCTTTCTATTAAAAAATTGAAATAGATGGTTATATTTTACATAATTGATTTGCCTAATTTTGGCAGAATCCCAGAGAACAAGGAAGACACCAGTTCTTGTACCCATGGCCAACACTTTACCATTTAGTTTTGTGTCCTTTTCTTTACCTTCACTCTGCTACCCAGGAGGGCTGTATGCAGAGCTCAAAGGTGAGCAGGTTTTGGTTCAGCAACTCTTTTTCTTTATATGGGGGAGTCTGTTAGTCCTTTTGTAGCCTCTGTACTCCTCCCTGTGTTCTTGCTTTATCCCTCCAAGTGTTATGTAGACTTTTGTTTGTTTCCAAGTTAAATTGACATTATTTAGCATTAACCTAAGACTCCAGGAAAAATCCTGCCCCTATTTAGTTCATTTTACATAGCTAAGAACTTTATTTTGTACAGTACTAATGTGTTCTGGGATAATAAGTCTCTAATATATATAATTTGACAATTATATGAATCAGTAGGAATATACAACTGAAGTTTCTGGAAACAGTTTAAAAATAAATCATTTAATCATTTTGTGGATTGACTTGATTATATCTTATTTTGACATGTGAATTATTAAGTTTTTATCTCCATCAGTACATATTTGTAGTACATAATGATTGCACTCCTCAGCAGAAGTTGGCACATGTACATAGCACATTGGTTCTTTCATGTCTCCTCCCTTCCCTTCCTCACCTTCCATTGCTTGGTTTATCATGAGTTTTTAAAAGCTCTCTTCATTGCTATAGACATGTGATGTCATATAGGGTTAAATTAACCATAAGAACCCTAAAAATATGTACATAAAACAAGGTCTAAATTTTAAGACAATACTAAAGGGGAATTTTAAAAAATATTTCTGGTCTTTATTTACAAATGTTCATTGACATTAACAAAATTAAAGATTTTCTTGATTCTTGGCCATAGAATATTTTTTACTGGTACTGGGTCAAAGCAGTTTAAGTAGTTTGACTGAAGTACAACTAGGACACAATAAGCTGAATATTTAACTTATACAACAGGTGCATTGTGACATGTCCATACATTGTGAAGCTCCTGCCACAACCAACAGCACATGATTGCCAGACATTCTTGTGCCACTTGTAACTCATCTCTTCCTTTACTATCTCCCTTCCCAGAAAATTGCAGCTACACTCTCCATCACTATGCAGTAGCTAACATCTGTTTCTCTTAGTTATAAATGTGAAGTGAAGCACAATGAAGCTGGAGAATTCACCTGATCAAATAGCAACTCATTGGCAGCTCAGCACGGGAAGTTGTAGGGGTGTTCCATTGAGAAGCATGGGGCCAAGTTTTATAGAATGAATGTGAAAGTAATCAAAGAATATTTTGTTGATTATAGTTATTAAACTGCCTTATTTGGTCTATTCCACTGGAATGTTCCTGGTTATATAATATAAGTTTTTTGGTTGATTCTGTTTGGTTAATCTGAAGTTCAATTTTTCTTTCATAAACTATTTCTTTAATAAGAAACAGCTCAAGTTAGGTTTTGCTTCAATTTGCTAATCAAGCATGGCTGAGGTCACTTATGAGGACTAACTGGTTTTGTCTGCTCAGGGTTTTCTCAAGTCTGGTCTGCATTTTAATTTATTTTAAGAACTTTTATAAAGCTAGACACATGTAATACATAATTCTGTTATTGTTGTTTTGAGACAGAACCTCACTATGCAAATCAAGTTGGCCTTGAACTCACGAGTATCACTGATGGGTTTCAGACTCACAGTGATCTTCTTGCATCAGCCTCCCAACTGTTCAGATTCCAGGCATGGGCTGCTGTGCCTAGTTTATGCAATGTACACTTTTTGTTAGTTTTTTTTCAGCACAATTATTTTGAGATTAATCCATATTACTGTATGAACTAGTAGTTTTTTTTTATTGCTGATTAGTACTGTATTCCAGTTTATGGAATTTCACAATGTGTTCTCACTTGTTGATGGACATTTTAATTGATTCCAATTTTTGCCTGTTAAAATAAAACCACTTGAAACATTCTAGCAGAAGTACTTATATAAAATATTTTCATTACTCCTGAATAAATACCTAGGAGTAGAATGGCTACATTGAATAGTGGATGTATATTGAACTAAAGAAACTAAACTATGTTCTAAAGAAAAAGTTCCATTGCATGTATGAGTGGGTCAGTTCCTCCACATCCTCTCCAGGGCTCACTGTATTTAATCATTTTCCTCCTCACTATTCCAGTAGATGCATTGTGTTTGTAATATTTATTTTCCTAATTATGAATAGTATTGGACATATTTTATGGATTTATTTGCAATTTTCAGGAGTCAACTATTTGTCCAAAACACTTTTATTTTTCAGTTTGGCTGTTATGGTTTTATTGTTGAGCTTAGAGTATTCTTTTTAAAGAGGCATGAGAAAAATTCAGGTGAGTACATGTTCATAATCTTGATTGTGGTGAAGGTTTCATATATATCCAAAATTGTGAAATTATATATTTTAAATTTATATATATTCAATATACCTCAATAAGAAAGATGATCTCTTTAAGCATTTGCTGTTTCATTTATTTATAACAAGTAAAATAATTTAGTTAGTTAAAATAACAACTTTGTAAATAAATTTAAAATGATTCATTGACAAATTGGCTGAGACCCCTTCAAGTTGAGATGTTGCTATTTTAGTGTCAATACTGCAGTACCTTAGAGAATTTAAAGCTCAGTTTGCTAAATATATGTCTAAAAATTCTAAGTTTTCATACTAAGAATTCATTCATATTCAAAAGCAATTATTTGCTTAGTCAGACAATGGAAATTTTTGAAAAGTAAATGAAGTTTTAAACTGTAGGCTTAAAACTTCGGGCATGTTGTTGACTAGGTTTTAAAAAAATACAGATATTTCTCAGAGGCTATTTAAAAGTAATGTTTAAAGATTTGGTTAAATTAAAATATTTTATAAAGGGGGAACTAAGATTTTTCAAACTAAATTTAATTTCTTAAAAGGGAATCTCTCAATATTTGCAGCCTGAGGTGATTTTAATGTAGAAAGTAAAAAATAATACTCTGTAGTTTCTTCATTTGACCTCAAGTTAGCTTCAAATAAACAAGTAATCTGAGAACTTATATTGACGAGGAAAACTACAAAGTTAACAGCACTCAGGGAAGTTTGTGTCTTATTTCTCATATATATCTGTATCCTCCAAATGTTTCCTGTAGGGATTGCAGACAATTATATCAGCACTGTACAAAATGTAGTTCAGTAGAGCAATAGACATAAATGCACTGAGAGTCCCAGACTGGGAAACAGAGAAGTCAGCCTGTTGACCCTGCAGTGTGTGACAGTGTGTTACATTAAGGAGTAGGGAGTAGGTGGCAGAGTATAAAGTCTCAAGGAAAGAAATCTTTATAAATAACATGATTGTCTTGTAAGTCATAGTGCTGCGTCAGACAAGGTCACAGTCTTTTCAAAACGTATATTACTAGCACCTTTCTCGATAGCTCTTTGGAATTCATTCATTCTTCTCTAAATGGTCCACCTTCTTTCTCTTACTACAGTGACTGAAGGCTCCCTTTACCTTGAGAGTACTTCCTGGCAAAAAAAGCAATTTGCAGGGAGTGGGAGTGATATATGGATTATAGTCCTATGTGAATGGGAACCTGTAACACTGTTGTTTTCAGGAAGCTGAATACAGTGCTTTATTCTCATACATGGCTGGTAAGTGTTACTGCTAGCACCTAAAAAATAACAAATAAGGGATAAGACTCTCATTTTAAAATTATAAAACCTAAATCTGTGAACAAATTTGGTGTTACAGAAACTCTCAGCAGTTAAGAAACATAAAGTAGCTGGATGATAACACATACCTATAATCCTAGCACTTTGGGAGGCTAAGACAGGAGGAAGGCAAGTTCAATCCCAGCCTACGCAGTTTAGCTATTTAGTGAGATTGGCTCAAAATTTAAAAGGGCTGCATATATAGCTCAGTATGAAGGCCTTAGGTTAAATCCATAGTATCTTAAAAAAAAACCCAGTAAATCATGAAGGCAATTTTACTTTAATGAGGAAAGCACTGGTGCATACAGTCTACAGCCTGTCTGGATATTAATTTTTTGCTCTGTTTAAAAGAATGGGCTCAAGACTGACTTAACAAATCAGTCCTTGTCCCTGATGAGAATCCATACATCAGGGGTAGGGTTAGCCCTTTTACATGTGTTGGGAGACTCCTTAGCAAGTGGGAAGTAAAATGGGGTAGGCAATTGTCACTCCAGTGGTGCTGAGAAGAAGGCTAGATGAATGAAAATTTTTGTTCTAAGTATCTACTGGACTTTGAGTTTATTGTTTACAGGATAAAAATTGCCTCTTTTCTAAGAAGTTTGCGTTATCTTTGTTTTCAGTTACCAAAACAAAGATCTAAGAAGGTCCTATTTCACCAAGCAGCCTTTACCTCTTCGGGTAAAACTCCCAATGGCACAGGAAAGTTTATTATTTTTTTTCTGTCAATTCAATTTAATGAGAAATCACTAAAATCCATTTAAGATATACCATTCATACTGTATTTGTCCCTAAGCTTTATTACAAATAATGTGTATTAATTGCTAAACTCATTTTTACAGTGCTAGCTAAGTCTTAAACCATACCCATAGTGAAGAGTATCATATGGACCAATAGGCTTGATGTATACTGTAACTAAAGCTGTGACTGAGGGAGTGAAAGCAGAGTGCAGATCAACTGGAGTCAAAATTTGAACGACTCATATTCATGGCTTCCTCAAAAATAAATTGCTTGCACCCTAGAAGGTTTCCCTGCTTACAGTTTCTTCACTTTTAATCTATACAGAATGCCAACCACTGCATTATTCTTGCTAAAACTTGAAGTACCTCATGGTTTGACATAAAAATGTTCAAACCATGGACCGGAGGATGACTCTGTACTATTACATTAAGGGTCCTTCACAAACAAGAAGGATTACTTATGGGAAACCTAACCTGGTTTTCCTCAAAAATATAGATATGGTACACTCTGATCCTAAGGGGCCAAATGCTTTAATCACTGTAGTCTTTAAACTTATTGTATGAAATGTCATTTAATGAAAATTAGGTTGATTTTCTGGATCTTAACTAATTAACTCCTCTGTCATAATGCAAAAGGTGTCAGAGATAATATGTGTATGCATAAAAACTTTAATGAACCTTTATTTTATAAAAAAGCCACAGGCCTGTGAATGGAAAGAATATTGCCATAAAAATCAAGTTGATGGTAGCCTGGTCTTAATCCTGCCACAGAATGTGTGCATGACTTCAGGAAACCCCTTTTGCTTTTCTGCCATGCCGATTCGTAGTTACTGACCATTTCCTTTATTATTATAATCTTATAAGCTTCATCTATTTAATATTTATAGGAGCCTAATAACGCATCTATTATTTTTAGCTTAGAGTACAATTAGGAACTTTCATCATAACAACATCAACCCAGGTCTATCTACACTTGAAGCTCATATTCTAAATTACAACTGAACTGTCCTAGTAAAGTTGTCGGTATGGATTTAATTTCCCTCACTAATTACTTTTCTCTAGCCGATAGTGCTTAAGTTTTATGGGGAGGAAAGGAGTTCTCTGTGGAGTGTCTCTTGCTGTTCCATATCGTTTTCTTCAGAGATTTCCTGAGTTTCCTTTGCTTGTTTGTTTGTTCTAAACACATCTTTGTACTTGGTCAGGCACAGGAATGACCGACTAAGGAAACACTACTGCCTCCCTGTTAAAAATAAGGTTAACCAAACTTCCCCAGCTTCTGTAGAGCACATTGCCTATGACCAGCTGCTTCATCCTACTGGAGACACTTTCTTGATCTTCCATTTAGAATTTCTTAGTTCCACTTTTGGGGGCAGGGGTAGCAGAAATCAAACTCAGGACCTCATGTTTGCCAGGCAGGTGCTGTGCCACTGAGCTAAACCCCCGGTTCCTTTATTTCCATTTTTAAAAACAGGATTGCAGTTTTATATTTTGAAGCTAATAAGCGATAAGGAGGAGATATGCATTATGAAAGCCATGCAAAGTGTTTTTAAGAAAGCACACATAATTTTTCCAAGATCTATAGGCACTGAATTTTCACTAATATGGTAGTAAACATGAGAAGAGTAATCATATTGTGTTCATTTAAAAGCAGTTTCTGTAAGATGTCTGTAGAAGTCAGATTAAGTGCAGGGCTTTAGAATTGGAGTAATGCACCAAAATATGCATCCAGGGTACACACTCAAGAAGTAATGAGATTAAATTTGTTTGTTTTGTAGTACAGGAGATTGAACCCAGGGACTCAGTCATGCTAAGCCACTGCAATACAACCCACCTCCCTGTTGTTTATGTTTAATTGAAAGAAAATTATATAGATGAAATTCTACATTTAGATAGAATACAAGATTTATAAAACTAGCTAGGAAATAATTTGCAAAGTCATGTTACCATGTATGTGACACAACTTTTTAAATCCATTGCCTCTAGATTAAGTAAAATACCTTGATATTTAGTTGAAAGCTGTTAGGAACAAACTCACAAAAAAGTGCTCTAAAATAATTTCTTCTGGCCATTTTGGAAATTGTTGGAGGAAGATGGCTATAAAAAGAGAATAATATAGAAACTGAAAAGTGAAAAATAGGTAACGTAGAATCAAGGAAAGGTGAAGAGGAAAATAGCATTCAGGACAAAAGGGGAGGGGAGGAAGAGATGGAGGTGGGAGAGGTGGGGAGGAAGGGGAAGGAGACATAAAAGAATTGAGATGCGTTATGTACATGTAGCAACTCCCCACAAAAGTGTAATCCCTGCATATGGTAAACATACACCGATAAAATGAAAATTAAATAAGTAGGTATTCTAGAATTTAGCTGAGAAGAGAAAGATGGACATGAGATACAAGAAATCAAAAGAACGTTGACAAACAGCACACGGAACCTGATCAGAGAAAAGAGGAAATGTAAGAAAGAAGAAGTTGACAGAGTATGGCAGAGGACAGGGGGAGGTAGGAGGAGTCCAGTAGACGTGAGGAGCCTCTGTAGAGTTGGAAAGGTGAGCTAATGAAAACCAGAAGTGAGACAGGTGGCAGAACCATCTCCGTCAGCTAGGAAGAAGGAGAAGAACTCAAGAAAGGAGAGGGGAAGATGTGGAAGTGGAAACAGATTCCCTGTGGCCCTCCTGAGCCTCCTGGTTAGATTTTCCTGCCTACACAGCTTCCTCATATCCTCTTCCTTCTCTTTGTCACTTCTCTCAGCTTCAAACTGGTCACCAAAAGGAAGCAAGCTGGTGAGATCAAAATGTAAGGTGCCAATGCTTCCGGAAGGAAGTCGGTAGTCAAGGTGTTTCAAGACTTCCTCTGGCTGGCAAATGAGGTTCTGTTTAAACTTCACCTCTGATTAATGACAGTGGCCTTGACGTGAAGGAATTTCCAAGCTGCAAAGGAAAAGGCATGGAGATCAAGCAGAGGAGCCTCTCACGTCATGATGGTGTAGTGTAAGTAGTGGAATCATCAGGACAAATATTCTCAACAGTTTTCTAGAACTAGAGATTACTGAATGAAATCATTGCCTCTTAAGAAGTTTTCTTCCAGCCTCATTCTCTCTCTCTCTCTCTCTCTCTCTCTCTCTCTCTCTCTCTCTCTCTCTCTGTCTGTCTCTCTCTCTTTTCTTTCTCCTTCTTAGGCTATTTTCTGGTTTGATAGTATTTGATAATGATTTTTCTAATTCTTAGTATCCCACCTCTGAATACAAATAAGTTAAACACATATTTTCAGAGATTTTGTCCCTGGAGATTTTCTTTAATCATTTCTCTCATTTATTTGCCAAATATTGAGCTTTCACTAGGTATCATATACATGGATTTAAATAGAAAATAAGTTAAAGTTCCTGCACTCCCATAACTTGTAGTCCAGAGGTGTAAGCTGGTATGAAATAGGGCAATGACCACACTGTTGCAAGAACTACAAGTGTGCTGTGGTATGCTACGGTATGCTATGGGAAAGTTTAAGAAGGTCTTTCAGCTTCAAGGGAGGAGAGTTAGAGGACAATGAATAGAAGAAGAGGTAATAGAAAAACTCAGCTTGAAGATTACAAACAATATAACCTGTGGAAGAGGAGGTTAGTGTTTGAGGCAAAGGAATGGCCTGACTTACTGGAGAACAGAAAGTGGTTCACGTAGTTGGAAAGAAGAGTGAGGGTGTGATTCAACAGTGCATGATAAGGATCAGTACTTTTTACCAGTTTCTGAGGTATAAATATTTCTACCATGGTGAAATTCAAGCTTCCAAAGTTTTAGCAAATCCCTTGTAAAATTCCTGCATATTTAACAATTGCTTCCCAAAGACTTGCAGGAAGCAGGCCTGCTATACCAGAGAGAAGCAGTAGCCAGGCCAAGGTGGACCTTGCATGCCTGAACTTAACCTCAAAGCTTTGAAAAAGCCTGAACTTCAAGCTTTCACGGTCAGATTGTTTAATGAGAAAGGACATACTACCATCTCTGTTGGGAAATGGACAGGAGAAGGCCAAGGCCAAGGCCAGAGGCCAGAAGCAACCTCTTATCTTTGTGAGCTCAAATCTTAGCTCTGCACTTTATGGTTTATGAATTTGGACACATCATTTAAATTATTTGGCCTTTGGCCTTGCTCAATGAAGAAAATATTGATGATATTTTGTAAGTTTCTTTTGAGGGGGTGGTAGAGTGAGAAGTGATTCTGTGAAACTATCCCTTGGTAACTGTCTTGTGATTCTTAGAAGATAAAGAACATTTGTTACATAATTTATAGAGTACTGCACACATTAAAATTTTCATTCTTAGGATTACTTTTATAAGCATATCATCAATTGAAGCAAATTTAAATTGAATTTGTTTAATTTTATATGTCTTACACAGAGAGGATGGATTGATTAGAGTGAAAAAACTCAAGCTTTATTCCTTTTTAATTTTTAATTTTTAATTTTTTTATTTATTTATTTTTTTTTTTGGTTTTTCTCCGGTACCGGGAACCGAACTCACGACCTTGTGCTTGCCAGGCAGGCGTTTTTGCCACTGAGCTAAATCCCCAGCCCCTTTATTCCTTTTTAAAACAAGATCCTTTTTATGAACAATACTTCTGTGATAATATATTCTGACATAAAAAAAGAAGAAATCAGTTCTTAGATATACTACACTATGAAACTGAATAAATCTGATTATATTTATCACTAGATGATTTACATCTTGGAAAGGCTGATATTTGTTTTAGTATTTTTTATAGCTGGTAACATATTTTTTGAAGGAATTCATCATAATTAGTTTGCATTTTTT
Organism: Chinchilla lanigera; assembly: GCF_000276665.1. Taxonomy (NCBI): domain Eukaryota; kingdom Metazoa; phylum Chordata; class Mammalia; order Rodentia; family Chinchillidae; genus Chinchilla; species Chinchilla lanigera. The sequence goes on along the minus strand of NW_004955415.1, from coordinate 6,229,646 downwards.
GGATGTATGGTTTAACACAGGGATTTCTGTTTCTGTAACCATCAAGGGGAATTGGTTGTCTATAATTTAAAAATCCCCCGGACAGTTGTGAAATGATGGTCCCTGGAGATGGAGATCCCCCTGGGGTACACTAGCAGGCCCCGATCCTGACAAGACTAGAAAGCAGGGGTCTTAAACCTTATGTTTTTCCAATGACAATTGTAGCAGTGTGTTGATGACTCTGATTTCCTTCTCAGCATCCTTATGAATGCATAACACAAAATGTGGAGGATTATGAGGAAACCAATTATATGGAAGTGTAAATAAAATATTATAGGTTGTGATTCAATCATGCATTTGCTTTTCTTTAATGTACTTGCAGGTCCTCAAATAACTACTGTAATTTCTGAATAGTGACAAATATAAACAATACTTGGCATAGTATGAGAAAATATCTGTGCTGTCTATTGGTGACAGAACACTGCTTATCATTAAATATACTACACTTCAATTTGAAATTTGTGAAGGGATTTTTTAAAAGAATCACAAAAATCATTCAAGACCATAAGCCACAGGTTGAAAATCTGTTTAGAAAAAACTCTTTCTAGAAGAATTTTAATCTTCAGTAGAGGGACCTAGAGGCAGATTCCACTAGATAAACTTCAGAGATTTTAAAACATAGTTAGACCTCCAACTTATGAATAAGTTCTGATCCAGAAGAATGTTCATAAGTCACATTTTCTGTAAATCTGACAAAGTCAGTCTTTACACCTTTGACACAAGTATACAACTGTAAAGCTGAGAAAAAGCCAGGAACACACAAAAATATTGCAAATAAACTATTTTTACTTTTACAGTTGTCTTAAAATGGTAAGGTGGCCACATAAGCTACTTTTGTAATTTGTTTGCACCTACAAAAGTTATTAATGTGAGGTCTATTCATAGCTGTGAAAGCTCGCAACTTGAATGTTCGTAAGTTGGGGACTTACTGCATTCGCTGGACTTTGTGATCTATGGTCTCAGAAGACAAGCTATATATATATGGAACACTCCTCATCCTTGGTCAAGTTAATTTTGCTATTGTTGATAAAATAGCCATCAGCGCTTACTGAACACACTTTATTATACCAAGCGCTGTAGAAAGAGATTTAAAATGATCATTTTATTAATCTTCACAACACATCATGAGAGATACATCTAATATTATCATTTTTCCAATAGTATATTGCATTACTGAATGAGCATGAAACCTACCTCATGTCTTACCATACCTACAAGCTGGATTAGAACACTAAGTGTGTTTGAATCCAAAGCATGTGTTTAAACTAGTCTGTTGATGTCTCCTACACTTCAATCATTCTCAGGCCATTTTCATGCCACACATCCTCTGGGAAGGTCTTTTTCTAAGTGAGTCTGGAAGTTTCCCTAGGAAGACAGAAGCTGACAGTGAAGAAACTGATGCTCAAAAAATGACCTTCTTAACTTCTCAAAGACAGAAAGCCCAATTACAGTTAGGAAAGAAGAGAAAAATTTCAAACATCTGTCTCAATACCAGCAGGAATGTCCACCCGTGGTAAAATTCGGGGCTTGCTACCTAAAACTTAGGGTCTAAGTTTTCCAGTCAGTGAGTTTTCCTATCTTTAAAAGGCTTTTAGTTAAGGTAAATCTCTGGAGGTCTTCATTCATATGTATTTCTTAGTAAGACTTTAACTATTTCTCCGTAACGATGTCTTAAATAGATGGCAGAGTAGTTTAGCAATGTGTTAATATGCAGCAGGTCAAAATTGCAATGAAGTTCATCCACATCTTAGATCCATCTCAGAGATGCTGATCCAATGACCCTGTGTAGGATTAAAATTCAAGGTGACCTTCCAATCCCTAGGATTGAATCCCAGGTACATAGGCATGAACCACATTTTTAAAAACTTAGGCATTTGTACACAAAATGATTAAAAACACTGGTTTGCATACAGAAGTCTAAGCTCAATTCTTTTCCTTTTAAACACATGGGGTAAATTGTTCAACCTCCGTTAAGTTTTGGTTTCCTCATCTTTAAATGTAGCAGTGATGACTGTGATGATAATAATGACTATCTCAGAACTTTCTAGTAATTAAATAAGGTTTTATTTGTAAGATGTCTAAATACTTCATACAGATGATTTATTTCAACTATCTAAAATTTGTGCTCATTTTTAAACTATGTTTTGTGGTATTGGAAACTGAACCCAGAGTCTTTACACTGCACTGTATCCCCAAGCCCTCTTTTAAATTTATTATTACTTTTTGAAACTTTTGTTTTTACTCACCCTGCAAATTTTATTTGTACATATGCAAAAGGACACGATTTTGCTGGGAAGAAACTATTCCTACTTTTTTAAATTTTGAGATTGGGTCTCCCTGTGTCACTCAGTTGTTCAGGTTGGGTTTCAGCCTCTGAGAATTACAGGTGTGTGCCAGCTCATCTGGCTTATCATAGTATTCTTTATGAAGCATTTTATGGCATGCATAGAAAAAGCACAACTGTAGTTAATTAGCTATCAGTCCCACTAGTCTTCTTAGAGGTGTTTTTGAGAAACCAGCCATGCTACTAATCTATATCATTATATAACCACATTTTTAGCTGGACTATATATTCTCTAAATAGAGTATTGCAATTATTTTTACATAATAATATTAAGGATAAAGATTCCCCATTTTACTATTGCTAAGAAAAAGAATGTGTACACTTATTATATGTAATCATGATCTTCCATTTTGAATGTTCATAGTCATCTTTAGCCTTGACCCAGCATACTGGGCCATCCTTCCATACTACTTTTACAATAGGAGATACATTATATCATAGGAATTTACATGTCTGTTTTATACATGCATTGACTAATTTACGTTGGTCTACCCAGTGCCTAAGAATACTATCTAGAATGTAGCACTTGCTCAGGGAATGTTTATTGACTTGATTAGTGAACTTTGGAAAGTAGTTACTAAAACAATAAAATAATTACTAGAAATAACGTTGTAATTGCAATGCTTGCATTCTTTAAAAATAATGGTATTCTATCATGTAAGCTAATCAACCATGAAAGTACATCTATTGTTTTGTCACTCTAAAATGTCAAGTATTGGCTTCCATTTTAAAGGAGTTTCCTCTGATCTTCATTTCATCTATTTGTTGAGAATGACAGCATTTCATCATTTTTTATGGCTGCATGGCGCCCCATTCTGTACAGGTACTGCTTTCTATATTTTTCTTTATTTATTCATTTCTTGGTGGACACTGAGTAATTTTCACTTCTTGGCTCTCATGAATAGTGCTGCAGTGTAGGAAATTCTGTCACCTATCATTAGGACTTTCTTGCATCTGCATCCTGTGCCTGTACTACTCATACACTCACGTGTTGACTTCTGGTGATCACTGTTGTTTCTCAGCAAGTATAAGAGAAGGTGAATTTTCTCTCTATATTCGTTTCTTTCACATCCCTGTCCCTCTAGAAAAGCTGAGCTTACCCAGAGATCCAGGACAAGCCTGACTGATGCAAAGCCCATCCTATTTTCTTTTCAAGTAATTATCCCAGGACTAACCTACACTCAACACCAATCAATGGGATATCTGCCATGGGCTTCTGGGAAAGTTCCTCTCTCTTACAATGATGCTGAAAACAAGATGGTCTTTTTCTCTGGCTCGATGGCTGGAATCACTGGAGCTAGTTGGCCCCTGCCTGAAGATGAAGCAAAATCTGTTACTGAGTGAGCCGGTCTTGAGGCTCACTGTATCTGTGGACTTCCTGCTTTGTGAAATCATAAATCCCATAAATCCCTTCCTGATTAAGATCTTATATTATTGAGATAGGTTTCTTCCAAATAGGACATTATGTAAACCATGTTAACATAGTGGTTTTCAACAAAGAAAAGGCATTAGCTTCTGTGGGGAAAAAGGGTCTCTGAGGTTTCTCAAGAGTCCATAGGGTACATTAGGTATGGTTGGCAAACTGCATAAATAGAGACACAAATTTGACTTGTTATTACTACAAAAATTGTTTGATAATTATAAAATATGATGCTTTTCCTTACTCAAAAGGAAAGAACAACTGGGATGGGGCAAAGGAAAAAAGAAGGAAGGGAAAATTACAATATGATTCTCTGAGAACATGAAAATCATGCAATCAAACAACTGACATTCAGACTTGGGAATAGAATGTATGTTTTAGAAAAGGATCCTAACTAATTTTAGAAAAAGATCTTAACTAATTTTCTGGGCTTTGCCAGTTCCTGCACAGAGAAGATAAGGCCACATACTTCACCCAGCTTTACAAACCTGTATGTAAAAGGGAAAACACCTTGCTGACCTGCCCCCTCCAGCACTGCAGTGAGGATGAAAGGAGTTATGTGAAACAAAGGGGCTTTGGAGATAAAAAGTCGCCTTCCGTGTGGAAGAAGTAATTTAATAATTTACTCATTAGCTATGCTTTACCACTCCCAAATTGATTCATTGGCTTAGCTTTTCAGGTAGTTACTTGAGTAACTTTCCCCTTTTCTAAGTTCGCCAGTTTTTTTTTCCCATTTACTTTTAGTGTTAATAGTTTTTCAGCATAAAATATCGTATCCTTAAATTTTGAATCACTAATTTATTTTTGTATACAAAAATATGTTGTATACACCCGGAAGATTAAAGTTGATTATCCCCACCTCATCTATCAATAAAAATGTGGTTAAAATGACCACATTCTCAGTTCAAATATTTCTAACTCATAGATTTTATATCTAAGTCTGGTACTTGAATCCTATAAAGGAAAATGCACACATATGGCAGGTCTAGGCAAAAAACAATAGTAACAAATGCAAAACTTAGTTTTTTTTTAAAAGAGCACTTAAAATCCTAAAACTGAAAACTATAGTAGTAAGATTTGAGAGCTACAGGCCTGATATGTGAGCCATATCTCCGTACATCACACACGTGTCAGCCTTGACAGGGGCACAGGATGAAGGGGAATGAGCTTGCAGCTTATCAGAAGTAAACTTAGGGCAGGTACAGTACAGTCTAGAAGTGCATTTATGCTAAGAGGTTACTCCTGAATCAAACTGGGGATAACCAGCTGGGCCAAAAATATATGAATTATATATATATACATATATATATATATATATATATATATATATATACATCTATAGTCTATATCTATATACTTTTGTAACTGTAGAATAATATTAATGCTGATATCTAGAGTATAAACATGAAACATGTGTCATTATGGGTCTTTGTAATGTGATTAAAGAAGCTGAAGCTGAGAGAGATTAACTGACTTATCTAAGGTTGGAAAGCTGGTTAGATTTGAGTTGGTTAGAGTTGAGAGGTTTCCAGAGATCTTAAAGTTGCCTAGTAGAGCACATCTTTGTAATTTAAGATCTAATCCTAAATTTGATTAATTCACTTATAAGCTCACCATACTGCAAAGAAAATACAGAAATTATAACCAATGAGCTGTGTACAATTTTCACCAATTCCTCTCACCAAAAGTATGTTCACAGTGTTAAAAATACAGTAATCATCCTAGTATCTCACTTCTATTTGTTCTAGTCCATAGATGATCAAATTTTATACCTGCTAGTAAAATATAAAATAATAACAAAAAATTTAATTATATAACTCGAGAGAGGAAGCAACAGTACCTGGGGAGCATATGCCCCAGCTTTGACAATGAGTCACTATTCGATCATGACCAATTCATTTGTTCACTTGTACATCAGTTGTATCATCTATAAAATGAGAATGTTAGAAAAGAGGACTTTCAAAACCCTTTCTATCAAAGAAACTTCACCACTCTGTGGAGCTGCATATAAGCATGGATGATGTGACCAAACGAGGATACAGAATGAGCGGTGTCTGGGACTTTCAATGAAAAATGGCTAAGATTTGGCAAAAACTTCCATAGTTACTAAGCTTTCTAAAGTGGCTTCTGCTACTCTAGCTCATGTCAAACACTGACAGAACTCAGTCAAGACTAATTTGGAAAACCTAGGTTAAACTTAGGAGAAAATCTATTTTTTTACCATGACAAACTTTCAATCACAGTAACAGAACATTTGCTTTCCTGATTCCTGTCTAGAAGCACTCAGGATCTTACTCACCTCACTGTTACTTCATTCCTTTGCTTCTCTCCTTCAATTGATTACATAACATTGCATCTACTGGGTCATAGGCTGTGGATCATTGAATGCAACTTCTTCCTACGCTGAATAGGGTATTGTTCTAGCACATGGGTTAAGGTGAACAAAAAGGTGGTGAGTAAAGGTGCAGAGGCTGGTGATGTCTTAATCCCGAGAGATCACACATAGAGATGAATCAAACTCTGTGTGCTTCCCACATCTCTTGCCTGGCTTAGATGTATTTGAAGGGAATTGAATGTACAATGCTTTCATGCTTGAGTTAGGATAACTGGGTCTAGTTCTCTGGCCAGTCAGATGAGTCAAAGTAGTTCTCCATGTCTCAGCCACCCTCATCCAAGAGGGTGGATTTAGGATTGATGTGTTATCCATTCCACAGAGCTTTTGTGAGGATCACATGGATGATGTGTTGTATCATGGGAGAATTCTATACATAGCCTGGTGGGATTAACTGCAGTGCAATTTCATGACTGGGTGGGGCTGCAACATAGAACTCCATCCGCCTACTGGTATGGACAACGGCAAGCAGAGCCTTGCTCACAGAGAGCGCAGCTAACACATTTTAATATTTATAGAAGGCCAGCCAACATATTTTAATACATATAGGAAAGATATGGTTCAAGGTTGTAAATAATTATTTGTTCAGTGGACTAGTTTAGAATTTAGATCTTAAAGTTTAATTGACCTGAGTTTATATCTCACTTATTATCTATGTAAACATAGCAAGTACTTCATCTCCCCAAGTTTCCATTTATTTACCAAATGAAAGTAAAAATACAGTATTATTTCTGTGTTCCAGTATTTCTATGGCACTGGAATAATACAATATTGTTTCCTGTGCTATTGTTATAAGATAATACATATAAAACACTTAGTAATGTACTGGACAAAATAAATTTTATTACATTCTTAAAATTTTGGTGACTTGGGATTCAACTTGGGGGAGTAGATTATCATGGAGGGGATGAACATTATGGTTGGATTTGAATGAATATTATTTTGGGATCCACTCAGAAGGACATCAGAGAAGTCTACTAGCAAGGAATAAGGTTCTGCCTCATGATATAGGCTCGACTTTAGGGAGTCGAGCTACATAGAGAGAGAGAAATACAAAGTATCAGGTTTAAAGAGTCTGGGATTTTATTAAGGCAAGTATGACAACCAGCCAAGCACAAGTCAAATTAGTTGCACTGGCCCTGCGGGGTAAAGCAAAACGTAGGAAAAGCAGCTTATAGACAGTCCTGGTGCACCAGGGTAAAGTGGATTTAAATCAATAACCTAAACAGCTAGTATATAATACAGCAATCAAGAACAGGCTGTGATCTGATTAAATGTCTTTGAAGACTCTTTAAAGCTACTCTTTAAAATGCTAATCCTAAAGTAAGATAAGTATACAGACTCAGTTTCATCTCTGGAGAAAGCATTGGCGACATTGGCCTGTGACATCATCCAGACACCAGCATGGAAGCATCTATTGAAGAAAGGACCCCAAATAGACAGATACCAGTCATGGGAGTCAGTTCTGCAGGCACCGAAGATTGGGTTTCATGTGATACTCTCCATAAGATAGTTTCAGTGCCTTGGTCTGGTGAAGGATATTTGGTTTTCATTTTTCTTTTCTTTCCTTAGAGACAACAGTCACTTTGTCCCTTCTATGAATTAAAGCACATACATAGACACTGGGAAGTAGCTTCCTATTTTTTTTACACTTCGTAAACAGAATTTTAATTTTCACCAAGTACAAATCTTTTATTTTTTGAATGATAAAGCAGTTATATAGTTAATTAAGCCCTTGTTCCTTTTGAGCCCTCTTGCAAATCATTTAAACTGATACAGTCTCTTGATAGGAAGAAGGAAATTGTATCCATATATTTTAGGGTTTGTGTCTTGCTCAAATGGGATAAACGTGAGTGCACTGAAAAGCAGTGAAACTGGATTCATAGCGAATGGTTAGTCTGCCAGTCAGGTTCAGATACATTACATATCCTGATTGCAGTCTGCTCAGCCTCTTTCCTAGTTCTTGGAGTAACACTGGCTGGTTCTAGCTGTTTGTCTTGTTACATTCCATTAAAAATCTAAATACTTGTTACTTTCTATCCATTCTCTTTGGACTGTGTCTCTCACAGTTCATGTAGATTACCTAGGGAACTTGTTAAAATGCAGTGTTTAAACCCTTTCCAAAGAAATTCTGATTTAGTAGGTCTAGGTCAAGGTCTGGATTCCAATATTGTTAGCCCATGGACTTCAGTTACGTAAATGTGTGCTGAATAAATTGTCCTGGTGAGCTGCTTTGTTCTTAAATGCTTGGCTGTGTACACTCTAGCACAAGAGCCCAGAGCAAAAGGTCTGGAAACCCAGAATTTATTTCTAAATTGGACACCAACATATGCTTAATGCAGGGTAGGAGTTCAGTAAATAATTCCTTTAATGAATGAGTGAAATAATTTTGTCATTTGACCTCAGATAAGTGTCTGTTTTCCTCAGTCTCTTCCTCAGGAAAATGAAGGTGTTTCAACTAGATGACTTCTAATATCTGTTCCAGCTTGGAGTGTCTTTGTTCCTTCTAATTCTGAGGTTTACTCTGAAAACAAAAATAGCTTGTAAAATATTGTTTAAATTATATAGTGTAGCTGAAAAAAATCCTGCATTTATTCTTTCCAGCCAGAAAGGGATTTCTAGTAATATAATTTAACTGTGAAATCAGCATCCCATTCATTTGAGTTAGTGGAATTTTTTAGTGTTACTAATTTCATTTCATAGAATGGTAGCTCAAAGGAAAATGTATTAACTATGTGTCAATTTCTTATGATATGATACTTATTTTTAAAATTTTAGAGATAATTCTTTTAAAATTTCCCTTGCCTTTTTCATACTACTAGCAGATTAATCTGTTCTGTCCCAAGTTGATCTGTAAGTCTGGGATTCAGTAACCTAAACCATACTTAATAATACGAAAGACTGAAGTAAATGCAAAGGTTGTTTATTAGTCTGATTAAACTACTGTCTTAGCCCAAGCACATAGTTTTTGTTTTTCTTTGTTTTCCCATCTCCCTCCCCCGATATTCTGTTTCAATCTATTTTTGTTTGATATAATAATTCTGATTCTGATGGCAATGATGAAGGTTCACAAGATGTTTATTTAGAAAGTGCCTTCTTTGTAAGACAGTCTGTGTGTATAAAAGATACTCAGAGTAAAAATAGAACGGCTATTTAGGGTTCCAAAACCTAGCTAGGAAAAGTCAGGAGCTCTAAAATAAATAAGAATGAATAACTAAGTACACTGGTAATAAAGATAAGAATAAGGGTAGACATTTGCTATGTTAAGGATAGAAGTGATAACGAGTGAGCAGTTAGGTACGTCTAGATAAAACATGTTGAAATGACTTCAAAGCTTCGAGTTGGAGATGTGGAATTTCTGAATACAGGGAATCTAAGAGAAGTAGGTTTGGGGTGAGGAAAAACCTGGGAATTTGGCTTTGGATGTGGCATTAATAGTGACTGGTAGAAAGTTAGATATTTGGGACAAGAGGGAGGTTAAAAGCGGATGAAGGTTTGGCATTAATCACAAGTAACTAAAACAACAGAAGAGAAATTAAATTGTCAGGCACATCATCTCTAGTGAGGCAGTGCAGGAGAGGTGAACAAGTACATGACTATTCCATGAAGTAGAAAAAGTGTCCTCCATGGTAGTTGATAACAATAAGGCCACAGAGATAAGAGGTGAAGAGTTAAGAGCAAAGTGCAGAGTTTATGGCAAATTCTGCTAGATTTTAAAAAGGGATATCTTTAAATAGCTGTGCCCAACTATCTTCATTAGAACTGAAGGACAGAAACTAAAGCCAGTTTGCTGAGCAGTACATGAATGAGGGAAAAGGCCATAAAAGCCATAAACAGACACGGCCCTCAAGAGAATGCTGGCAAAAGGAGAGGTGGGAAAAGATGAAGTGATAAGTTGTGAGAAAGATAAGGCATGCTTGTGGGTTTTTTAAGGGACATCTTGTTATGCTGAGACTACCCAAGGAAATTTGATAAGGAAATCCCTAAAGATGTGGGAGGAGGTGGAATGCAGAGGAGAGGTGAAAGGTTAGTCTTACAAAGTTGTAGACATTTTCCTGAGGCAAAGTGGGAGAAGAAAGTTGACTGAAATTATAGACATGTTTTTAAGTGGGATGAGAGAGAGAGAAAGAGAGAGGGAAAGATAGAGTGAGAGAGAACCTGAAATGAATGGCCCTGTCCATGCAGTTTAGAAGACTGATCTTTTTACTTGTCAGGCAGTATGCTGTAACCCCAGAACTCAGCACTACACATGCCCTGTACTCAGATCTGAGGCACAGAGAAGCTGAATGGTGTCAAATGTAGATACAGAGGTGACAGAACTGGAATTCAAAAGTAGGTGTGAATTGAAAGCCTATTTCCTTGAGTATATATCATGTTCCCTTATGAAAATACCTGACCTTCATTGACTAGCATTGACATTTTGCAAGGAGTAGTGATTGATGTTCAAGACCATGTGGAATTGAAGGTGGTACGGTTCTTAACATGGTTAAATACTGGAATGAAGAGATCACCAAGGTAAAATGGGATACGCAGCCAAAGATATTAGGAAGGGGAGAAGAGACTTTGGGTATCATTGATGTGAGGAGCAAGCTGAGTGGAAATTATAACTTGGAAATATAGAAGGTGATATGACCTGAAGAGGGACTTTCAATTTTGCATCTTGCAGGTGGAGAAATTCTATGTAATTGTGAGGAATAAGGCATGGCTATGCATATAGGTTTCTAAGGGAGAAAATTCATCAAAGAAAAGTTATAGAAGACCTAAAAGAAATGTCAATTTGAGTTTATAACAAGATTAACAATCCCACATGCCTCCATAAAATGTAGAGTGTATTTTTTACAAGATATGTTAAATTATATGGATAATTTTTTATTCAAGGGAGCAATATATATGTGACTAAATTTTTAGACTATTTTCTCTTTGGACATTGATAAACCACATGCCATAAAGAAAGTAATTCTCAATTAGGTAGAAATCTTGACCACATCTGTCCTCTAAGATATCAGCTCACTAATATCACTTTATTTAAAGTTATTCCCATTATCTTTATTTTCATGAAATATGTTAATCCCAAGTTTTGAATGAATCCTCTGTTACACATGGCCAATTTGTTTCTCTCTTTCAAGTGTGACATCAGTAGGTGCAAGAGTTCTGGGATTCCCAACGCCCTTCTTTAGGGATGTCTCAACTGAGCTTCCTTCAATGTCTGATAAGCCTTTCCTTCCTCCAGAGAACATCTCAGGAAATTACCACCCACCTTCCACCTGAGAGTCCCAGCTGCTTCCCTCCTACTCATATTTTGATAGTTCTATAAATATCTCCATTTGTTGATTTATTTACTTGTTTATTTATGGCAGTGCTAGAGAAGGAACCCAAGACTTGAGCATGCTGGCAGTACTTTACCACCCAACAAAACCCATTGTCCTGTATCACTTTCCATCTAGTCTTTGTCTTTTTCCAGAAACAAGAATAATTCCTCAAATAAGGACAACAAGAAATGTACTTATGTTATAGTTTTCAAAATTTTACCATATGCACATGTTTTATTACACTAATGTGAGAAAACTAAATTATTTTCAAAATGTTGAGAGAGGAGAGAAGTGAAGATTTGTCCAAGGTTGTTTTTCTCCTAAGTAAAATGACCAGAGGGAGAAACTATAACTTCCAAAGTCAAACTACACTCTCAAGAGCACCCTTTTATAGACATATGAGTGTTAGGTGGAAAAAATATTATTTTAGACACCATGAGTTTTAACTTTTTACTTATTGATAAAAGCTCATCCTCAATTTCTTTGCAGTGAAAGGCAATGCATTACTTCTTCAGTGAGGTCCATCCATCTTGGATTATTTGTTTTTCTTCACAGTAAGGTGAATTATTATCTACATAACTTCTATCCAGGAGTTCCAGTCTACTATCATCAGCCACAGAGATTAAAGTGATTAGCACCAAATTTACCTAGATGAATTTTCATCATTTTCAGGTACTCTTCCCTCAGTCTCACTATTTTTTTTCAATTATTTTATAGAAAGCATTTTCTTGTCTCTTTTGTGTAAGTCTCACTCATCTTGAACTTATTTCACAAGTTATCTCCTTATACCATTGAATCTACAATTGAACACAGTATTGTAGAGGTATTCCTTTCAATGGATTATACTTTCCTTTATTCCAGTGGTATGCTGCCGTGAATAAGTCCCAAATTCATGCTGACTTTTGGGGATAGCCACTGATGTTTTATATTGAGATTAAAGCCATTTAGAAATTTGGATGATAGAGTTTCTGGTAATAACCCTATAATAACTGTGCCTCCAAGCCCATATATTTGATAAAGGTTTGTCAAAGTCTTTGCTGTAGCGATTATTGAACTTGGAAGGGCAGCATCTAGGGACTCTGAGTTGGATAATTATCTTGTTCACACCACAGTAATTCTCAATGTTATACAGTGCTACATATTGAATTTTATTTTGTTAATTGATTATAAGTACAATTTTTAACAATGTTTTATATTTCTCCAGTTTTTAATTTTTAATTTACATTTTAAATTAAAAACAAAACTACTATGACCTGAAAGAAAAACTAAGGTTCTGATTCAATTATTCACAGTTATCCTTCACATCAAGACAGTCCTCTCCCTGCCCACAGGTAACAATCTATCATAAGGATGACTTTTACAATTTTGTAATCAGTTTATAATATGTAGAGATGCATATGACAAATTTTAAATTAAATTCCAAGACATAAACATGCTTGTTTAGCCAGTAGTTCCTGATGGTCTGTCTGGTTACTACCTTTCTCAAGAATGAGTACTCTTTTGATATATAATATTATAAGGTAAGTTTTACTTTATGATGAAATTTATGTAGTGGGAATCATGCTATTACTTGGCATTTGTGTCTTGTTTCTTTCATTCAATATCATTTTTAATGAGGTCCAGATTGGTGCTTACATTTTGTGGTCATGCATTCTTATTATTTTACTGTATAGCAGTCTACTGTGTGAATATATTATATCCATTTTGCTGCTAATGGATACTTGGGTGCTAGAAAGCACCCAAGGTGAACAAGGTGCTGTAGACATTTAGTGCACTTATTTTAATGACCTTATGCATGTATTTGGGTTGGGAATATAATCAAGAGTAGAATTATTGGGTAATAAGATGCCTAATAGGTTATTACTGTTTGAAATTCTATTGCCACAGATGTTTCAGCTGTCTGGAACTTTATAGAAAGGGAATTCTATGCATGCAACCTTTTGTGTCTGGCTTCTTTCACTATGACATCTTTCATCTATTTTTGATTCATTCAAGTAGCTACCTGGTGTTTTAGTGCCAAAAGCACTTCAGTTTCTTACCCTGCATGATGAAAAAGATTGGACTAAATGAGTTAATTAATTGTAGGGACCTTCTGGATTCTGAGAGTCAGTGAAAAGCTCCCTCCATTGTTTTGCAAGAATTAAAATGCAGGAATTTTGACCTGAATCTATTACCATGATACCATGACAATACCGGGACTGACAGACAGTTTTGAATGTGTAATCCAGTGGAACTGTGGACATTGCACGTCTGGTCAGGGAACATTTTATGCTCTCATGCTGTGTAAGTTAAGAAACAGCGTTCTACCTTAGGATGCCCTCACTGACTTCTGAGCTCTCCCACATCCAGCATTCTTTTTATATGACTTACTGAGTTGAATTACCCACATATTACAATTTAAAAATCATGGATAAACAAGATTAAAATAAAACTCTGTGCACAATTCCTGCATAATTTTGTTGTTAATCTATATGTGTAGTTCCTAGGAGCATCATATGGGGTCAAACAGACTGGTATTCAAATTCTGGCCATTCACTTCTATCTGTAAGAACTTGAACAAGTTTCTTAAATACACCAAGTCAGTGTTTCCTCATGTGGGAATGGATATAGTAATACCTACCTCATGGGGTTGTCACCGGAATGGAATGAGGTGCATTCGCAGTTCTCACAGTTCCTGGATCATGGGAGTGCTCAGTCAAGGAGAGCTACTGATGCTGTTCTTTCTTCTCAGCACTTTTTCATTTTGTGTTCCTATCACTCCAGTTTCTCACTGAGTTTCCCCTTCTGTACCAGTCCATTTTTTTTCCATATTTTCTCAGGAAAAGTTGGTATAAGCAGCAAGTAGTGTCATAAGAGAGAGAGTAGCCCTAACAGAGAGAGATTTTCAACAGAAAATGGAATGGGATAGTTACAAAAGAATGACCTATGGCCTGAGAAAGAAAGCTTGAGTTCTATTTCTCTAGTCATAAACTTTTCATGATTCTGAATATGGCACTAAATTTCTTTGGACTAAACTAAGTAGTTTAATGCTTTAGACTCATGTATGCATTTTTCACTCAGATCATATTCTGCCACTTAATCTCAAACTCCCCAGACTATCCCTAAAGACATTTTCCCAGAGGAGAAGTCAGTAGAATATAAAAGTTAAGACATTAGGTTTTGATTCAGATGCACTGAGTTTGCATCTCCATGTTGCCTCTACCAATATGAGTAAAATCTCAGGCTAGTTATTTTATTTCTTAGCTCTTTGGCTTCTTGACCTGTAAAATTGTTATTAAGATTGGATAATATGAGGATATTTTTAGCAGTGTCTGGCACAGGTAAATTGGCAAAAGAATGTTTACTATTATCCACAAAATAGGCATCATGATATTTACCTTTTTAGGTTGTTAAGTTTATTTAAATGAGATAAGGCAGGTTAAGTGATTGGTACAGATTGCAAAGATATTTCAAGTCCTATTGCTCTAAAATCATGGTAATTTATGAAAAGATGGAAGGTGATACCGTGATATTTGATCAGAACTCAAAATCATCAGTAGGAAATTTATGTATATATTTATATATATAAAGTGTTATATATATAATAGTATATATATATATATATATATATATATACTATTTTAATGGGGGAATTAGAAAACATGGGTGTATTCAGTTATGATATGTCTGTAAAGAAGTAAACTCATTTTTACTGTGATATACAGAAAACCAAGTGGAAAATTTTAAGTCAGACAATAAAATAATAATGAAGATAGTGATAATAACAGTAATAGTGAATTTTTTTATAAAGTACAATAATATGTGTTTTCAGGAACATACAGTTCTTTCTAATGTGAGATCTATAGTTTTTGGAGATTATATTCTAGGTAGAAAGATAAATAGTAAAGAAGCAAATGGCTTAATAAAAAGAGGACTGTAGTTATTCCATGAAGAGAAGAAACCATGTAATAGAAAGTGCCAAGGGTTTGGCATACAGTAGAATCTGACTTTGTTACAAATTTTGTTACAAAGAAAACTATCTTTGAGAAAATAATATTTCAGTTGAACTGTGTATTGAAAAGGAACGAACCATTCACAGGTCTAGGGGAGAAGTTTTCTAGGCGGAAGGGGGACCAGGTACAAGATACAGAAGTAGAAATGAGCTCAGCATGTTGAAGGATCAGGGAAAGCACTGATGGAACTGATATATAAGAAGCGAGGGGAGAAACAATAGTTTAGGTTGACACTGGATAGCTTCACTAGCACTCTGTAGATCGCAGCTGTTGGTCTGAGTCTAATTCCAATCATGTGCTTTGATGGAAAATAATCAGAAGGTTCTGCGAATGTGGCTTCACCGCTCTTTTGAAAACTAGGCTATCGGATGGCAAATGTTCAAGTGGTAGCAAGGAAGCCGATGAGGAAGCCAGGGGAGCAGTCTACATGAGAGATCATGGTAGCTTGCTTCAGTTGGTAGCACTGCAGAGAGGCACAACATGGTGTAGGGGGAGATTAGATGGGACTTACTGAAAATTTAGGAAGGAATTAGATAGGAACCCTAGGCTGTTGGCTTCGGAAGCTGAAATAAAGCCAAAAACATTCTGTAATATGGCCTTAAGTCTAAATAGTGCGTTATGGGTACATAGCTAATTTTGCCATTTTCTTTAGTTGTGCATTAAGTGCAATTTTCTTTTATAGAAAGTACTATGATTATTCATCCTGCATGTTTCAGATAGCACATTTGTCTTATTATTTCATTAAATTCAAATCTAAGTAACAGTACTGAAGAGCTAATTATTTAAAATATTTGTTAAGGGAGAATGAGTTGAATAGATATTTATTAAAATAGGATATATAAATGATCAACGAGTGTTTGAAAAATTGCTTAGAACAGCAATTTTCAAAATAAAACACTCGAAAATCTCAAATACTGGCAATTAAGAGAAACTCACACACTGTTGGCAAACATGTAGATTAGTACAGTCATTATGAAACACAGTACAAGGTTTCCACAACAAACTAGAAGGAGAACTACCATATGCTCTAGCAATCCCACTGTATGGTATATATCCAAAGAAAACAAAACTAGTATTTCAAAGAGACATCTGCACTTGTATATGTATTACATCACTACTCTCAAAAGCCAAGCTATGGAATCAACCTAAGTGTCCATCACTGGATGAACAAATAAAGAAAACATGATAAATATATGCATGGGATATTGCTTAGGAACAACAAAAAAATAAAACCATCATTTGTAACAGTATGAATAGAGCTAGAGGACATTCTGTTAAGTGAACTAAGTCAAGAATAGAAAGACAAATACTTTATCTTTAGCGTCACTCATATGGCGTTTCTAAAGTTGACCTCCAAGGGTGAGAAGATAAGGGTGGTGCCCAGACCCCAGCAAAGGAAGAAGGGAGGAGGGGTAGAGAGAGTATAATTAATGGGTGTGGGATGTGATTGGTTTGGAGGAACAACTTCTAGTGGCTTACAGCACAGCTGATAACTATAGTTGACTACAATTAATTGAATATTTCAAAACAGTTAATAGAGATGATTTTGAATGTTCCCAACACAAAAAATATTGGCATATGTCGGAAGTGGCTGATGTGTCCATTACCCTGATCTGATTACTACATGTTTTATACATGTTCTGGAATGCTTTGCTCTGTCCTCTAATTACATATAATTACTATATATCAATTGAAGCATAGACTAATGGAAAAAATGAAATAAAAATTATTGACCTCCCATATTGCTCTTCAGCACCATGTTTCTTTTCAGAAAGGCTGAGTTAACCCACAGTCCACCAATGTGGTAGCAGTCGTGTTTTCTACACACTCTCCTGCATTATCAGCGGCTCTCTTTTAAGTCTTGTAAATC
Organism: Chinchilla lanigera; assembly: GCF_000276665.1. Lineage (NCBI taxonomy): Eukaryota > Metazoa > Chordata > Mammalia > Rodentia > Chinchillidae > Chinchilla > Chinchilla lanigera. Next base: position 6,212,280 of record NW_004955415.1, on the reverse strand, counting down.
CAAATTGAATCTTATTTCCAGTTATTCTGTGCTAGGCACCCCCTCATTAGCAAACTAATTCTACAAGTTTTGAGAAGGAGTCAAAAATGGGATTATTAGAGAGAACAAAGAATAAAACAGAAATAATTATAATTATTTATAGCGTATAATTCTCAGAAACTGCTCTAAGCAACTTGTAGATATATTGATGTATTTAATTTTAATATTGTATTATGATACAGCAACTGTAGAATTTTATTAGTAATCTGAGGTAAGGAGGGGTGAAATAACTTGACAAAATTTACAGTTAGTGGCAGATACAAAACTAGACAATTTACCTCTAGAATCTTTGCTTCTAGTCATTATAATCTTCTAACAATTTAGAAGATGTCTGATTGGTGAATTTTTATTTCGGTAAAAAAATAAGGTAACATAGTATATAGGTGGCTCAACTATGAAGTACTCTAATACTTAAGAAAAAATACTTATGAGCTGAATAAATTAATGATGATCAACTTGGGATTTGAAGTAATCACACTGTTTCCTTTCTGTATCTCTGCTCAGGTCATCAAGCTCTGCTGCTCACTGTTATGGTCATGACTAGTTAGTAGAGCTTGCTATTTTCCAGGCCCTTAGTTATGAATACCTTAGGTATGAGCAGCAATCTTCATAGAAATAACGGATGCAACTAGGTTAAATGAAATCCCTAAGATCCTATGGATATGAAGTGGCAGAACCTAAACTGAAGCCTGATTTGTCTTTGTCTAGCTTTAAAATCCTTGCTCTTCCAAAAGTGACTAATGGAGGAAAAAGAGTGCAGCTTTGTAAACCAGGATGGCTTCAAGGACAAAGGACTTATATAGGTCTAGAGATACTTCAATAGGTAAGCCATCACCAAATCATGCGGACTTCAAGAGGCAGACAGGAAAGGGAAGGTCCTGGCTTGGAGGAGTCACTGAAGGATGTTTGTGGGTAGAAGTCACAAAGCAAGGTTAGTTTTTTAAAGGAATTAATAATAGGTACCATTTATCGAGTAGTACCAAAACCTAAGAATGTTCAAACATTATCTAATTAATACAATAAATGAAATCATTTAATTTCAGCCAAGGCTCAAAACCTTTAAATCATTGGCTATTACTTCCACAGCCAGTAAGTAGTAGACCTTGGATTCATGCCCCAATCTGTCTCATTTTAAGTCCATGTTCTTTGCTTCATGGCTGTGAATGTTGCAAGAATGTATATCAGGCAAAATCTTCAGATTTGTTAAATTCTTTTTTTATTGAAACAAGGTCTCACTAAGTAGTCCAGACTGGCCTTGATCTCCCTGTTATCCCCCTGCCTCAGCCTTCTGAGTGCTAGGGTTGCAGGTGTGTGCCACCCTGCTCTGCCTCAACACTTTCAGATTTGAGGGTGGCAATCTGGGCAATGGGGCAGCTACTAGTGGAAGAGCCAGTATGGGTCCCTTTTCACAAAAGGAAAGGTGTAGAAACTCACAGTTTTCTACCAGACCCACTTTTTTATTACCTTTAAAAAGCCACAGATGGCCCATTCTGAGATTCTCTGATGGTTTTAGCTTAAGTTAGGATGTATAAACAAATTTTTGTGGTGTGTGTGTGTGCGTGTGCATGTATGTGCATGTGTGTATGTTACATGGTCAAGAAAGAGGTTTGTTAAGTATTTTGCAGGAGAGATTACAGCAGTGCCTCAGTTCAGGAGCTAGATTCTTTCCACAGTTCTGGTCACAAACCAAGTTGGATGAGAACCAAGTCAAACTCAATGGTCAGGTTCAGTGTTGACCTTATGGAGAAATTTGATTTAGTTCTCGTCTGGTTTGTGACAAGAACTGTGGAGCTAATTGAGTTCTTGGACCAAATGTATGAATTAAAATTGAGATCTTAAGAGATAGAAAATATTTAAGTTGAATGTGATGAAAGAGAAGTTGTTGAATTGAAAGTAATTAATTTGCCATGAATGGTAGCCCATGCCTGTAATCCCAGCACTCTGAAGCTGAGGCAGGAAGTTTGCGGGTTTGAGCTCAGTCTTGGCAATGTAGCAAGACCTTCTCTCAAAATTAAAAATAAGTACAAAATAAAGAACTAAAGACACAGCTAAGTGGGAAGGTGTTGGGTTTAATCCCCACTATGGCATAGAAAACAAAAAGTAATTGCTCATATAAATACTTAGGAGTAAGGTGAGTCTAACCCTAGAGTTAAAGTATTCCTGGCTTATCCTTGACTGTGGTAGTTTCTAGAAATTCTATGTTGAAAATGAACTCTTTGGAGGTACCTTAATGAGTGATGAAACAGCCAAACTAGTCCATCATTCAAAAGTAAGTATTAATTGACTTTTCTGGTAGGTACTGTTTGAGTAACAGCAGAATTCTTTGTTACAGAATTGACAAATCACTGAGATAATTAGTGAAACTTTGAAGCTATTCCTGGTTAAAAGGCATAGAACAGGGCTTCTTAATCTTTTGATTGCAGTTTAAACGGAGCTACTCATTGTTGGAGAGTGCTATGGTTGATACATTGTGTCAACTTGAAAAGTTCAGAAGGTTAATTGATGGACTCAGCAGGGGGCCAGGGTATTCACTATATAAACATCCTGAGTCTGCCGCAAGAGGAAGGCAAGGAGATAGTGTACCCGGTAGCCTGCATACAATATAGGGGAGGAAAAGAGGCTTGCTCCACCACCCCCTTTTGCTCTTCTTTTGCTACCTTCTGCCACCTTGAACTACTACTACCCCTGTGCCATGCCACCCTGCTTTTGGAGGCAGCTGATTATGGACTGAAATATCTACAAAGTATGAACTAAATAAATCTTCCTTTTCTTAATTCTGGGCATCAGGTATTTTGTCTCAGTAATGAGAGAAAAGTAACCAAGACAGAATTTGGTACCAGAGAGGTGGGGTCATTGCTGTGACTACACCTGAGCACGTGGTTCAAAAGTCTTTGGGAATGGCTTGTGGGAAGAGTTTAGATATGTCACCAGAAAGAGTAGCAATGTAATGCCTTAGGCTGTTCTATATGGGAGATTCTGATCAGAACTCAGAAGACCAGAAAACTGATAGAAATCCTGCTGGTAAACACTAGGTTTGGGAGGTTTTTGATGGGAAGAAGTACTGCGTTGGTTGTTGGACTCCAGGTGATGTGTGTTATGCTTTGGCAGAAAGTTTGTCTGCATTTTGCTCATCGCAGAGATGTTCCCGGAGACTGAGATTAAGGGTACTGGACTGCTTAATCTGACAAAAGAAATTTCAAGGCAGTCTAATGTTGAGGTGCTACTCCAGTATGCACTATAACAACCATTGTTGAATGCCTATCATCGTGTTTAGTGAAATTTTGTACCGTTTCTAATTTTTTTATTCTCTTTAAAATAAAAAAATAATGTTGATATGGTGCCATGGCCATTGTTGGGGGCTTTTTGCCAGATTTATTTTGAGAACCAAGATCAAAGAGCCCAGTAGAATGATTTAAAACACTGTTAGTCTGGCCACGGGAGAAGCTCCAGTAAAGCAGGGGACTGCAAAGGTAGAGCAGAGGAGATCTTAATTGCTGAGGAAGAACAAGAGAATCAAAGAGATGGCCTGAGGGCATCACAAGAAGTAGCAATTCTCCACCCTTTGCAACCACAAAACTGCAAAGGTGAAAGACTGCTTTGAGAAGAAAGCCACAGAGTGCTGTATTTCAGAATGGTGGCAGCATAGATAGTTTGTTTTTCAGAATTTGATTCAAAGTGCTCAGCAATCCAGGCACTTGAACTCTACAGCCAAAAGGAGAGGAAGTTTAGCTACTGCTCCAGCTGGCAGCAAACCTTGGCATCATGCACATGGCGCTGGTTTTAGATGCATGGAAAATGCAAAAGATGTGAGGTTAAAGTGGCTTCCACCCCAATTGCAGAAGTTTTGGAAGACCAGGCAGTGTGCCTCTGAGAGGGCAGTATGTGAAACTGTGAAAGAGAAGCCAAAGGTGCAGTGGAGAACCCAGAAGTTTGGAAAAGCCAGGAACATGGATCATCTAAGGAAAGTTACAAGGAGGGAGCAAAGCAGGCTTAAGAGAGAAGCCAGAAGCTATAAACACCAGAAGTGCCATAGGGGCAGAACCACTTAAGCCCTTAAGCTTGCCACATATTGCCTCAGATGCTGCACATGGAACTACAGGACTTAATGTTTGCCCTCCTGGATTGTGGATTTACTTTGGTCCCATTCCTTTGTATCCCCCTGTAACTTTTGGAATGTAAATGTTTATCTTGTGCCATTGACTGTTGGACATGTTTAACTTTTCATTTGTACAGGAACTTGCAATTAGGAGTATGTCTTACATCTTGGAGGAGACTTGGGACTTGGACATTTCAGCAATGCTGAAACTGTTAGGATTTTTGCAACTTTTAGAGATGGACTAAATACCTTTTGCATAAAGGAATGTGCACGAGTCTTTAGGGGACCAGAGGTAGAATATTATGGCCCTAATGCAATATAATGTTGACTAGTTCTTAAGGATTGTTCAACCTGTGTTATAATGTTCAAGTTGTGAAGTGATAAGAACAAGCATGTCTTTGTATCTGGAAACTGGTTTAAAGAAATGTGTCTGGTTACCAGGTTTACAAGGGATGGGTTCTTATGGCTGATACATTTTGTCAAGTTGAGAAGTTTAGAAGGTTAACTAATGGACTCATCAGGGAGCCAGTGTTCTTGCTTTGTAAATATCCTGAGCCTGCTACAAGAGGAAGACAAGGAGATGGCGTGGGTAGGTAGCTTGCATACAATATAAAGGAGGAAAGGAGGCTTGTTCCACCCCCTCCCCCACTTTTGCTCTTGTTGCTTTGCTGTCTTCTGCCTCCTTGAACTGTTGCCCTTGAGCCATGCCACCCTGCCTTGGAGCTAGCTGAGTATAGACCAAAACCTCCATAAACTGTGAGCTAAATAAACCTTTCCTTCCTTAATTCTAGGAATCAGGTATTTTGTCTGAACAATGAGAGAAAAGTAACCAAGACAGAGGGGATAGCTTACACACTGTAGGATGTTTACCATCTCCTGTAACAACCATAAAAATATGTGTCTCCAGGTATTGTCAAATGTCCCCTGAGGGGCAAAACAGGTTCTAGTTGAAAGCCAGTGGAGTAAAGCTAATAAAATGTAAATTAGAGGTTAAACTGTATGTAAAATGCTATATATACATATAAGATGAACCTGAGTTTGTTCCCTGGAGTACAGAGGGATGAAAGTGAAACAATCCCCTAATCAGGCATGAGTCCAGTCTGTAATTGGAAAAGAAGCTGTGGTCTGTGAAAACCACATGGGCCTGGGAGCCTGGAGAAATGGAAAACATTCAAGCTCTGCCACTTTCTAGATATGTGTTCTCAAATTAATGACTCCCTCTATTCAGGGCTGATTACAAAATGAAAGGGTTTAAAGAGGTACTAGAATATGCTAAGGTCATATGAGTTCCAAATGTGGTTCATATATCTGTACCTTGTTCTTTGAGAGGTGAGCTCACTGAAGATTATATGCTTAACAAGACTGAGTTGAATGTAGTTTTGTATCTGAGCTGAATGTAAGAGAATTTCTTCATGTCTTTTTTGCCTTATAGAGCTCATCTTTATATCATTCTTACTGCTCACCTAGAAGGGATGATCTAGCAAAGGCAGCTCTTCTGTTCTAAAATAATAATGACACTTTTTCCTGGAAAGGAGGCTGGTCATTAAGAAGTTGAATGTCCTTGCTTGTTTTGTTTGTATTTTGCTATTGTTCTTTTTTTTGGTACTATTTTCCTTAAAAGAAAAAAAACTTTTTAAAAAAGAAGAAGAAGTTTTGATTATGCAGCTGTTTTTTTTTTTTTTTTTTTGAGCTCATAAGTGTAAGGTAAGCATGGAAGCAATCAAGGAGGATCTTCCCTGGGAAGTGCAGAACAGATCTTTACACTTGTCTGCCTTTCCAGAAAGCAGACGTCAGAGGATAGTCAGCATTTCCGCCATAAGTAGGCTGCCATTTCTCCATTGCATCATGACTGTGAATGAAAGATTACTCTGACTCCCAAGACTTGTTTTCCACACACCAGCTAATTAGACATCACGACAACAGGGTGGGGTGATACTTGTGTTCTGAATGTCTCCACACCCACAGTGGATTTGGCCTGGTGCTGCAGCCAACCACCCTCAGAGCAGTGGCATCTTATGTAACCACACCCAGACGACAACAAATCTCATTTTTAAGGCCTTATTTTAATTTAAAATCGCATACCTTAGTTAAGCTAGGTGCATAAAAGAAAAGTGTCAGCTCTTTCTCCCTTCTTCTGATCCCACACAGCCTCCTTCTCTAAGATTTTAAGGTGTAATAAGCAAGCTTTGTCACAGCCTTGTCAGTACACTAATAGGCATCGGGGATACTTGACACACACAATGTCAACTTGTCCCAAATCAAGTGTTGGAATAGCAAGAAGAGTGACTATTTTTTAGCACCTTAGAGCTCAAGAATTATCTCCACTTGTATTGATTAATTACATCTGCATAACAAAACTGATACATAGGTGGGAAAATTTTATAAGAGAGAAGTTGGGCTCGGGAATGTAAATAATATATCTGAAATCATGTGGACAGATTGAGGCATCCAGTCCTATGAAGCCACATTTCATGCTTTTCCAACTGTTTTTCATAGTCACTCCACATGTATGTTAATGGTATCATGGTCAAATAATTATCAATTCATTCAGTGTAAGTAGAATATTGAGATGTTCCAGATACTGTTGCCTCAGCAGGCAGTATCTTTATTACCCTGGCTGATATACTTGATAAGTACAGTTTAATTTGTCCTCCTTCATTTTTGTCTTCTTTTTCCATTTACAATGTGCTTCACTTCACTGTAATTTAAGAATTTATTCTGCAATCACAGTCTCAACTTCAGCTAAAAGTGAAGGCTGTAATTAAAACATAAATTTCCTAATCCCACTCCAAATATCACTTTGACTACATTCATGACCTTGCTAGTGATTTGGAGACATGAGGAGGACCAATAGTAACATATAAAGGCATTTTTTTCCCTTGCAGCTGTAGAATAAGACAGGTCCTCTCTTTTTTTTTTTTTTTTTTTTTTTTTTATTTTAAGGATAAAAGGAGGGAAACATTAACAGACATACAACATTTTACAACATTTAACGGGAAATGTTTGAATAGTGAGGTTCCTGGAATGAACTGTTTGATTTTTCTGAGCTATTTCAAAAGATGTTATTTTTTCATGGCTCAAATGACCTGTCAGTTTATCCAGCTATGTGTGACTGTTGTTCATCGCAGGTGACCCAATTCCCCGCCAAGCCCTCACCATCTGGATTATGATAAGCTGTCCAAGGGAAGGAGCACTAATGATTAAACGACTCCTCTCTTCTGGAGGCTATTAGTCTGTGTCCCTAAGGTTAGCCAGTTTTGTGGCCCTTTCTATAAAATACGCAGTGCTTCAAGAGACTTTAGGATGGATTTCCACATATGTATTTCCAATTCAGTATAGTCAACAGAAAGGAGACTTCCAGTAACACTGAGTTTTGAGTACCTCCTGTACATCAGGCATCATCTAAAGGCTTTAATTGAATTATTTTATTTAACTCTTAGGGTAATCACTTATATTTCTCAATTTAGTGGTGACAAGTTGAAATACAGCTTCTAGATAAATTGTCCATGGTCACATAGCAAAAAAGGTCAATATTGAAATACAGGTAGCTTTGCTCCAAAGTTCAACAATTAACTCTTATTTTATACTTCCCTGTGGTTCTCAAGTAGGCTTCACTATGAATGACATGAGCTGTGACCAATAATGATAGCTGCTTTAGTTTTCTCATTGCACCATCCCAATCTGCTAACCATTGCTGTCCAGTGGGCGGCATTCTTCCCATGAGTGCCCTGAGATCAAAAGCTTGCAAAGTTCACAATTCTAAAAGCTATTGATCTTCTGTGGTACAAATTGGGGGACGATTTGTCTTTCCAGGCCGTGTCTGGATTCTACCTGCAGGAGTTGGTCTAGGCTAAAACACTTTCCTGTGGGATTATGAAATGGGAGTTTTGGAAAGATGAAAAGCACTCCTTTCTCCAGTCAAGATACATCATGACATTTGTAGTAGAATCATGTGTCTGTCTTAGGAAAACTCAGATAGAGCTTTTAAATCTGAAATAATTAGAAAAGGTCACCATATTTGTTTTAGCACTCAGTTTCACCTGTAAGCTAAAGGAGAGGTGAAGGATAATTTAGGGTGTCAGCTTGTCTGTACTCAGGGGCTCCCAGAGAACTGAAAAAGTGCATGTCTAAGTGTCTGTGAAGATGTTTTTAGAGAAGATTGATCACTGAATTGAGGGGGGTGTCCACCCTTAATGTGGGTGAGTATTATTCAGTTAACTGGGTTCCAGAGGAAACAGGAAAGCAGAGAAAGCGGGTAGCTCTCACCCTGTTTCTGCTGTTTCCTTCCAGATGGGTGTTGTTTGGCATCCTTTGACTTCAGATTCCAGGTTTTTGGCCTTTGAACTCTGGAACTTGTAACACTGGTGCTTGGTGAGGTGCTTGAGCTTTTGGCTTGACCTGGGTGCCACACTTTGGCTTCTTGTATTGAGCCGTGCTACTAACTTTTGCGACTCTTCAGCTTGCAGATGGCTTATGGAGAGGACTTTTTAGTGTCTATGATAGTGTGAACCACACTTAAATATATACACATCTGTATTTGCACACATATATTAATTCTGCTTCTCTGGAGAACTCATATGGGGGTGGATGACTTTCAGTGTTCTATTCAGCCTGAAATATATCAAATTTCTTTTTGTTAAAATAGAATTCATATTCTTCAAAATAATACCTACTTCATACAGAACTCTTACTGGACAAGAAAAGTAGGGAACGAAACATATTTATAAGTAATTCTACCTACCAGTCAAAAATAACAAATGTTAAGATTTAAAAACAATATGCTTCTGTCTCCCTTAATACATAATATATAATATTTTAAAAATAGTTTGTCATTAAATATGTTTTATCTAAAATTAAGTTTATTGAGGTAACTTATGAAAGTAAAACTTGTCATTTGGGCTGTACAGTTACACGAGCTTTGACAGAATCATTACCTATGTAACCATTAGCACAATGCATATATAGAGTAGTACCATCGGCCCAGAAAGTCCTTGTGTACACCCCTCCAGCCCACATCAATTACCTGATCCTTGCCTCTCAAATAAATGAAATCATAAAGTATACAATGGCTTCTTTCTTATAGAATTGTGGCTTTGAGGTTGATCCATTTTTTGGTAGCTATAGGAGCTTGTTTCCTTTATTTTTGAGCAGCAAGTTTTCTTATCCATTTGTCAACAGATGTGTTTTTTAATTGCTTTCAGTTTTTAATAATTATACATAAATTGCTGTAAATATTAGTTTATAGATTATAAGAAAATAAGTTTTAATTTTTTGTGGGTAAGTACCTAGGAGATAGACTATTAGATTGTATGGTAAGTGGATGCAAAATTTTGTAATCTACTTTTAAAAACATTTTAAAAATATTTTTGTAGGCGTGAGGTTTTGCTCAGTGGTAAATTGCTTGCCTATCATATTCTGGGCCCTGGGTTCAATCCACAGATAGACACAAAACCTAAAATGTTTTTTGTGGAAATAATTATAGATTCACACGAATTTGCAAGACAGTACAAAAAATCTTGTGTACTCTTTGTCCAGTGCCATTGCATGATTATAGTATAAAATGAAAATCAGGAATTTGACCTAACAATGCGTGTCTATACTCAATGTCATTTTATTGCATTAATAAATAATTTTCCATCACTATTATGATCATGCTACCTCTGTACAGCACGCCTAAGCTTGTCTCCATTACCACCCCCAATCTCTCCTTATAATTTTGAGAATGTTATGCAAATTGAAATATTCTATGTGACCTATATGTAGACTCATTTCACTCAGCATAACGTCTTTGGGATCCGTCCAAGCTGTTACACATAGGCATCATTCATTGCTGTTTGTTTCTGAATAAGATACCATGGTACAGTGGTGCATTTTGGTCATTTTCAGCTTTTGACTATTACCATTATCAATAGTCTGTAGGCTTTTCTGTGCATATAAATTTTAATTTCTCTAAGAAAGTACACAGGAGTATAACTTCTGGGAAGTATAACTCAGCGACTTCCAACTTATTTTCTGGAGTGGCTGTTCCTCCCTACCAGGGAAACATGAGACATTTGGCTCCTCATTCATGGGCAATGCATTTTTGTGTGAGTCATTTTGAAATTTTACTATTGTGAAATGATTTCCCCTTCTTTCCTCCTGATATATCCACTACAGTTGAAAAGTATTCCATTTCTTCATGAAGTCCCATGCTATTTCGCTTTATGGGTCATTGTTTGAATTGCTCTTATGCTGCAACACTAGTCACATTCACATCCTCATGATTTTGAATATACTTTACTTCCAAGCCCCAATTCAAATGCCACTTCTTTCCTAAACAGTAGTTGCTTTTCTCCCAGATTAAAAGGTAATAGTTTCTGGACACCCACATGTGTTTCATTTATGACATTTATTATATGTTCTTTTGAATAATTTCTTTTCCAAAACAAACATCACTCTTACTAGGTTGCTAGAAATTTTAGTGCAGAATGATATTTTTATATTTTTTCTATTTACCTTCTGTTACCTAGCAGTTTCAAATTTTCAATGAATAAAATTCAACATGCCTCCTACAAAGTGATATTGAATTAAATTTTTATATTAGTCCTTATGTATTAGATTACAAAAGCAAAGTACTTAATTTCAAATCTATATTTATCATCTTTTGAATCATATGCTGTCTTCATCTTTACTTCTGGTTAATTTCTATATAGCAGTCAAATTTTATGACTTAAAATCCATTTGTTCTACCGTTGGTCTAGATAGTAGCCACCCATACACAGGATATGTAAGTATAAGCTAGAGATTTTCTGGCATCTCCAGAGATGTAAAACAAAATCTCCCCAAAGCAAATACTTGCTTTATTTCTGGCCAGATTTCCCTGTTGGAGAGCCGCTCGTTCCACTGCAGTCACACCTGCCTCTAACCTCAGTCAGGTTCTGGGTTTGACTTCTTGGAATACTCAGGATAAAGATATTTTGGTTTGTTTTCTTTCAATTTGCTTTTTTGTAAAGGTGTCACTATGTAGCTCAAACCCAGGCTTAAACTAGCTCTGTAGCCTACGCTGGCCTTGAACTTGGAATCTTCTTGCCTCAGCCTTCTAAGTGCTGGGGTGACAGGTATGTGCCACCATACCTAAGTAAAACTATCATTTTTTTTTCACCTTGATAATAAAGAATTCCGAAACTTTCCCATGGCAAGAGTGAGCATTCTGGATTTAGGTGAGATCTAAACAAATACCATAAATTCACCATCTCTTAACAAAGCAATCAGTGGAAAATGTTCTCATCCAATTTCTAAAATTCTTTTTTTTTTTTTTTTTTTTGGTTTTTCTCTGGTACCGGGAACTGAACTCACTACCTTGCGCTTGCCAGGCAGGCGCTTTTGCCGCTGAGCTAAATCCCCAGCCCCCAATTTCTAAAATTCTTGACTACATCTTATTTATTAGATAAAAGTAACTTAGCACCTGGATGGCTCTTTAATTAATTGATTCTTTGTCATCATGACATGATTCCTGATGATATTCTTTGCTCTGAAATCTATTTTGTTTAGTATAAATAAGGCCACTGAGGTTTTCATTTGATTACTGTGAACATCACCTTTTTCCATCATTATACTTTTAACCTATTTATGTCCTCATATTTAAAATATATTTCAGTAAGTAGCAAATAGATAGGACTTGCTTCTTTGTCAGTCTACCTTAATAATCTCTCTTACTTTACATATTTACATAGCACACTATGTATAACACATTTATATAGGATATACATTTATACTTAATATACATAATTTATGTAAACATAGATTTATATATTATATGAATTATCAATATTGTCAGACTTGTATGCACCACATTATTTTTCCACGTTTATATTTGTACCATTTTTTTCTCTTTCTTCTTTTATGTTCTTTTCTAGATGAATCAAGTATTTTATGGTATCACTGCATCTCTCTTGTTTTATTAACAATAAATCTTTGCTTGTTATTATTTCATAAACAGTCCATTATTCTTAAAAGATAATTAAATAAGAAAAATATTCTTATATATGTAATTACCTTTTTAGTGATTTTCTTTCTTTTGTGCAGATTCCTATTTCTATCTGGAATATATTTTTTTCTGCTTGAAGAATCTTCCTTTAATGGGTCTTCAGTAAGTGGTGCATTTTTTAAAAAAACTTTTACATGTGAAAAATATTTAATCTTTACTTTTAAAAGGTGATTTCCTGGACATAGAATTCTAGGCCAACAGGATTTTTTTCAGCCCTTTAAGGTCTTTTTCTTCACTGTCTTTTCACTTACACTGTTTCCAAAAGGAAATGGTTTTGAACAATTTGATAGTGGTGCCCCTTGGTACAGTTTCTTTTTTATTTGTTTTAGTGTGGAGTTCATTGAGATTCTTGTACCTTGTATCAATGTATGATTCAGGAACATGTTGGTTGTTAACCTCAAATATTTATTATATTTTCCAAGCTTGAATTTCAGGGACTGGAATTGTATTTCTAAGAGTCTAGATACAGTTGTGCTGCAGTTCACTGATGCTCTTGGCTTTAAAACATTTTCCTATGTTTTACTTTTTGTAGTTTCTATTGTACATTTTCAAGTTCATTAATCTTTTCTTTCATGAGGTCAGATCTATTTTTACTCACATTTAGTGTATTTTCATCTCTTAATTTATATTTTGCTTTTATATTGTCCCTGTCTCTATAGTTCTGAACATATGATATATACTTAATAACATATGTTGTATGCTATATGAACACATGATATATACTTATATAACATATGTTCTTTTCTATATGAACATATGATCTGTACTTATAGACTTATATAACTTCAATTTCCTTTTTGATAATCCTAACATCCATAAGCCTCATGGAGTGATTGTGCTTGTCCTCATGGGTCATACTTTCTTGATTCTTAGCATGCCCTTTGTTTTAAATATCAGACATTAGTCACCTTACATTATTGGATAGTGACTATTTTTTGTATTTCTACAAATACTCTTGATTTGTGTTCTGGGATTCAGTAAAGTCATTTGGGAACCATATAGCCATTTTGACCTTTGCTGCTGAACTCTATTAGGTAGAAACAGAAAAATACTGTACATAGCCAAGGGCTACTGATCCCACACTACTGGGGCAAGGTTTCTTTGGGTACTTCACCCCATGCCTTATCAGTTTTCATGTTGTTGTGCCTTAGTAGTAGGAATGGGCACTACTCCTGGCCCTTGGGAACATCGGGTACAATTTTCTCTAATCATTTCAGGAAGGACAGACCTTTCCTTGGTCTCTACTATTTCCCTCTCTGCACTTGGTGATCTTGCTGATCAATCAGTACTTTACTGAATGCAAAAGAGATAGTCAGATCTCTAAGATACCTTCTGTGCCTAGCTCTCTTATCTCTGTTCTTTGTTCTATGAACTCTAGCTACCCTAATTCCTGCAGTCTGAGCTGTCTCCTGTGCCTGTGTTTCTCCTCTTTACTATGAACCTAAGAAAATTGCTTAAGGCAGTAAGCTGTAACACTTTTAGGATCTGGCTTATTTTTCCTGTTTCTCATGGATCACTTGTCTTATTTTTAATACACCAATGTCCACCATTGGAACACCATTGCTAGCTGGTTATGGTAGCACAAGGTTATGATTCCAGCACTATGGGAGGCTGGGGCAGGAGGATTGCAAATTTGAGTTTGACTTGGGTAACTTAGTTATTTAACAAGATTCTATCGCAAAATTAAAAATTACCAAAAATGTTGGTTGGGGGATGTAGCACAGTGAAAAAACCCTGAGTTCAATCCTTAGTACAGGGGAAAAGGGGACTATTGCTTAATATACTTAGTTTGTTTTTCTTTTTAGTAGTTTTTTTTTTTAACTGCAGTGTTATTTCCTTACTGTTGTAAGCAGAGGGTAATTTCAATCCTTGTTATTTCATTTTAGCTAGGAGAATAAATCCAGTTTCTTTAGTGGACTTTTCCTCATAGTATGGGTTCTATTTCTTATTTCTTTGTATATTTGGTAGTTTTTACTATATACTAGGAATTAGAAAACTACTTTATTAGGTAATTAACTTTATTTTTCTGTAAACACCATTAATATTTACTTTGGGAAATAATCTATTACTTGTGAATAGTCTCATCCTTTTGAACCTTGTATTTAAGCTTTGCTAAGTGGAGCCAAAGCAGTTTTATGATTCATTTTGCCCCATTGTTAGGTCAATACCTTTCTTAACTCTCTAAATGAATTACAAGGTTTTTCTCTCTGCCTGGTGGGAGCATAAGCTATCTCCTCTCCTATGACAGTTCTAGATTTTGTTCTCTCTCATGCTAGAGTGATTTTGCCTATCATTGAGTAGGTTTTTTCCTCTACATTTGCTGACTAGTACTCAGTTGAAAACTAGGTGAAGCATGCTGGGGGTAGTGGCACATACCTGTAATTCCAGCACTCTGGAGGCCAAGGCAGGAGGATCATTCTGAGTTCGAGGCCAGCCTACGCTACAAGATGAGCTCAAAAAGCCAGACAGAACTGCATAGTGAGACCCTGTCTCAAAAAGACCCAAGGGGAAAAAAAAAAGAAAGAAAAGAAATCCAGGTGAAGTGATTGCTGCACACATCAGAAGGTATCTCTTAGATATTCTCTCTCTTTTTTTTATTATTTTAAAGAGTAAAAGAAGGATAACATAGTAATGGGGGCTCACCAAATTACAGACAAAGTGGTAGGAAATTATCAATGGCTGTTGTTTTACATATTATTGTCTACAAGATAGTTTGTCAGGAAAACAAATAGACAAATAATTGTGAGTTACAGACAAAAGTGATAGGAGATTATTCATAGTTGTTGTACTATACTTTGGTATCTTCAAAGTGCTTCCAAAGAAAATAAATAGAGCTAAACATGAATGACCAATTGAATAATCATTGACTATTCTCAATGGTTGTTGCAGGAAACACATAATAATAAACATACATCCATTTACAAAATAGCATAGCAACAATACAAACATTATAGAGTTGTAGACAGATTAGCAGGAAAATATCAACGGCTGTTGTAATACATGGTGGTATGTTCAAAGTGGTTTCTCAGGAAGACAGATACACAAGAAAGATCTAACAAGTAGTTACAGCCTAAGGCTTGTGAAAACTAGCATATTACCTCCTCACCAGTGACTCCTTTCACTGAGGTGTGATGGCTGGAAGGAAGGTCAGGATTGAAAAGAAGGACCAAGAGACTTGCACCTGTGTCTAGTAACAGGCTATTTTCTTTTTCCTCTATAGTCATGATTACTGGGGGCTCCTCCATGGAGATGAGACTCTGGCCAGAGAGAGAATGCAGGGCATGCCCCGGGCCCCTTCATTCCTGTTGGACTAACTGGTAGGATGGGTCTGACCTCTGGGGCCTCTCCTTCAGAGGGCAGACTGATCTCCAGTGGTCTCCTTTGCATTCAGGGCATGGCCCAGGGGGCCTCTTAGGGCAGTTCCTCTTGAGGTGGCCTGGCTTTTAACAGTGGTAGCAGATGAATGCAGTTGTTGGTTTCTTCTTGGGGCCCCGAGAATCAGACTTAGGGTCTGTTTCTCTTAGTGCTGCAGCAAAAGCAGCTGCTTTTTCTCAGTCTCTTTGTTTTCTCTCCTTGGTCTCCTCCTCATCACAGCTATAGAATACTGAGGAGGCAATTCTTACTAACATCTCAAGTGAGCCATCTGGGGGGAAAGTCATTTTTTGTAGCTTTTTCTCTCCAACCTCCCATCGCACTGGGACCCCACAGCCATTTATTGTCCTCTCCCCAACTGTCAGCACAGGCAGCAGTAACCTTGGTGCAGACCTCTCCATAGGTCCATGTGCTCCTCCTCCGAAGCCTGTACTGTCAAGGGAAGAATAGCTTCCGGGGGTCTCCCCAGGTATTGCACAAGGTCCTTCTGGTTTCCAGCTTCAAAACAGCTCTCATGACCCTGGTCAACTAGACCTCTGAGTCTTCTGGCATAGTCTGCATTCTCATGTTCTCCGAGTCCTTGTTCAGCAGAGGCTCCTCCGCTGACTCTGGACCTTTCAGGTTCTGAACAGCAGGGGCAAGAGTGACCCATTGTGTGGCATGTATTCCCAGGGGTTTCACCATGTTGGGATGATTAATGCACGTCCACAGGCAGGCCTCGGCAGCCACTGCATGGTGGGCCAGTTGTGTCATTGCTTCTCTGTTCCATGATAGTTCTTGACCGCTCAGTGACAATTGGCCTGAGGGTTGCTATGCAGCTTCCCGGGTGCTGGGGGCCTGCCTCCCTGGTGCCTGCATGGCTAGGGACTGGGCCAAAGGCCGGTGCACCCAGCCGCATGGCTTCCGAGGCTCCAGGGGCCCCCAGTCTCTCTTTTCATTAGCATACCATATGAATTTCACCTGCGAGGATCTCCAGACCCTCAGTGTTGCATCTGCCCCTCAGGGTCTGCTCTGTGCTCCCTGTGCATTCTCCTGTCCGTGCTGTAGTCTGGAAACTCTACAGTCAGGAACCTGACAGGCGAGGAGAAACTTGCTTTGCTTTCTCTCTCCCAAGAATCACTGTTCTTCATGATGTGATATTCAACATGAGAAAACAATGCTTTCTCTTCTTGAAAACTGTTTGATGCAAGAGAATAAATAGTTTCCTTGTTATTTCATCTTAGTCATAGACAGAAATCTTATTCATCACTTAAAAACAAATTGGTGTATCCCATATCTCACACACTAACATCTATTTAGGAGGTGTTTAAATTTTATCTCTTCTCTAAACCTTGTCATCGTTTACTTCCTAATGAAATTATAAAAGCTATATCCTCAAGCAACTTTCACACTGGTGGAAAAGTTGAAGGGCATAAGAAAAATCATTTTTATTCATTAGACTTTTGTCTCATTACAAATTTCACTATTTTCAATTTTTGGGAATATTCTTATATTGCTCTAAATTCAAGTAAGTAAGGAATGGTAACAATGATACATGCTTAATCTGGCCATCAGGATGATCATGATGCCAAAAGAATATACATAGGAAAAAATACTATAGTCTGTAATGTGTTACATGTTTTTATGTACTTTTATCACCAATGCTGGTTTAAATTTCTCTTTCAATACATTTTGTATTCTTCCATTTTCTTTATATATTTCTGAATGTAGCACACTCTTTTGTACTCTCCATATTTCCTCTTTCTTTCCTATCCTAATATTTCTGAATGTATGATCATAATTTTGTTGAAGATGAAGGAGTAGGAAAAAATATATCAGACTAAGTGTTAGGAAGCCTGAGTTCCTATGTCAGCTCTTGCAATTATGCCTGGTAAATTTGACACAAATAACTTAGGCATCCTGTTCTTTAATCTTCTTAACCTTGAAGTGGAAACAAAATATTCTGTGCTTAATTATTGTGAGAATCATATACACAAAGAGTCCCCAATTTGCAATGGTTTAATTTTCAACTATAACAGTATATAAACAATTCTCATTCAATAGAAGCTAAACTTTGGATTTAGAAATTTGATCTTTACTTAGGAGAGTGATATATATTAAAATACTTTTATTTTTCTGGACAACAACAGAAAGCCATAGTTTCTAATCATGTGACTCTGAGGAAAAAACCTAATGCTTTAAACTATACTGTGTTGCTAAGCTAAGATGTTCAGTAGGTCAGGTGTAGTAAATGCATTTTTGAAATCTGATATTTGCAATTTGCTAGATTTACTGAAACAATCTCATCATGAGTTGAAGGTTCTGTATTAAATGGTAAACATTTGTATATCCTTTTTTTTCTTTTTTAACTAGGGATTGAACCCAAGGCTTGGTGCTCGCTCTGCCAGTAAGCTATACCCCCACCTCTTTTTTTTTTTTTTTTTTTTTTTTTTTTTCTTTTTTCTTTTTTTTTTTTTTTTTTTTTTTTGAGACAGGGTCTCACTATGCAGTTCAGACTGGCCTTGAACTCACTTTGTAGCTCAGGCTGGTCTCAAACTTGCAACGATCCTTCTGCCTCAGCCTCCTGAGTGCTGGAATTACAGAGGTGCACCACCACGCCCGGCCCACAGCATTTCTATATCACTTATATATTAATATTATTCAATAAACTATTCTATAAATATATTGCTGTATAGTGAAATACCTAAATACTAATTGATTATTATAACACTGGTAACTGTAAGAAATACTTAAATAATTTCCCATTCACTTTTTAAATACCTTCCCTTGTACCATAACCAGTATTTTCTATCTAGAAGAAGAAGATAAAAATTCTCTCTTTTTTTTATTGACTAAAGCTAGTTGATACATTCTCCAACTCTGTTCACGTGTTTGGGAAATGCCCTCTACTGCATATAGTTTATTGGTCAGAAGTATTTCAACTACTTTCTAGAAAATCTGCTTAAATCAAGAAGTTTTCCACCGGTATTTAATAATGAAAAGTACTAATATCATTTGAGAGACATCACTTCAAATAAATTATCCATTAAGTACAAAACAATTTTCATATTCAAATATAATTTCAAACTTTTCCCTCCAGGTAAAGCTGCATAACTAACTAGTGGGTTAAACACTGCATATATGAGATGAAATAGTGGAAAAACTCAACATGTTGGACAGAATAAATTATTTGTGTACAGTAAGTCTTTGGCTCATAATTATTTAAAGGATGTTTCATTCTCATCAGCTATTTCCTCAGACCTTTTAAAGCATCCAAACTAATTTTTTACATGCCTCACACCTTGCTTACTGTATGCATACATGCTGGTTCACATGGATTACCTCTCTGACTGCTTACATGGTTGAAATGAAGGTAACTTACTGGGTCAGCAAGTAAAATGTCTATAAAGTTATAGAAGGGTCTGCTTACTCCCTGACCTTTCCCTGGACTATAATCTCTTAGATATCAGAGATTTTATTTTATTTTTTCATAAATTTAACATTGGGATCTAACATAATGCCAGGCAAATATAAGTACTTAGTAAATATTGAAAGTATTCTTATGAATAATATTATGAAAACCATCTAAATAGCACAAGCCTTCCATAAATTTAGGCCTATATCTCTAACATTTTAAGATTTAAATTTTACTAATTCATTTCCTGGTTGAGATCTCCCTTATTTCATTCTTATTACTCATTTCCTTCTTATTTTTTCTGACTGAGTAAATCAAGGACATCATTGACACATTGGTCAGTGCTATTCAACTTACCGCACGATTAATTTTTAAGTCTTAAGCCCTAGATCTGAGCCTCAGCCTGATCACTTACACTTCTATGACCTAACCTGAGTCAATAAGCCTATGTGCTTTGTTATTTTTCTTTTACTTCAGTCTTTTTTCTTACAGCAATTAAGATAAATAAGGCAATAATTGTAGAAGTTTGTTATAAATTATCAAAATGAATTCAATTTCCAAATATTATTTTGCACTTAATCAGTCATTATGTCTTAAAATATTATTTATCTAGATACACAGATAGAAAAGTCAACTGGCAGTTACAAAACTGTCACAGGGCACTGCTGGGAAAGACGTACTATGTTTTGTAGGAGTCCAGAAGAGGGATGTTCTCTGAGAGTTCAAGGAAAGAGTCCTTGAGAATATAAATCTATGTTGAGTCCTATAAGACTAGCCAAGTGGGGAAAAAAAAGCCATTACATAAAGGGACAGAAACAGCCTATAAAGGCTTTAGATGTCAGAAAGAATATCAAAGAAAATTTGTGAGTAGATGATGGTGTTTGGGTTAAAGCAGGGGAAGTCTGGGACCTGTCCAGCTCTGTTAGACGTATTGCCAGAGGACATCAAAACACAAGGATCATTGGAGTAGAAAAGATAAGATCTGCACAAAAAAAAAAATCAAGAAAAAACAAAAGCAAGATGTAAGCTCTATTGTGAAAGTTTAATATCACTTTGTTTTTTACTTAACAACAGAGATTCTCTCCTAGAATAAGTTTTAGTCAGGATCCTTTGATCCCTCTTCTCAGCTGGGCTCCACAATCCATATGGTAAATACATTATTTGCGAAGCCTCCCCTACAAAATACCAAGATTGGGAAATTTAAACCATGGAAATTCATGTTCTTACAGTTGTGGAGCCCAGTACTCCAAAGTCAAAGTGTTCACAGGCTTGCTTTCCTTCAAAGCCTCTCTCTTCGGCTTGCAAAGCAGCCTTCTCTGTATTCTCATGTGGTCTCTCCTCTGTGTGTGCATGTATTAGTCACATCTCACACACACAGTTTAAAGGAAGAGGGCTTTATTTTGGCCTACAGTTTTCTTGGGCTCAGTCCATGGTTAGACGTATCAATACAGAAACAGCATGGTGGAAGGGCCTGGTGGGGAAAGTTACTCATATCATGACAGCAAGAAAGCAAAAACAGAAGGGAGAGGCCACTAATCACATACACCCTTTGATGTCAAGCACTGAGTGACCCCCTTTTTCTACGCAGACCCCACCTTTGAACAGTACAGTCAGCTATGAACTTATCACATGTGCTAATCCACTGATGACTGTAGCACCTCCATGCTCCAGTCACCATCCAGAAGCCCCATGTGTGACGAGGAAAATTTGGGGGATCTTGTAGGGCTAGACCATAACAAGGTGCATCCCTAGTGTCACTCAGTGTGCCGAAATTTCCTTTTATAAGGGCACCCATCAGCTTGGATTAAGTTGACCCTAACAGCCTCATTTTAAATGACCACTTAAAAAACACCATCTCCAATTATAGTCATATTCTGAGTTAGAAATTCTTTACTTGTAAGGAAAAAATGAGAATATTTACTCTGTTATTTATTTTTGTACATGTCACTGAGTACATAATAAATCCTAACAAATATTACATCTCTTTGTATCTCTTTGACAATTCTTTCATGAGATTGGAGAGAAAGACACCTTGTTTTGTCTGATTCTTTTTGAGACGGTCTCCTTATAGCCCATGCTGGCCTCAAACTTAAAAATCCCTCTGCCTCAGCCTCCTCCCTGCAAGAATTATAAATATGTACCATCTAATAAGAAATTATCTTTTTAGATATTGTTTATAAGTAACAATAGCAATTTTGCTCTTGCTTACTATATGCATATGTACATCATACATATAAAAATCTAATGTTCTTTTGCAAAAATTCAGTGTATATTTATCTCCTTCAGACATAATCTATAATGGCTATTTTTTGAAGGATATCATTCCACAGACCTCTGTTTTTTGATATTGAAGATCATCTTAGGAGACTTTAAAATGTACTAAATTTTCTGAAAATGGGTGGTATGTGGCTGTGGAACAAGGGTTCAAATAACACTGACTGTAGAGAAAAGATAGATATTCTATTTAAGAGCTAAACACTATAACTTCATATTTAATAATCAATACAGTTAAAATTAGACATTGAAATGTTTCTGCTTTTTATCTTAATCTAATAAAAGCTATAATTATAACTATAAATAGGAGAGTCTGTGTTCTCAGTAAATAAACAATGCCCATCCCATTCTATTTTTAGATAAAATAAGATGCTTATCTGCAAGTTTTCTTAATCTTTCCAGACAAATGTAAAGAAATCCTCATGGAGAAGTATACTTATAAATAAAGCACTTTGCAATAAGGTCAGTAAAAGCTGTTGTCAATGTGTTTTTCTAAAGGGAATATCTTCTAAAATCTATGAGGATATAGAGATTCTCCTTAACTTGTGATTGAATTACCTCCATATAAACCAGTCATAAGCTGAAAATATCTAAAGTTCAAAATATATTGAATACATTTAACCTAGTGTTAATATACTTAACACATGAAAGTGTAGTCTAGCCTTTTAGTTTTTTGTATGAAGGATTGAACCCAGGAATTTTGCATTGAGCTACACCTCAAGCCTCTTAATTATTTTTTTAAATTTTGAGACATGGTCTTTTTAAATTTTTAGCTAAATTTTCAGGCTATGCTCCAATCTGAAATCCTTCTGCCCCAGCTTCCCAGTGCACTGGGATTAAAGGTGTGCATCACCGTGCCTGGCATCCCAGCCTACTTTAAATGTGCCTAAAACTTCTTAGCCTACTGAGGGCAAAACTCATCTAAATCAAGCCTGTTTTATAATTTATTGAAATTTATCGACTATTCAATAAAAGTGAAAAACAGAACGGTTGTATGGGTATGCTTTTGCATCATTGTAAAGCTGAAAAATTACAGGTTGAACTTCATAAGTTAAAGACTACACTTTTCAGTCATGGTCACAACATACCTCCTTCTGCCCACATGATTAGGAGTATGTGGTGTGTGTGTGAGAGACACATACACATACACATACACACACACAAACACATACACAGAGAGAGAGAGACAGAGAGACAGAGAGAGAGAGAGAGAGAGAGAGAGATTGAGAGGGAAAACTGGAGATTAGACAAAAGAATTTCATTAGTGGTTAAGTGTTATACCAAGCTTAAAATAGTGCAGTGTCTGGCTTCTGTGAACTGTGTAAAAGTCTTTGAGGAATCCACAGGGATTCAGAGAGGTTAAGAGTGTAAAAAGTAAAAAAGCATCAAGGCTAGGATGGCCATCCAAACTAGTTCCTACACTAGGCTTTTTTAATGGTACCCTTTCTGATCCATGAGGAGAGGATAATTATAACCGCTTTTGCTACTTCATAACACTGCACAAACAAATCAAAAGAACTAACCAAGAGAAGATTGTTTTTAAAGCTGTGGAAGTTGACATAATTATAGGGAATTGTAGTTTACTGAAGATTATCATCAGCAAGGATCTCTTTGTGTAGCAAAACAAAATTAGAGTTTGAAAATAACCTTTGCTTTTAGTAACAATGGTGGCTTGAAAACATCTCATTTACTTTGTACACTTTATACTTTCTTACCTTGTGTGGACATCCCTCAGGTAAATTCAGATTATGAAGTACTTGATAAATGTGTAGGATCATAAGGCTCACCATTTTTAGAATCTAACTCCTTTCTAATGAGAGAAAAGGAGCTTCTGCATGTTTTACGAATAACTGAAAAAGCAGAAAACCTGAGTGGAAATTTGAGTTGAGAAAAGTACTGTGATAAATCTGATATAAGTCTCTATTCTTCAAAACTTCAGTCTTGTTTATGTGAACTTACTATGTTGGTTTTCAGAAATAAAGAGTGATTGACAGAAAATGTGATGAATCACCCTCTGGATTTCAACATTCCTGAAATGAACTGGAGAAAAGCCCTAATGACAGGAGCTGTTGATGGGCGCTTCCAACACTGGGGGTGCTCACTGGATGATCTTGTGGCCACCTTCTCCTCTTGGAAGAGGTTACCAGTGCCTAACCTCTTCTGCTCTTCCAGGAGGTGCTGTAAGTTAGAAGCACCTTGCCATTAAGAAGGAAACCAATTCCTTCCACATTCCCTCATAGCAGAGATTCTTCAAAGAGGTATT
Source organism: Chinchilla lanigera (assembly GCF_000276665.1). Taxonomy (NCBI): domain Eukaryota; kingdom Metazoa; phylum Chordata; class Mammalia; order Rodentia; family Chinchillidae; genus Chinchilla; species Chinchilla lanigera. Next base: position 6,188,816 of record NW_004955415.1, on the reverse strand, counting down.
CATCATCGCTACTTTTGTTCCTCCCTAACACCACTTCCACTCCTTGGAATACTTGCTTCCTTTTGCAATGTGTATTGATACTTTTTATTGCTAGCTTCTATTAATTATGTAAACTAACCATGGTACATGTTTCCTTTTGTAATGTGTATTGATACTTTTTATTGCTAGCTTTAATTGTGTAAACTAACCAAGTCACATGTTCCCTTTTGTAATGTGTATTGATACTGCTTACTGCTAGCTTTAATTGTGTAAATTCCTGGGAATAATATTCATTTGGGCTATATTTGGGCTCATGAAAGTGAGTCACACAGTCATTAATTTTATTATAAGCCATTAAACTTTCCTACCACCAAACACAGAGGATATGGTTGAGACACATTTCTTATGGTCTCACAACTTAGTACTGGCATGTCAATATTTAGAAGAGGAATTTATAGAGAAAGAATCAATGGTTGCAATTATGAAAATAAAAAGAACATAGGCATCCTTTTGTTTTCATTTTATGTGAATTGTATTGAGGGAGTGATTCTCTGCTGAGTCAATTTAAATTTGTTATTGAGACCCATGAGCAAGAGATGTTGATTTTTCCTGGAATCTTGGAAATCATCTAATAGAATCGTATCATTATAATGGGTTCCTTTTCATTATGCTCTGTGGTTGCATAGACAAAAATGGAAACAGACTTTCTAACTCCCTGTCCCATTGTCTTTCTGTTAACCTATGGTAGACTTTGATTTTTCTAACTTTCAACAGTAATGCAGTCTAAACTTGCTCTCTATGGTCACTACTTGTACTGAACCACTGAAAAGTAGCAAGGCTATTATGGAAGTGCAGACAGTAAAACCAATGATTCTACTTTTATAGGAATTAAATTATTTCGTGGAGGGAGAACAAAAGAAAGAACATACTATTCCTAGTTTAGTGGTTCTTGGGATATTGGCACATTTTCAAGCTGGCCAGTCTTGATAAGATTCCTGTAACAATTAGAAAAAATCTTTGATCACACACACCCAGAACTTTCCTCCTGTGGTTTGAAGACTGAGATTCCTGTAATCAGATCATTTGGTTTTCTCTTCAGTTACTTTTGAATGTTCCTCAGGTGACAGAGTTAAGCCTATAGAGTAAGTTAAACTGGTAGACAAAAGATATTACTTTTAGGTTGGAAGAAGGAAGTAAGAAGTTTTCTCTCAAAAAATCTTTCATCTATATGTCTGTAATGGTTAGTAACATTTTCTCTTTCCTTTTGGGAGACTAAATAATATGATTATATGATCATAAATTTAACAGGGAAAATTAATTACAACATGTTTTTCAAACAGTAATTTAGATAGTTATGGGCTCTGGAAAGTTAAACCTTGATTCTCCAATGTTTATGAATATGGTGTTTGGTTGGGACATAACATTAGGCTTCCAGACATAAAATACCCCTCAGATTGAGAATTTTCCGAAGTGATTATATACAAGCTTTGTGTTCATAGAATTTCTATCTCTGCTATGAGTGGAAGCAGCGTGCAGTGCAAAGAATGGTGAACCTGTTTCTGCTTTTGTGAGTGAGTCTCTGCTTCTCCTGCCTTAACTATGTGCTCTTGGGAAAGCGATGAATCTTTCTCTAAGTTTGTTTCCACAAGCATTCAGTCTTAGAGTTCTGCTCTTCTTTGTTAGGGTCATTCTTCTCCAATGTACACCTGAGCCATGACAGTCAATTGAAATAGTTCAGAATCTTTACAGATGGAACCAATAGGAGCCCTTGGTTCTTGTAGTACAAGGTGCTTTCTCTAGCTATGGAACTCTTTACATCTTTACCTGGCTAGTAGAACAGCCAATCTGTCTTCTTTCCTCCTCCCCCACACTTAGGAAGGGATTCCAAATAGAAACAAGTTCATCTGTGAAGTAGTACATCTGGTGCTGCTGAAGATCTCAGCTGTCATATAGGATTATGAAGAGTGTGACTTTGAGTAGGGTCTTTGGACTCAGCTTTTTGCCTTCAGCAGGGGCCAGGAACATCATGAAAACACATTACTACTTTTCAAATGAACATTATCTGCTCAAATCTGCCACTCTGACATGATCCTAAAGGATAAAAGATAAACTGGTGTGGTACCTAAAGTCTAGCAGAAGCCTGAACAACTGGTTCTGTGTGTGTGTGTGTCACCAGTATTGCCAGTATGTATAAAAGTGAGCTGTGTTTCCTGAGTTCAGTCTTAGAGCACCAGCTGAGCAATGCACAGAGCAGACCTGTAGCCAACTTACATCATCTTCGCCATGAAGACAGTCACTGTGCCTGTGCTTCTGACGTTGGCTCTTTGCCTTATACGAGGTGAGCAATTTGCATGCAATTTAACCTCTTCCCACACATCTCAAAGCTCCGAGGAAGGGACCTGTCTCCCCCTACACTCGGCGAAAGAAAGAAATATATATATTTTCTCTATATAAAATCTTTCCCACTCATAGAATTTTGAATATTTATATATGGGACTTACAATGACATTATTATCTAGAAAAGGCAAAATTTTATCCATGAAAAATCCTTCTATTAATTCTATATTTGTTCTGTAAAAGTGGTACATGCCTTTGCATGTTCCTCTCATCAAGTGTATTAACTCATACCATATATATGTATTATATATATAAAACTATGTTAGAAATTTAAAACATATGCAAATAATATATTTAATATTATATGTATAAGTAAAATGTTTTTTTAAAAAAGCCTAAAACCACCTGGTTTTGTTTTAAAACAAGAAGTAGTGCCTTCTAACTTATTTTTATGTTTTCAAATTGTTAATGGAGTTAGAGTATTGCTTCTAAAGGGTAAGGAACTTTGTGGGAGCTAGAAGGTAAGTTTTAAATTTACTATTTGATATAAAGGAAAACCAGGTTGCCTAGATTTATCTATTTGCAAATCGTTACATTTTAAAAAAGAAAACCTTAGTGATAAAGTCAGGAAGATGATTATATAAAAATGATGCCCATTTTCCAAAAATGAGTATAAATACAAGAAAGCAAGGAATGAAAGACTGCAATAGCCTATGATTTTTATTAATCTAAACCTTTGCTCTATCTGTAATATTTGTACCCACAATAAGAAGATAGATTTGATGGAGTTCAGAAAGTGGAATTTTTGTGTATATGTGATATAAACTTCATGATATGTTATAATTTTAAATTACATTAAAATTGGTATGAGATATTTCATATGTGTATTATGCTGTAATTTTTAAAGGGAGACTGCCATATTTTTAAAAGGTTTTTTTGTCAGTTAGATATTCTGTGGGTGTCAGAAAACACAGGAGTATGGTTTGCTAAAGTAATTGCACATTTCTGAGAGATTGGAGGTACGTGAGTATGTATACTAATCTCCTTGTACAGTGCGTTCATATCAGTTGCCATGGTAAATCTAAATAGCCTCAAAAACAGTTCATGCTTTACCGTATATGGCCATTAGAGCCACACAAACACTGCATTGAGTGATTTGTTTGACTTTTTACTGAATATTTTACCGTCCCTTAACTTTGGTTTTTGCATTTTTGTCCCAGATGCTTCCAGTGAGGATGCAAATCAGGTCAGTCCTGCTTTTTGTCATTGAATTCATTCCAAGATGTCTAAAGAAAATGGTTTGTGGTCAATACCTTCCTGTTAATAATGCAGACATGATAATGCAAACATAGTGCACTTAGGGCTGTTGTTAAAAACACAGAAACAAACTTTTATGAAAAAGCCATGAATTTCTCTGCCCCTCTGTGTGTGTGTGTGTGTGTGTGTGTGTGTGTGTGTGTGTGTGGTCTGTCTGTCTGTGTTTCTGTCTCTTCCTCTCTTTGTCTCTCTCTGTATCTCTGCCTCTGTCTCTGTCTCTGTCTCTCTCACAGTCAACATATTAGTGGTGACAGATGTCTGAAAGAGGTGCTCTATCATGCTAAAGGAGTGCTTTAAATTGTATATACACAAAATAAATCAACCAAAACACCCACTCTTGTTCCTTTTAGCAACTGAACAAAACCACAATATGCCATAGAGGAAGTTAAAATGTTTTCTGGCAATTATAACACCAAAAGGGGTTTTCTGTATCTAGTATATATAACCAGTGTAGAGATTTCATCCAGTAAATATCTATTGAGATCCTGTTATGTATAAGACCATGTATGAAATTCTGAGGATATTCTATCATGAATAAACTAGATGAAAATCATGTCCTTCTACAATTTACATTTTAGTAGTGGACAAGAGACAAGTAAAATTATAAATTAGTCAAATCTATAGTACTTTAAGTACAGACTAGTGTTAACAGAAAAAGAAAGGAGGATTCAGGAGAAATTCCAGGGAGTGAAGGTGGCATCTGTTCTCACTGGAACAGTCAGGCCAATCTTCCCTGGAGACAGGGTGACAAGAAGGATCTGAAGGTGGTGTGGGATTGCATGCAAAGACCTTTGCAACTTGTAGCAGGCCAGGGAGAAGCACCTGCAATGGAAGAGGCCCTGATGCTGGAGATCTTTCCTTTGAGAAATAAACCAATTATTTTTAATACAAATTAAAATTTCCTAGTTGAAAGAAAAGTAAAAAGGTCCATTTTTCCCTCCCCACACTGTTATGCATGCTATTAATTTATCATTTATAATAGTGTTATGCTCATAACAACTTTGATTGTATCACTCAAAGACGGTGAATAGTTAAATAATAAGTGGTGTCATTAACTCAACATGAAAATTCTTTGAACTATGTTTAAAATACTTCCTTGATATATTTTATTGTTATTTTATAAGAAGAAAACTTCTTACAGAAATGTTCTCTGGAATTTTGTCATAGTCTCTACTACTGCATCAAAGTTGGCTTATTAAAGAGGGGTCCCCAGGTACGGTAAAATAGAAAATAAGCCTGGATTTAGAGGAACCAGAGAGTATGTTTATTTAGATCTCTTACACTACAGAAAAAAAGAGGATGCTGTTCAAATCTCACTGAGCATAAAAGAATCATTTTATGTTGCAGTGTTCTGAGTTCTGACTGAAGCATTTTCATTTCCTATTTTTTCATGTCTTTAAGCTAATTTCATTGAAAAATATTTAACAATATTGGCTCGGCCACCTCTTTGGTATAAAAGGCAAGATCACAAAGAAGAAAGGATTTTTCTGGATATTTTTCTAATCATATTCTTTAGATATTGAGCCACCAAAAAAAAAAAAACTTTTGATGGTGCTGGATTTTTGTTATTTTCTAAATTCAGGCCCTTGAATTATTTCTAGCATCTCAAAAACATGTTAAATATAATAAACATGAGCCAGACCAGCGTAGAAAAATGCTATAGCAACTTGTAAAGTTCTTAAGCATATGCTTCAATCTGTTACCATAGAAGGGCTCTTATGAAGGCAAAGCAAACTTGCTAGTGCTCTTACATTGAGTTGGAGCGATGCCAGGTCTGGAGGATTTGAAGATGAGGTCTGTGGTGGAGAAGGGAAGATAACAATTATACCACAGCCAGGGAGGCAAATGGCACTGGGCTCAGTCAGGATCCAGTTTTCCTGTGATGTGCAGAAAGTAAGAACAACAACAAATAAGAATAAAAACACGCTGAGAGCTCGGAGTTCTACTCCACTTCCAGATGTCAAGATGGCTTGTTGGTGTGGATTTCCTCCTGCTTCAACCCTCCCTATTATAGTAATTGTGAGCACAGTCTGTTCTCCCCAGAGGAAAACATAACTTACGCTTTCAATTTGTACAGCTTTTCCTTCTGTGTGAAAGAATACCCTGAAAAATTTCATAACTCAGAAAATAGTATGGAGCCTCATCTAAACTAAACACTGTGATCAAAATTTTAACTTATACTCACTGTCCATTTGTAAAAAAGTAGATCTGTTTAGGCATTAAGCTCTCCTTTAACTGTGACTTTGTAGAAATTCAATTCAGAAGTTATCTTGATGGAATTATTTTTTTAAAATTAGACATTGAAAATTACTTAGAGCTTCATTCCAATACGATCATGGATCTTTATATTTTCTCTAAGATTGACCTCACAAGAGATCTATTTCTACCTTGAAGGCCCAGACTCTCCTCTCATTCCAATATAAGATTTGTAGGACTTTATGGATTCTCTTGTATCTGGTAAACTGGGCACTAGTTTTCAAAGTTAGAATAAAATACTATAGAATTAGAGACAATACATAGATTGCAAGATACTCAGTTGTTAATCTGTTGCCAGAAATTACTACTGTGCTACTCAGACAGAATTACTGAGTGGTGATAGTAATTTGAGAAATACTTTAACAGGTCATCCTTAGCAAAATTTCCCAGGCTGGTCTCTGATATTATTTACTCTTTTTTATTATTTAATCACTGTAAGTTTTACCAATTTTCTGTCATGCTTTAGAGGCTTGATTAGATGTAACATTCTCTATTTGAGATAAAAACACTGTTCATTCAAGGATAAGTCTGTTTAATTCACTGCTGTGTCTTGTGGCACCTTGTAAAATAAAGGGATCTCACAATACATGATTATTGATTGAGTACATTATTATAAAGCTACAAGAGGTGCAATACACTGTAATCAATCCTTTGGAAGATGATATATTTGTAGAAACTGGAGGAAAGGTTTTATTTTCTAATGAAAACTACTTAAAGCAGGATTTCTTTTGTCAAAAACAGAACAGAACAAAACTGGATCTAAAGTCTGGATCTAAAGGTCTAGTGAATTTTACAAACTAATAGGGACTATATAACCTTTTAAATCAGCACTTTACTGCGTATCATAAATGTATCATTGATTTTAAATTAGAAAAGTATAATGTATATAGAAGATCTTCCATAAAATGTATCAAATGAATAAAGGACTTCCACTTTGAAAGGTTATTGTATTTCCCTTTCTCTCATCAATTCTAATATTCAATATGGTTTCCACTCCCCCCCTCAAACTTGGTACAGCATAATCACTGGCACTTCAAGAGAAAGTCCAAACTAAGTATAGCACAGAATGTTGCACAGTATATAAAATAGTAGTACTAGTGACCTTGTCACATAGAAAGAGAGAGAGAGAGAGAGAGAGAGAGAGAGAGAGAGAGAGAGAGAGAGAGAGAGACTGAGACAGGTTTTGAGACATAGCACATTACTTCTGTAGAGTCACCAGCTTTCATTTTATTGGTAGTGACAGTGTTGGTGACTTTGATGGTGTTCGTTGTTGGAGTGGCTGTGTAGGTACTTTTAAGAAAAGAAGAAACATTTGAAAACACAAAATGGGGAGGCTCTCCCAAGGTTTTGGGAAAAGAAGTGATAGTGAAGACCCTGAAACTTCAGCTTCCTTAGCTTTACAGTAGGTCTACCTGTGCTCATAAGTGAAATGATACATCAAGCAATGTGTATATTTTTTTCCAGGAAATGAATTGATGGAGAAAATTTGTTTTCTAAACATATATGGTCTTTTTCACTTACCAGCTGTTAAGATTTCTAGGAGCTGATATTTCACAGAAGTGCTGGTTGGTACAGTGTGCTGGATATTTAATGTACCATTTCATATATTCCAATAATGGTAATAATGACCACACCACTACCCTAATAATAATGAAACAGTAATATCTACTGATTGAATATCTACTTCACATACTTACAACATTTAATATTCTTATTAAATGCATGTATTTATATCTCCTGTTTTAGTTTATATAATGGATCCTTTGAAAAATTAAATCACTGAAGCTATTGAGGTCATAAATAAGAACTTGGGGATATAAAATCAGATCTTTTGTTTCCATGTTTTCTGTTCTTTCCACTTTACTAATTGTACCACATAAATGCTAATTAGGTGAATTTGAAATCTCCAACAGATGACCCAGGGTCATTATTTTTGTTTTTGTTATTCCTATCAATGGGCTGAATTGCTTATGTACAAGGGAATATTGGCCATTAAATAATACTGTACACAGAAGTTCTGAAGTCTAGTTTTAAAATGAGCTTTTAGTAAATGCAGTCTACTTTTTCAGGAAACATGCAGTGAATTTCAGGCATTGCTGAAAAATGGAAAATTGTTCTGTCCTGAAGATAAAGAACTTTCCCAGAGCCCTGATGGAATAGCCTTGATCAACAAATGTATCACATGCAAAAGGACATTGTGAGTAATGTTCCTCTCACCTGCTGCTCTCTGAACCAGCAAATGCACTACTTTTTTCTTTTCATTGAATTTTTCTAAACTTTAATAGTTAAGTAACATGCTTAGCTGGCCATCCTGGCACATTCCACCAGGTAAAATTAGCAAAGTGACATCTAGTATAATCATAGTAATCCTTTAAATGAGATTCCAAAGGCATTTCAAAGTAGCCACAATTAATATTTTACATAGCTGTCTACAGTCTTTCAAGGATGTTGTTCTACTTTAAACTGTCTTGAAAAAAATAATTTAAGGGAGAATGTCAGATCCCTCAGGCTAAGTTAAGACCTTATTTTGTTGTAGCTGAGGGGCTGAAAAAAATCCCCTTGAGAAGGATAATAGAATCTTCTTGAGGTGGTCAATTGGTCAAAGTATTTAAGCGGAATTTATACTGATTCTGTGACCTGTTAGTATCTTCAGACATCTCAGAGTATTGGAGAATGAGATGTACTAAAGTTTGCTCACAACTTCCAGGTTTCTGCACCTTAGATAGAGTTAGCATCCTAAAGTTTACTATGTACTACTCAATGCTTTAACATCTATCTAATGTTTTTTACTTGATCTTCTTTCAGTGGTATTCCAAAGGTAGAACACTTGAGTTATCAATTATAAATACTCAAACCAGAGTGTCCTAACTTGGTTTTCGTTTTTAAAGATTATCTATGAGAAGATGTTATTGTTGTTGTTCTTTTCTGTGGTGCTGGACATTGAAGCCAGGGCCTTTTGTGTGCTAAGCAGACACCACCACTGAGCTCAATCTTAGCATCCCTAATTTGTGAACTGGGAATTCATCTTCAATTCAGATCACCATTAAAATTTCAGCACAGGTACCAGTCCAATCCTGAGCCTATCAGCTTAAGATATGTTATAATTGACTTTTTAAAATGCCACGTTTGTATTCTTTGAGGGATTTCATTTGACATATCTAATAGTATTAGGGTATGAAGTTGTGATGATATGCTGCTTTCCAGTGATGAGAATGTGGGAACATGAAGGAAGACAGGCAGGGCTCAGGAGGCCAGGCAGGTTGAAAAGTCCTTTCTCATTCTCCTGAAAACTAAATGTAAACCAGCAGGTGTAGCATTGACTGCAAAATTTCCTTTTCATTGCACAGAGTATCTTCATGTGTGGCCAAATTTTTGAATGAATTTATTGAAAAATAATTTAAACAAAAATAAAATACCTTAAGACTTACAAGATGGTTTACCACTTTGAAGTTACTCATTCAATAATTATTTTTAGTACCTATGAAAAATATATTGGAATAAATTTGTTGTCTTAAACTGGATAGAGAGTGAAATATGTAAAAGTTATCTGCACATTACTAAAAGAATGGGTTGATTTTCTCTGTGGGGCACTAGTGGCTGGAATCAGGACCAATATAGGCAGTTACATAGCTATTTGATTCAGTGTAAGTACAGTCATTCAAACATTGTCTTCAAGCAGTGGCACAATTTTTAAATTTGTTGATCATCGAGTTGTTGGAAATATGTAAGGAGGCAGTCACTTACATAGTTAAAAGCTAAGACTATTGCCTATAATAGTCAGAACTTGAGGGTATTTCTAGCACGGAGTGATATTTGTGCTATTTTTCCCTTCCAGAGCATATCTCTACTTTAGACATGGTAGACTGAGCTGAGGAGACCAATAAAAACCAATAAGAACTTTACCATGAAGTTCTTCTTCTGGATAGTTGGCAAGCAATATCTAAATGGTGTGATTCCTTGTTTTCTTGCAGGGAAAATGCAGCAAAATCCCAGGAAAGGGCCGTGCATTTAGCAAGAGTCACTAGAGATACTGCCCAAGCAAAGGTGAGATGAAATCACCCTGTCCTGTTTGCTTTCAGGATGCTGTCTGACTCTATGTAGAGCTATCTGTTTATTTCCTAATTACTAGGTTGTACCTGTTGTGAAGTGAGCTACTTAGAAGGGAGGGAATGTGGCTTAGTCCAGGGGTGGGCTAAATATCTGGTACATCTTGTCCATTAGCCCAACCCATGACCCAACTTTCTGAAAATATTTTGGGCACTGACAGATGCTAAGAGGTGGAGTAAGCTAGGGCCATTTCTCATGCCTTCCGCCCTGTCTAACTCTAGTAAGTACCTTCCTGGAACAGATGAACTAGATCAAATCTCAGAATGGTTACTGCCTATGGAACTTGGACAGTGTGTATCTCTGGGTCACTCTCTCTCTCTCTGTCTCTGTCTCTGTCTCTCTCCCTCTCTGTCTGTCTCTGTCTCTCTCTCTGTCTGTCTCTGTCTCTGTCTCTCTCTATGTATTGTGTGCTCAGTGAGAAACTAAATTTAAAAAATCATCCAGTGATAAAGATGTTGGCAATCATTCAACTCATTCTCTCTTCTTTCTCTTTTCTTCTTTTGGTTCCATGTCTTTTCTAAAATCTGGAAGGTTCATGTACTTCAGTTTTAGTTGTTTATTTATATCTGTTCTACATGTTGAGACTCAGGCTCATATTTTGCTTGAGAAGTGTTCAGTGGTTTAAAAATTAAATAGCACAGAAGCAGGAGAAAAAGAAACTGCAAAAAGTTAGAACACCAGACAAATTTTTACTTCATAGATCTACTTTTTATTTATACAAATTTTTATGTATGTGAAAATATAGAAATAAAATTAAAAATGTGACCCCACATTATTAGAAACTCTTGGCCTAAAATACCTCTAAAGTACTTGAAAAAGTGGATGCTATCATCAACTACTGACATCACCTCCAGGTGTCCTATGTGGCATCTTCTCTAATTTCATCTTTCTCTTCCTTTACCCCTGGCACCGACACAATTAAAGTAATCAGTCAGGGCATATACCCGAATTACTCATAACATCCTTGATCTAACCAAGCTAACATCATTCCTGGTGGTATTACTCAAGAATATCCAAGAACCTCAGCTTCCACTAAGCATGGCTGACTAAATTCTTGTTCTGGTTTTCAGTGAGTCTCACTTTTAAAACAGTAACACAATCACTATTCAGTTGCTCAATATCTGCAAATCCTCTACCTGTAACAAAAAAAGGGGCAATCTATTGGTGACAGAAAAAACTGTTTAAAACTTTAAAATCTGCTTTTCTTTGTCATATTTAGAGACAGGGTCATTCTGCAAGATCCAGTACCCTCTGCTTTCCATCTCTTAGATTAAAAAACAAAGCAAAACGAACACTATAATTTCTGTCAAAGGGTGAATGGGTTCATGTAATTGCGTTAAATCTTTGCTGGTGGTATTTTTCTCTTCACCATAAAAAAGAACAATGTACCTACTTTCTCTGCTTAGATCGCTCCCATCAAAAACAACCCAGCTACTCACTATGGTCCTCTACCTGTTCAAGAATATTCCTCCTCTGGACAACTTCTTTCCCTTCCTTTCATTATCGACCTCTTCTCATTAGTATGTCATCCTTTCACTTCTAAACTCTGCTGTTCACTTCATCAACAAATGTTCTAGCTCTTGGCTTCACAGCATGCCCCAAATTGGACTACTTTTGACCATTTTTATCTCTACTACCCCAGTCCAGTAATTCATAGTTTTAGCTTTCTAATATCTTTGATCCAGAGGGAAATTTTTGGCTTTTAATTGAATTTATTCATTTAATATTTCTCATGATTTAGGTCTCCAGCTTTGCAAGGTATTATTTTTTTGAGTTCATATGTATATTTCTGAGTTTTCTCTTTTTTTTGGATTAGTTCTTGGATTTAATATTGAAGTCTTTTTTCTTAGCTCATGAAACTAGAAATTGATTAACATATATAATATATATAGCTTTTATATATATGTTAAAAATAAAAAGTTACTGAGTTTATAAAAATTCAACTTGAACTTGGAAGTCCCAACATGATTAGAGATACAATGTCTTCATAAATCAATTTTGATAATATTTACTTTTTGTAATAATAACTTACCTAACTGAAAAGCAGATAATAACTTACCATTAACTCTTATAATTGTATATGTTTTATGAAATTTATAAAATATTCTCCACACATATTTTTTTAAAAAATTTGGTTAGTGCTTAGAAAATATATAATTTTATTGCTATTTTGAGTAGAATTTTGTTTTTGATAACATTTCTCCCTGGCTAGTTTTGGTGTAGACAAATTCTATTGCTTCTGCAGATTGGATTTAGGCAGTTTGTGGTATGTTCTGTGGCTCTTTGATTGTATTGTTTATTTTTTGGCAATATTAACACTATCTGTATAAAGTAGGAGTTTTATATTTTTGTTCAATCTTAGTATTGCTTATTTTTCTTTCTTTATATCACTGTCAAGGTTCTTGCATGAAAAAGTAAAAACTAGTGATAATAATGAACACCAAACGTCCATCTCTGTCCTTAATTATAGAGAATACTTCTAAAGTTCCTGCATTCTGCATGTTTATCAGAGGGATTCTCATTTACAAATTTTAGCAGGTTTCAGAATGCAAATTTTTTGCCTGCTAAAAATTCATTATCATCATGAAATGCTATCTCTGAAATGATTAAAATACTCTCATTTATTTCTTTCTGTCCATTATAATTTCTGGATAGATTTCCTAAGTTAAATCTTCATTGTTTTCTTAGGCTATATAATACTTAATCATAATACACTTTTAATACATTGTTAGATCTGGATAGCAATATTTTCTTTAGCAATTTAGTAATTATAGTCAAAAGAAAAATTTGTCACTATCTTTTAACTATTCTTTTCTGGTTTGGAAATCTACATGAAATTCCCCTAAGAGGTGGAACTTTAGGCTGTGGCTGAATGAGAAAGTCAGCAAATCACCTTCCCCAATACCAGGTTTAATGCTAGACAAATTTGACGAAGACAACCATTTCACACTCTGAATGTTTACTAACAGCCTATGCCAATCTGTGAAAGGTTCATGACAAGAGCAAACAGACAAACAATACTACTGAATTCTGGATAAGTCTATGGTGTTCTTATGGAGGGACACCCCCATGTAACCTCCTGCCTCAGTTACATAGTATGGAGGTTTTGCAGGGGAGGGTAAGAGCACCAGACAGGGCACAGACACTACAGGGTGTACCTTTGTTTGAGTAGAAGACAGACCACTCTACCAAGAGGTATATGTGATAGAAGTGAAGATCTTTACCCAGAATGATAAGGATGACCTGAGGTTGCAGTCATGATGGAGGAAATATATATTCTTGACTCAGTCTTCATACATAGGTATCAGAGACTAAAGAAGACCCACGAAATTCCCACACTCTTAGTCAACTTTAAGGCTGTGTACACATATTTTTTTATTTTTGAAAGGTGGAGTGCTTATTTCTTTTTTTTTATTTTAAAGATAAAAGAATGAAAACATTAACAAATACACAGACATTTATAAAACAACACAAAAATAATAAAAGCAATACAGAATTTCAGACAAGGTGATAAGAAATTAACAATGATTGTGGTATTACATATTGTTATCTTCAGATCTGTTACTCAGATAAACAAATATAGGCATGCAAAATTGATCAAACAATTAGACATTAACTGTTCCTTTCAATAAAGCAATAGAAATCAGTAATACATTATCTTAGCTATCCTGTGTGTGCTTATACATATTTTCCCCTTCTTTTCCCTTTTCCCCCATACCAGTTGTTCTTTCCTTTTGAACAGTTTCCTTCCCTTTTGCAATATCTATTGTACCTTTTAGATTTTATTTACTCTTTTATGTTCTTATACTAGTGAGACAATACAGTGTTTACACATGCGGGTCTGATTTTTTTGACTTATGAGTATGGTCTCTAGTTATATCCATTTACGTATAAAAGCCTCGAGTTTATCTTCCTTTGTAGCTGAGTAATATTTCATTACATAAAAATATTACAACTTTTTATCCATTCCTCAGTTGATGGGAATTTGTGTTTCTTCCATGATTTAGCTCTTACAAATTGTGCTGCTATAAACATGGGTGCACATGCATAGCTGTGATATGATGTTTTTAGTTCTTCTGGGAAAATACTCAAAAGGGAAATAGCTGTGTTGAATGCGACCTGTAATCCTAGTTTACTGAGGAATCTCCAAACTGATCTCCATGGTGATTCAACAAACTCAGTTGTATAGCTGCCTACAAAGTCAGCACTCAGAAATCAATAATATTCCTTACACAAACAATAAACACACTGAGAGAGAAATGAAGGAAACCACACCTTTCATAATAGCATCCAAAATGGAAATACTTAGAAATCAATCTAACAAAAGAAGTAAAAGATCTATACAGTGAGAACTACAGTACTCTGAAAAAAGAGATCAAAGAGGATTTGAGAAAATGGAAAGATATTCCTTGCTCATGGATAGGAAGAACCAATATTTTGTAAATGGCCATATTCCCAAAATTGTTATACAGGTTCAATGCAATCTCAATTAGAACACCATTAGTATACCTCACAGATCTGAGAAAATGTTCCTAAAATTCATCTGGAACCAGAAGAGACCAAGAATAGCAAAAACAATCTGGGGCAACAAAGACAAGTCAGGTGGCATCAAAATCCATGACTTGAAATTATACTACAAAGCTACAGTGATAAAATCAGTATGGTATTGGCAGAAAAGAGACCTGAGGATTAGTGGAGCAGACTGGAAGATGTACACGTGTTTGGAAGATAGAAAATATCCCAGTGGAAGACAAATGTCTGACATAAAAATGAATTTTACATGTCTTCTTCTATACACAAAATCCATTGTATTAAATGGAAGTATTTGATTATTTTCATGAAATCTGAACTTTCAAATTTTCACATGTACTGTTTTCTTTCTCTTTTACAAAATTGTGTATGTTTGTAATCATCATAGCCACATTCATTTTGGAAGATTGGTAGATGGATAGGCTGAGGTAAATATTTGAACACAATAAGCATTGGCAGAACAATAAACTATAGAGATTTATAGGGGAAATATAGAAACCAGGCCCATGAGAAACAATTTAATAACAAAAAATCCATAACTATAAGTATTTTATTATCAGACAGATGGATCAGTAGCTGTAAATTATGGGAAAGCAAGATTTCAAAGAACTCAAAGAAGCAAAGAAATAAAAATAGCCTTTTCCTGTTGGAAAAATTAAGGGAAAGCATGGAAACAATAACAGTAATAAAACAATTAGAGATTTTTCAATGAAAAATAAAAAGTATAAACAATCAAGTGGAAAATCTGTATTTGAAGAACATAATAGATGAAAAGAAAATTTAAATAGAGAGTCTCAAATTCACAACTGTGGTTGCATAAGAAATTGGCAAATTCAAAGAAAAATTAATAAAATTAACAATGGAAGTACAGAGAGAAAATATTTAAGAGAAATCAACATATTCACACAATCTTTGGGAAAAGAGTGATGCCAACATATAAATGATGGAATATAGAATACTACTAGGGGCTGGGGATTTAGCTCAGCGGCAAAGCGCCTGCCTGGCAAGCGCAAGGTCGTGAGTTCGGTTCCTGGTACTGGAGAAAAAAAGCAAAAAAAATAAAAGGAATATAGAATACTAGAAGAAAGAGAAAGAAAAGAAACAGGAATTTTCTTTCAATGAACAGTGGTCTAAAATGTTTCACATTTGATACAAAATTAATTTGAGCATTCCAGAAGCTCAACAAGACTCAAATGCAATCAACATAAAGATTGCCAATGATCAAAATGTTATAATCAAAAGATAAGAAGAGAATTTGGGAAGTAGAATATACAAGAGACAAAAGCTTTTCATCTAAAATGATGAGGTCCAGAGGGAGTGGAGAGCGCGGAGCTGCGACCCTGTGAAATCGAAACTCTGCAGCCACTGGACTCTGGGTACTGGCCACCTCTTCTTTTAACCTTAAACTCATAGAGAAACATCAACTGATAATAATAGCAAGTGGTACTGGAACAGTGAGAATCAGTAATTTTGTTCAGGAAGCTTTGGGAGATGTTGTTGACTGTAGTCTGCCTTAAACTGGGACAAAACTGAAAAACAAGAAGTGTTTGGTGCTCTGGAACTTAGAGAGCTGCCAGTGACCTCCATTCTCTACCAGAAGAAGTAACTGAAATTGGTGAAACACTCCCCGAAAATCCATGGCTTGACAACAAATTTTATGAAGGTGGTTGACTGATAAGAATGAAGCTGAGCGGCCCTTCAAAACCTAATGGACTCAAGAGTGAAGAAATATATGAGAATTCATAAAATCTACTGAGGAGAGAAAATGGAACCCCTAAATAAACCAGTAGAAATAACTTATCCCAGCATGGTTATCTTAAATTAGTAGTGGACAGAAGATTTAAAATAACAATTTCTAGAAATGCTAATGGAAAGAAAACTACTCTCATCTGTGCTGCTAGAAGAAAATACTCCTTAATTTTCTAACAATTTCAGATAAACACAATATATAACATTTTTATATAATGTATGATATTTTAGACCAGGTGTTTCAGAATTCATAAAATTATCCGTGATAAAAATAAGTTAGAAATATTATGTTATTTAAAGATAACGTTGTCATCATAAGCCGTATATAGTATTGTAACTTACATTCCTCCCTGGATCTGGGTAGAAGTGGCTAAACGATCTCCTTTAAAATAACTGTGAGCGGAGGAAGTATTCACTGCTCAGTGCCAGATGACAAGTGGTACTATCTTAGTTTTGCAATATACTGCATTTGCTGGTGCTGTTTTTGTACTGTGAAGCAACAGCTTTGGAGCACTGCAAGAAGCAAATACATATTCAATTTCTTTAATCATTAAAAGGCAATGGAATGACATGCTCAAAGAGCTGGGAGTGAAAAAAAATAGGTTAAAGTAGATCTTATACCCTCCAAAACTATCACACAAAAATTAGGGCAAAATAAAATATCATCCCGTCAAGGAAATCTGATTTTGTTGCTGACAAAGGTGCCTTGCAAATGACAATAAAGTTAATCAATTAGCTTGGACCTATAGAAAAAAAAGTAGAAGACATGGTAAAAATATGTATTAATATTAAGCATTCTATATTATATATTTTTAAATTTCTTTCTTGACTTTCTGTAAAAAGGTTATAGCATCATTTAAAATAATAATCATAATGGTCTTTTATTGGGTGTGTAGATATATATACAGGACAGTAATATCTAAACTAAGTTGGAAGAAATTGTGGTATAATGAGACAAAATTTCTATAATTTAAGAAATTTAAATATTAATTTGACAAAAATTATAATAAAGTAAGATGCATATAATAATTACTACAGTAACCACTAAGAACATAATAAGTATATAAAATCAACAGGAGAATGAAAAAGGTATATCAGAACCTAAAAGAAGGCAGTAGCAGAAAGATAGGCAAAAAGAGCAAGAACATATTTTAAAAAATAGAAAATACAAACACAGTTATATTAAATTATATTAAATGTAAATATTTAAGCATACCATTCAAAAAACAGGGATTGTCAAATGATATAAAAGCAATTAAAACCAGTCTTCAGTAGATGTCCCTCAGATTCAAAGACACAATAATTTGGAATGATAAAAAAGTAATGTAGACCACATGCAACCTTAAGAGGACATGATTGATTATATTAATAGCAGAAAAACAGACATTAACAAGGAAGTTATTATTATTGATAGAGACATTCAATAATTTAAAGTGAAAATATGTCCAGAAATATAAAAATTATAAATGTTTATACACCTAGTAACATAGAACCACAATTTATGAAACAAATACACTATAAATAAAAGAAATAAACAATTCAACAAAAGTAGTTAGAAATTTGAATATTATACTCTCAAAAAATTAATGAAAAGCTAAATATGACTGAAGATACAGAAAACTTGGACAAATACTATCAAATTCGCACCCTAAACTGAAATAGAGAAGGTACTACCCAATGATTACAGAACATGCATTCTTTGAAAGTTACACAAAACTTCAAGATAGGCTATTTACTAAGATATAAACATAACTCAATAAAATTACAAAGGATTAAAATCATACAAAGTATGTTTTGACCATAACAGAATTAAAATCAAAACTGAAAAGCAAATTTAATTATAATAACCTCCAAATATATGACAGTTAAGCAACATACTTCCAACTAAATGATGAGTCAAAGAAAGGAGAATTTGAGAAATTAAGAAATAATTTGAATGTTAAGACAAAGATAATTTAATATATGGAATTTAGCTAAAACACTATCGATAGCTTTAAGTGTCTAATTCAGAAAAGAAGGACAAAGTCAAATAACAAAAGTAAACTTCCATTTTAGAAAACTAAGAAAAAGAAAAGTGAACTAAATGCAAAGTAAGCAAAAGGAGGAACATATAAAATTTAAAGCAGAAATCATAAATTATAAGACAGTATAGTACTAGAAATTAATAAAATCAAAATTGATGCTTAAATTTTTGACCAATTTTGCATTCTTATATCTAATAATCTGAACAACTAATTTGAAGGCAACAATATGCAATATAACAACCATTGGTGAATTCCTACCATCTTGTTTATTGAAGTTCTGTATCATTTCTAATTTTTTAAATTATTTTTTTTCTCTTTAATGGTTTGATCAATCTTGCATTCTTACATCTGGCAATCTGAGCAACTTCCTTGAAGATAATAACATGTAGTATAACCACCACTGTTAATTCCTATCATTTTGTTCTGAAACACTATCATTTTTATTATTTTCGTTTTTGTCTATGTTGCTACTTTGTTATTTTTTATTCTCTTGAAAATGAAAATAAGAAAAAACCTTGAAAAATCTTAGTTAAATTGACAAAGAAAAATAAAAGAGAAAAGAAAACAATCAATAGAGGACCTAAAAAAAGCCATGTATAATAGCACATACTTATAATCACAGTACTCCCGAGGCTAAGGCAGGAAGATTGCCATGAGCTCAAGGCCAGCCTGGACTATATAGTGAGACCCTGCCACACGAAATTTTTAAGGAGATAGGGTCTCCTTATTTATAAGGGATTATTACAAACAATAACTATGTCAAAAAGTTAAATAACTTAGATAAAATGGAAACATGCCTAGAACAAATAAATTGTTAAAACTGACCAAGAAGAGATAGAAAATTGAAATAGAAAAATAGTAAATGAAGAATTTGAATCAGTAATTAAATCAAGGAAAATCCCAGCTCCATGTGACTAGATTGGCTGATTAAAACTCATTAGTGACAGAGGAAATAACACCAGTTCTTCACATACTCATTCAGGAAATGGAGGCGACACTCCTCAATTCATTCTATAAGGCAAGCATTATTCTGATACAAAAAAATCCAGAAAAATGTATCACAGGAACAAGAATTAAGCCAGGTACGGTTGCACATGCCTAGAATCCCAGCACTCTGTAGGGTGAGGCAAGAGGATCCACAAGTCTGAGACCAGCCTAGGCTACATAGTGAGTTCAAGCCCAGCCTACATTAGATAGCAAGACCCTGTCTTAAAACACCCACCCTCGAAAAGAAACTGATGACAAACGTTCATCATAAATATGGATAATTAAAATCCTTAAAAAAATTTAGCAAATTAAATCCCCAACATGTGAAGGATAAAACCGTGACCAAGTGGGAATTATCCCCAAAATGCAAGGTTAGTTTAACAAAGAAAATTAGTCTAACACTTCCTATTGCTACAACAAAGGGCAAAACCAGTGATAATGTTAATAGGTGTTGAGAAGAATTTAGCAAAATCTAACACTTATTCAGAATAAACTCATACAATAAACTCTCTGAGGAATAAACCTTCTTAGTCTCATAAAGAACACCCATGAAAAATCAATGGCAAACATGGTACAGAGGGTGAAGACTATGTCCTTAGTATTGAGAAGACAGCAAAGAGTGACTTACTCCAAATACCTCTCTCCAACATTGAACTGGAGGTTCTAGCCAGTATTAGGTAAAATGACTTAATTAAATACAGCAATTGGAAAAGAAACAGCTACCTTGAGTTGTAATCCAGCAATATTATACAAAGAATGTCTGAAGGCCCTACACACACACACACACACACACACACACAAATACTAGAAATAATAAATGAGTTGAACAAGATTTCTGTACATAAAACCAATAATACAAAGTCAGTTGTCTTGCTATATATTAACAAAAAACTGTCTCAAAATTAAATTATTTGTTCTGCATAAAATATATAGAAATAAATTTAACAAAATAAGTGCAAAGTTTATATTAAAAACGTTGCTGAGAAAAATAGAAGACTTAATGATGTTTTTGGTCAATGAAAAATTATATATACCATGATGGTCCCATAAAATTATACTGGAGCTGAAAAGTTCCTATCATTTAGCAATGTCATAGCCATTATAAAGTCTTAGCAGTGCCTCAGTCATGTTTGTGGTAACACTAGTGTAAGAAAACCTTCTGTGCTGTCAGCTGTATGAGAGTACAGAGTGTACAATTGAATTAGCCTGAATTAAAATCCATACTTTCAATTACTTATCATTATTAATACCAGTGCTTGTCTATAGCTAATACCTGTGTCTTCTCCTCTAATATACTTTAGGTCTAAGTTTATTTTCTGAAAATAGCCTGTATTTCTCCCTAACTTATTTATTAACTAGATTTTCACACTCATTATGGCTGCTCTTATCTTCCTCTTGATCTTTTGTTTTGTTCAGTACTTCTGGGAACTTTCCACTTTGCTCAGCTACTTCTAACTATACTTGTTTATCTCTTTTGGGAAATTCTAATTCAATTCTTTCTTTTTTTTTCTAATTTTAGAAATTAAAGGAGGAAAATACTAACAGACCGACAACATTTTCTAATTCAATTCTTTATGCGTTTTAGACTTCCTTGTTTGTTTTAAGTTAGTTATAGTTTTCACTGTCTTCTAGAATTCCTCGATCTCATTTTCTGGTTGGTAAATTCTTTATCTTTCTGTACCTCTCTCATTTTTAATCTTTATAATGTTTCATTTATCACTTTACATTCAAATCTTCTACTTTGCTCTTCCTTTATACATATTTTCTTGTTTCAAATTACAGGTTTCTTATTTGTCTAAGTTATACATTAATTAATTAACTTATTTATTTATTACTGAATTTTAACACAGGGCCTTCTCACCGTGTTACATACCTAGCCATTTTTGCTTTTTGAAACATGTTCTCACTGAGTTGCTTAGTTGCTGGCCCTGAACTTGTGAATCTCCTACTTTAGCCTTCCAGAGCTCTAGGATTGTAGGTGTATGCCACCACGCTCAGCTGCATAATTGGAATTTTATTATTTTACTATCCATTTCAACAATTCTTTTCCAGATGATACATGTTCATTAGTATATTAGATTTCTTTCTCGTTTCACTCACTACATTTTGCTTAGTGTATTGGGTTTCTTTTATGTTCTTTTACACATGAAATCTACAAGCATGTCTACTGTGAAATTCCATAATGACTTTAGCTATTTTTTTTCTGCAAAAGTGAATTAGAGAATGTTCAAGGTCAAGTATGTGGGACAGGAATAAGGATCAGAACAGAAGGTTCTAGAATGCCTACTGCCTCTCCAGCAGGTCAGGATCCACTTGCAAGCACTTGGTATCAGGGAGGTATTTTCTGCAGGTGTGATTCACCCTGGGTTTGATGGGAAGGAAGTGGAGGAGAAAATGTTTGCACCTGGTCTCATCACCTCCCAGCTGGCCTTTCGACTTGCTCTGGCATCTCCCTGTCAACACTTGCGACCTAGTTTGTGGCTTTTGATTGGTGAGAGGAAGCAATCAATCACTCCAAGTCAATTGCATCTGTCCATAAATTTCTCATGTCTCTGAAGTTTCCAGAAATGATTTTTGAAAGAGAACCAACAGTTTTCATGCTTTTTCCTTTAAGCTTCAACCACACTTCTCTCTACCCTTCAGCAGAACTATCCAGTTACTGGCACTAACCCTCAGCAATCATAAAACTTTGTACCTGCAATGTTCCTCCCTCAGATCTCTAATCTCATCTCACCCCAAATGTCCCCTTTGTAGAAGGACATTTTTATTTAAAATATTTATATTTAAAATGATTTCTATTTAAATATTTGTATTTATATATTCATATTTATTTAAAATATAAATATATTTAAATGCTATGTATTCATTCAGTATATATTTATATGCAATATATTTATAATTATGCATTTATATATTTAAATAAAGATAAATATTTTAATATATCTAAATAAAGTTTTAATGTATTTAAATGGAGTTTTCACATTTTATATAAATGTAAATGAATGCCTTCAAATATTATGCATGTCTATATTTATATTTCAATATTTATACATTTATATTTAAAATCACCAAACTTGGAACTATTATATTATGCAATTTAGTTTCTTGTAACACTTATTATAATATAAAATTGTGCATGTTGCCTATATCTTCCTTATGGAAGGTTGGCTCCTCGGAACAATATTCTATTTCTGCTTGGTTTTTGTTTCTTTGCTGCAGCAGACTCGTGGCTATTAGAACACGTAATGTCTCATAAATGTGAAATGAACTTTGTGGAGCAGCTGAGTAAACGAATTAATGAATGACATCTGTGGCCATTGTTTATTTTATTTTCACTTATTCTCAACTTACACTGCTCTACTTGTAACTTCTTCCTAAACACATAACATTGATTGTGGAGTAGTGCCATGGTTTTTTCTTTCTCTTTTAAAATCTTTTTTTTTTTCTTTTTTCATTACCTTCTTAGAGAATCCTTTAATCTGATTTTTTGATATACAAATTCACTATGTATTTGCATATATCCTACTTTTAATTTTTTATATGTATGGCATAGTATCTCATCAAAAGAATATACTCTAGATGTTCGGTATCTACCATTAAAATATCTTACTGTGACCTTGATGGAATAAAAAATGTATTTTGCACTGTGATAGTCTCATGAAGGAAAATACCTCAAATTTCACTCATTTGGCTCTAGATAGAAGTTAAATTCAAATTAACTCTGGATTGTTAGGTAATATGTCACAACAGTGGTTACCAAATGTCATTTCATAAGCATTATACGATACTATAAATCCGGAATGTGGGTAGGGTGTGAATTCTCAATTTTCAGATGAGGAAAGTGAGGTTAGCAGAGGTGAAGTGAGTAGGTGGCAGGTCTGGGAGCTGAACATTTGTTCTCAACTGTCACCTGGTTCAGTTGTCCCTAAGTATAGGTCCTATTTATTATTAAAGCAGAAATTTGGGGATCTCTTAAATGATATTTCATTTTCTTGGGCTGGTTGTCAGTAGAAAACATTTAAAATAAAACAACAAAACAAAAGAAAAAGATGGCTGTGCTTTAACACTTTTCTAATTCCTGTACGCACGTTAACATGTTTAAATATTCTTGTAGTCTAATGGGGTTGGTGAAGTTATATTCATTCTGCAAATGAGGACGCTTAAGCCCAGAAAGGTTAAGTTACTTACTGAGCCATAGGGATATAGCTCAGTGGCATAAGCGCTTGCTAGGCAAGTGCAAGTTCCTGAGTTTGATCCCCAGTACCGGAAAAAAAAAAAAAAGTTACTTGCCCAAATTATGCAGCTCATGAGTCATAGAGTTGGAATTCTGGACCCAAAAATCTGGCTTTTAATTACTATTCTAATCTAAAATAATAAAATCTTTATTGTACTTTATATTTTGCAGAGTTTTTATATCTGTTAACTACTGCGCCTCACTCCTGCTCTCTAGAGAAAGCAAGCAGAATTTGATTCTGATAAACAGTATATTACATTTCAGAGAGGTGACCTGGTGAGCCTCACCCAGCACATAGTTGAAATCACACTGGGAACACTGTCTTCAGAAATCTAATTATGTTTCTATTTCTAATTTCATATTTTATACCTGTGGTTTTATTGATCTAATTTTATTGATCTAATGTGAGTTATATTATTCTGGGTTTAAATGTTAGCCTATTTATGTATACCAGGAATATTTTATCTTATATTTCGATGTTTTTTGATCATGTCTCTTGTAGCTGAATTGCGATGATTTCAAGAAAGGAGAAGAAGATGGAGATTTTACCTGTAATGAAGGTGAAGCTGCTGTTTGTGGCACAGATGGAAAAACATATCGTAACAGATGTGAGCTGTGTGCTGAGAATGCGTGAGTATTCTCCTAAGCAGGCTTTCCCACTAAGGCATGTTCTTTCTAGAGTTGTAGGACAGTTTATCCTACATCCTTTAAGATAATTTGTTTGGCATGAATTTGCCATCCATAAACTATTAGTACCATTTCTTTTAATATTCTTAAGAAAAAGTATATATAATGCCATAAATGTTTTATAACGCATTTTTATGTGCAGTGTATCAAATGTTATCACTGTCATTATGACATAAACAGTAGCTATATATAGTATATATAGTATATACATATAGTCTATATCTAGGCACACTGTATCTAGTCTATATCTTTGTACACTCACACATATATGGCATATATGCACATGATACATATTAAATACACACCTAAACACTTCTATACACATTTAAAAACTTCTATATTATCTTCTGTCATTTATCAATCTATTGATACTTTTCTAAACACAATGATTTCATCATCAAATGATTAAGTACTAGTTAAAAATCTTAGAGGAGGTAGTTGAAACTTTTAATATTAAATTTTTAATAGTAAACTTTTAATATTAGAAGTTCTTCTCATCTGTTCAATCTTTGCCATATAGATAAAGCATCCTGCTGTCCTATATTTTATCTCTGTTTTGCTCTTTCTCCACCCTTGTTGGTAGGTTTTGTTATTGATTATCTTCTACCAACAATATGTGAACCTGCCTTGCAGGTTCTGGCTTGTGACCTCAATCTTTGATTGCCTGCTCTATAGTTTTTATAAATGTAAAAATGAATGTTTGAGAAAGCTAGCCAGCTCATTTCCATTCTTTGAGATTCTGAGAACTTGTCCCTTGTATCTTCATATTACATCTGTGATCCTTCACATGGCTGCATCTTCAGAAAACACTCTAAAGTCAGGCTCTTAACTTTCACTAAGGGTCAATGCATGGAAACAGAAAGCAAAACTAGACATATGAAACACATATACACTTTTATTAGACATATATTTTGTAACACACCAATGAACACATTGTACATTTCTTAGTATGTCTTAAGTAAAGAGTCTCATCTTAAATGTTGGCCCAGATAAAAATTTCTCCCCTATATTTCTTGTATCTTGTTTTTACTGTACAGTGAGAGTAATACCTCCTTTCACTGTGCTTCTTTTTTTAGCTCTGGCTTCTAGGAGACTCCACAGTAATACTGGAATTTAATTATAATAGTTTTCTTCAGCTGAAATGTTTTGAGAATGCATTTTCTCTTATCACTCATAAATATTTTGTGTGTTTTGTACTGCTTTAATTGCATTTTTATTGTTATATAGATGCTAAATTGTAAGTTACCTTTTTAGAAATTAGGAAGCATCTTACACTTATGATTCTATTTTTAGATGTTCTTTATAGTTCTAGCAGACTGAATAAAGTTAATTATTCAGGAACTTAGGTACTTGTTATGAAAAAAATACAGTGCTAGTCAGTGTACCCCAAATGAAGACAGGTATAAGGACATGCCAGACAATACAAATTTGAGTTTGTTGATTTAAAAAACAAGAGCAACAACAAAGTTCTTGGAGAGACATTGAATATGTAGTTTTAAGACTTACTTTTATCCATCTTCTGACATGGATCCCCACTCTGGACACAGGAAGAAAAATATTCTGGGAAATAATATTTACAGCTCTGTTATCAGCCCTCCAACATGATCCATTTCTTTGATTTAAAGTTAGGAACATAAACTCTCTTTGGAAAAAGTAACTAAAGAAAAGGATGCCATCTGGCATTGTTTTTCTGGAGGAAAAAAGAATTACAATACAATGAAGAGAAATAAGTTTTGAATGGTGGAGAGCGATACGATACTAACAGCTGTCTTTACAATCTTTGATTCCAGGAAAACTGGTTCTCAAGTCGACATAGGAAGTGAAGGAGAATGTGGGAGCCCTAACTCCGTGGAGGTGAGGACAAGAGTCGGGGTGAGAATAGCAGGGCCCTGTCTTCACAGAGGAAGCATATGCCCTCCTCTTCCTTCTTAGGTGTGACGCTTGAAAGATATTCTGGGTTTACTTGAAATAGATTATTGAATAATACCAGAAAATAGAGAAAAGCAATTGGTAGTTCCTGAAACAGGATCATTAACTTTGGTGGCTAGAACCTTCAGCAGGGTTTTGACTTTCTTTTTTTTTTTTTTTCCGGTACCAGGAATTGAGCTCACGACCTTGCACTTGCCGGGCAGGTGCTGTGCCGCTAAGCTGAATCCCCAGCCCCTTGACTTTCTATTTAAAAAACAAAAACAAAAACAAAAAAATATATATAAATGAAACTTTATGTGTGGTGAAAGGGACACTAAACTTCCATCCTTCCTCAAAATCGAAACCCCACCGCTGTTACGTGTCAGGAGATCTTGGGCAGTTTACTTAACGAAAACAAGGTTAGGGTAAATAGCTATTTTCACTGCTAAGATTCTGCGAGCCTCATACAGTAGGGAAGGAAGGATGTTGCACATGTCACACTTGACTTTTTCTAGTCAAACAACACTCCTCATTTTCAAAGTTTGATGTATTTGCTTTGTACTGTCAGGGCATCGGAGGTTACCTCCACCAAAGTTTTCCAAAAGAACATACTCTTGTAAACATCTCTGTGTCTACCTCACTGGGGACATTGTAAGCAATTTGAGGGCAAGGACTATGCTTTCCTTTAGTTCTAGCATAATGGTTACTGTGTGCTGAGTGAATGAATGAATGAATGAATGAGGAACAAGTTCCATGCTGAAACATGTGAATGATACAATACTTCCCGATCTGCCTCTACATGACTAGAACTGCTCTGCATGGCTGGCATCATTCAAGATGGCAGGGATACTGACTGCTGTAAAACTTCTGAAAACTGTGTGGTAAACATTGCAATCTTGCCGATGAATGCCAGGCTTCTTTCCTTGTTCTTTAGGATGTATGCAGGGCTTATCGGGCCTATGTGGAAGATGGAAGACTTGGATGCACAAGAGAAAATGATCCAGTTCTCGGTCCTGATGGGAGGACCCATGGCAACAAGTGTGCGATGTGTGCAGAGATCTTGTAAGTATCATCAGCCCCAAGCAGATCTTGGAAGAGGCACTTTGTACCTGGGACCCAGAGTGATAGAGGCCTTTCATGAAGCAGGCTTCTCTTCTGTCTTTATAATGTTAAATAAGCTTTGCTCCCACAATGGCTTCTTTCCCTTTTCTTTATTTCATTTTATGAAGAAGATAAAGTGATTAGGTTCATTATTAAATTTCTGACTATTTCTTATTTGAAACTATTATCCTTTGAAAGCAGTCAGTGTTTTATAGACATAGTATTTTAAGATTTAAGCACTTTCTGTGGAATAATCGAAGTCAGTCATTTGACATCATCACTTCAGCTGGCATAAGTAGAGGCCCTACGCAATAATAATAGTAGTGTCATGTGTCTGAATTCACTCTTAGTGTAAAAGGTGAGTGTCATGAAAAAGAAAATCTATTGGATTAGTCTTTCAGTCCTTGGCACTGGTTTGAGTGCTGGAATCTTCCACATTCTGATTGTTAAACAAGGTGTAGACTCTAGTCCTTGAGGCAGCAAAACATAAAGTGCTATATTTACATGAATGGATCTTTAAAATCAAGACAGACAGAGATTTAACAGATTAATAGACTTTACACCTGCCTTTGAAAGTTACAATTAGAGTTCAGGGCATGTCCCATCAGGTTCAGGAGGAGACTGTGGTTTTTACTGATTTCTAAATAGGAAATCAGTTGGCTTTACACTTTCTTCTCTAGGAGCCATGTGCCTTTGGTGTTCAAGCCTGCCCTATATTCTGTGGATTTCTGTTTCTTTTCATGAATGAGCTAAAAAAAACAGAGAATTTGACCTTTCTAAACTCTGTTTCTTACTCGGCAATGCCTACTGCTGAGATGAGACTACAGATCACCAGCTAGCAGTTGTGAAAGTGTTTCGAAGCTCAGTTCCAATTAAGCTTTTATTAATAATGATGCCTTCACTGAAAGGGTGAACAGCTTTAAAAAGTTAAACATAAGGGTGCGGATAGCAATACCTCAGATGTCCAGTTTGGTTTCACCCTTGTCACAGCATTGTTTTAAGGCTCTTGGTTCTGCCTCTTCCAGTGGATTTCCTGACAATTTTCTGTTTGTCAGTCAAGCGGCACACCCATCCAGTTCTGCAGAACAAAGCTTCTCATTGACTGTCAGTGAGTCAGTTTCACACCCTTCCTTATCTTTGGCAATTTCTCTGGCTCTGGCAGTCAAGACTGGGAAGTGCTTCTCTTCTAAGTGAATTGGTTTCAACAGGCAGAGGGTATCAAAGTGCTTAGCACAGCCCCGGACAGTGCAAATGTGACTGGCCCGTCATCTGACCAACTGTTCACTTTTCTTACTAGCTTAAAAGAAGCTGAAGAAAATGCCAAACGAGAAGGTGAAAGGAGAATTCGACGAAATGTTGAAAAGGTAAATGACTCACCAACAAAATTTAGTTCTTCTGCTCATAAATATTAACACAACTATACTTGAACCTTGGAGTGCAATAATTTCATGCCCTTTATTACCACATGTGCACGTTTAAATACTAAAATTCCTCAAACTGACTATTCCTCCTGGATGTTATCATTTATGTTCTGACCTACATTTCCCACTTGACTCAAAATGTACAATTTCTACCTTTGCTCTTCAGCTCCCCGCTAAAAGAGGATTTAAAACAGCAAGTTTGCACATAATAAATTCTGCTAACTTTCTCCAGCTTT
This sequence comes from Chinchilla lanigera, assembly GCF_000276665.1. NCBI lineage: Eukaryota > Metazoa > Chordata > Mammalia > Rodentia > Chinchillidae > Chinchilla > Chinchilla lanigera. Next base: position 6,159,943 of record NW_004955415.1, on the reverse strand, counting down.
CTAGCTAGCATAATGTAAATCATTTTTTTAAATAAATTTTTAGTGAACATAATATAAATTAAATAAAAGTAACTTTAAAATAATTCCCATGTTTTAAATTTCATTGACACAAGTTGAAGTTATTCACTTTTCCAGTGTAGTTATTACATTCAGTGAAACCTGCAGTTATAAAGATCCTGCTTCTGCTTAAATGAAAATCTCAAATATTGAAAGAGAGGCTTAAAGTTACTCTTCAGATACAGCTTTTCTCTAAGGAATTTGATAATTTAGTTTTTTGATGTCTGGTATAAAAAGTTACTCCTTTTGTTAACTGAATAACCACTCTAGGTAATTCTGCCTGGACCCTTAACCCTACTTTTCATGAGAGGGTTAGCATTACTTTGCTGACTGGCTGACCTTTTGTCGAAAGTCAGAGCACCTGCAATCTAGCCCGCATTCTGTCATGCTCTGGGTGTGTTAGATGAGGAAATCATCTCATCTTTGGGCCTCAATTTTCTTGTCAGCAAAATAATGAGGTTGGATAAGTGACCTCGATTTTCCCTTCCTGTTGGATTATTATTCTATGCTCTGTAGTCCTTTGTACTATAGAAATATACTATGCTTATGGATCACAGGGCTTCTGATATCCTATAGGAATAAACAGGCCCAGCTTTCTGTACTAAAGAGCTGGCTCTCTGCTTCATAATGCTATTTGAAAAGCAAAGTTCCCCATCCTAAACTGGGTGTTCTCAGTTTAAATTTAGAAAACTGAAGTATTCAGAACTGTCTGTGGTTTCCTCAGCACTTAGGAAGGATTTAAAGCAATTCTTTCATGGTGCTTGGTAAATCTGAGTCTAAAACTCTAGGTCTTGCTGTGGTATTTAGAACCTGTTCCTCCATAAACACAGAGCGTTATTCTCTCTGCTTTCCGTCAGGCCTGACCATCCTCGCCTCTATGCTGGGATCATTAGGCCTAGTTGTGCTGAACAGGACTACTTTATGGTGATGGCTCAATACGCACTCCATAATTAGCCTGTCAGTGGGTTGCTCACAAAAGTGTTTCTGCAGAATCTCCAAGGATGAATCACAACTTATAAACTGACATTATCATTGTTCTTCCTATGGGAATCATTGAGCATTCATGGTGTTTTCATTCTAACATGATCCGATGGCTGTCTTCTACCTCTGCCTTCCTAGGATTTTACAACCAGGAAGTTTGGAGCACTCCCATCCCTTCTCCAAAAATGACTATACCCTGATTTGGACTCAATTAGGGTTTCTGTTGAAGGCATCCTAATGATAATTGAACTATTAAGAAACAGCAGGGGGCTGAGGATTTAGCTCAGCAGCACAGCGCCTGCCTGGCAAGAGCAAGGTCATGAGTTCAATTCCAGGTACTAGAAAAAAACCAAAGGGAAAAAAAAAAAAAAAGAAAGAAACAGCAGAAAATATTTGATCTTCAAAAGGCCCTAAAAAGTATCTGTTCCAAAACCCTCACCATGTGAGTGTTAAGGCCTAGGTGCCAAAGACAATGAGACTTCGTGACAGTCTCTCAGTGATTTATAGGCCACAGTCTTAGCTGCTCATGTTTCACAAGTGACCTGCTGCCATCCTCTAATACTCTGCTTGCTTGTGAAAATGCAAAGATCAGGGCCACAAGTTGAAAAGAAGGTAATACAACAAAAATTTTAGAATTCATATTATAATAAAATATGCTATTATGATAAGTTTATGGACACAGAGGTTCTTAGGACTACAATAACTTGGGATATGTCTTTTGTTCCGTTTGGCCTTCACCAAATACTAGAATTTTCGAAACACAGAGAGAAATCTAAGATCCCTTACCAAAACATCCGAAAACCTGGGAACCAAACTTTATTTTTTTTAAGTCATAACCATTTTAAGTTTCAAAGTATATCAGTCTGGGTGGTTTGCCTCTGTGAGGCCTGAGTGAAGGAGTTAATTTCATGCTCTTGGAAATTTTCACCTCTGATTTCAGAAATGAACATAGGTAGGGGCTGGGGATTTAGCTCAGCGGCAAAAGCGCCTGGCTGGCCAGCGCAAGGTCGTGAGTTCGGTTCCCGGTACCGGAGAAAAACCAAAAACAAACAAACGAAATGAACATAGGTAGAGGATTGGGGTATGCACAGCATTGTCAGATACCATTGTGCTCTTTTTCCGCGTAAACGAAGTTAGACTGCTCTTTATTTCTCCACTTTAAATAACATCTAAGGGTCTAATTGTATTTCATAATTCTATCTCCTGTCAACCATCTATTTGTTATGCTATTACTATTGTTCACCGTGGCTGCTGCCTCTTGTTGGGTCTGTGTTAGAACCTCACAAAAGCTTTGTATTTCCTCTGCTGATTGGGAAATTAATAAATGCTACCCAGTTTTAAGAGCTACTGCTTAACCTATTTCTTTCCAAGATTCTTTTACCTTTAAAAAAAATTAGGCACTTGTAACAGGTACAAGTGCCTAATAATTTGATAAAATAATTATTCTTTCATTATGTGCCTTTTTGTGTTTATCAGTGCTTTCAGATCTGTCAGTCTGTGATTATGAATCTATTTTTTATTTGTTTGTTTGTTTTTTTCCCGGTACCAGGAATTGAACTCACGACCTTGCACTTGCGAGGCAGGCACTGTGCCGCTAAGCTAAATACCCAGCCCCTTGTGATTATGAATCTACTTGATAAAGTTTCTTAATTAAAGAGCAAAACAATAATAAATACAACGACTTGTCTTTTTTAAAGGCTTTGTGCAAGGAATATGAGAGACAAGTGAGGAATGGAAGACTATTTTGTACACGAGAGAGTGATCCAATCCAAGGCCCTGATGGCAAGATGCATGGCAACAAATGCTCCCTGTGTGCTGAAATATTGTGAGTGTATAATTTTTTTTGTGGTTTTCTTTTTTTTTGTTTTTCTTCTGGTACCAGGAATCGAACTCACGACCTCGCGCTTGGCAGGTAGGCACTATGCCACTGAGCTAAATCCCCAGCCCTTATTGTGAGTGTACATGTGATTTCTTTAGGGTTACTGAGAAGGGGAGAGGAAGCTGATTCAAATGATGAGGAGAATAATACTCAATGGAATTTTTGTCACTGAGACTCATTTGAGCAGTTTTATGTTCTCTACAATGCATAGTACTACCCAGAAGATAGACATTAATGATATATATCTATTTCTGAGTTCAGAGGATTTCATTTTCCATTTAGGAGGATGGCTTACAATATTTCCTCACATTTCTCCCTATGACTATTGTGAACCACTTTATACACTAATCATTGCACAGAATGAAGGTAAAAGCAGATAAGAAGACTTTGTTTTTCTTGATTATCTCACTTCACAGATTTCATGGAAGATTCTCAGAAAATTCATGTTACACATTAATGACATAACACATCTTTTCAGCTGGAACATGTCACCTTGAGTAAAGGGTAAATCCCACAACATACAAAGTGTGGCATGTAAATGTCCCAGATTGGCTTCATTCCACCTTCTTTCAGATTACTTGAGTTCCATAACCTCTGTCCTACGTGCTATTCCACTTCCAGTGCCTCTCTGTCTTGGACAGCTGATATCCCTTTCTCTTGTGGATTGCATCTAAAAAAGTATCTTTCACATAAAAAAATCTTAAAATCAGATATAAAGTAGTCAGATAAAAAACAGTGACAGAGATAGATTTCATTTCATGTATGTCCTCTTTCAAAAAGAAAAACATTTAAACTGGAAAGATTCAAAAGAAGGAAAGATGAAAAAGAATATCAACACAGTGGAAAGAAACTAAGTCAGTTTGAAAGTGTTTGTGTTAGAACTCAGGAAAATGTGACTGCCTTTCCATGTACCTAATGACTATTTCATTTGCAACATGAAGATTTGAAGCATTTCTATTCACTTTTTGTGTTGCTTTCTCTAGCATGCGACATTTCTTAGAAGAAAAAAGTAAAGCTAATCAACATTTGAGAAAACCTAAAGAAAAAATAGTAAAAAGAGAAACTGAAATTGAGGTGAGCATTAGTGTGATGAATCCGGTTGTGACTTTTGCATGTGAGGTGTGTGTGATGGGCATACAATTCTCGTGTGGATTTTTGAGACTGGTTAAGATTTTTCCCAGTATTAAAAGATTTTCTGAAAACTAACTTATAGCTGTCATCAGTTATTATTTTATGCTATGGCATTATAAGTTTTAGCTTTATGTGGAGGAAAACAAATCAGATTAGTAAAATAAGTACACATTTCTAAATGCAGATGATATAGCAAAACATTATCCTGATTCAAAGTGCACTTCCATCATGTGAGCAGTGGTGCTGTTCATTTCAAAAGCAGTGTTAGTGTAAAATTTCAATCTGTTTCTTTTAAAAGCATACTGCATGGTACTTTCTAAACTTCCTTGAATTCATAGTCTGACTATTTTCCTATTACCTCCGGGAGCTCAGACACCTCCTCCTGGGGTTCTCCTTTGCACTCTTTCTTGTCTGCATATTTTTAGTTTACGTGGTCCTCAGTCTGCAAGATCCATTAATCCCCATGTGGTTTCATAGAATGGGAGATGTTTGCTTGCATCAATGGTATTAGGAAATTCCAGTGCTCCAGGGTCTCTTAAAGTATGCCTGAACTGCTTCAGCACATGTATAGGTGTCATAAGGCTTGCTTCTTATAGTAACCTAACATTGTATGACCTGTAGAGGGAGTTTTACAAAGTGGCCCACTCTGTTAGGCTTCCTTCTTCCTCTGTGTAACTCTATGTTATTGCTAGGCCTCATTTTCAACGTCTTTCTTTCTCTTAGTCTTAGGTTACCAAGTCCTTTTAATTTTAGTACTCAAGTGTTCTTCAACTATTCTTTTATCTTTCATTTCCAGTTCTTCCCTATGCCCACCGTCCTCTCTCTCCCTTCCTCCTACCCTCCCTGTCTTGTTCCCTCTAACTTTCCCTTCCTGTCTCCCTCCCTTCCTTCCTACCTTACTTCCTTTGTCCCTTTCTTCCTTCCTTCCTTCCTTCTTTCCTTCCTTCCTTCCTCCTTTCCTCCCTTCCTTCTTTTCTTCCTTCTTCTTGTTACAATCTAATTACACCTTTATTCACTCAAATCTTCCACAAATCTCACGAAAAGTGTTTTGACACCAATGATTTGATTCTGTCATTCTTTGTTATAAATATTTATATTGTTCCCACTGACTATAAATAAAATGCAAATTCCTTTCAAGGGTTAGTGGTTTGGTTTTGATCAGTTTTGAAGGTCTCTTCTTTGACCACTTCCTAAACATTTTTCTCTTTACCCAACTAATTTTTTTGCAGCTATGCTCATGAAAATATTAGATTGTCTTAAAAAATATGCTACTTAATACTTGTATGACTCCACATAGCATAATTCCTCTGTAGATCTTTTTTGCCACATTGTGATCTTGAATACATCTTGAAAATAGAACTTAATTATAAGTTTTTCTTGGAAATTCCATAAATCAGCATTCCTTTGTACTAGTACACACTTAATTCAGACCTGATTTACACTCCTTAGTTTTATCTATTGCAATTACTTATTCTTTCCATTTGTCTAATAAAGACCTAAATCACATTCATGTTTCTATCTATGTAATATATTCGCTGAATAATAATAGACCAAAATTACAAAAAGAGAAGTATTGCAAAGTTTTAGATGGTTCTAAATCCTGAAAGTTTTATCTTTTATCCTTAATTCCTCTTTTTCAATTTCCTTGGTAAACAACATTCCAAATTTACATATTAACAATGGAGATCAGTGTCTAAACTGTCTAATTTTTATTACCCAGAAAGTCTGCAGTGAATATGAAGAGCGTGCAAAGAAAGGAATACTTTTCTGTACCAAAGAAAATAACCCTACTCGTGGTCCAGATGGGAAAATACATGGCAACGTGTGTTCCATGTGTCACGCCTTCTTGTGAGTACAAAGCTCCAGGATATCAAAGAAGGAAGAGGCTCCACATGTGTCCTAATAGAACCAACCTATTTCATAGATGAGGAAGCTGGCTCAAAATAGCAAAAGGAGTTGAAGGAGTTATGTGGAGAATGTTAGTGCTGGAAGTGTTTAAGGTTATTTGTTTCGAAATTCCTTGTTTCTGAAACTCCATGTCTTAAGACTAGAACCTCCTGACAAACACGAACTTTGGAAATATTAGTTGCTTCTGCACTGGTGAAGCTTTGTACAAATCTGCTTTAGTGGTTTATAGGCTTCCCATCTTCCACTAGAAGGACTAGGGACCAAAATTCGCAGCTGACTCATTGAAATGTGTCAAATTACTAGCAAAATAACTATAAACTTCTGTGAAATTATGGTATGTTATATTTTGTGATGTTTCTTGGTAAGCTAGAGTCACATTTTCTTTCACCCTTTAGAATAGTTCTCTCTTTATTTGGTAGAGCTCAAATTATTAAACTATATTTAGCTTTTTATTTCAATTGATAGCCATGTATGGTTGAAATACCACAGTTAGCTATACTTACCATGCAATTCCATTGTACAAAACAAATTTAGACATACCTCGGTTTATCAGTGTGTGGAAACTATTGGGCTTTTACCTATCTGATTCGTCTTTTCTTTTTTGGGTAAAGCAGACATGAATAAGCAATACATTTATGTTTAAGTGAAATCTAAGGTATACCTGATATGGCAAACAGATCACAGATAGAATGAAAGAAGAAGATCTTTGTTACAAGCATTAGTATCCTGAGAGCTGAGCCATGCCTTTCTACCTCTCACGCACTCTGAGAAACACCAGAATGAGTCAACTAACTTTGTTAAGGCTGGTTTTAGCCTTCAGGTTTTGTATCACTCTGACTCTAGTTTTGACATCTTGTTTGTAAGACTGATGACTTTTCTCTTGAGGCAAGAAATGTCCTTTACAGAAAGCACATTTTCCAAACCTATTATTGACATCAAAGCTGTCTCATTGCTTTTTCTTGATATGTAGTAACATAGAGGTAAAGATGCTCCTGCCTCGGGAGGGTAGCTCGATTACCAGTACAGGCATGTGGAAAATCAGGGTCTGTTTCTGATCGAGCCTATTCCTTTTATTTTTCAAACAGTCAAGAAAAATTTGACAAAAAGAAAAAGGTTGAAGCCCTTGTAAGAAGCAAAAGAACACCTGCAAGAAAATTATCATTTGAAGTGAGTGAGTCTCACAAATCCTGCTTGGCACAGTAACTGAACATAACTCAGAGAGCTTAACAGGACCTCCGAACCCTTAGATCTTAGACAGCAATGAGATGAATGCTACAGGATAGAGATCTGTTCCTGCTGGATCAGCAACTGGCCCTATACAATGAAAAGAACTTATTAGATCTGAAAAACTGAGTTCTACTTCTAGCTTCATGACTTACACATCTGTTCCCTTTAGCTACCTACTTTTGAGATAAACTCTGGGTGCATATTGTGTACAAATTAATTCCTAAAATTTCATATTTGATTTGAGCTAAAAATACTTGGATTCCACAAAAAATGTGTTCCTCTGAGATACGACAATATTTGTTTCTAAACCTGAGATGAGTTTTCATTACTTGTTGTTTGATGATGAAATTACCCTCATTTTCTTCCTGGATTCTATCCTTCCTCTAGAACTAGACAAACATCACTTCTGACACAGTCTGAGCGAGATTTCAAAGTGTAAATCAGATCCTGATACAGGTCTACTGAAAACTCACAGATCACTCATCAGCTATAAGACACATTACAATCTCTCTATATGTATTCTAATTTACCCCCCTAACTTCACTTAGAAATTTATGTTATGTTCTGCTACATGTTTTGGAATGTTTCTCTCAGCTTATTTTCACAATCTAATGCACATGTTCCCAAGTCCATTTTTCACCCCAAAAGTCCTATTTACTGTTGATAGATTAAATTATTCTGAACATCATTTCTGGTTTCCATAATCAGATATTGTGGTCCTGTCTTTTGAGTTGTCAGATTTTCTGTATTTATATATTTGCACCTATTTTATTCTGTTTTGATTATAGAAAGGTTTATTTATATACTTGTTCTGTTATATTATAAAATCCTATTATGTCTTGTTGTCCCCATTTCTTTGCCAATGATGTTGTTCTTGCTGTTAAATTGAATTTTAATTTTAAGAGAGCCCAGTTAAAATCCTGGGCTCAAACAGACAATGTATCATTGTAGATGTTTGACTATTCTGTTCTGATTAAGAATAGAATCAATATCCAATTTCCTTTCTGTGTCTTGGTAGCACTATTGCCATGGATACCGAAGACTACTGAAGAATGGATTACTTGCTTGCTTCAGAGCGGGTGAACCCTTCAAGGGCCCAGATGGAATTGAATATTCCAGCTACTGCATGATGTGTCAAGCATACTTGTGAGTAGAGCTGTGGCTGTTGACATGAGGGAAGGTTTTGTTCTTTGTGTCTCATTTCTGTGATAAATTATGAGATGGCCACTTCACAGGGAATGAAGAAATGGAAAAGGTGCAAATGCCATATCTTTTCAGCTAAAGATGTAGGTATACTAGGGCAAGGGGAGTGTCAGGATCTTGAAATATCCAGGTAGTTTTTGTGAGTGTGGAAGTAGGACAATTTCTAGGTTGTTTCCATGGATGAAAAGGGTAGTGTAATGCCAGTGGTTAAAACTCTAGAAGACAGTTTTCAGCTCAGTGTCAGTACCTTCTTAGAGTGTGATGATTTCAAAGAGAGAATGATTCCTTCTTTAAAGTGAAGAATGATACCAGTACAGAAATTAGTGGCAGGTTAAAGTAAAGGGCACACAGTCATCAAGGATGCCAAAAAGCACTGGAAGATTTGAAAACCACTTCTGGACTAGGGTTTAAATTCTTAGTCTACATGCACTAGTTCTGTTCTGTTGGACAAATCGTTCATTCTATCAGCTAGATTTCTTATTGGTAAATTTGTGTTATAATAGTTTCTTTGCCATGTAGTCATGAGGATTTCATATGAGGAACACAGGGTGGGGTAAACTATAATTTAATAAATGTTAACTGTAGTAAAAAAATCATACTTGTGATCATTTCCAATCTGGAAATTCTATGATTCTTTCTACAACCTTTTTCAACCACTCTCTTTCAGTGAAGCAGAACTTGAAAAAAAGAAAAAGAGGGAAGGACAATCGAGACCTAAAAGACAGTCTGAGAAAACAGTTTCTTTTGAGGTGAGAGAATCTTCTCCAGTTAGAGGAAAATGGGCCTGGGGATCCACCGACGATATGCAGGAAACATGTGCATTTCCCCAAACTCTGTGAAGCATTTGGACAGTTTGTGTTTCTGTGTGCGTTCACTTGTATCCTTAAAAATATCAATGCCTTCACAGTTAGGAACTATTCTAAAATAGACTGACTGCTTCTCTCCCCTTTAAGGAAACAAAATCTACATTTCAGCCATTTTTTCAGTCCAATTCAACTTGTGTTCCACACCTGCAACTTCCCTCTTTGATTAATTAGGAGTTGTGTGGTGAATACCGCAAATCCAGGAGGAATGGACAACTGTTCTGCACCAGAGAGAATGACCCCATCCAGGGCCCAGATGGAAAGATCCATGGCAACACCTGCTCCATGTGTGATGCTTTCTTGTGAGTACAGTGGGGACCCCAGGCCTCCGAGGGCGGGGAGTGTGGGATCTATTCTGGGAAGTTGTTTGGGTTTTTTCCTTTTAAATAATGGGGGTAGTGCACTTTCCTCTTCAATGGACCAAAAAGCAATCAACAAAAGCAAACAGAGATCTTTCAGAGTAACAGTGGTGATATAAAGAGAAGCAGAATGAGCAAGACAAACCCACAAAAATAGTGCATGATCTCATTTATATACGGTGCTGCAAACAATGTACCTCAGGGGCTAGTTGTGATAGTGTGATGGTGGCAACAGAGGCGGGGGCAGGGGTAGCGGCGGGCACTGCAATGGGCAGATTTTGATAGAAGGACATAGTTTCACTTAAGGGAGATACGTTTTTGAGATCAATTTTGCAGTATTGAAAATATGGTTAATAATAGATATTTTGAAGTTGCTAAAATAATAGACTTGAAACATCCTCATCATAAAAAAAAAATGATATCTTGAGAGAGGTGAATATGTGAATTTGTCTGATTTAATAATTCCACATATATTAATGCATCACATCATACTCTATAAAGATATACATTTATTAATGAAAAGATTTCCTTTTAAAAGGGATGTGCACAATAAATTCTTCTTCGGAATTTCAGAAGTAACCCAGAATCCTTCACCCCAGGAAAAGATTATTTTATGACAGTCACACTAGTTGGTTTTTAATGTTATATAAAAATTGTAGCTAAAATAAGAAAACTGTTGAGCTCACTGTATAAAATGTCATTGTATTATATGGAAAATTTTATGATTTTTTTTAGTTGACTGTTTTTCTTCCAATTCTTTTTGACCTCAAGGAATAGAATTGAAATGACTAACAGGCATAAGGAGACAGATTTGGCTCGGTGTGAAGAATAACTCTGATAGATGAGAAGAATGGTGATTCTGATGAATATCCATTTTTTTTTTTGTTTTAAAGAGAGTAGTAAAAGAAAACAACAGCAACATACCAACATCACAAACATAAACAAAACAAAGCAACCACACTAAAAGTGATACAGGGTTTCAAAATCAAATGATAGGGCTGGGGATTTAGCTCAGCGGCAAAGTGCCTGCCTGGCAAGCGCAAGGTCATGAGTTCGGTTCCCAGTACCGGAGAAAAACCAAGAAAAAAAACCAAAAACAAACAAACAAAAAAAAAACCAAATGATAGGTATTAACAGTGGTTTTTATATTACATATTGCTATCTTCAACTACATTGCTCAGATTACCAGATGTAAGAATGGAAGATTATTCAAACCATTAAAGAGAATAAAAATAATTACTAGATAAAACATTAGTGATAATACAGAGTTTCACTAGACAAGATGGTAGGAATTCACCAGTGGTTGTACCATTGTATATTGTTGTCTTCAAATCAGCTGCTCAGATTACCAGATACAAGCATGCAAAATTTTGGTCAGAATATAAAAAATATTTAAGCAGTAACTGTTCCTTTCAATATACCGTCAGACATCAGCAGTGCAGTTCTCCCAGCTATTCTTCTATATACATATCTGTCATCTATCTATCTATCTATCTATCTATCTATCTAATCATCTATTTTGCCTTCAGGACCTGAAGTATGACTTTAGTATAGATGAAATGATATGGCCCCTAAAAGACTCCTATGATTTTCTTGAACTTCTTAGTGTTTGATCAAATGGGTATCTCAGTGTATTCTTTTTTTACTTTTATTTTTTTCTCAATGTATTCTTTATGTGCTCAAAATCTCTGAACAGATTTAGTTATTCACTCTTCACTGATAGCAATATAATCTAGGAAACTTCTCCCACATAGTTTGAGCCATGGAACCCTAACATGATCTATTATATAGAAAATTAAAACAATGACCATGTAATTGTCATAACTGACATTTATTAAATGCATGTAGTTGACTAGTAGTTGCTAAGAGATTGGATACTTAATATTGTTTCATCTTCACAATCATATGAAGTAGGTTTGGAACTGTGACAAGTTACACATGAGAACACAGTGGCTCTAAAAGCCAAGGATGATACCACCGTCAGCACAGGATACATGCCACCTGGAGAAAAGAATGATTATATATTTCTCACTGTAGAATGTAATCACGTTATGATCTCTCATGAAGGCTGATACCTTTTCTCATGGCAAAAAAGTAATTCTTCCCCCTAGTGGTCAGCTCTGTGGCCTCAGACAATTTCCCACTATGGCAATAAAATATTTCTTAACCATTCTGGTCAATTTAGGCTGCAGCTTAGATAGTAAAGTTTAGATCCATTTTCATTCTAGTCAGTTTAGGCTACAACTTAGGTGGTAAAATTTAGGTTTGTTTTCATATAAAAAAGTATGAAAACACACAGATTAAATTTATATTCATATATTTGATTCATAAGTATAAAAATTCCTTACCAAAAAGTAAAGTTTTATTACCTCATATATTATGGATATTGAAAGACTATTGAGTTTCTCAAAAAAGTTTATCCTCTGTAGTTATTTTTTGCACTTTGCATATGAAAATTCTATCAACTTTTTAAACATTCCAATTTCATTCATAATATAAAATCTTGTATTTATTAGAACACATTAAAACACTTCCAAAACAGTATGTAATTTGAGGTCTGAATGATTTGTGTCATGCATCCAGTTATGCTACAGACCGAGGCAGATGAACTCAACTTTCAACTCTGTTACTTATCCAAAAACATAAGAGCCATTGCTGTCCCCTCATTTCCAGGGTAGGCCTAGCTCTGGAAGTCTCTTATGTCACATACACTATTCACTTTGTCATGTACCAGGTACTGTTCTAGCTGTTTTAGATGTATCAGTTCACTGAATTCTTCTAACATTCTTATGAGAACATTATTCTTGTTTCCTCTCCTGTCACCCCCTACATGCACACACACTTTCAATGAAGAGGGAGACACAGAGATTAGGGCCCTTTTTATTTCCTTTACATAATCTGGATCCAGAGTGTGATCTCTTCACCACCGTGCTATATGCCCCCCAGAAACCAAATGTTACTGCTCTATAAAAGGTGATAGCTAAGGCAAAAGAATCAGAGAATCAGAAAATATTATTGCAATACCTATACTAGGAAGTGCAACAGGCTTACTCATGAATTAAGGGACTTTTACTGGCACACCACTTTACTGAGGTGAACTGAACACTCTAGTTTATTATCTAACAAAATGACACACTGCTATGGTGGACCTTTGGGGTTGCTTGAGAATGGCAAAAGCAGTGAATGGTCAATTGATGAATATAAGGGACCACTAAAGGATCCATTTGTTATTTTCTCTCTTTTTTCCTTTCTTTCCTTATAGCAAAGAAGAAGACAAAGCAAGAGCAAAGGCTAAAAGAGACGCTGCAAAGGTAATTTTCTCAGAAATGATGATGATGAGTCCCATCACTTTTGTCTTATTAGTATAAATGTTTCTTCTTTAAGTTTCATGCCTACAATGAACAATGACAACAAAACAAACTTTTAACCTTAGTGCATGCCTGTAATCCCAACTACTGGGGAGGCTGAGGTAGGAGGATCACATGACCTTAGAAGTTCAAGACTAGGTTGGGCAACATATCATGGCTCAATCTTAAAGAGACAGAGACAGAGACAGAGAGGGAGAGAGAGAGGGAGTGAAGGAGGAAGAGGGAGGGAGGGAGAGAGACACAGGGAGGAAGAGATAGAAGAGGAAAGGGGTCTTATTAGATGTTTTGAGAATACCAATTTTACTTCATGATAGCTTTTGTAGCCTGCAATATCCAACACAACAGAAACACAGGTTTTCTACTGGTCTTTTATCAAGTTTGTCAGCTTACTTCAGTATCTTGGAAGAATGACAATGATAAGTCCTTGCTAATCTGCTATAATACCAGGACAATTTTGAATTCATAATGTGAGCTTTGCTCTTGCTGATTTGATTCATTTATTATCTTTTTTCTTTTTTACTTTTCTGTATTACTTATTATGTACTACATATTACCCAAAAGGAAAAGATGCAAGAAAATTAGAAAACTTCTCTGAAAAAAAAAATTATTTTCCAGGAAAACTGCAATGAGTTTCGCAACTTCGTGAGAAATGGAACGCTCCCATGCACCAGAGATAATGATCCTGTTCTTGGCCCGGATGGGAAAATGCATGTGAACAAGTGTGCCATGTGTGCACGTGTGTTGTGAGTATCTGCCTCCCTTGTCCAGAGTGTGCTTCCTTATTGTGAATTCTCTTGGCATCTCAGATCCTTCATCCATGTGCAGAGTGTACACTTTAGGGTTTATGCTAGGAAGCCTTAAATACAGGTGAGCAAGACGTTAAGTAATATTAGATCATGGAATGGCATTGCTATTCTCCATTCACTCATCCGTCTTCCAATTATGTCACAGGGAAAGATTCAACTTGGTGCTAGATTTCTTTAACACTTGATTGTCTTCTTTTATAGCAAACAGAGTAGAAACTCCATGATCTGGATTTCATGCTCTCTCTTCCACCTCTGATATTTTACAGTTCTGTGAAGATATTTATGTATGGGTTAAAAGAAACATAGTTTGATTAATAAAATAACCCAAACAAGAAGCAGAATACAAAGGACTGTGTTTGTGTCTTCAGGACATTATTCTGTACAGGTGAAATGCATACTTTGATCAGTGGCTTGGTATAGAGTGAAACACTAAGAAGCACTCTCTTATACTATATGTTTACTAAAATATCTTCCTGGTAAGGCAGGTGAGGGCTTTCTAGGTCGTGCTTTTGCAGAATGGTGTGGGTCCACCAGGGGTAAGGGCTCCACTGCACAGAAATCAAGTATTACCATGTCTAGTTCTCTCACTTTTTAGCTTCCTAATCCCCTGCTGAGATTCACTTTAAACTCTGAAAACAGTATTTGCATTGTAACTGCAGACTTTGTGGAGATGTGCAGGGGACATACGGATGTGGGAGATGGAAAGGTGGGGAGGGGAAGGAGAAGTGAAAATGATGAACACACAGTGTGAATATGCACCAATTCCACAAGATGACTGTAGTTATTATGTATTACAAATATATACTAATAGGAAAGAAGAGAAAAAATAAAAGCAATTAAAACACAAAGTTATTAATTATCTCAAATTTCACAGGCTTTGGCCCAACACTAAGTACATGCACATGGCTCCTTAAAAGGAGAGACTGGCAGAGAATCACAATAGAATAAATAATGACCTGACATTCAAGATATTAGAGTTTTGTCTTATTTATTTAATTTTCTGGCACTGTAGTAATAACTAAATATGGTAAATGTTAAGAATTTTTCACAGTTGATATGCTATCCATCCTCAGAAAAAAGCAAAAAACCAGGACATTGGGCTGATGGTTGTCCTAAAAAAAATTAGATGTTGATTCTTACTAGACTTGAAACACTATTGTAATTCAAAACTTGAATTCCAATTTGGGCCTTAGGGCCACTAAAAATTACATTTACACTTTTTTATAGTGAAGCATGGTTTGTTTTCATCATTGATATAGTAGCTATCAGGATAGAAAAGTTTCACAACTAAAAAATATTCAAGACAATTGTGGATTCTTATAGCTCATTGATTGAAATCACTGATCTATACAAAATAAGAAGTCCTGAGGGCCCCACACTGATAAAAAATGAAGGCTTGCTTTATTATTGTTAGTTTTTAGAGGGAGAATATAGACTGCTGAGTTTTCTGCATATTTGCCAAAGCATTTTAATAGCCCTGCCTGGGAAACTTTGTCCTAAAGACCTTGGGCTTTTAGTATGAAAGGTTATCTTTCTTCTTGAAAAATAGTACCGAAGGCATTGGAGAATTTTACCCAACTTTTATCTTCTTCTGTTCCAGCCAACTTGAAGAAGAGGAGAAGAAAAATAATAAAGAGAACGAGAAAGCTGAAGCTGACAAAGTTAAAAGAGAAGCAGTAGAGGTAGTGGTCTTACATCACCACAGCTGTGTACATATTGATGGTCATTCTTAGGCAATTCTCCCATACCGCCTCCTAATCCCAGCATTTATGACCTTGAAAACTGAGAAAATATACTTGGATCATCCTTGTGCAGAAGAGTGCTCCTTCCTCATTGAATTTGTTCAGGTTTCTGTCATGACAATATTCCAGCAGGCTGTGTCTCACTTCTCCATTGCCACTTTCATTTTCTTTCTAATTTGAATGATCTATTTCTGTTGCTGTGTGCACACCTGCATTTGCTCCCTAATATGTGTTTTAAGTCATAAACAAAAGACTATTTAAAAATATAATAGATCACATCACTGTGATTTCTCATCTCACTCAAAGTAAAACCGAGATCTTAGTAGGGGCTTGCTATGCCATACTTGATCCGATTCCTCTCATCTCTCAGACCTCTTTTCTTGTTCTATATATTGTTCTTCTGGTCAGGTATACTGGCCATTTGTTGCTTGGCTGGAATGCCAAGAATCAACCCATTGTTCTGACTTGTGAACTCAGTAATACTGTGGTTAAAAACTCTGAATCTGGGCTCATACTGTCTGGGTTGAAATCCATGCTCCAGCTTCTTACTAGTAAGGTCATAGATAACACCTTTGTGTCAATTTCCTCATTTATAAAATGAGGATATTGTTATTACACTTTTATAAAGTCCTAAAAGTGTATATATGTATAACAGCACAGTGTTTCCCATATCTTAAGCACATAATGTATAATACTACACTTATTACTGCTCAGGTTATTATTTATCAATCTTTGCCCAACAGAATGTGTCATATTCAACAATTATCCAGTTCTTGAGCACACAACAAACTTTATTTCGTATTAGACTTGTCCCTTAGTGAGAAATGTCTCTTCCTTCTATCAAAATTTCAGCCAATTTTCATGGTCCAGAGTGATTTTCCCCTTTTATATAATATATTTAATAACTCTATCAGTTTTTATGCCATGATTTTTCTTTAGTTTTGAGTGATATTTGTTTAACTGTAATTTATAATTGTTTCTCTGTGATTTTTAAGGTTAGAGACTGTGAAAGACCTTACTGTGCTAGAATCAAAAGGTTGAGGGGGGCTGCTTTTCTCTCTGGTGTCCTCGCTTCTCCACTCTTCAGAGGCTGAAGTTCTTGGACACCTTCCTCCATCTCCAAAGCCAAGAACATCACATCCTTCTGGCTATTCTTCTGTGATCACATCTTACTTTCTATCCTTCATCGTTCTTTTGGTTTTAAGCACTCGCCCTTGTGATTACTTTGGATGCATCAGGATAATACAGAACTGTCTCTTCCACTCTCATTCCCTAACCTAAGTACCTTTGCAAAGCCCACTTCTTTATGCAAAGTAATAGATTCACGGGTCCCAGATATGAGAACTTGGATGTATTAGGGCCGGATGAGAGCTATGACTGTACACCAACATTTCCTTAAAGTTTAAGAGACAATAAATTTCCTGTTTACTTTTCCCTAGCTAGCTCACAATTGTTTGATTTAAAGGTCTTCTAATGAGATAATTGTTATAAATACTAAATAATGTGTGATTTCATCTCTGAAAATAATCTTAGCTAATACTGACCTTTCCTACCCATTCATTATCTCTTACACATCATATGATAGTTTTCAAAGGGGTCTTGTGGAGGAAGATGACCAACATTTAGTTATCTGGTTCTGAAATCCTCCTTCACTCGGCAGGAGCTGTGCCGTGAATACCGGCAATATGTCAGAAATGGACATCTCCCCTGCACTAGAGAGAACGACCCTATCGAGGGTCTGGATGGAAAGATCCATGGCAATACCTGCTCCATGTGTGAGGCCTTCTTGTGAGTAGAGCTGCAGCCACCACTGCTGCTGACTGTAGAAGAAAACCCCGGTTGGGTGAGAGGGATGGCACTGGAGGTTTTCTACAGGAGGTAATGAAGCCTGTCTTTATATTGAGTTTGTGGATTTACTCTTATAAAGCCACCTGCTTCAGATATTTCTTGCTAGTGTTATAAAAGATACTCGAGAGGACCATGTACTACAGACAAATTCTCCTTGATTTAATGGGTTAGAGGAATGATACCTTTTGATTTCTGCATATAGGTGATTCTGGTAGATAATCCAAAACTACACTGATTGGGTACTAACAAGCTAAATGAATTAGCCTCCTAGTTACTTGAGATGGACAATATCTCTACTTTACAAGAGAAATATACCAATGAGAATGTATTCACTGGTTTGCTAGGGCATGTATGTCTTATTCTCTAAGCAACATTAAAAACCAGAGGAAGAGTGTGGAAGGTCATGCATTTACCTTTAGATTCCCAGGTTAAGTTGATAGAGATGTAGAAGTACTGGAGTGTTCTCATCCAGAGAGATTTTCCCTTTAGGGTAATATGAATTGGAGCTAGGAATGATCCTCCCCTGCGTCTCTCTCACAGCCTTCAAGAAGCAAAAGAGAAGGAAGATAAATCCAGAGGAAAAGTTAAAAGAGAAGCTGAAAAGGTAGATTTCCTGGAATGCCTGTATCACAATGAAAGGGTGAAGTTTTCTGTAAAAATCACTAGTGGAATGTTGAGGGCCCCAGCTGGTAGGGAGGTTGGAGTTCACTGAGTGCAAAGTTGACAAACGTTTTCATAAAGGGTCAGATAGTGCCTAATTTCAGCTTTGTGACTGTACAGTCTCTACCACTACTACCCACCTCTGCTGTTGCAGCTGCAGCACTGAGTCTATACATTATACAAAGGAAGAGCGTGAGTGTATTTACATAAAACTTTATTCACAACACAGGTTTGTTTTCAAATCTCTTACTGGCTCTATTCCATACTGGAAAATGAAGATTTAAATGCAGAAAGAAAGAACTTGCTTAAGATGTTGCTGGAATATTAGCATCAGTATCCATATCTTCAGATTTCAATATTCTTACAGTTGAAAATTGAAATAATAAAATTCAAACCTATAATTCCTGCCACAAAATCCAGCACTGTTACTAGTATATACTAGTATGTGTTTTGGAATGCCACAATTTGTCAAATTGGGTCTATATTTCTTGCTTTACTTTTTTCCATATCTTTTAAAATTTATTATCTGTTTTATTAATTTTTTTTTGCTTTTATTAGTACATGATTAAATTACATAACAATTATATTCTTTGTGGGAGATTAGTACCTGCACATGACACATTTCAATTCCCTCCTTTTCCCTACCTCCTTCACCTCTTTCATCTTTCCAGCATCAGATTTATTTGTTTATAAGACTTTATAATGTTAATTATCATATATACAGATTGAAAACCAGACTGATAGGCCAAAGAACGTATAAAACGTGAATGACAATTGTACAAAGCCAAGATATACTTGTAGATACATTTTTCCATGCTAAATTACAATACTTTTTTCTCTTTGTCTTTTTTCCTATTTTCTGGCTTTTATTTTGTGCTACATATATCGAGTTTTTCATATAAAAGAACCACGTAGTATTTAAGCTTGTGTGTCTAAGTTTTTCCACTTAACATTATGGTCTCAGGGTGCAACCATTTTCCTACAAATGACTCAAGTGTATCCTTCTTTATGGCAGAGTAGTACACCATCGTGTATAAATAGAACTTTTAAAATATTTTCATTAATTAATTGTTTTGGCACATTTTAGACATACATAATGATCGCTTTCATCGTAGGGAATTTGCACCCCTCCATGATATGTCCTGATCCTTCTTTTTTCCCCATTCTTCTCCCTTCCCTTCAACCCCTCTTCGCCTCCTTCTGGCTAGGCCCCACCTCAAAGTAGCATATTCAGGTGTGAACGTATCAGTGGATTGATCCCACGAGCTCCATCTCTAACTACATGGGCGTTTTAAGTTACATGGTAGATTGAAACTATGGCATGACATCATACTAAGTTCATTAGGATAAGGGGAAAATGCAGAGTGGGGAATAACACTGAAATCATGTCATAAACAGAGCAATAGCAGTACCTGGAGATACTTAGTTTTGGAAGACAATATAAGGAGAAAGGGGAGAAAGCCAAAGATAGTTTTCTCCAAATATTTGAAGAACTCTTATGTGGAAGAAGAAAAATATCCCTGATTTTTCTGAGTAGCGTACACCACTTTATCTTTGTTCACTGGTCTAAAGGGGCACACGCATTCTATTTTAATAACTTAGAAAAACAAAAAGAATAGAGTTCTTATAAGATTTATTAGGGTTATTTTCCAAGATCTCAAAAAGTAGCCACATGAGCAGTTTATGAAAGCTGTGTGGTGGAAATTTTGGAATGAGCTGTCTGGAAGGTAATGGAGCCCTTACCGTTGTAGGTCTTCTAGTAGAAATTGGATGACTTTGTGGCAGGCATAACACGAAGGGGATTGAAAGACAGTAGGGATGGCTGGATAAGGTAAAATTTGAGGCTTCATCCTAACTTAAATTTTTTTTAATTCTCTGGTATGTGCAAGGTTTGTATTGTTTTATGACAGAATAGACATGGACAGTGAACCCCAGACCAAGCAGTGTAACTTGTCCTCAAAGAACTCAGTTTACGAAGGGAGTATTATGTGTGTGGCTGCAGATTTCATCTAGATTCAGGGCTAACTTTCAGGAAGAGACAAGCACAAACTGCTTTTTGTTTTAATTCAATGTGCTTAATAGGAATTGAAAGAAGTGCCAGAGGGAAAAATTCCTCAGGCCAGTCTGTTTTTTTCCAGGGAGTGGCTTAATAAGAACCTAACAAACTACTTTCCAAGAAAATACTCAAGCTATTGCTTTCTGTCCTTCTTTCAGGACTCTTGCAGTGAATATCGGAGTCTTGTGCAAAATGGAATTCTTTACTGTACACGAGAAAATGACCCTGTGCGTGGCCCGGATGGCAAGACCCATGGCAACAAGTGTGCCATGTGCAAGGCTGTCTTGTGAGTGCACAAAGAAAGCTCCTATTGTGGTTGGAAGGGCTCGGGAGGCACAAAGCCAGGAGGGAAATAGTACATTGTGATTTTCCTTTCCTTACACCTGAAATGAAGAAATGATTATCTGTAAAATATTTTCAGGTAAACCTTTATTATGACTTCTATGGGTAGAAAACAGATTATTAGGTTATTATATTTTCTATTAGTTGTGGGGTAGAGCCTACCTGTAGGTCATGGCATCTTTCTTGCTAACGTTTTGAGTCATTTTTCAATGAGCCCTTCACTGAATTATCTTGGAATTTCCTTTGAGAAGAAAATAGATTTTACTATCAATGTGACTCTTCCACTCACATTTATGTTTGGGGAGCTTAAAAGATCATTTTTATTAGTACATCTTTACAGTACATAATGTTTACTTTTCTTGAATAGACTGGGTACGTGTACACAACACACCTGAATTCCTTTGTTCATCTTCTTTTCCTTCTTGTAGGGAGGGAGATCTTTATGCAAATTTTTAAAAATATTACATTTCAGGAAATGAAGAGTAGTTCTTCACATAGAGTTTGGAAGTACACCTAAAATATTTAAATCATGCAACAATAATTTGCTGAATATCCACAATGTAGGATGTGACTAGTGATCATATAAAGAAAGCACTGTTCTCAGAAATTATTCAGTCCTCTGGGTAGGAGACATGAACATGAGCTAAAAAAAAGAGGAATAAATTGCTAAATGAAGAATATGTATAACATGCTCTCGTACATAAAGGGGCAGCTAATACAGAGCTTTGAGTGGGGATATACAGTAAATGAAACATAATTTGGATAAGATTCAGACATGATGGGAAGGAATGCGGGGAAATGCACAGGTGAATCTAACTTAAGGAAACGATCCTATGAAATGAACGAGCCATGTAGCTCAATTGCAAATTACCAGTGTTACCAACCTTGAATGGCAAACCAAGGATTTTGAGATCAATTGTGCAAATAGTGGGAAGTTATTAACATATTTAAGGTAGAAGAGAAAGTGGCAAAAGTATCTTTCCTTTGGGAAGAATCATACATCTTCAGTTTAAAAATGGCGGGAAATGAAAGGACTAAAGTTCAGAGTGTGCCGGTACTGGGGGAAAGGGGTGCTGCAATCTGGACAGAGGCAATCAGAGAAGGGAGTTGGGTAGAGGACTAGTGGTTCAAGGTAGAGACCCTGACTGTCAAGTTCATGTTACATGTCAATGCCTAAAAAAGCTTTAAGAGAGAGAGCAGTTACAGAAGGTCCCAATGTTTTGCCCTTCATGAAAAGCAGAGCATCTGGGAGGCAGATCATGTTTAGTTGAGAAGATAATTTATTGTAGGGGCCTCTTGAATATGAGATGTTTATCCTAAATAGCTGAAGATGCCCCAGGAACATTTAAGAAATGAAAATTACTCAGTTGGTCTTATTTCTAGTCAAGTGTAGGCTGGTTTTCTTTTACTGTAAAAAGAGCTTTTCTAGGCAAAGGAGTCCACAGAATTCCTTCTTTTAATTTTTAGACAAGAGCTCCAGCAGCACAGTTAATGTTCTATAAATGCTGCTCAGTTCTGTACAAAACTACTTTGGCTATGGTGAGGAAACTGTAGCATAGCTCCATTTTCTATGAGCTATTTTTCTCTATCTTCTATTTTCTAATTTCCAGCCAGAAAGAAAATGAAGAAAGAAAGAAGAAAGAAGGGGACAATCAGAAACATGCTGCGGGGCATGGTTCAAATGTTGGTGGAGGGAAAGATCAGGTGAGAGTAACCTCTTGTTTCCATAGCTAGAGAGGGCTGTACTCACTGTCAGGGGAGGAGGACGTGACCCAAGGGGCAGGTGGCCAGTACAGATTCTGAGTCCCTTTGCAAGAAGAGGACTGACCCTCAAGGCTGTAGGATAGGAAATCCTAACTTGTAACTTCTCTAAGGCTCTTTGGACTCCTTTAAACATGTAAGTAATTAATAACATGGTGACTTTATCCTATTATTTTAATCCTCATCCTAGTAATCCAGCCTGTGTGTCAATATTCCTCTCACCAGCATCCTGCACTCTTTATTCTGTCTCGTTATTCTCTCTTGCCCTGAATGGATCCAAGTGTTTGAGGCATCTTTTCTGTTGATCTAAGGTACCATAGTAAGGCAGAAGAACATAGACTTTGGGATCAGCTTGGGATAATAACCTATCTCCTACTTTTGAACTTTGAGGCATTGAATAAATTACTTCATCTGCCTTATCCAGCAGTACTTTCATAATAAATAAATAAATAAATAAATAAATAAATAACTTAGGCAAATGTTTAACATATTTCCTGAGACATTTTAAGTGTCAGTAAAGTGTTAATGAATGCAAGGTAATTTCTTGGACCTTTTAACCCCATTTGGTAAAATTACACTTACTGTATCTATCTATATACAACCTAGGACTACAATACAGAGAATTTTTAAATTTTTAAAAAATATTACAGTAAAAGACACATTCATCCTCCTCACCCCTCACTGTGAACTTATTTGTCCTGTTGTTCTTGTCACTTTTTGAAGCTGTTCTTGAAGTCCTCTTTCCTGAGTGGTTTTTTTTTTTTTTTTAAGGAACCATCAAAAAATATAGTCACTGCTGCCGCCAAGGGCCGCCTATCGGAAAGGCAGACATAAAAATGTTATTATGCATCCTCCTCTACCTTATTCAGTAGATCTGGTCCCGGCCAACATGTGGCTCTTCTTCAAAATCAAAATAATCATGGAAGTTCCATGTTTTGGGTGGATTCAGGACCCTTGAGGCAGCCGCAATGGTGTAACTAAGGACATACAAAAGGGACTTGCAGAGCGTCTTCTGGCAGTGACAAGGACAGTGAGACGCATGTGGTAGAAGCAAGGGAGAATATTTTGAGGGATATTAATGTGAAGTATCCTTTACTGTAATAAAATTATTTTTTTAGAAACATCTGCTGTGTATTTTAATCATACCTCGTATCAAGACTATCTCATGTCCACATCAGCACAGGCCCGATAGTTAGCATTCGTACAGGCCTGGCCTCCGTTTTTTCTACCTCTTTGGCTTTAGGAAACTGAACTCTCACTGTCAAGAAGTAGAGCTGTTTAGATTTTTTATCTTCTTGAAGATTTAGTCACATAATTTTGTGCTTTCTGAGCGTTTTTGTAGTTCTTCTATTCACACTAGAAATCAGTACATTTTTTTTTTTCCATAGAAAATCAGTGAGCAGGCAGAGCAGTCATATTGTGTCTGCTGCAACCATTCAATTCTGCCATTATTTAAGCCATAAATTTAATCCATTATTTAAGGAGCCATAAAAAGTACCTAAACAAGTGAGGAAAGAAGTGTTTCAATAAAATCTTACATGTCCGAATAGGAAGCAGGATAGATCTTACCTGTGAGTATAGTTTGCCTGACTTTAATCTGTGCTGTCTCTACCACCTTTACATTTTTCTTACATAGAATCTTAGAAGCAACATTCGAAGCTATGATAGCTGACCCCTTTGAATTAGAATATGGATGCTTCTAGTTACTCTTTCTCTGTGGAAAAGAACTTCCAAGATGATTCTTCTATGGGGAGGGAGACAAGAACTTTTCTTACTCAGATTGACAAATGAGTGACAACAGACTGAGCAGACTGAGTTACTCCAGAGCACTGCCTTCTTCCCCTATCAGGACCCCTGTGCGGAGTTCCGGGACCTTGTGAAAAACGGCAAACTCAGCTGCACTCGGGAGAACGATCCTGTGCGTGGTGCAGATGGGAAATCCTACAACAATAAATGTGACATGTGTAAAGAATTACTGTAAGTGTTTATCAGAATAGGCATGGTTAAAATATCGCCACCTCCTGAAGTAATGGCTGTTTCTCATGTTCTGTGGCCCCCTCCATGAAAGTCATGCTTTTTGTTCATTCCTAAATATTGCTGCTTTCTTTTGCATTTCTTAAGGAACACAAGCCCTAAAGGACAGCTAATCAATGGACGGATTCCTACTCTAGTTTTTGTTACACTTCTATGATTTCTGAAAGCCATCATGATAGATTATTGTTCTTCATTTTGCCTGAATCTCAGGAAGACTTTACAATGGTCATTTAGATCAATCAGCCAGTACAGCTTAAAAGAGCTGTTCTTTTTTTTTTTTTTTTTTTTTTATGAGTCACACTTATTGCATAAACAAGGGACTGGTTTCTTCTATTTATTTTCCCTTGGTGAATGGAATTGAATTAGAGTGCTGTGTGACACACTAATGACTTGTGCTGTCAGGTCATGAAATATAATTATATTTTAGTTCTACCTATAAAGTGAGGTACTTCTAGGCAACTTGGAAGAGTATGTGTAGTTCTAAAACTTACCAGAGTGCTCTTAATTATGCCATTTATTCAAAATGTATTTAATAAATACTTAATCACACACACACACATTCTTCACCTTTCTACCAGAAGAAATTATAATCTTTTGGTTGTACGAGTCATGTGAGAAAATCTCATTCAAATGCTAATATTACCTGGTACTTGTTAATGTTCAATACGTATTTGTTAATATCTCTTTAGACATTAAGCCTCATATTTGTTAATGTGTCTTCCAGAAAAAGAGAAGCAGAGGAGAAAGAAAAGAATTCTGGCTTAAGATTTAATAAGACTGGGTCAGCATCAGGAAAGGTAAGTCATTAACAAAGTTTTATAGACCGGTCTTTCTAGAAACCAACCCTTGTCTCTTCAAAACTGTGGAAACAGGGGGCCAGTATGGTCAACTGAGATCTTGCCCCGAAAAAGTCAGGAGTCTCGATCAATAACACAGGGAGAGAACTTATATTTATGGAAGCTAAAAGTTCTAATGGTCTCATTAAACCAGGGCGTGGCTAAAGTCGTGTTCCTTTGTGGTTGTTCTCTGGGAAGATGTCTTGTTTGTCTTTCTAACTTCTGGAGGCTGCCTGTGTTCTTCGGTTTGTGGTCACCTTTAAAGCCTTCAGTGGCCAGTCACATCTTTGTGATGCCATATCATTCTGACATTGACTCCTAGTCTCCCTCTGACATGGGTAAGAATCTTTAGGATTACATGGGGCCCACTCCGATAAGGTCTGATCAAATACAGCTCATTGGCAACCTTAATTCCATATGGAACCAAAATTACAGTGTAGACATCTCTATGGACCATTATTTGCCTACTACAATAAGGTGAAAAGTCTGCCCACCTCTTAGAAGAAAATCTTCAGATTTTCAAATCTAATTAAACATATATATAACATTTCTGATACAGCCTTCCTTCTTTTTAGGACGTATGCGATGAGTTCAGAAGCCAAATGAAAAATGGAAAACTTACCTGCACCCGAGAAAGTGACCCTGTTCGGGGTCCAGATGGAAAGACACATGGCAACAAGTGTGCTATGTGTAAAAACAGACTGTGAGTGTTTTCCAAAAGTGGGATTTTGACTCTGAGTCTTGAAAGCATAATGATCATTGCTCAATGATTTAGGAAAGTGACGATTGTTTTGGAAACAGATCTCATAATGAATGAGGTATTTATTCATTTTTGGTTTAAATGTTTCTTTCCATCCTTTCAGGGAAAAGGAAGCAGCTGAAAAAAAGAAGAAAGAGGAAGAAGGCAAGCAAAACACAGGCGAAAAGAGCAATGACAAGAAGGTAATACATGATAGATACACTAATACTGAATTTGACTGAGTCATCATGCAGTGAATTCATTTAACAAGAGTGTGTGGAATGCTATCGACTAATCATTTGGGATATAATAGTGAACAAGAAAAAGACACGGCTAGGTCCTACAAAAAACAAAACAAACAAAATATATTATTTAAAATCTTAAGGTACAGCTTTGATGAAATTACCACCCATTTGGAGGACCAGTGACAATTGCCAAATTATTATAATTAGCCATTCAATGAATTTCATTTCCAAATTTTTTTTTTTTTTTTTTTTTTTTTGGTTTTTCTCTGGTACCAGGAACCAAACTCATGACCTTGCACTTGCCAGGCAGGCGCTTTGCCGCTGAGCTAAATCCCCAGCCCTCCAAATTTTTAAAACAAATAAACAAATGTCAGAAATTATAAACAAGAAAGAAAGTATCAAGTATGTGAAATTCTATCTGGACATGGTGACACATGTCTGGAATCCCAGCTTCTAGCAGGCTGAGGCAGGAGGATCGTAAGTTTGAGGCCAGCCTGGTATACCTTGCAATTTCTTTTTTTTTGGTTTTTCTCTGGTACCAGGAACCAAACTCACGACTTTGCACTTGCCAGGCAGGCACTTTGCCGCTGAGCTAAATCCCCAGCCCCTTACCTTGCAATTTCAAGGTCAGCCTAGACTGCGTTGTGTGGCCCTGTCTGGACACAAAACAAAATCAAAAATATTCTGAAGCCTGGTTGGTGAGTTCCTTAGTTTGCCTCCTAGTGCCACCTAGTGTTCAATTCTTGGCTTTGCACACCATGTTCAGCAATTGGACAACTCGAACACGGGGCTATCAGCTTGATCTCTTCTAATGTGGCTATAGATTCCAATTAGAAAAACAAAGTAATAAAATTTTCCTGGAGAGATTTTTCCCATTAGTGGGATAACTTTTGGATAAGCTTCTATTCTGATTAAACAAAAATGTAATATTGGCACCACTTGTAAATATTTTAAAATGTTTTAGTAACATCTATTATACATTTTGGTGGATGAATGTCTTTGGTAAAATACTTTATTGTATGACCTCTACTGTTCATTGGTCATTTTTCAAATGTGTAATAGTTGTCATAAACATTTCAAACAAAAACCAGTATATATTTCTAATGTCCTGATTGTATGCAGATGTCCAAAAAACATGATTGTATCTATACATGCAAAGTAAAACAAGGTATAAAAATTATCATGT
Source organism: Chinchilla lanigera (assembly GCF_000276665.1). NCBI lineage: Eukaryota > Metazoa > Chordata > Mammalia > Rodentia > Chinchillidae > Chinchilla > Chinchilla lanigera. The sequence continues at coordinate 6,132,712 of NW_004955415.1, read as the reverse complement.
TTAAGACATGTTTTTAAGGAAAACTTATGGTGTGGGCTGTTTCAACTTTACAGTTGAGAAAAATGCAAAAGTAAAAAATTACAAATAAACAATAAATAAACAAACCTGGCTGGTGTGCTGGCCCACACTTATAATCCCAGGACTGGGATTGGGGGAGGGCGGTAAGGCAAGAGGATCTCCTGAGCCCAGCCGGGGCAATTTAGTAATTTAGTGAAATCCTGCTCAAAACCAAGAAGGGGGAGAAAGGGACTGAGTATGTAGCTCAGTGTGAAGGCTCTGGGTTCAATTCCTACTACTGTAAATTGTTTTTGAAAAAAGGAGCAAGAGATTAAGTCCTTAAAGCAAAGGTTGCAATACAGTAATATAGAAGCTATTACTAACACATACGTATGATGCTTTGTGAGCATCTGAAAAAGGAAATAATTCTGGTTACTCAGAAAATGATGTCCCTGAGACATTCAATGTACTGCTCAGGCTTTAATCCAAGATGTGTTAACAAATACAGCAGATAAAACTAGGCCTGGAATAGTTTATGGGTATCACAGTTTGCAGAAAGAAGGAAAATCACTTTAATGCCTTTTTGGTTTTTATTATTTATTAGTACCTGTTCATATTGCAAGATGATCATATTCCTTGTGTGGGGCCGGTGCATGTACATAGCACATTTTCATTATATTTTATCCCGTTCCCCTCTTTCCTCTCCCCTCTCCCTCCATCTCTTGCATCCATTCCCCTTTGAACAAAGTCGTTCTCCCTATCTCCTACTATCTATCAGTTTGTTCTTTTTTTATATTTTGGGCTTCTCATATGAGAGAAACACTGTGCTATTTAAGCAACTAGCAGTATTTTTCAAGAAAATGTTTCCATGTATCTTCTTTGTCTCCTGAGGGTTAAAGGAAATTCAAGAGACTTCTATAAAGTTCCAAAGATTTCAGCAGAAGTCAGATCCCTTGGACTCAGTTGCGAGGGTTCTTTTTAAGGTTTTTATTTTTCAGTAAACAAAATGTCAGGTCTGTTTTCATATAAATGGGTGGAGGTTTTTTCTCTGCCAAATAAAAGCAAAAGAGTAACCCTGATGGTTCATTTACACATTGGTTTTCCTTGGTTTTAGTTCTATTAAAAAGACTGAAGAGTGTTTTAAAATAGGTTTGTTCTGCCTTTACTTTCCACCAAATGTGATGTTAGAAACAAAATGCATTTAAATCAATCTGGGGCCTTTGGTCTTCCCATAGTTTCTTTCTCTATTATTTACCAAATAAAATAAAATTTTCTATTTCAATAAAGAATTGTCTAGTTATTAGCAGGCTTCTGTTCACAAGTCCAGGGCTGACTTTGACTACTTAGTAACTGAGTCTTGTTTTACTCATCTGTAAAATGGGGGCAGTAAATGTTTATCTTAGAGGATTTGTTGAGTCATTAAAAGAAGTTGATTAAAGCACAGAAGAAAAAATGCCTGGCATGTAATACACATAAATTTTTTAAAAAGTTTGTTATTAAGACAGAAATCTAAAAGTGTTTTTAGTTTATTCTAGGGCTTCCGAAAATTACGTATTTTGGATGGAGTAGTAAGTGCAGCTGCAGGGAGAACGAATGGAGAGTTTGTAAAACACTTGCCACCTCTGAAACCTCATTTTCTCTATTTTTTCATCAAATGTTATGAATTCATATCTCACTAATCAATTCTATTTTCATAGTTCAAAGATGAAATAATAGGTATAACACCTTTGTGTTTCTCCTATTTAGCAGGATCAGTGCTCTGAGTTCCGGAGCAAGCAGAAAAATGGAAGACTTGTCTGCACCAGAGACAACAGTCCCTTCCGGGGCCTCGATGGGAAGATGTACGTCAACAAGTGTGCCATGTGCCAAACCATCTTGTACGTAAACACACTTCTCTATATATGTGTGCCTATTTGACAGAAAATAGCTCCTGTTACTTTCCGCCTCAGACACTTTATGTTTTAGAGACAAGTAGCTCCTCAGTTGAGAGAAGAATAGTTAGTTTCCAAAGTACTGTAACAAGAATTTTTATTCAGATGGTGAGAAACATAGTCAGATCTGGAGTCTCCGGGGTAGGAGTATATGCTGACAAAATTGTGATCTTTAAGGAGGAAGTGTATTGGAAAGTAACCAGGGAGAGGCTGATTTGCTTTGTGAAGCCTCAGTGCCTTTGATGTATAAAGGAAATACAATAACTGCACAATATGATTTTGTGGCAGTTCAAGGTAACAGTACCTGTTACAAATGTTTATATACTGCAAATCACTCTGTAAAAGAGCAATCAAAACTGAGAATTTAGTTATAATTTACTGAGGAACGTGAAAAAGAGAGATGAGGCAACTTTCAATTTTTTTATTTTAAAGAGAATAGTGAAAAGAGAACAATAGCAAAATACAAACAAAACAAAACAAGAACATTAAAAATGATGCAGTGTTTCAAACCAAATGATAGGAGTTAACAGTGGTTGTTGTATTACATATTGTTATCTTCAGTGAAGTTGCTCAGGTTACCAGATGTAAGAATGCAAGATTGATCAAACCATTAAAGAGAATAAGAAAATAATAATTTAAAAAAACATTAGAGACAATACAGAGTCTCACTAGACAAGATCGTTGGAATTCACCAATGGTTGTTATACTGCATATTGTTGTCTTCATATCAGTTGCTCAGATTACCAAATATAAGCATGCAAAAATGGTCAAAATATAAAAAAAATTAAGCATTAACTGTTCTTTTCAATAACCCACCAGACCCCAGCATTACAGTTATCCCAGCTATTCATATATATATGAATATATATATGAAGTAAGGCAATATATACATAAATAAATATATATATATATATATTCTTAGTTCTTTCTTTTTCTTCTTTCCCTCATCCCAGTTGTTCCTTCCTTTGAACAATTTCTTTCCCTTTCTTATTATCTATCATACATTTTGGGTAGTATTTACTTTTTCATGTTCTTACCCTGGGGAGACAATATGATATTTACACATGTGGGTCCAATTTATTTCACCAAACTGCATGGGAAATACTTGAAAGAATCAGCAACTGGGATCTCATTTATTGATAAGATTTTGCACATCAAAAGAAATCACCAACAGAGTTAAAAGAGAATCCATGAATTAGGAATAAATTTTAACCCCCTGCCCTTCAGATAAAGGACTTCTATCTAGAACATATAAAGAACTAAATAATATTAGGTCCCCAAAATTCAAAGACCCAGTCCAAAAATGGGCATCTGAGATGAACACACACTTCTCAAATGAAGAAATACTACTGGTGAATAAATATATGAAAAAAGTTCAACATCATTAGTCATTCAAGAAATGCAAATTAAAATAGTAAGTGTTTGCAGTAGATAATGATTTCATTCATCATGGGGAGCTGATATACATGTATAACACATCTTAAGAGGCAACTTTCTAGATGACAGTGTAGAATGTTTAGTCTAAAATAGTCTAAAAATAGCCTTTCAGTATGATATCATCCTGGATGACCAATTCAATTAAAACTGAGTATATTGCTGCAAATATAATATGAAAATTCCAATGTTCAAAACTACCTAGAGTATAGTATTTTTAATTATTTTAACCATGAGAAAAAAGTTAAACTTATTAATGTTTAGCACTGAAAAGTTAGTTGATTAAAAGGAATCCAGTACTAACTAGAAAAATCCTATTTTTTTTTCACAGTGAGCGAGAAGCTAGAGAAAGAAAAAAAGATGAAGGAAAATCAAATTCCCAATCCTCAAAGGATGCAAAGGTCATTTATTAAAAGATACCAAAGTAACTCTTTTGCTTATTACCTTCAGAATCTTGCCTTCTTCTCTGGGGTTCAGATTATAAAAATACTAATACTTTGTTTCAAACAATAATGATGTCAGTGCTGTTACTTTGAATCATAATAAGAGTTTGTTGCTCTGATTTGGGGGCTTGATGCTGTCTTGATTTTGTAGATTTCCTCTGGAATGTGTGTAAATTATTGCACTAGTCTTTTTGCTTTTGGAGAAATACAGATTGAAAAATAAGGAATATTATCCCCTAGCGCCTGAACTGCACGCTTTATCTCTGACATTTTAAAATAGGAAATCAGTCTTTGGGCACAATTTCTTGGTGTTGATATTCATGATTTGTGTTTTATAAATTAATCTTAAGCCTCTGTTTCCCCTCCTTCTTTGACGTCTTTTTTGTTTTCTCCAGATGGTTTTCTCAGCATCAACGAATCAGTAGTGTGCATGCATCATGCTGCCTTTTCTATTTGCTTTTCAAGACCGCAAAGAAGACAACTTCATTCAGTCCTTTAAAAGGGATAATCACATTTGTATAGTTAGGTTCTCCTTGGGTTCAAAGCACACCTTGTGGAAAATAAGGGGGAAAGGAACGAAGGATAAAAGGGAGAGGGAGACGAGTAGGGTCTATCAAGTGCTGTTTTATGTTTCCCTGCATTTCCAGGACCAGTGCAAAGAGGTTACGAATGAAGCAGAAGATGCAAAGTTTAGGCAGTCTGCGGGTTCCTTGGCCTACGTTGGCATAAGTGCAGTGAGTCTGCGCCCAGGGCTGAGAAAGGACTTCCTAAAAACGAGCTGGAGAAAACCACCAATCCGAAAGGGACGAGGCCGTGTTCACTCCCGTTTTCTCGTTTTTTAGGATGAGTGCAGTGAGTATCGGAAGCATGTGCGGAACGGCGAGCTCATCTGCACGCGGGAGAATGACCCTGTGCGCGGCGCCGATGGCAGGACCTACAAGAACAAGTGCTACAAGTGCAGAGCCGTCTTGTGAGTACCAGGAGTTGGCTCCAGCCTCAGTTAGAGGGGGACCTGCACGTCCACAAGGTGCTGATTGAATAAGCCTGTGCTGGTGCAGTCATGGAGTTCTTAAAATAGGTCTGCAGCGTGAAGGTCCTTAGCCTGAGCTTATCTGACAGAGCAGCAAGAGAACTTGGATATAGAGACAGAAAGCCCAGATGTAAGTTCTAATCGTACAACCAGCTGTGGTACTTAATGTTTTTCCATTTTAAGCATCATAGCTGGAAGAAATGGTTCCTAATCTCTGTTCTACAACTATATCAGATACAACTAAAAGCCTATTTTAAAAAATACAGATTTCTGCGCTGCAAAATATAGTATGCCAGAACTTCTAGAGCTAAGGAATTTGCTTTTAGAAAGGGTTTCTAGGTTTTCCTAAAGAACAGCCAAATTCAAAAATCAATGTATGTGACGGCGATGGTTTTAAAAACCATGGGAAAACAATAATATTTAACTTTCTACATGTTCTACATGTTCTTTGAGGAAGGATTCACCAGTACTGCTCTCCTCTTGTGTTCTAGGGAGTTGAAACTCAAGGACTTTAGCCACTTATCTAAGGTCACACATCTATTAAGTAGAGCTCTCAGCCTGCTTTTCTTGATGTACTATCCTAGTTACTCTCTGGATGTCTTATGACTAACCTGTTTTCCTGGGATTATTTAACTTTCAGCTAGAAGATACAGAGCTGACTCTTGTGAATATTGTTTTAAATTAATTTTTATTTCCTTCTCTAGTCAAAAAGAAGCTTTAGAAAGGGCGAAACATCCAGCAAAGCCGTCCCATATTAGAGCTTCTGAAGAGAGACCAGATTCCTCCAATTCTTCTCTGGTAGGAATGATGCCTTCTGAAAAGCTCCTCTTTAAATTAACTTCTCAGGCCAGGTGCCCCTCACCCTCCACAATCCCCATGCGCACGGAAGGGTCTGGAGAGGCTGATACAGTGCAGCCTCAAGTGGTTTGAGGACCAAGTGTAGTTCGTGCTTAGTGAGAGTTCTGGTATGATTCATCTGTTATTATTCTGTTCTTTGAAATCCTTAACCTTGATTAGATTTAGGATATTTTAACATTTTAAGAAGTGCATGCATAGTGAATGTGATTAATCTCATCTGTGATCAAATACAAAGTCAGATGCCTGAATTCTGAAATTTCAGCAGATGGAAAAGGCTCATCCCTCAGCTTCCCCTCACTTCTCTCCCCCACCTGAATCCTTCCCCAATCATCTTGAGTACAAAGGCGAGCTGAGTGGTGAGCTCTTTTGGAAATACAGGGAGTCACGTACAGGAATGAGACAGCTCCTGAGTGACTGCAGTAATGCACAGAACAGGTGCTGCTGGTTTTTACCATGGTAGAAGTGGTGAAGCTCATGGGAAGTGGATGGATGTGGGGTTCATTTTGAAGATGAAGTAAATAAAATGGTTTCAGAACTGATGTACTCTGTGTAAAAAATAAGCATCCTTCTTTGTTGCTTCTGTCTGTTTCTTTAGAATGCTTTCACCGCATACTTGCTGGACACTCAAACAACAGTTAACTTAAAATATGGTTCGTTTCCCTGGGTTAATCCATCTTTGCTAGGAATTCATAGAAGTTGCTGGTCTAAGTCTACCTGAATATCTACATCACTATGGGACAATCTAAACATAAAACATACAAAATAATAGACACTATAAAACAGTTCAGTAAGCCATTGAATCATTTAGCAAAACAAAAGAACAAGCAAATTAAACTGTCTGGCTCCTCTGAAATGAATATTTGAGATACTATATTACTAAATTTATTTTTACTTTTTGTCTGTTTCAGAAAGTAGTTTTCAAGAAATTTGTTAATTTAAATTGTCAAATTTTTAGCACAGATTTATTCATAATACCTCTACATTATTCTCTTAATATCTATAGTTAATACACTGTTGTCTTTTTATTTCTAATAATGGTGATGTGTGTGTTCCTACCTTTTAGTTAATTTACTAATTTTCCATCCATCTATTGATGTTTCAAGTGGCTATTATGGCTTTGTTCTATTTTCTGCTCCATCACTTTCTCCTCTTTACTCTTTCTGTGATTTTCTTTGAGTTTAATTTTCTCGTTATCACCTAGCTTGTTGAGAGGTAGTTTAGACTGATGATTTTTAGCACATCCTCTCTTTACAGTGTCTGTATAAATAGCTTTTTCTTACCTCTCTTCTTCAGTTTCTGAGATTTAATAGCTTATATTTTCATTGTCATTTAAACTATTTATAAATTCTATTATGATTACTTTGTTATATTACTCTCAACCTGTTACTTTCAAACTATATTTTTTGTAAACATGTAATAGTTGACCTTTTCTTTTCAGTTTGACAATTTACTTTAACTAAAGTACTTATTAATATTTAATGTGGTTATTGGCACCATTGGATTTGTCTTCTTCAAATCTGTAATTTTTCTTTCTTTTAAAAATTCTTTTCTTTCTGACAACATTTTTCTTTCTTCTGGTTAAGCATGTTATTATTATTGTTGCTGCTATAACTAGTATTTGTCTCAGGGTCTTTACTTTCTAGATTGATTATAACCAGGACCTTCACTGAAAATAATGAAGGTTATTTCTAGCATGAGTGTTAGCCTAGTTTTCTTCCTATGGGCATGCCCCAGAAAATCATGTTTTGTAGGATTGTTGCTTTCTTGTTGTTCTGTTCTTCTTTGTTTAGAAATATCTGCAATTAAAAGAAACCAAGTCCAAGAAGTTAAGTCCATCTAATATGATATAACGTAAATATGGGATTTTGTAAAACCTATGTCATAGCTCTGTTCTTAGTGTTGATTGAGGAACCCAAGAGTTTCTCCCAAACTTATTGCTTCCCTTGGCTGCTCTAAAACAAGTCTCCTTTATGCTTTGTTTATGCAGGATTCTGAGATGTGCAAGCACTACCGAGTTGTGCCCAGGATGGGTTTTGTTTGCCCGAAGGATTTACAGCCTGTGTGTGGTGACAATGGCCAAACATACAGCAATCCCTGCATGCTGTGTCATGAAAACCTGTAAGTGTACAAGTTATTTTTTTCCTATCTTCTAGTGTAGCAGTTCCCAACTGTACTCCTAACTACCAGTAGTATACAGATACCAATTCAAGGTAGATTGCAGATCATTTATTAAACATATCAGTTAAAAAGTCAAAGCATGTGAACCATCTTTCTTATAGGGATAGCAATATCCCTATGACTCAGTATGACTGAGTGCTATCCCTTGAGTGAAATTGTTTACCTACATTGTTATATATGTTACCAAGTAAAAGAAAAATAAAAAAGTGTTTGGGGTTACAATTACCAAATGTCTCTATAAGTATGTATGTTTACATGTACCAGAGCAAAACAGTTGGGAATCAATGCTGTATAGAGTCATCTCCACCTATAGTACCTAAAATGGTCTATGACTAGCAGCTGCTGATTTTCCATCTTCTCTAAGTCTTCCTTTTAAGGAAGTGGTACCATGCAAAAGCAAAGTGATACCATACAAAAGAAAGCACACCTGGATAAATGCCACATCTGTAGTCTGTTTTCAGATTGTTTAATATCTGGGTGGCCATGGCCATAGGACTTCATCGTTTGCAGTCTTGGTTTCTTCTTTTGAAAAGTGCAAACAGTTCACCAAAAGCTAATTTCACAGGTTTTTGAGTAGTACTGTTCACTGTAAATATGTCTTTATTGTAGGTTAAATACAAGGTATCTGGTTTTGGTTTGTTGTTATCTTTTTGTTTAAATGTTATCTGACTATTGGTAATAATTTATTCTCTATAAACATTCTACTATTTGCCTCCATTTGACCATTCTACAATGATAGCATGATGACAAGTTATAAAATCGATACATGTACCTTATGGAGTTTCAAGAAACTAAATCCTTGCTCAACAAATGAACCATCCAGGAATTCAGTTATTGTATATACCATATTTCTAGCCCAGAAACATTTTAGTTCCTCTTTATTTTGTTTAAGGACCTAAATTATCAGTATAATTTCATCAATTTCTATCCGCATGATAGATCCAAAAAAAGTGGTCGTCTACTCAAGAACTTAAGAGTCAGAAATCCAAATGGATGAAAATATTAATAAGGAATGCCTTGGGATGGGTTGCTTGGCTGAGGAGGCTGGGAGTAAGTATTATAGAGCAGAGGGACAAATAACAGTTTCTGTGTCCATAAAAAAAGTTATAGGACACGCATTTCAGCTTCTCAGCATTCAAAGGCAGATCACACTGCCTTGTTAGGCAGTGAATTTCCCACCATCAAACGCAAGCAAGATGTTCGATTTATAATATCTTAAGTGAAAGGAATTATAATTTCCAGCCTTTAAGATTATTTCAAACTATGCAACCCTAATTGTGTTATTGTATCTTGTTATCCTTTCCATTCCCCGAGTAATTTTATACTCAATAAAGTCAAATTCTCTCTGAAATCTAATTTTTTTGTATCTACAAAATGCTTTTTGGATTAATAATATGGAAAATTTAACATTTATGTGAGGAGATTACTGCATGGAATGTTATGCAATATTTTCAGGGAAAGAAGATAAATCTAAAACAAAGAGAGAGGCCTACTATGGATTATGCCTACTGGGCAATGATTGAATGAAGATCCTAGACCATCCCTTTAATTTCATTTTGGTTTGATGCTTAAATATCACAATGCTCCTTATTTTTTTCATATTATAATTGTGCTTCTCCTAGCATTGACGCTTCCTCTGTTCTATTTCAGGATACGTCAGACCAATATACACATACGTAGCCAAGGGAGGTGTGAAGAGAGCAGCACCCCAGAAAAGACACCTGGCAGCGCCCACGTGGGTGAGTACATGGCCTTCATGGCTATGGAGTTGGAAGTGGTTAGTTCTGTTTTTGTTTTCTCTCACATGGGTGACAGAAATTTCCAGGTCAGGGAAGTGATACTAGGTGATCCCAGAATGGGTCTCACTTTCACTGTGAAGATAATTAAGTGATTACTGAAATTTTGGAGATAGTAACATAGCAGTTTACATTTAAAACTCTTTACTGGAATATTTAATAGGTTGTTTATGAGCAGTTTCTTTAATCTAACACTACTTTTGCAGGATGGGTTTTATTCTCTGTGAGGGACAAAGAAAACACGAAACAGAAACTGAGAGGTCAGATAGTGCCCGAGCTGGATTTGAACCATTGCTATGTAACAACCGTATCCTTGCATGTAGCACTGCATTTTTTTTTTTCTCAACATTGGAAGTTAGCCTGTTCCACTAAAATTTGTACAAGGATAACTCAGCTTTCATATTCTCCCTAGAGACTGAATTTGAGGTTGTCTACTCCCCAGAAAAGATTATATGCAACTTGGGAAAGTAGAAAGTTTTAAATAAAAGGAAACACTTTGCTATAAGATAAATATGAGTTCAAACTATAGTTTGAATTATTGTTCTTCATATGGAGACTTCTGTGAATCACCTAAACACTCTGACCAGGAGATCTCAACAAACCCTTAAAATTTCACAAAACATTGACTTTAAAGCATTACGCACCATGCCTGAAAAACTGAGTAGCATCTTTTATTATTATCACAATTTTGATGTCGTTTTAAACCAAATCACAGACTTAGAGAAAGAGGCCAAGATATGAACTTAGACACTTAGGCCTTGCCACTATATTTATTTAATTTTAATAAATAAATTAATAAAAGTCAACAATATTTAGTAACTGTATCTAATATAATAATGTTTTAATAGATGACATTTAAGAAAATATTTTTATTCCCAACTGCATTTGCTCCATTTCACTGGCATAATGAGCTTTAACAGTGTTGGAACTGGAATGTATTCTGCTAGATTCAGAAAACATTGTTAAGTAGCACTATGGCAGTATGGAGTCACATTGCCCTGATACGAGAAATTGGCCATTCAAAAGCCATCAACTAGGGTGTTTGGGTTCTCACATAGTTGTAGAAAGTAAGAATAGAATAGATTGAGGACTAGAACTCATTTCCTTCTCCTGTAGACTTAGCAGTTATTAACTTACTCTTGGTCTTTACATATTCATAAAAAGAAGGCTTAAAATTTTACTCTAGTTGTTATATTATTTTCTCTATTTCCCATAAACACTTAGTGGCTTGCTTCTTGTTTTATTGATGGAATATACCGTTCTTTCTCACAACCACATCTACTTCTGTATATCTCAGAACAAAGAGGTCAAAATAACCTTGTGCAAGTCCAGTAGACCACACCTGGAACTTCACTTCCCTGTACTCTTATCCTGTGTAGGTGACTTAACAGAAAGTATGTCATGAGGTGCTTGCCTTAAGTTTATATTGATAAGATGTATTCTTCAAGCAATGAAGAATCCTGACAGATGTGTACATGAGTTTCTTTTTTTAAAAAAAAAAAAAACAAGGAAGTTTCCTCCTTACATTTCTAGTTTGTTTTTTCTATTAGAAAGGTTCAGCATGCCTACTAGACATTGGTTGAATGCAGATCCCAGGCTATTCTTCTATTTTCAGTTTGGTTTGATGCTTAAACATCACTCACTTTGCTCATTTTTTTTTCTCATTATAACTGTGTTTTTCCCATCATTATTAATGACAGGAATTTTTACGGTGGTGTTGATAGAAATCATTACAACTGAAGTTGTACCGGATATGAGTGAAATTTCAGTTCTCCTTGTGCAGTTCAGTGGTACAATCTTGAAGATAGGTGATACAGATAACACATGACCCAGCATTGCTCTGATGACTACTAAGATTGTATATCTTAGAATTTGCAACTTATTGTCTGAGCTTTACTCCTGGGTAGAAGATTCTCTGAGAGTATCTAACCACTCAAAAATGGAAATAATGCCAGGCAGTCACAACTTTCCTAGGAAAATAGGGTAATGACCCTAGAACTTAGACTGCTGCTATCATATACTAACTATCATACAGTGACTACTATAATTTATGTAGCTGAGTAGAGTTGTATGTGCATTTTTCCTTTGTATCCTCACAATAACCTGTGATGAGGGCCAGGATTATCTTCCTCATTTTATAGAAAACAAAATGGGGGAAATCATGTCATTTATCAGAGTTAGTCAGCACAATATTTGGAGCCCAATGTAGATCTTCTGGCTTCATTCTAATCACCTGTCACAATTCCTGAGTTCTGAGGAGGGTCAGAAAACTAGAGGCTGTAGAGTAGGCATTGTGTCAATTGTAAGATTAGCTAAACCAGGCGATAAGTTCTAACCTTCAACATGGGGACATCCAACCACAGTAGTCAGCAGAACAATGCTGGACTGTGAGCCATCTGTTCCACCTGTACTCAAATAGTTCTTCTAGTAATGAAAATACTAGCATTACTTCGTGAGATTAAAAAAAGGCTATTCTCAACTTTGTGACAGAGATTTTCAAAGATTCAACAAGACCATAGCCTGGCCCATTCCAGTGTGAAATTGGTATGGGCCCCAAATGAGATGTGTACATTTGGGGTAACTGTGTTTTGCTGTTTATGCTCCAGGCAGTACTAGCTGATGTGCTGATATGTAGAGAAAACTCCCTGAATCCTCTTAAGACATTGATTTAATGTTTTAAATGCAGTAAGTCCCCAGTTTATGAACAGGTTCTGTTTCAGGAGAATTGTGTGCAAGTCAGATTTGTTTGAGATCTGACAAAATGAGTCTTAAACATTACTCCTGTGAAAGCTCACAAGTCGAATGTTTGTAAGTCAGGGGTATACTGTAGAAAATATGGAAGAGTCAGGCAAGGAAAGCAGCTGATTTTATGAATAGCCTAAACAAACTGTGATGGAAAAGCATTAGGGTCATTAAAATCGGGTTTTTTTTGTTTTGTTTTGTTTTTTGTTTTTTTTTTTCTGGTACCAGGAATCAAACTCACGACCTTGCACTTGCCAGGCAGGCGCTGTGCCACTGAGCTAAATCCCCAGCCCATGGGTCATTAAAATCGTACTGTCCTGAGTTAATCTGAGAATTTAGTCAGTCATTAAACTCTGGAGCATAGTTTTCAAACCTGAGAAATGGTGTTAATGACCTGTACCCTTTTTTATCACCATGGGGGTCACATGTAGTCAAGAGCAGATTTAGAGTTAAAACATGTTTAATTTGTGCCCAGCTCAAAATGCACCACATGCCAGGTTCTAAAACAATACTTGTGGAATCACCTTGAATGCACTGTGAAAGTGACTGTAAATAGCCCTTGGTAGAATGCATGAATCTGTGGGTTTCTTTGATTAAGATACAAGCTGGTTATCCAGCTTGGATTTCTGCAATATTGTCTAAAACAATACTTGTGGAATCACCTTGAATGCACTGTGAAAGTGACTGTAAATAGCCCTTGGTAGAATGCATGAATCTGTGGGTTTCTTTGATTAAGATACAAGCTGGTTATCCAGCTTGGATTTCTGCAGTATCCCTGAGTTCTAGCATCTCACCTTCCTGTCTTCTCTTTTAGGACCAGTGATACAAGGATTGATGAAAACCTCGAGGAAAACAAACACAACCCAATTCTGAATCGCCTACCTTTGCCATCTGTATATAACAAGAATGCTTCAGAGCTCTTTTTACTTACTGTAGGAAACAGTGCAGAGCCTTTGGGATTGGACTCCCTGGTCTTCAGTCTTTCCCTCTCTCCTGCTAGACTGTGTCGTCTGAGGGCGTGGAGAAATCCCTACCCAGTCTGTGCTCTGGAAATCTCATCATAGTGTTGTCTGTCCAACCACCTGTTAATAAATGTAGACTCAGCAGAACACATTTTTGGGGGGATTTGGGGGATTTCTTTGTCAATTCTTAGATAGTAACTTTTTTTACAGAAGTTGGAAAAATTCTATCCTTTTGTTGTGTTAAGTCCAATGACAGACAGAGAATATCCACTCTCTGCATGCAAGTTGGGAAGGAGCACCTAGAGGAGAAGTGGGATGCTACAGTCTTTCAGGCCATCGACAGCTGTGTAAATCTACCTGTCCTCCTGCCAGCTCCCTACCTAGCTTATGTATTTCCATGAACAGCCAAGCTGTCTCTCAGTTCTGTGCATCCCATCTAATGACGCAAACTAGTAAATTTTCAAACCTCATCATATTGCTTCTTGACAATTCCCTACATTAGAGCCTGGTACCTGTGGCCTGGGAAAGACCAAGGAAATGACCACCGGTATGTGTGAGTCTCTGGAGCACCCCTCTCCAACAGAAATGTAGGGCAAGCCATATGTGCAGTTTTAAATTTCTCAGTAGCTATGCAAATGGCTAAAAGCAATTCTAACAATGTATTTGATGAAGGCTAGTCTATCCAAGGTATCAGTGGAACTGATATAAAGCTTTTAATTTACAAAATTTCTGACATTGGTGTGTATTTTACACTTTTAGTGTATATCAGTTGGGACCAGCTACATTTCAAGGGTTCAACAGCTGCATGTGGGTAGAAGTTTCCATATTAGAAAATGCTGCTCTGCCGTGAGCTAACAGATATGGGAGATCCAAGGAGGCACCCAGGCATCAGATAAGGGTGGAATGCAACAACTTGTTATCTACTGCCTCCACCCTGCAGCTGTGTTGTTCTCAGAATCTTGTTACTGGCATGCTGTGGAACTATGTAGTCACAAAATTCACTGGAAGATCCTGGTACTGGACTGGTACTGAACACATCCCCAGAGGGAGAGAGCATATGGAGAACCTGTGGTGGTCTAAGGCATTTTCAGCCACAAAAGAATGGTGCCTGATGTCACTCACTGATTGACTTGAATTTGAAAGATAACTTGATATTGTTCCATCTGCTGTTTTTGTGAAGTAAGTCTCCACTAGCTCAATCCTAGCCAATTTTACTTTTGTCCCCTGTGACTGAATGAAACCCAAATTGTAGGTGGTAACATGTACGTAGAGAAAGATCTTGTGTCTTTTCTTCTTTCTTACAAAGACATCAGTTCTTTCAGACCAGAGCCCCTCTCTTACAACTGCACTTAACCTTACTTTCCTTCTCCCAAATAGTCACATTGGTTATAGTGTCTCAACCTATCGAGTCTGACAGAACGCAATTCAGTCTGTAATACGGCACATCATATGGAGGAACTTGTCATATACTCCTCCCAGGTTCAAACACATATCAATTATACTTCATGTCAACTTTTATAGTTTTTATTACTGCTATCATTGTCATGGAATAAGAAGTGTGACTGGTGTATAAGGAATCAAAGGGAGCAAGGAGATGAGTCACAGAGATGAAAGACAGATGTTTGTTTATCATTGAGTTGGTCTATACCAGGGACGCCACAGCCCCACAAGCCAAATATGGTCCATCACCTACTTTTATAAGTACAGGTTTTGCATCTCTGACCCAAAATGCTTGAGATCGGTACTGTTTAGACTTCTGAAATTTTTTGGATTTGGAAGTTTGCATATATCTCTATCCTTATTTATCTATCTATCTATCTATATATCTATATATACATATATATAATCTCCAAATTCTCATGTGCTCAGATCAGGGTTTTGGAGGGCAGTTGGACTATGGGAGCACTGTACTGTAGAGTGGGTTCATCTAGGGTGAATTCAGTGGTTCCTTTACTCTCTGCATGCCAGCCACCATAGCATCAGTGGCTTCTCTTCTGCCTTGCCCTTCTGCCATGCCATTTGGGTATTGGTGTCAGCTGACCATGGATTGAAACTCCTAAAACTGTGAGCCAAAATAAACTTCTCCTCCTTCATGTAGTAGGCGTTGGGTACTGTGTCTCAGTGAGGAGGAAAATGACTGAGATTCTGAGCATATCTAAGTGGGTGTAAATCAAAACTACATATTCAATTAAATAGCCTCTGATGCCATGTCCTTATACCCTCTGTTTGCCAAGCTGCATAAACCAGTTTCATGTACTTTCAAATGACATTGTTTGTCTGGTGGGTTGTCAGAAGGATACAATTTGCACTTCTGGTGAACCTATAAAAAGAAATAATTAGCTGCAGAAATAACTACCTCCACTTATTTATGGAATACTTCAGTTCTATATGGATGAAGCACGTGTCAGGAGGAAGTACACTTGACAATTTATTCTATATACAGTAATGGAATAGAGACTAAAAATGAGGTCTAATGCTTTGACTGTCATGAAAGAAATCCAGGGAGGCCATACTACACCAAAAAGCTTCCAACTACATATTCTCATCTCTGGAATTCACTTTGTTCCTGGAGTGTTAAGTGACACGCTGCTAGAACTGTTTCTGCTAGGTTCTCTAAAATGAGGATTGACAAACTGAGTTCACAATGGATATTTGCTGAGGTCCTGGAGATACAGTGAAAAGTCATCTGTGAAATGATACATCCATAGCCATCCAAAATCCATTCCTGCATGCTCAGAAGTGTCACCAGTTGGAAGGACTTCTGACATAAGACTTACTAAGGAGGTCTAGTGAGGCTGCTTACCTTCAATTAGCTCTTACCTAAAAGTATAGTATAATATTCAAGACAAAAGAGTAGAATTTCAACACTATCACTTAATGTCAATATGCCAAACAAGAAACAATCACAAAACATGAACAATACAAGCAATAGTGTAGAACTATGAACCAGTTTTCCTTACATTTTCCCTTCTTTCAAAAAATTACCAGAAAAAGTGTATAATTTTGACTCAGAGGATGTTTGAATTAATGTGATAAAATTATAAATAATGAGCAAAAAACACTCCTTTTGGTTTGAGTATTTTAAAAGTCAAGTAAATATAAATGAGTAAAATTTTCAAAAAAAATTAAAAGGGATTGATTTTTAACACTGGCCAAGAGTACTGCATGGTATCTGGTCAACAACTGTTTTTGAAAAACCTGGATCATCATAAGAAGCAGAATAGAATCAGACTCTTATTTTACACCTATACAAAATGCACTCCAAAATGAATCAAAGAATTATATGCAATACCTGAAACTAAAATAATAGGAAAAAGTCAGGGGAAGCTTCATGCCATTAGTCTTGCCAGTGATTTCTTGAGTAATACACCAAAAAAGCACAGGCAGTGAAAGTAAAAGTCAAGTGAAACTACATCAAAACAAAAGCTTCTGCACAGCAAAGTGAACAATCTGTGGAAAACAAAATTATAGAATAGTGTAAAATATTTTCCAACCATATATCCCATAAGGGGCTAGTATCCCAGAGTTTTCTATACCTGAGGGGCAAAAACAAACCAATAAAGCTAATGGTATGTGGGAAAGTCAACATCGCCAGTCAACAGGAAATGCCAGCCAAAACCACAGTGAGCTACGGCCTCCAATCTGACAAAATGACTATTACTGAAAACAAGAGATAAATGTTGACAAAGTAAGAAAATGAAATCCTGTATACTCTACATGAGAAATTTTGTAGTCATCAAGAAAAACAGAATGGAAATTCTTCAAAAAATTAAAAAACATATAGCTACCACATGAAGAGTACTTCCACTGCTGGGCATGTATCCAAGAGAATTGAAATCAGAGTCTGAAAGAAATAATGTATTCTCATGTTTTGTGCAAGATTGTTCATGATAGCCAAGAGGTGAGAGGAACCTAAATGCCCACACACAGATGAATAAGAAAAATGTGGACTATTACTCAGCTGTAAAAATGTCACATGCTACAACATCCTTTGGGGACATTACACTAAGTGAAATAAGCCAAACAAAATGGTAGACTTTGTATCAAGCTAAAGCAGTCCAATTCATAGAAACAGAATGCAGAATAGAGGGTTCCAGGAGCCATGAGGAGGGGTGAAGTGACTACTCCACAGAAATAAGGGTTCAGTCATTTGTGATAAAAAAATAAGTTCTAGCAAATTGCTGTAAAGTGTTGTTTATAGTTAACACATCTGTACTACACCTTTAAAATTTGTTAATAGTGTAAAACTCATATCCTGTATAGTTTTGCACAATTAAAAAAATCTGCTTGGCCACATCCTGAGGAGGCAGGAACCTCCAAAAAATGTCTACTGAATGTAGTTTCAATTGCATTTACTGTGATAAAATATATTAAATCCCAGCCAAGTAGCAGACACAAAGTATGTATAGAAATAAGCTCTTCTTCCTTTATATCACTTTCCTCCTCTTTTTCTCTCATATTATATCCCTTCTGAATACTTACTGTCAAGTGTAAGAGCCAGTGCTTTTTAGGGTACAGCCTCTCAAAACAAGCAAGCTGACTCATGAATATAACTCTAGATATTAAATATTAATTAGGTTTTATTGATTATATTATCTGACATCATCCTTTTAGAAGGCAAAAGATCTACTACTGTTTTTTTAAAAAGACATCATAAATCATATAGACTATAAGTTCCAGAGATGGATTTGTGCATATTTTCTTGTTAACTGAAATGCTGAGTGTGTTTTTACACTATACTATTTTGTCTGAATGTATTTGGGAGTTGTGAGCATTAGTTGTAATATGTTAGTTTGACTGGAGTACGAAATGTCTGGTAGATTAGTGAAACACAGTTCTGGGTGTGTCTCTGGATGATATGGGGCCAGCACACAGATGAGGGAAGACCAACCCCACTTCTGTGTGTCACCAAGCAGTAGACTTAGAGTGGAAACGGAATAAAGGAAGAGAGAATGCCTGTCGTGAAGAGCTCCGGTCTTCTTTTTTTTTAATTATTATTTTTTTTACTAGGCCATGTTTGCAGTACATAATGGTTACATTTCTCATGGGGAGTTGGCACCACTCTTTAAAATACCCTTTAAATCTCATCTCCTTTTCCTTCCCTTCTTCCTCCCTCCCTGCTTCTCTTGGTCCTTTTTCCTCTTGCAAAAGATCTATCTCCATATTTCCTTTATAGGTTTTGTTTTCTTTATTTATATTTTGAGTTCTTATAGAAGAGAAGCCGTGAAATATTTAAACTTTGTGTTTGATTTATTTCACTTAACATTATGGTTTCAGTGTGTATCTTTTCCTATAAGTGACTCAAGTTTATACTTCTTTATAGCAGAGTAGTACTCCAAGGTGCATAAATACATTTTCTTTGTCAATTCATTTGTTGGTGGGCATATAGGCCATATCCAAGATTTAGGTGTTATGAACTGTGCTGATCCTGCCTTCCTGAGCCAGTGCATCCTTTGCTTTTGTCACTTTTGGACATCACACTTCAGGTCTCCAATATCTTCAGCCTTCCAACACAGTCTCACAGTGACAACTCTCCAGTCACCTTCCTGGCCTACAACCTTGGACTTGTGCTACATCCCTGGTCTGTCTTGTTCTGTGACTTCTATTGTATTGGGCTCAGCATTCTATATATTGTTCCGTTCTCCTCAAGAACCTTAAATAATATAGATGTGTTGGTTAACTTCTCTCCTGGTGGGAAAATATACCTGACAACTGCAACCTGGAAAAGGAAAGAACTTGTTTTGGCTAATGGCTTTAGAGGTCTCAGTCCATAGTCAGCTGGCTTCCAGGCAGAAAAGTCATGGTAGAAAGCCACTGCAGAGGAAAACTGCTCAACTTGTGCTATCTGAGAAGCACAAAGTAGGGGAAGAGCCAGAGAGGGTAGAACTGGGGAGCAGATATATAATCCCCAAGGTCACATCCCCATGGCCCACCAGAAACAATGAGATGTGTGCTTTTTTAATCTCTGAGCATCTCTCAAGCCAATTAGGTTCGCAGGTTTAACTATCACAATAGGCTGTTTCCTCAGTTTCCCAGACTTCTTTTAGTGTTACATTACTTTCTTACATTTCGATTGTTTCAAAATTCCTCATCTATGAAAAGTATTTATGAACATAGTTAGGCAACTGAATTAATGTTATACCTGAACTCCTCAGTTTCATCCAGGTCAGACAACACAGAAATAGCACATGACTCCATTTTATTTTAGAGATTATAAAATCTCAGAAAAATGCACAAAGGATTTAAACTCAGAAAACTTAATGATGGTAAATGTACAAGTATATGAAAAGCTTTATACTTTAAATTGTTGCAACAATTTCTAGCTTTCATAGAAAATAATCATTTTAAAATACAGTTTACAAATGAGACACCTGTCCAGCCCAAGCAGAAACCACAAATATAGCAAAGGAAGGCTTCACAGGCTGTGTGGCCCCTAGGTGGGATGTATTGATAGATATATAGTTATTTTCTAACACAGGAAAAGATGAAGACTTCAAGAAAAATTCAGGCCTCCCTAGTCGTTCACAATGAGAAGAAATTAAGGATAATCATGAAGTTGTTCACTGTGCATAAAGTACTTTGGTTGAGGCTGCCCGGAATATAGAGTTGGGGTTTTCGAACACTGCTTTTCCCTCCTGGGCATCTTTCTTCCATTCTTCATGCTTCCTTTTTCTTTTTTCTTTTTTTCATTTTACCTTCAGGAGGCAAAGATGTCCCAATATGCAGCAAATTTTCCTTAAAAGATACAATCCACTGGGCTTCACCATCTTCAGTTGTCTTGTTTATAGTAACTGTCATGTTGTTGCTTTATTTTGTTGCTAGGATTAAGAAATGCTTTGTAAAGTGAGGTGAAGTAGGATTTGCATTTAAGAATCAAGGTTTCATCAGGTGTGTTGGCAAATGCCTATAATCACAGTACTCAGGAGGTTGAGGCAGGAAAATCACAGCCTGGGCTTTATAGTGAGTTCAAGGCCCACCTGAACCACATAGCAAGTGTCTGTCTCAAAAGTACCAAAAAAGAAAGGAGAAGAAAAAGAAAAAGAATCAATTTTTCATAGCCCTTGGAGTCACAAAATGTGGAACACAGTAGCTTCTTCCAAGATTAATGACAATTCAACACAGCTCCAGTGTTGTATTTCATAGGCTTCAGTTTTTGCTTAGTGATAAATCATGTTTTATAAGTGAAAGTTTGATCTTAATTTTCCACATTGTCATATACACATTATTGAGTTCTATTATTTAAAAAACAGTTTGAAAAGGAGAGAGAACAGAACCATAAATGTTTCTGTGTCCATCTTCCAATTTTTACAATTGAAAAATTCATGGTCCAGGACTTCAGAAGTGACAAAATATAGTTATCATCTGAAAATAAAACACTTATTATTTAGGGATATTCAGTAAATAATGCTAGCAGAAGTATGATGGTACACACTTATAATCCTGGAAGGTGAGGCAGGAGGGTCACAAGCTCAAGCTTAGTCTTGACAAATTAATAATTTAGCAAGAGACTGACTCAATACTAAAAACAGAGCAATAAATCAAAAAAAGACCTGAGGATGTTGTTCAATACAAAGGCGCTGGATTCATTTGCCAGTACTGTAAAAACAAAAAACAAAAACACTGATGCTAACTGATGCAAATATTTATGTGTGGAGGTAAAAAGTTTTCTTATCAGGAAAATAGCTCCAAGGTCAGATAGGATATGCAAAGAATGTCTTGGGAGAAAAGACATGAGGAAGTAGAAACAGAATAATCAAAGGTAAGAGAGGTACTTGTCATTTTCCTTCAAGAATTTCCCAGAGTGGAGGGCACTCTCTGAGGGTGCTGCAGTCTTTCGTACACTTAAGTAATTCCTACCCTTTTGATAAATACATGTGCATAAATTAATTCAGTGGGGCCAGAAAACTAGGCTGATGATCTTTCTTGTAAAACCACTGTGGAAACTAGTGTGGTGATTCCTCAGTAAACTAGGATTAGAGGTCCCATTCATTCAGCTATTCCCCTTGTGAGTATTTCTCCAGAAGAATGGAAAACATCATAGCATAGCAATACATGTGTACCCATGTTTATAGCAGCACAATTTGTCATAGTTAAATCTTGGAAACACCCAAATGCCTATCAATGGAGAAATGGATAAAAAAGTTGTGGTATTTTTATAAAATGATGTATTACTCAGCTATAAAGAAAGATAAACATGACTTTTATAGGTAAATGGATGCAACTAGAGAGCATATTTATAAGTAAAATAAATCAGACCCGCATGTATAAACACAGTATTGTCTCCCCAGGGTAAGAAACTGAAAGAGCAAACAAAATCTGAAAGAACAATAGGTATTATGAAAAGAAAAGAAATTTCTCAAAAGGAAAGAACAAGTGGGATGAGAAAAAGGAGAAAAAAAAGAAAGAATGAAGGGAAATATATATATATATATGTATATACATATATATATAATGATAGCTAAGTAATTGTACTACTAATTTCTGTTAGTTTATTGAAACAGTTAATTTCCAACAGTTCAACAGTTATTGAACAGTTAATTTTGAACAGTTCAACAGTTATTGAACAGTTAATTTTAAAACAGTTAACTTTTTTTCTTAAAATTTTTTGATCCATTTTTCATGCTTATATCTGGTAATCTGAACAACTACTTTGAAATGGCAATATACAAAATAACAACCATTGTTGATTTCCTATCATCTTGTTTTGAAATTCTGCATCATTTTAATGATTTTTAAATTTTTATTCTTTTTAAAATACAAAATATGTTTATTAGAGGTAACATTGGAACATAGGCACTAAATTACTTCACAATTAAGAACTGGAGTCTGGTGTCCAAGGAGAAATCCCTGTTTAGAAGCTTTAGGAATTAGTCCATGAATATGGTAAACAATGACAGAATCACAGAATAAGGATTCTCTCTGGGACAGGTGTGAAACTTTTATCTTAATTATTTTTCTCTCCCAATATTTGTTCAACTGGAATTTGGGAAAGTTTGAAAAAAATTAAAGATATTTTAATCTGACTTCTTTCATATAGTATTACTATTTTTCCTTTGAATACTGCACTTGAGGATTGAATATTGTTTATAAAACTCTAAGTTGCTGTATTTTTGCATTCATTTAATGGAACCATATGGTAATAATATACAATTTTCTTTATTGTATGATAGTTTGCTTCACTTTTACATAGTTAATGTACTGGACTTGTAGAATTTTTTGTTTGATTTCTCACTGATATGGATAAGAACATGAAGGCCATCTTCAATGTTATAAGACTCTGCAACTAGAACTTTTCAGAGTGCTTCCTCAAAAAACTAGCTTGCCACATGCTGGACTGAAACTAGATCCATGTCTATCACCATGCACTAAATTAAAGTCAAAATAGCTTAAAGATTTAAATATTAAAACAGAAATATTAAATCTACTGGAAGAGAAAATAGGTAGAAATCTTGAAGACATAGGGGTAAACAAAGAGTTCCGGAAGAAATGGGAAATATTTCAAAGAATCAACAACTGGGATCTCATCTTACTGAAAAGCTTTTGCACATCTAAAGAAATCATCAATAGAGTAAAAAGAAAATCCGCAAACTGGGAAAAAATTTTAGCCAACCACCCCTCAGACAAAGGACTTCTATCTCAAACATACAAAGAATTTTTAAAAATCAGGCCCTCCAAATTCAAAGAGCCAATACAAAAATGGACATCTGAGATGAATATACACTTTTCAGATAAAACAAAAAAAAAGAATGGTAAATAAATATATGGAGAAATGTTCAACATTATTTGAGATGTTGAAGAAATATGTTCTCAAATGTTGAACATCATTTGAGAAATACAAATTAAAACAACACTAAGATTTCATCTTACTCCTGAAGAAATGGCTATCATCAAGACCTCAACCAACAGCAAATGCTGGAGGGGCTGTGGGGAAACAGAAACCCTTCTGCTCTGTTGGTGTGAGTGTAGACTGGTGCAACTACTGTGGAAATCGGTGTGGAGATTCCTCAGTAAACTAGGATTAGAGGTCCCATTCAACCAAGCTATTCCTCTTCTGGGTATTTTTCCAGAAGAACTAAAAACATACCACAGCAATATATGTGCACCCATGTTTATAGCAGCACAATTTGTAATAGATAATTTGTAGAAACAACCCAAATGCCCAGCAACTGAGGAATGGATAAAAAAGCTGTGGCATTTTTATATAATGAAATATTACTGTTATAAAGAAAGATAAACTCGAGGATATTATAGGTAAATTGTTGCCACTAGGGGCCATACTCTTAAGTGAAATATGTCTCACATGTGTAAACATTGTATTATCTCCCTAATATAAGAACTTAAAAGAGTAAATGAAATCTAAAAGGTACAGTAGGTAGTGAGAAAGGGAAAGAAATTGTTCAAAAGGAAAGAATAACTGGGATGAGGGAAAGAGGAAATAAAGAAGCAAGAAAAAAATGTATATTTATATATATACACAAGATGGTTGGGATAATTGTACTTTTAATTTCTACTGCTGGAGGCCGGCCGCTGGCGCTAGGGAAGCCGCATGGCAGGGAGTGCCTGCCTTTAGGCCAGCCGGGAGCCTCACAGGTGCACGGGAGGAGATACGCCGGCACCTGGGAAGTTGTGCAGCTGGGCATGCTGGCGCGTGCTGGCCCTCAACCCAACCACGACTGTGTGGTCGAGAACATCACGGTGTAGAGAAGCAATGACACAACTAGGCTGACACGCGTCGGCTGTGAAGGCCTGGCCAGGGACGTGCGTGAATTATCCCAGCATGGAGAAACACCTGGGATACATGCCATACAACAGGTCACTCTTGCCCCTGCTGTTGAGAACCAGAAAAGTCCAGAGTCAGCGGAGGAGCAGCTGCTGAACAAGGACTTGGAGAACATGAGAATACAGACTATGCCCAAAGACTCAGACGTCTAGTTGACTGGGGTCACAAGAGCTGTTCGGAAGCTGGAAACCAGGAGGACCTTGTGCAATACCTGGGGAGACCCCCTGGAAGCCATTCTTCTCCTGACAGTAAAGGCTGTGGTGGAGGAGTGCATGGAGCCCTGGAGAGGTCTGCACTGAGACTCCCGCTGCCTGTGCTGACGGTTGGGGAGAGGACACTAAGTGGCTGTGGGGTCCCAATGCGATGGGAGGCTGGAGAGAAAAAGCTACAAAAAATGGCTTTCCCCCCAGATGGCTCACTTGAGATATTAGTAAGAATTGCCTCGTCGGTATTTTATAGCCATGGAGAGGAGGTTGTCAAGGAGAGAAAACAAAGAGACTGAGAAAAAGCAGCTGCTTTTGCTGCAGCACTAAGAGAAACAGACCCTAAGTCTGATTCTCGGGGCCCCAAGAAGAACTTGACCATTACATTTATCTTCTACTACTGTTAAAAGCCAGGCCACCTCAAGAGGAACTGCCCTAAAAAGCCCCCTGGGCCATGACTTGAATGCAAAGGTGACCACTGGAGATCAGTCCGCCCTCTGAAGGTGAGGCCCCAGAGCTCAGACCCATCCTACCAGTTAGTCCAACAGAAATGAGGGGGCCCAGGGCATACCCTGCCTTCTCCCTCTGGCCAGACTGTCATCTTCATGGAGGAGCCCTGGGTAATCCTGACTATAGAGGAAAAAGAAAATAGCCTGTTACTAGACACAGGTGCAAGTCTCTTGGTCCTGCTTTTCAATCCTGGCCTTCCTTCCAGCCATCACACCTCAGTGAAAGGAGTCACTGGTGAGGAGGTAATATGCTATTTTTCACAACCCTTAGGCTGTAACTACTTGTTAGGTCTTTCTTGCATATCTCTGTCTTCCTGAGAAACCACTTTGAAGATACCATCATGTATTGTAGCAGCCACTGATATTTTCCTACTAATCTGTCCATAACTCTGTAGTGTTTGTAATTTTCCTATGTTAGTTCATAAATGGATGCATGTTTATTACTATGTGTTTCCTACAACAACCATTAAGAATAGTCAATGATTATTCAATTGGTCACTCATATATAGCTCTATTTATTTTCTTTAGAAACCACTTTGAAGATACCAAAGTATAGTAAAACAACCATCGATAATCTCCTACCACTTTTGTCTGTAACTCACTATTATTTGTCTAATTGTTTTCCGGAGAAACTATCTTGTAGATAACAATATGTAAAACAACAATGATTGATAATTTCCTACCACTTTGTCTATAATTTGGTAAGACCCCCCATTACTATGTTATCCTTCTTTTACTGTTTAAAATAATAAAAAGGAAGCAGTAGAAATTTGATATTTAATTGTTATTTGATATTTAATTTTTTGATAATTCTTGCATGTCTGTAATTGTTTATTTGAGTAACCAATATGAAGATAACAGTATGTAATGCAACAATTACTGTCAATTTTTTTCACCTTGTCTGAAACTCTGTATTGTTTATATTTTTATGTTGTTTTTGTTTATGTCTGTGTGTTAATTTTTATTTTTTTAACCTCTAAAAATTAAAATAAAAAATGCTTTCTCAATTTTGAATCCCATGCATAGTAATTTGTTGAATGATTTTGCCCTGTTGTGATATTAGCTCCCTCAGGGTGAGGATTAGGCCAATGTTTCTCATAGCAGAATCTCCAGTGCCCCTTATAATTCCTGACAAACCAGAATCCCCAACTTAAACACGACCTATGGGGATCACCTGACCAGTGATCCTCTACTCATGAAATCTACAACAAGATGAAATAGAGAAAAATGTAAATTATTTATTCCCAGGTGGAAAGTAACATCAAATTTATTATGTTTTAATGTGATGAAATGGATCTATGACTCTCACCCTACAACACCCATATCCATAGCAGTAGTAAGAAGTTACCAAAACAAAATAGCATTGGCTGGTACTGTGAAACAGCCCAATCCGGGCTGTTTTCTAAGCTGTTTAAATGTTAGTTCAATTAAATACTCAAAGAGCACCTTGGAAAAGGTATAATTACCACATAGCGTAGATGAAAAACTTCTGTAGTTCACAGGGAACAAATTTATTTCCAAGTTGACAAACAGCATAACCAGGTCTTCTGTATCTATTTCCAGAATATTTTTGCAACGTGGAGTGTGTTTTCCTTACTGCACTGAAGTCACGAATAGGATGAGTGCTTTCAAAATATCCCAGATATGATATCAGTGCAGAGCCCACAAATTAGAAAAGAATGATGTCTTCATCTCTTTCAGTTTTAGGCTACTGAGTTCCTTTTGAGAAATCTGTAGATTTATTTATAAGTATTTATTAAAATGAAGTAATAAGAAGTATATTAACTGAAGTCAAGAATATCCATTAATTTCAGTACTGTAAATAATAATGGAAAGTTGGAATCACACCAATCTACAATTGAATTATATTAATATTAGAATTCATATATCAAAGAACAAGACATCATGCTTATGTTTTCTATGACTACATTTGAAACCAAGATAGTGTAATAGCATCTTTCTAAATGAAAAAAAAAAAAAAAAGACAATGTATATTACAAAAATTTGATTGAATGCCAGAATAAAAACATGTACAGGGCAGGGAATATAGCTCAGTGGCAGAAGCACCTGTCTGGCAAGTACAAGGTCCTGAGTTTGATTCCCAGTACCAAAAAAAAAGTGCATATGTGTCTATGTGTGTATGTATATAATTTTTTAAAAACAAAAATATATTTTAATATATGCTTTACACTTATTTTTGGTTTGAGAAACTCATGTCTGCCTTAGAAACTTTTTTTTTTGTTTTTGATGGGACAAAATACCCAACACCTGCAACTTATAGGAGGAGAAATTTATTTGGCTCACAGTTTTCATCCACGGCGGGCTAGCTTTAAGTCAGAAACAGGATGGCAAGGGTTCTGTGCAGGAAAGAATATGCCCAACCCATAGCAGACAGGGAGCAGACAGAGAAAGGACTCAGGGACAAGAACACACTCTTCCAGGTCCTGCCCCTCTGTGACCCACCTCCACCCAGGTCCAACCTTCTGACTAACTGCACATTCATATACTGAACTCACTAGTGAAAGAATCCACTGATACATAAAGAAACCCCATAATCCAATCACCTTCCCGAAGCCCACCTCTGAACTCATGAGACTTTTGGGGAATATTCTAGATCTAAACCATAACACAGTGGTGTTTATATTTTCACAGTTTTGTTCTCCAAATTTTCTGAGTATGTATTTCCTTTGTAAAAGAAAAGTTGGTCTTAATGGAAAGGAAATTAGAGGCAAGAAGTTCAGCCACTTGGAAGAACTTAGCTGCAAGCACACATCTGCCTTGTTAAAATAGCAAGGGTTGTGGATTTCTATAGGAACACGGCCACAACTGCTGCACATGGCATTCACAGACTTTATAGTCATCACAGACTCTGATGCCAACCTTCTCTTAGGTGTTTCTTGCAATTTTTGCTTCATCCAAAAGTACTAGTTATTCCTGTGGAACATGTTATGACTTCTCTGGTGTGCTCTTTCCTACTGTAGCAAGTTTCCACACACTATTGCTCCTCTTGGATTTCCCAGTGATCACATCTCACTGAAGTCTTCCTCAAGAACCCCTGCTGAGGTTTGACCTTGACTCAATCTAAAGGCTGGGCCTCCCAGAGCCTGCTCTGACCAGCACACAATGCCTCAGTGCTTCCCTCTCCTGTGAAGCTATTCTGTCTGCTCCACATATCCTAACAAGTGTACCTTAAAGAAGAGCACCAGCCACAAAACAGCATATTGCGTGCCTCTGGCTCGTCTCCATATTCTTAGGTGGTTCAAGTGTGCCATGGGGAATGAGAAGAAGTCTTCTGCATTGTATTTTAGACTTCTTCTTTCTACTATGGCTTCTCTATTCCTGGAGAATCTAGGGGAGATGACAAGATAAGGATGGGTGCTTAGTAAACCATTGTTTCCAGATTGTTTCAGGATAGGCAGAGCACACAGCTTTGAACAATGTGCCAAAATCTTCCAATCATCCTGAGTGGAGCACTCTAGAGACAGTGAAAGGTCTCCAAGTATGTTTCATCATAGCACATTAGCAATGAGTTTATACAGATTAACTACCCGCATGTGCTTGGGAGCAGACGTAAGATAAAAGCTGAGAAAACAGAGGGAAGGTCAGGTCATTGTTCAGGATCAGCAGCCCAGAGATCCTCATAAAATGGCACCAAAACATTTTTCTCCCTAGGCAGTCCCTCAGAATGTCACCAGATAGTCTAGCATTCAAAGTCAGAAGGATCCCAGGATAGTCAAACATGCCTGCAGTATCAGGAATTTTTGTCCTGATTGAAAGAGCAAACATAGATTTCTATTTCTCTATTGAGACACTCCTGGTGGCCCCATATTTTCTGCTCGCTTTATTCCATCTGTCTCTCTGTCTCTCTCTGTCTCTTTCTGTCTCTCTGTCTCTCTCTCTATCTCTGTCTCTCTCTATTTCTCTGTCTCTATCTCTGTCTCTATCTCTCTCTGTCTCTGTCTTTTCTCTGTCTTTCTCTGTATCTCTGTCTCTCTCTGTTTCTCTCTCTGTCTCTGTCTCTGTTTCTCTCTGTCTTTCTGTCTCTCTCTCTCTCTCTCTCTCTCTCTCTCTCTCTCTCTCTCTGTCTCTCTGGTGTGTGTGCATGTGTGAATGTGTGTGGGGGGATACTGGGGATTGAACCTAGCTCCTTATATATGCTGAACAAGTATTCTACCATTAGGCTGCATCCCCAAGTTTTCTTTGATTTTTTTTCAAAAAATAAATAAAACTTCAGGTAAAAAGTTGCCTTTTTTAAGACCTCTAAGATACCTCACATTAAAACAATAGAATTATGCTCACAGAATAACTTCTGATTTACTCTATTTTTCTGAATATTCACAAGTCTATCATTGAACTCTATATTTTTAATCTTTCTGTCTTTAAGATGGCTAATCCAGGTTTAACTTTTCCTGCACACTTATTTTTGAAAGGGGGCAAAACAGGCCTTCTGAGAGCAGTGCAGAGAAGATGCAATAGGCATACTGGAGGTGGCTGTTAATTTTAAAAAGTTTTGATGTTCTGATTGTTTCTGCTTTGTTGGTTACATTACAGTACAACACCCTGAAATAGAGCATCATTCCAAGGAAACACCAAAAGAAAACATGACCAAATCTTTCCTGGTACTCTGCTCACTTTTGGTCTTCATCATGAAACATCCTGCATTACCTTTCAGTGAGTAAAGTGGCTGGTCCTGGCAGGCACATAAGGTTGATTAATGAGCCAAATATCACAATTAAAAGTTCTAGCACTTCCTGTCTCTATCCCCTATTGGCTATCAACTCTGACTCTTCTCAAGTACAGGTTGATTAGAGTTTGTCAAAACAATAATTTGATGCCCTATGCTGGCAATCTTTATGAGGTGATTTTGCATTGATATAGTCTCTTCTGCCCATTCACAGTAGAGGCAGTGTGTGTGTGTGTGTGTGTGTGTGTGTGTGTGTGTGAGTGTGTATGGGTGCTGAGAGGTCTCACTATGGTCTCACTATGTAGCCCAGGCTGACCTCAAACTTACATTGATCCTCCTGCTGGGATTACTGGCATGCCCCACCATGCCAGACTCTTCAATCAAGAAAATAAATGAATACATGTACAAATGAAACAGTGCTTTCACTATGGCAGGATTCCTTGGTTATAAGTTAGAATTCTTTTATTCTGACAAAACATTAAATTATAATTCTCCAGAAATTAGATTCTGTAACCATTTTCACATATTCTCTAATTTCAGGCCCTCGAGAATGGTGGCCGCCACATGGAGCTATTCAAGTATCTTGCAGTACACTTCCCAGTCTTGAAACTCTAATCTGCATTTGTTTTATTTCTGATTGTTACTTTGGAACTTGACTGTGGCAATAACATCAATAACATGCCTCAAGACCTGGTTCCAGAGCAGCGGAGCTGAGAAAAGGGCGGCTAGACCTGCCCCGCCGTATGAATTCGCCCGTGGGAGCTCGCTGTGGTTCCGTAGCCAAGGTATCGCTGACCTTAGGGATTAGGATGAACAGCGGAGGCGCTTTCGGTTCAGGTTTAGGCTTTGGCTTTACCCCGACGGAGGTAATTCAGATGAGGAATTTTTCGTCCGTGGTGACCAGGGAGCAGATGTGAAAGCTTTTTCCCTTCCTAGGACAAATCGAGGAGCTGCGGCTCTACCTGCGCCTCCCGAAACTTTTCTATACTTCCTCATCATTTGGGCGAAGACATTTTCCAGCCAGGCAGAAAGAATCTGATCGTTTGACCTCATTTGGTCAAATCTGACTACCCAAATTACAGGTTGCTGTTCAACCAGAAAAATGGACCCTTGGGACAGCAGTCCACCTCGTGCTTTTTCCTCCAAAGTGTTAAGTTTCGTGAGCCATCAAGTGTTGGTTTGGTCCAGTATCTAACTAATACGGTTTTTACTGACAGAACTCTGACAGTTGTTCCCTGTGCAGAAGGTAAAATCCCAGAGGAGTCCAAAGCCCTCCTTATCGGCTCTTGCTCCAACCATGAGGAGTCTAATGCCTGGTGCAGGACTGCTTCCCATACCAACCCCACACCCCTTGGCTACACCTGGTGCGTCACTGAGCAGTTTGGGAGCTACACCAGCAGCAGCACTAGATCCCAACATTGCAACAGTGGGAGAGATACCACAACCACCACTCATGGGAAATGCAGATCTTTCCAAAATCAATGAAACTGGGAGAACATTCTTTGTTGGAAACTTGAATTCCCAGATAAGAACAGCTGATCAACTAATTGAATTTTTTAAACAAATTGGAGAAGTGAAGTTTGTGCAGATGGCAAAACTTGGTTTGCTTTTGTGGAATTTGCAGACCAAAATTCTGTACCAAAGACCCTTGCTTTTAATGGAGTTGTGTTTGGAGACAGGCCACTGAAAATAAACCACTCCAACAATGCAATAGTAAAACCTGCTGAGATGACACCTTAGGCTACAGCTAAAGAATTAGAAGAAGTAATGAAACCAGTATGAGAAGCTCCATCATTTATCTCAGCAGCCATTGAACAAGAGTCTGGAAAGAGCAATGAAAGAAAGGTGGTCAATCTCATTCCCACACTCGCTCAAAGTCCAGGTCTAGCTCATTCTAGAAGGAAAAGATCATAGTCAAAACAGAGGAGTAGATCCCATAACAGATTACGTTTGAGATAGAAGGACAGATGTAGATCCAAGAGCCCACATAGAAAGCACTCCAAATTGAGGGAGAGACAAAAATCAAGGAGTTATTCATGTTCACAGGACAAGAGAAAAGATACTTGGGAAAAGATGAAGGAAAAGGAGAGTAAAAGAGAAAGATAGAGAAAAGGAAAGGGAAAAAGAGAGAGAGGGAAAAGGAACAGGAAAAAGAAAAGGTGGGGCTGGGGATTTAGCTCAGCAGCAAAGTGCCTGCCTGGCAAGCGCAAGGTCATGAGTTCGGTTCCTGGTACTGGAGAAAAACCAAAAAAAAGACAAAAAAAAAAAAAAGGAGAAAGAAAAGGAATGGGGCAAAAAAAACGGGACAAAGAATTTAAAAAGACTGGACAAGGATAAGGACAAGGACAAGACAGGGACAGAGAGAGAGAGAGCTGGAAAAAGAGCATGAAAAGGAGTGAGACAGAGAAGGAAAAGGAACAGGACAAAGAAAAGGAATGAGAAAAGGACAGATCCAAAAAGATAGATGAGAAAAGAAAGAAGGATAAAAAGCCCAGACCAGCACCCAGGAGTTACAATGCCTCAAGAAGATCATGTAGTTCCAGCAGGAGGAGAAGCCAGAGCTCTTCCAGGTCACCAAGAACATCAAAAACCATAAAAAGGAAATCTTCCAGGTCTCCACCCCCTAGGAGCAGAAATAAGAAGGATAGAAAAAGAGAAAAAAAAAAGGAACCACATCAGTGAAGGAAAAGAAAGACAGTGTTCAACTTCCACAAGAGTTCTAATGATAGAGATGGGAAGGAGAGATTGGAGAAAAACACTGCTTCAGTTAAAGAGAAGGAGCACAATGAAGAACAAGATTCAAGTGTATGCAAAGAAGTAGATAGTAAAGATATGCCAAGGACTGAAGAAAATAAAGTGCAGCAAAATGGAAATTGTCAGCCAAATGAAGAAAACCTCTCTACCAAAACTGAAGTAGCATAGGTCCAACTAATGCACCTCTATGCCAACACTGGAATAAAATCCAAAGCTTTTAATTCTCTCAACAAGATGTAAAACACGGAAGAGATCTAACTGGGCATAAAGATAGGTGCACCAGTCGTCAGGTGATGTTGTAGACATCTTGTTACTGAGTAAGGAGATAAACGCTTCATCTTCTAAAATCTGTGCATTTCCATGGTGGCTGACACACTTACCATGTGGTGGGTTAGTGTTTCCCAAGAACCACTGCAAATAAATTAGACATTAGTCATCTAAATTTTGCAAGCCCTAAAACCTGGAGATAAGCATTGGTGGCTCTTTAAAAAGTGCTAGTTACTGAATTTTGTATTACTTCACATTTTTAAAAGAAAATTTCATTATACACAATTTGATGATGTGCTTGAAATTGGTGCAAATATATACATACCATTGTAAGTCAAAGGATGTAAGAAGTTTTAACATTTACTTCACAGGATTTACAGTGATTGTATTAAATTCTCACTATTGTGTTTTCTTTTTGCTCACTGTTTAGGACAGCAGTTTTTCTTTAAAATAGTTTTACAGATTAAAATTGCTTAAATAAGTGGATTATAAAACAACTGACAATGCATGCTACTGTTCTCTTTCAAAAGGAAAAGCAACTGTGTTGAATACTAATAGTAATGTATTAGTATTCAGTGTTTAGAATCATTGGGTCTACCCACAAAGTAAGCATTTTGGAAACTTTCTTGACATTTCCAGCCTTACTATGAATATTGCGGTGTGTTTTGTCAGCTATAGGTGGCAAAGACGCCCTTATAAAAAAGAAACTGGTTTCAAACTAGGCACAAGGTGAAGCTTTAATGCCTTCTACAATGTGGTATGCTGTTGTCTAGAGTTTTATATGTGCTAGTCATTCTCAGTTCACATAGAATCTAGATGGATATTCAAACCCATAGATAAGTGTGTAAGTGCTATGTCAGAAGAGCTTCTTACTTAGTTCAAGTATGAAAAGGAAGTCCTGTTTTCAAGACTGACTTCAGAGTTTAAAACAATGCAGTGTTGGGGCCATCAATTTTATACTGTGACAATTGAAAATAAATGTGTTCTTTTCTCTTCAAATTAAAGGAAACCTTTTAGTTGACTACATGGAATGGCCTAAATATTGCCTCTCAATCAACTCAGAAGCATTGTATAGAAATCATACTTTAAGTGAGGATTAAGCATATAAAGGTGGTGTTTTATGTTTTAAGAATATGTTTACTTGAGTTTCATATACAGATCATCTATCACCAAGTTTATGCTTCGCAGAAAGTATGCAAGGAGTAAAATGACAACATTGCTAATATTTTCCCCGAAATTATAATGGGTAATTTCTGAGTTTTCTCATTATTACTTCCAAAAAAGTGATATTTTAAATTAGCATATTATTAAAAATCAAGTATAATTGTTTTAATGCAATCTAATGCAATCAAATTGCCTTACCTCATGGGAAGAGTTACTTTTGTAGATTATAAAAACTGAGTAGCACATTAGTTACTTGGTTTGTACTTGAGTTTTCTTCAAATGTTAAAACAGTTGACACTTAAGTATTTCGTGGAGAATGGGAAAAGTTGCTCCTTTTGCAAGTAATGAAGTCTGGTTTGATAATGAAGCTTACTGTCCAAGACCTTGAAAGCTTGGGCAAGCACCAGAGAGAAGTACTAAAAAACCCCATCAGATCTGTGGAGAAACTCCAGAAGAGGTGATATAGGACTTCCATATCCACAGAGAGTGGTTCAGTTGCCCGAGATTGTATGGGACCAGTCTACCAACAGCCTTGGGAACTTGGAAAGAGTTTAAAAATCATAAAAGACATACTAGGAGAATTCAGTTAGTTTTTGATAAAGGTTTACCTGCTAGACCAAAAGCCCCATGAGCCCTAAGAAGAACAGAAAGTCCCTTTCATACTCTGTGCTGCCTCTGAGTGATGGACTGGAGGGCTCCCACAGCTGGCCACACATGATAAGAGGCTGTCTGTGTAATGACACCAAACCAGAAACATTTAACCAGCTGTGGACCTCGGAAGAGCAGAAAAAACTCAAACAGCTACTCCTGATATCCCGTTCTGAGAAAGTGGAATCTCGACCCTGGCAGAAGATGGCAGATGAACTTGGCAACAGGACAGCCAAACAGGTTGCAAGCCGAGTACAGAAGTATTTCACAAAGCTAACAAAAGCCAGCATCCCAGTTCCAGGCAGAATGCCAGACCTGTATATATACTCCAAAAAGTCTTCCACAAGCAGACAGCAGCATCCCCTTCATAAGCATCTCTTTAAACCTTCCACTTTCATGACTTCACACAAACCACCAGTGTACATGGACGAGGATGACGACCGGTCCTATTTTCACAGCCACATGAACACCATTGCTGTAGAGGTGTCACATGAAGAAATTGTTCCAATCATGTATAGGGATTTATCTGAATATAAAGAACTATTACAATTTTAAAAGTTGTAGAAGCAGAAGCTTCAGCAAATGCAAGCTGAAAGTGGATTTGTACAACATGCGGGCTTCAAGTGTGATAACTGTGGCATGGAGCCTATCCAGGGTGTTTGGTGGCACTGCCAGAATTGTCCTCCAGAGATGTCTCTGGATTTCTGTGATTCTTGTTCTGACTGCCTGCGTGAAACAGATATTCACAAGGAAGACCACCAACTAGAGCCTATGGATAGGTCTGACACTTTCTTAGAGACTACTACGTGTCCCAGGGCACCAGTTCTAATTACCTTGACCCAAACTACTTCCCCGTGAACAGATGACATGGCAGAGCATGTCCCTCACTAGTCCTCTTCGACACATAGCAATGGTATCATTGTTGATCATGTGCACTGTTTGGAAATGTCCTCTGCTTTCCCTGGATGACACTCACAGCATGAGCACTTCTGAAGTGTCCTCTTCCAGCCCAACTCCTCCCCATATGGATCTCCATCCCTGTTCAGCAGCGGAGCATCCCGGTGAGCAGAGGGTTCCCTGTGGAAGCTCCCTGCTGCCTGCAGCCTGAGGGTGCTGATCTGAGTGGGCAAGACTGAAGTGAGAGTACACATTCATGTGATAGTAAATCCCAGAGGTTGCAGAGAACTTGGTTATAACTATGATAACAAGAACAAAAAGTATTTATATTCAAACACTTTAGTAGCGTTCAGTTTTGTGAAAATAGTTTTTAGCACAGAAACAGACATCTTTAGACAAATTTAACCAGTGATGATGTTTGCTTCTAGGATCTATATATTCTAAAAGAGCTCCATATACTCTAAAAGAGCTCAATGTCCAGTGGTGGTCATTGATGGCCTTTAGTAAATTGGAGCTGCTTTACCGTATTGATACCTAATCTCTTTTAACCACAATGAACTGTCCTTGTTATCAACAGCAAAACACTATAGGAGGCAACTGTGGCATTGGTTCATAATCAGCTCATAGTGTGTGAATGTTATAAAATTGTCACTCAGATATATTTTTTAAATGTAATGTTGTTATGGTTGATACATTGTGTCAACTTGGGGAGTTTAGATGTTTGGCTAAGTGACTCAGCAGGGAGCCAGGGTGCTTACTTTGTATACATCCTGAGCCTGTGGAAGAGGAGCACATGGAGATTGTGAGAGCTACATGCCCCTTAGGTCGGGGTAGCCTGTTTACAATGTAAGGCAGGGAAAGAAGCTGCTTGGTGCCATTCTGCCCTTTTGCTCTGGCTGCTTTGCTGTTCGGCTGCCATTCCCCCCTTTGCTTTTGTTGTTTTGGTATCTTCTGCCTCGGAGCCAGCCAAGTATGGACTGAATCCTCCACAAACTGTAAGCTAAATAAACCTTTCTTTCCTTAATTTGGGGCTTTGGGTATTTTGTTTCAGCAACGAGAGAAAAGTAACCAAGACAAATGTTGTATAAGTTGATCATATGATGTGTACGAACTATGGTGAAAAGTGCCAGTGGTAGTAACTGTGTAAAGTCTCTAATTCACAACATTATTTATTCCTTTAAAATACACAGACTTATGCCTCTGTATTTTGAGTTGTCCATACAACTCATCAAAGAAAACTGCTTAATATAAAAATCATATATATGGTAATAATTTCTCTCTTTTGTAGTCTGAACAGGGTCCTTAAAAGATTGTATTTGTATTACTATTTAAACAAGTGTTTAAATTTAGTCTGCACAGTGAACAAGAGTTTACATGCATTTTTTTATACTGCTGGATTTTGTTGTGCATCATTTACAACATTTTGTATGTTTCTTCTTATCTGCGTATACAGTGTGTTCTTGAGTAATGTTCCTTTGTCAAGAGAACTGTGAGAAATAAACTCTGTGGATACTGTCTGTTTATATTTTTAAAAAGATAATGAAGCTGCTTAATCATCTTCGTGTGTTCAAAATTACTGTGTGTTTGGTTTTTTCCCTTTTTTGTCACTGTGTACATTAGAAGTTTCCAAAAGGCTTTACTACGTAAAGTATAGATGGTCATTTTAATCATTCAACCACATATGGTTGGCTGGTGAACAGCTTATTCTGATACAGTAATGCTTGGGTGCGCACAGAAAGATTGTGAAGGAGTGTGTGTCTTGCATCAGCAGTTGTCTTATTTATGATATGTAAGTAGAATAGAGCAAATGTTTGAATCTTTGTTAGTTTTAGTATCATTTCTCTAATAAAGCTAAGTATTTTAGAGGAAAGTATTTGTTTATGCATTTCAAAAAAGCACCTTAGTTTTCCCTCTATGCTTATTTCAGTTGTCATAGACATTGTTTTGACTTGGGGAGTTTGTGATTGTGCGGTATCTATAAAACAGTCATTAAAGTTTGTTTTCTTCTAGTCTGGACACTGAAATTTTTTAAGGTTAGAAATTATTTAATTTGATTCCTGCTGCTAATTATTTTTTTCCTGATAATACTTTTTGAGTTTTAAAATAATTACATTGATTGAAAAGGTAATTTATAAACTCTTGAGAATTAGTAAAAATGCAAGGAATCTGGAGGATGTGACATTAGACTACTGTGTGGGATCTGACATTTTCCTACAGGGAAACAGGGCTTCCTCAGCTCCATAGAGGGGTCCTTGAGAGGGACAGAGAGAAAGGAGGAAGTGGGACAGGGAACACAGTTTTCTGTTTGTTCACTTAGAGTTACTGTGTTTCTGTTTATTGTTTTCTTTTGAGGTATTTTGTTTTTTCATCAAAACTCTTCCCTTTTCATCCCAGATAGATGATGTCAGGAAAATTGAGGTAGGGTGAAGGAGATGGCCCTCACACACTTGATACATTCTGATGGTCTTTTTAGTTTGCTTTTACAGAGATTATGTTCTGCTCCTTAAACTGCAGCTGCTATTCATCATTTGAGACAAACTTTGTTGGTATTCTTGCTGCTGTTCAGCAGTGTACACTGACCTAGTAGCATAAGATGGTCCTTCATAGGCTAGCCAATCAGTTCCATCTGTGAAAATGTAAATTCTTATTTTCTGTAATTATCTCTTATTATTTTCCATCTAATCTAATTAGCTTATTAGTAGAAAACACTAGTCAGATTGTGACCTTCATAAGTGTCAGAGGGTTAAAAATTGGCATGTTCAATTAAAAACAAAAACTAGTGTTTATAACCAAAAGGGATTTTCTTTCTGATGAAGAAATATTTTTGTGTGATATTAATAATTTTCAGGATTCTCAATCTTCCTATGTATATATTGCTACCCTTGTTTTAAAATAAAATAATCTGATTAAAATTTGCCTTGAAATGAAAATATCATTCACGTTTAAAGATTATAAAATATTGTAGGTTTTAAAGTTTTTTCAGTCTAACACTTATAAAAGTATAGCACACTTAATCATCTTTAGTTGTTGAGTTAGCAACTAAATGAATCCTTTTAGACAGATGCATTAAGTAACATTTCAGTGAGTCATTTGCTGTTTTCATTTTACTTTTAAATTTTTTTACTACTTTCATTTTTAAAAATAGTGTTTGATTATAATGGGCGGGAGTTAAGCCATCCTTAAAAAGATAAAGTACAGTAACCATGTGTTCTGAAGGTGTTTAAATATTTTTTATTTCCTCTACTTTTATCTTTAGCATTTTCTCATGTTTATTAATGTAATCACTTAAATTATTTTATGATTTCAAAAGTTAGTGCTCGTTGTAGAAGGGCTAAATTCTATTTCTGGCAGAAGTGAAGTATAAATGTAATGAAGTAATCTTCTGAAATTAAAAAAAAAGACTTAGTTCCAGGTGGGAGTGTAGGCTGGTACAACCACTGTGGAGATCAGTCTGTAGATTTCTCAGTAAACTAGGATTAGAGGTCCCATTCAACCCAACTCTTCTGGGTATTTTTTCCAGAAGAACTAAGAATATTATACCACAGTGATATATGTGCACCCATGTTCATAACAGCACATATGTAATAGCTAACTCATGGAAGCAACCCAAATGTCCATCAACTGAGGAATGGATAAAAAAGATGTGGTATTTTTATATAATGGAATATTACTCAGCTACAAAGAAAGATAAGGCTTTTATAGGTAAATGGATGCAACTAGAGATCATACTCATAAATTAAATAAATCAGACCTGCACGCTGTCTCACTAGTGTAAGAACTTGAAAGAGTAAATAAAATCTAAAAGATACAATAGATATTGTGAAAGGGAAAGAAACTGCTCCAAATGAAAGAATAACTGGGATGAGGGCAAAGAGAAAAGAAAGAAGGGGAAAATATGTATATGAATACACAAGCTAGCTAAGATAATTGTACTACTAATTTCTATTGCTTTATGAAAAGTAACAGTTAATGTTTAATTGCTTGATCAACCTTCCAGGCCTATATTTGTTTAACTGAGTAATCAATTTGAAGGTAACAATGTGTAATACAACAACCATTGTTAATTTCCTATTACCTTGTCTGAAATTCTGTGTTGCTTTTATTAGGTTTGTTTTGTAAATGTCTGTGTGTTCGTTAATATGTTTTCGTTCTTTTATCTTTAAAATAAAAAAGGACCTAGTCCCATGAGGTTGGCAGGGACATTGTGAGTTTGGGAGCCCAAAGTAGAATGATCCAGAGCTGGAACAAAGCTGAAATCCCAGCACAGGTGCACCGGAGAACTCCC
Source organism: Chinchilla lanigera (assembly GCF_000276665.1). Lineage (NCBI taxonomy): Eukaryota > Metazoa > Chordata > Mammalia > Rodentia > Chinchillidae > Chinchilla > Chinchilla lanigera. Next base: position 6,093,150 of record NW_004955415.1, on the reverse strand, counting down.
ACAGTCTGAAAAGTGGGTCTGACAATTGTCAGAGGCGTATCAGGATCTTAAGCTTCTGTAGACTGGGTGTTTCCCTGGTTCTTGCTCTCCAACAGCTCACCATTTGGTGCAGGAAGTGGTTGCAGTGAATGCTCCTGAATGTCCTGAAATCTGCAGAGTGGTTCATTATGAACAGGAGAAATAACATCTGGGATGGAAGAATATGTGAAGGAATAGGAATTTTCTGAGCAGGGCCTCAAACTATGTTGGTGATTTGTACGAGGGCAAAATGGAGATCACTTTTTCCTTTCTGCCTCCCTTCTGAGTATGTATTGTATGTTTTATATTGCCAATAAATGTATGATCCCCAAGGAAATGATGAATGAGGGATTATTCTTTTTATATTGGTCTGCATTTCCTACACTGTGCTTTACTTTTTAGAAGTATTTGTAATTTAACTTTTGACTCTTCAGTGAATATAATTTGTTTTCCTTTTTAAAAGATCAATCATGAGTTAACTGATGAGAAATATATTTTGAGAGAAGCTTGGTCCTAGGGCACGGATCCTAGCACAGCACCTCTCAGAAGCTACAGATTCAGCAAAGCATTATGTAGAATTTGTTCGGGATTCATACTCTATCTCATAGAGCTCAGTTCTAGAACTGTCCTCTCCAGAAGGCTGACTGCAGGAGGGCCTCCCTTTGCCCTAAGTAAATTATACTTACCATTTCGTTTTCTCTTTTTCTTTCTCTGTGTGTGTGTGTGTGTGCATGTGTGTTTTACTAGTAAATGAATATAGTGGATTCTCACTGAGCTGCATTCTACGTTTTATTTTTTCTTTTTTTCTTTCTTCTTTTTTTCTTTTGAGACAAGGTTATGCTAAGTAACCAAGTTGCCCAGTCTAGACTGCCTCTGCCTCCTAAGATGCTGGTTTATTTTCTTTAAAAAAAATTTGTTAATTTTGGAAATTGAGCCCTGATTCCAAAGACGATCTACCTCTCTGCATGTGGGAGTAACTATGCATTGTTTTACTCTCAATTTTAGGTCAAATGTCCTCAGAACACAGTTAATTTGAGCTGCCTTCTTGGAACAACGGACCTCTGTCCTGGGCTAAAACAGCCCGGCTGTGGCACCAGTTCTTGACCTATGACAATCCCTGCATCTTGTGTATTGAGAGCTTGTGAGTATTATGTGGGGAAAAGAAAACAACTATGCTTAAGATTGTGCATATCAATGAGTATCTACCTCTCCTATCAAGTACGCAACCTTGAAGTCAGGAATTTGGTCAAGTTTCCCCACACAGTAATCAGCTCCCACTTAGAAGAGCACATGTGAACAGAAAGTGCACTGGGGAAGGAAGGACTCTACTGAACGATGTCCCTCAGGTTCTTTCTTCCTCTGAGCCCTCACATTTCCTCCTGCTTGTTGATAGACTTCCATGTCATGTTCTTAAATACCCCTCAAATCCCCAAATTATTTGATTTTAAGACAAATTATAGTTTGCCTTACCTTAGACATTTTCAATCCCCTACATATCTGAAACTGTGAAGTAGATTGACATAACTGCAAAGTTATGTCTTTTATTTAGGGTTCAATAGATTTTTGGGTTCACATGGACAACAAATCAGTGATTAGACACTCAAACCCCATGGCACAATGACTTTAATTTTGATCCCTCTATAAGCCAGTGCATTTTGCAAGGGGAAAAAAAAGCTTCCATTATGACATCTAACTGAAGTCCTTAGCTCAAAAATAATTTGTAAGTTTTGACCACAGAGCAATGGCAGGAATATACAAATCCCAGGCCATCCTACTAGTGAGTAACGGAGAGACAAAGGATGAGAGTGCTCACAAAACAGCTGAGGGTCAATACAGCAATCACACATCAAAAACTCAGATCCAGTTAAATAGCTTATTTTCAAAAACACTGTAGAGTACATCATAACATCTTCAGTCACATCTTAGAATCATGAAAAGATGACTTGGTAGGAAAATTAAACACCTCACTTTTCCCTTTAGTCATTTTACTTTATCATCTAGATCTTAATTTCCTCAAATATAAAATAAGGAAGGGAGAAAAAAGCACTTTATAGCCCTGACACTCTATTAATTAACATTTATTATGGCTTTTTCTTTAGGAAATCCATGGAAGAATTAAGTTTCATTGTTATGGTAAATGCTAACTGAATGGATTTGGATGTGGGAGAAGACAATGTCTTTTTCTCTGCATCACAGAAATCCTCTTATTGCTCAACATTGCTCCTCTAATCCCTCCAATCCCTGTTTGCATGTGTCTTGGTGACAGACATCGGCCACTACTGAACTGGCAGCTGGTAGCAGGTATCACTCCTTTCCCTGACTAACTGACTTCTACACTTTCCCATATAAAGTAAGCTTTTCTGGGCTTGCTATGTAGTTCAGTGGTATAGCATGCTGGAAGCACTGGGCTTAATCTTCAGCATTGCAAATAAATAAATAAAACAAATAAGTGAACAAACTTCTGAAGGTTTTATTTGACCTGTATCTCAGATCTGTGCATCAAATCTCAGAAGCAGAACAAATTGCACGTTTGAGCTATCAGTCAAAGACAAATGTTGGGATTAATCCCCTCTCTAATGCTGTGAACAGGGAAGTAATCTATATCAAGCCTCCAGTTGTCTTCTGCAGAGCATGATCAAACTTTCTTCTATACTTTTCTAACTTTAAAAAGCTTTGGCCAAGTGTTTGAAGTGTCCTCATTGTACACCTTCCCGTTTAGGCTCAGCCTTGAGCCAAGGACACTTACATTGTCCAGGTTAGCTCAGCAGGGAGGTCATCTTGACTGGCCCCTCTTTTAGCATAAAAGGAAGCCCATATTCTTAGTATGTATGAAAATTCTGTTGGCTACTTTTCTTAAACGCTCTAGACATGTTTTAATCTCTAGCACATGGAAACATAGGTTTCTCTTGATCCTACTTCTTCTGGACACATGTGCACACACAGATATGCTCTCCTGATATGGAGTGTAGACTAATATGCACTAATTATTTCTCATCCACTCAGTAGCTCACTTCCTTCTGCATGCCTGGGATATAGCACTCATTCTGCTTTTCAGTAGTCTTGGAAGGCTGTGGTCAGCCTTGGTGGACACATGGTGAATATATGGCTTCTGGTAAAAGGAAGTCACCTTTCATCACCTAGCATCTTTACAATATGAAGAGTAAACAACTGTGGAGAGAAAGAGATATTCTTTGTCCTTACTGCATGCCAACTTCTATTGCTGCAAGTTCTGGGCTGTGTAGGAACGTGAGAATTCCAGAAAGCATTGTTTTCCAAACCTGTTGCTTTCATTCTATTTTCATAAATCCCTTTTCATACAATAATTGATCACAACTTAGTGTCATCTGGTAGATTTTTCTCCTCAAGCAATCACTACCACCAGCCTTGCATGTGATCTCGCTGTTATCGCTAGCGCCCTCTAGCGATTTCTTGACTTTGGGTGGTTTCCTCACGTACATGAGTCACCACCAATCAGTAATTAGTTTTGGACGCCATGCAGCCATCCTGGGCTGTGGTCCTGCCAACTCCGGGCGTTTTGGGCTCTTTCCCTCTCAAATTTGTGTTCTCAGCTCCAGGGTACTCCACCTGGGTGCTTCTTTTCTGTTTCTAGAATTTCTCACAATATAGTAACCAAGGCTAATCATAGAGCGAACTTATTCATTTTTGTATCTCTTGGGAATCAGTGTGTTTTAATGCTTAAAATTTTTGTGTTATTGTTTCGTATATTATTTCTGATATTTTATTGTTTTAAGTAGAAAAGAACATGTGATTTCTCTTATACCACACTGTCTGGAAGGAGCAACTTTATGCTGCCATTGTACTTATATTTTCCCCTCTGCTACTTTCTTCATCTACAATAGAAAACAATGTCGCTGCTCTTTTTGTAAGAATTCAAAAGGGTGAGACTGAACTTTGTAGTCATAGAAATCTTTTTAATGGATAACAAGCCACTACCTTAAATGTGCCACACAACACAAGAAAAATTGGCTGATACTTGTTTTTTTTTTTGTTATAGTTATTTCTGAGGAGGGAAAGGTCAGCATGTATGCAAATAGAAGACTGCTAGAACAATTGCTGACCATAATTTTCACAGGTGTCTTACCACTGTCAATGCAGGAGTTCTCTCTTTGTAGTCCTAGGTCTGAGAGCAATGCCTCTGTCTTCCTTTTCTCTCCTCTGCTCCCTCTGTATCTCAGTATACAGTATCTAATTTGATGCTAACTTGAAGTCAGTAGCTTCTATTTTTAATAGATTATTCAATATCTTTGATTGATGCCCCTTATTTTTCTATCTTCTAGTTATTATTCAGTTCCAGGTTTTTTTCTATGTATAGCATCAACTTAAACATCCTCTACCATCTTCTTGACAGTCAAACTCACATCTATAATTACAGCCTATATGACACATACATCTGAATCATTAGACCTTTTCCATCTTCTTAGCATCAGTTAATAGAAATGCTAATTTCACTGGCTTGTGAAAGCTTTAGTGTTCTTATAAATCCAGTATAATTTCTGGTTTTCTTTTCCTTCCCCAAATGTAGTTTGATGTAATGAAAGTTAATGTCATTACTTCCTAAGCCTATCTCACTGAAACTTCAATTCAACATACAATTTCTATACATTTCTTAAATCATATTATTAATTTAATCCACAAACATTTTATATAATTCAAGTTATATTTTCATAATTATTTTGATAGTGATCTTAACTGTCACTTCAGCTTCTTTACTTCTTTGTTCATTCTATAGTAATTTAGATATGATCTGTTAAATTACTATCCTTTTTGAGTAACAACACAGCCTAATATTGTCTTCTTCTTTTTTTTTTTTTTTTTTTTTTTAGTACCAGGAATCAAACTCTTGGCTTTCCTACAAGGTTTTTTGCTTAGAAATTCTCTGATAGACATATTTGGACTAATTTTCTCTCTTTATGCTTTTTTATCTCTTGAAGCTTTCAAAGTTTTCCCTTCATCTTTTATTTTGGATGGTTTGATTATAACTTGCCTGTGGAACTCTTCTTCAAAATAAATTCAGACACCTCTGAGTTTTCTGTACCTGGATGCTGTCATTGTTCTCCAGACTTCAGGAAGTTTTTTAGTCATTATCTCTTTAAATATACTTTCTGGGTCACTTACTCTCTCTTTTCCTTCTGAAACTAGTATGGAAAGATTTGTTTCCTTGATTCAGTCCCATAATTACTGTGGGCATTGCTCATTATTTTTCATTCCTTTTTATTTTTCCTCTGACTATACTAGATAATTTTAAATTGCCTGTCTTTAAGCTCACTGATTCTTTCTTCTGTTTGAGCAAGATTCAATTTTCTTTTTTATTTACTTCTCAGTGGGTTATTTGGCTGAAAATAAATCCCTTCTTAAAATCTCCTAGATATTTTGCCTTGGTCTCTGAATGTTGATGTGGTAACGAAGATTTATGTTAGCCTTATAAATGGTGTTTTCTTTGGATGCATCAATAATTCATTTTAATATTAAAGTTTGATCAACTTGCACACAATTAATTAAAATTCTTATGTGTCAGTCTTTTCTGGGACATAATCTGCAGGGAAAAGGTCAACATTACATCAGGAGTAATCCTTTTATTTGTGATGTTTATCACTTCCTTATATTACATTATTTGGCTATCTTCATTCAATTCCTTATTGCTTTGAATTTTTGTCTTTAATAATAATCATAATATTAATATCCTTCACAGAAGTAACTTTTAAAATTTGTTTTTAAAGTATCTGTTAGTTCTATAATGCATTTTGGGAGAACTTCAATTAGTTACTTATACATAGATGTTTCCTTTATACTTCTGTTACTTTTAGATTACCTAGCTTCTATCCTAAGAGGAAGCATAAATTTTTTGTTTGATTAACTATTTTTATTGTCAGTGTTCTTCATGTATTCCTTGTGTGAGATGCTGCTCTCTTCAATATTTCATTGGCTACATTGTCATTATAGACGGCCCTGCCTTTCAGGTTGCCCAATTAATTTCACGCTTAAAGTAGCAGCTGTGTTCATAAATTCTACTTGATCTGGTACAGTGCTAGTTCATTTTATTGATATACTATCCTATCTCCATTTGAAATATATGATGAGGGGTTATTTTAACCATTTTTTTTCCCTATGGTGTGAAGTCCTTTGGGGTCTAAATAAGGAGAAGTAAGAGTTAAAGTTATTACAACCAAATGGGAATATTGTGATTTTGAAGAAGGGAGAAATTTAGTTTTTATTCGTACTATAATCCTATCCATTTACATGGAAGAATTTTTTACATCCAGTGAAGCTATCCAGAGATTTAGATTCCTTTCTTTTTGCTTCTTTGTCATTCTATTAAGTGTTGTCCTCATGTAGGTTGCTGAAGTGAATCAAATGAAGCAATTTCCTTTTCAAGGAGTTAGGCTGAAGTTAATTACATACTTCTGCTACCATTCCTCCAGTGAAAATTTATTCATCAGCTATTACTAACAGCAGTGGAATTTGTGCAATGCACCTAGTGGTAGCTATATTTGACAGAGGGAGGCAAATGTGTGCGGGGACTAGCTACCAAACCTAAAAGATTACACTGTAAGGTATTGTGAAGTTTTTTAAAATAAATTTTATTAAGTATATTTAAGGGACATAGCATAATGTTATGGATACATACAAATGGTAAAAAGCTTTCTAGAATATAAGAAATTACCAAATTCTTCACATAGTTATTCACTTTTTATTTTTGGTTTCTCTGACAAGATTAGCTAACATTTAGCATAAGTCTCAATCCAGTACAATCTTACGACTTATAGTCATGCTGTACGCTAGATGTCTGGACATGTTTATCCCACTAATCTGCTAACATGACTTATGAGCCTCTCCCAGTTCCATCTACCTTAGCAGTATTTCTTATTGCTGGGACAAAACCCCAACACCTACAGTTTAAAGGAGGAAGCAGGGCTTTATTTTGGCTCTGGGTTTCAGTTCATAGTTCGTTGGCTCTGACACAGAAATTATGTGCAAAGGGCATAGCAGAGGAAGATGGCTCATATCATGGTTGCCAGGAAACTGTGAGAGAAGACTGAGCCAGGAACCAAGCTAAACACTTCCTGCCCTTCCTGCCCATGGTGACATGCATTTTGTGACCAGACCCTGCTTCCTAACAGCACATTCAGCTCTAAACTTTCCAGGGGAATAATCCACAGATGGGTATAGCACACTCATGATCCAATCACTTTCCTAAAACTCAACCTCTAAAAATATGAGCCTTTCAGGGGGCACTACAGTTCTAAACCATAACATTTCACTTTGGACCCCAAAAGACCCATGCCCATCTCTTTATACAAAATGCATTTAGTCAATCTATAAAAGTTGTTGATGTTTTCATCATTTTAGCATTCTGAAAAGCATTCAAACTGAGGTAATATCTTATCTGTGAGCCACTATAAAAATCAAAAAGAATGTTAAACATTTCTCATTTAAAATGTCACAGTAAATATTCCCATTCCAAAAGAAAAAAACAGACAGGTAGAAAGGAGTGAGACCAAACCTACCAGGAAAAACAGACAAAAACCTACCAGGAAAAATGTTAAACCTTCTAGCTCCACATTCTGTACCTAGGGCAAGTTGTGGTGAAATGTGAGCACCAAAGACCTCAGGTAGCCCTAACCCTAAGACACTGCCATTTGTAACCCTTACAGCCTCTCCTTTGGAGTGTCTTTGCCCACTGCCTGTGGTTCTTTTCAGCAGACATTCCATGTTTCTGGCTCCTTCAACTTCCTGAGGTCTCTACTGCACTTTTTGCTTTGGCCTCATAGCTTTAGGCACTCCCCTCTCAGGGGCACACTGCTCTCTATCGTAGGCCTTCTTCTGAAATCTAATTGGAAGTCATCTTGACCCCACAACTCTTGCATTATGCGCATCCACAAAACAAGCAGATACAGATGATGCCAAGATCTGTTGCATGTTTGAGCAATAGACATCCCCACTACAGAATCTCTAGTGTCTGAAAAGCTGAATTCAGGGACAGTATTTCCAAGTTGGCCCTAAATGAGGTGGGTTTCCAGCAAAGGTTAGGAGTCTTGTGGATATCAGAGATACCTTGAACCATCATTCTTATTGTCTTGATAGACAGTATCTGGCTTCTTTTGATGTCAGTTATTTTAACAACCACTCTCTCCATGGCCCCAATGTTGCAGTTTATTTCCTGTTCAAAGTGAATTTCTTTTACATCTTTTAGCTCTAATATATGCTCTTGATTCTCACTGTAGATGTGGCTAAAAGCATCCAGCAATACTCTAGCCATGACCGGAACACTGGGCTTCCTTGAAATTTCTTCTGCCAGATTAATCATTTTGTTGCTCTTAACTTCACTTTGTCATGAATTCTCAAGATATGGGCAAACTGTAGACAAATTTTCTGCCAGAATATAACACATATGGCCACTTGCCTAACTACACATGGAGTCCTTGTTCCTAACTGAAACTTTGTGAACCTTGCTTTACTGTATGCATCTCTAACTTTGTATTCTTCTGCGCTCCAATCAGAATCTTCCATTAATATCAGCTCCCAGTATTCTAGGTCTTCTCTAACCCACTGTTACAAACCTTTCAAAATCCCTCCATTGTGCCAGTTCCAAAGGCTTATGAATTATATTGTGAGGGTTTTTTGTTTGTTTGTTTGTTTGTTTGTTTGTTTTCCAGTACCAGGAATCGAACTCATGACCTTGCGCTTGCCAGGCAGGCGCTGTGCCACTGAGCTAAATCTCCAGCCCCTACATTGTCAGTTTAATTACCATGATGACTCCACTTCTCTGGCGTCAAAAATTTTTTGTCACTGGGAGAAAATACCCAACACCCACAACTTAAAGGAGGAAAAGTCTATTGTGGCTCATGTTTTCAGTCCTTGGTCAGCTGGCTCCAAGGCTGAAACAGCCTGGTGGGAGGTCCTGGATGGAGAACAGTTCTTCATTCCATGGCAGTTAGGAAGCGGAAAGTGAAAGGATGAACAGGGGAATGAGCTGTGCCTTTCCAGGCCAGGCCTGCAGTGACACACCACTTCCAACTAGACCCTACCTCCTAAGAGCACCCCCAGTCCTGAGCTCTTCTGTGAATTAATTAGTGTTCAGTATAGTCAGTGCACTGTGATATAGTCACCTTCCAAAAACTCAACCTCTGAACAGATGAGTTTCTGGGGAGAATTCTTCATCCCTACACTAATACCACTGCTGCTAACTACTATTATGTTCTATAACTACGTATATTTGAAATTTTATTTTTAGATAATCACCTATAAGTGAGATCATAAAATACTATTCTTTCTGTGTATAGCTTATTTCATTTAACATGATGTACACAATGCTCACCCATATATTGGTAGAAGGCAACTCCCATGCATTTCTAGGGCTGAATGATATTCCATTGCATACACATACCAATTTCTTTACATATTTGTGAATTGCTGGACTCTTCAATTACTTTCTATCTTGAGTATTATGAATGAAGCCACAATGTACATTGGAGTGAAAATACCTTTAAGAAGGGGTAATTTAATTCATTTGGGGTATATACCTAAAAGTAGGATTGCAAGGTCATATGGCAGTAATACCTGGAAAGAAAAATAAGTCATACAAGGTAAGATGCCAACATACTTCATAGTTTGCTCATTTTGTGTGTTATAAAGATACCACAATATATTCATTGAACAAAAATCTCACATATAATACAAATTCCTCAAAAAAGTACACCCTACACAGAATGAGAAAGAATGAAATAGAAAGTTTTACTGGACCAGGGACAAAGAGCTCGATAGAGTAACTAAAAACATCCCAAAAAAGAAAACTCCAAAGTCAGATAGTTTACAGCTAACCTCTACCAAATATTTCAAGAAGAATTAATACCAATCCTTCTTAAGTTAAATAAAAAGATCCAGAGGGAATACTTCCAAACATATTACACAAGATAAGCATCACCTTGACATCAAAACTAGACAAATGTATCACAAGAAGAGAAAATGACAGGCCAACATTCTAATAAAGATTAATGCAAAATTCCTCAATAAAATACTAGGAAACAGATTTCACTAATACATCAAAAGATTATTTATATAGTTGATATTTATCCCTAGCATGAAAACCCATCAATTTATGTGATATGTCACACTAGAGAAAGAAAGATTAAAGCTCTTATGACGTGATGCAGAAAAAGCAGTTGACAACTTCGTGCATCCCCTCTTAATAATATTGCAGTACTCTAGGTATATAAAGAAAACAAAATTCAAAAGGCTTATTATGAAAATCCCACAGATAACATCATGATTATTTGGGGTAAAATAAAAGCCTTCTCTTTAAAATCTGGTGGACCATAAAAATGTATACTCTTATCACTTTATTCATCCCGTTATTAGCAGTACTACTAAAAGCAGACAAGGAAAAGAAATGAAAAGAAAGACAAGTCAACACTAAGATGTAGATTATATCTATTTCCAAATGACATGATCTCACACATGCTAAGCCTTCATTACAAATAATGCGTGAATTCAGTAAGGCTTCAGATACCAAATCAGCATACAAAACTCAGTCACACGCCTAAGATATAGCTCAGTGACACAAGAACCTGCTTGCCTAAGTGCATGGTCCTGAGTTTGATTCCCGGTACCAAACCAAAACAACAGCAACAAAACTTGGTCACATATCTGTAACTTATCAAAAAAATTGAATTGAAACTTTTATTTAGGAAAGCATTAAAAATAAAATACTCAAGAATAAATTTAACCAAGGGGGCCAAAGATTTGTGCAGTGGAAATAATAAACATCAATGAAAGTAATTAGAGACCCAAACAAATGGAAAGTTATCTCACAATCATGGATCAAAATAATTAATGTTAAAGTTTCCATACTATCCCAAGCAATACACAGATCAATTCAATTTTATTAAAATTCCAATGACCTTCTTCACAGAAATAGAAAAAATTGAAAATGTGTTTGTAAATGTAAATATCCTAAGTAGTCAAAGCAATCTTGAGAAAGAATAACAAAGTAGGAGACATCACATTTATTGATTTAAATTATATTGTAATGCTATAGTTATCAAAACAGTATGCTACTAGCATAAAACATGCATGGGTCAATAGGACAGAATGAAAAGTCCAAAACCAAGAATATACAATGGGGAAGGAGTAGTTTCTTCAACACATGTAGCTGGGAAAACTGGATTTCCCTATGCAAAAGAATTAAACTAGCCCATTTACTGATGACTCACAAAAAATCAACTCAAAATGACTACATTTTAAATTTTATGAGTGTTAGATATCTTTATAATTACTATCATCCCTTTGAAATTAGACCTCTACAAATGTACTGATATATTCAATATTTGGAAATATTAACAAGGAATATTATGCCATATTCATGACTGGCTAATATAGAGATAGAATGCTAATATAGTTAGAGATAAAGCACATCTACCCATAATGAGATTGTTAATCAGATAAAGAGATATGAAAGAGAATCAACAGAGATCAAAAGGAATTTAGCTTTGGATATAATGGAATTTTGTAATCAGTGTGACTATCAAATAGAAAGTCTATATCAAGTAGCATTATTAAATGGTTCTCATTTTTCGATGAAGTAGACATGACTATAAGTAGTTAATAATAGACCATGTGTACTGCAGTGGGAAGTACTTTGCTCACTTTCCTTGGTGTGCAAAGCATTCCCTGGCAATAAGATTAAGACACAGAAGACTGCTCTTAAGGAAAGATGAATACGTGAACGATATAGTTTTTATAATATAATAATAACTTAGCCTCTATTCTTACATATTTACTTAATCTTCTCCTACATAAGTGTTGTAAGGGGAATTTTGACATGTTAGCATCATGACAGTTTTAAGAGGGGAAATACCCAGATTGCAGAGTTGTGTCTCAGTCAAGCAGAAACTTTGTCTCTTTTTCACTGAAGTACTAGAGAGATCACTCTTACAGAATGACTCCTAACTAATGGGAGAAGTCACTATAGTTTTTTTCTTTCATGAGATAGATAGTCTATCGCTTCCTCCTAATAGTTTTGTAAATATTCAGCAAACTACTTATTTTATTTTCCACATATGAATGTAAATTCTACATAAGTTAATATTGTGTCAGTTTAGCATCCTTTGGATGGTTCTAGGAAGCAGTAGGTGCTTACTATCTATTTATTAAGCTATTTTCAAGCTTGAGAGACAGGTCTTGCACAAAGAGAAGCACCAGGCTTCTGCCTCCATTCTTGAACATTCTTGGTGTACAACATTTGAGAATCCATTTAATTTTGCTGAATATCTGTTTCTTATATGTAAAGTGAAAAATTACTTCATATATAGGCCATATAATTGTTATATTTAAGGTGAGGAATAATAGAAAAAAAGAGAAAAAAATCTCAAATATTGTTTTCATACCTTTCCACAAGGATTTTTGTGTTCTGAAATATGATCTGAATTGAGTTACACCTCCTGTCTGAGTACAATCTTCCTTAACCATCTAAGCTTTTTATTCTTTCTATAGGACAGTTCCCCAACCCCGCTCCAAATTTGAGTTTGGAATTCTCCATAACACTGTGTGTTCTTTACCCTGGGGCTTTCTGAGAAGCAGATACTACTGTCTGGAGATTTCATAGACCTTGTGATTCCTATTTTTCTACTTAACCTTAGCCACCTTATTTTCTATGCCTTTCTTTTCCCTCGCTACTCATCCTTACATTTTTCAGCAGAGGTTTCCTTCCCCATTTAGTTTTTCCCCAAGAACTGCTTTGCTTAGAGACCTTCTAGATGCATGAACTTTGTCAGGCCATTAAGCAATCTTCTTAAAATTAGACCACTTTAAGTTTCATTTTAAGTAGAAGGAAAAGCACATCAAAGATATAACAATTAAAGTGGAAGTTGTAAATGTTATTAGGAAAACCTGAATTCAAGTCCAAATATGAAATTTACCTCCTTTGGAATCCTCATTATCAGATTTTTAAAAAAAACTTCCTATTTGAGAAAGGTAGAGCAGTCTTAAATAATCTACAGTAGGCTCCCATCAGCATATCTGCCCACGAACTGTTAATGGGGAAGAACTTTCCATGTTACTGTAAAAGGCAAAAACTAAACTTTTTCTTTATTAAAGTAAGAAAGCTTTCAGTGACTCAAATTCTGGTTTAAGAAACCAAAAGAAAAAAAAAATAAAATCAAAATAAACATGAAGGAAAAAAAAAAAGAATATCAGTAAGGAAAAGTAAAATTGAAGACAGAAAAGCAGCAGGAAAAACAATCAGTGCAAACAAATCAGTGAAAACAAAAGCTAGTTCTATAGGAAGATTGGTAAAACTTTACTAAACAGGGTAGAAGACAGAAGAAAGAAATTAATAACAAGATGAATGACAAAAGTAGCAACTTTATAGATTTTATAAAAATTAAAATGACAATAAGGAAGGATTATGAAAACTTTATGCCAAATATTTTGACATCTTAGATGAAATAGACAAATTCCTTGAAATGCATATGATATCAAAGTTCACTCAAGAAAAAGTTGACAAGATCAGCATTGAAATATCAGTAGTTTTCTGTATGCCATAAATGAACTGAGAGAAAAATCAGGAAAACAATTCCATTCACAGTAGCTTCAGGTAAAAACCAAACAAAAGGAAAACTTGGAATCCACCTAAACAAGACAGTAGCAAAGACCTCTGTGATGAGAATGGAAGAACTCAGAAGAAACTGAAGAGGACATTAGAAAATGGAAAGATCTGCCATGTTCATGGATAGCATAATTAATATTGTTAAAATGGCCATATTGCCACAAGTTATCTACACATTCAGTGCACTTATTAAATATCAACAGTATCCTCCAGAGTAATAGGAAAAGTAATTCTGAAATTCATATAGAAACACAAAACAAAGAATAATCAAAGCAATCCTAAATAAAAACAGCAAGGCAGGAAGCAATACGATATTTAATTACAAATTGCATTACAAAGCCATAGTAACAAAAGCATGGCACCAACCCCCAAACAGATGCATAGACAAAGGGAATGAAACAGAAGACACAGAAACAAACCCAGAGAACTACAGTCATTTGATTCTTTTGTTGTTGTTGTTGTTTTGTTTTTTATTTTAAGGAAAAGAAAAATAAACAATCAAAACAATGGTATATTTTCAAAACAAGATTGTAGGAGAGTAACAATGATTAGTACATTGCATAATTATCTTCAAAATAATTGTTCATATTGCAAAGTATCAGCATGAAAAATTGATCAAGCAATATAAGCATAAACCTTTCCTTTCAATGAACTAGTAACAATTAGTAGTGTAATTATCTTAACTATTGTGTGTATGTAATATATATATTATTTTTCCACTTCTCTTCCTTCTTTTCTCCCTTTTGCCTTTCCATTTTATCTTTCTTTTTGAGTATTTTCTTCTCATTTCACAGTATCTATTGTATATTTTGGGTCTTATTTACTCTTTCAGCTTCTTACATTATAGAGGCAATATGATGTTTATACATGTAAGATTGATTTATTTCATTTATAAGTATGAACTCAAATTGCATCCATTTCTCTATAAATGTCTCAAGTTTATCCTTCTTTATAGCTCAGGAATACTCTGTTGTTTAAAAATGCCACATCTTCTTTATCCATTTCTCAGTTGATGGGCATTTGAGTTGTTTCCAAGATTTTACTATGACCAGTTGTGTTGTTCTAAACATAAGTGTACATATATCCCTGTGGTATGATGCTTTTTTAAATTCTTCTGGGAAAATACCCAGCAGAGGCATAGCTGGGTTAAATGGGACCTGTAATCCTAGTTTTTTGAGGAATCTCCAGACTGATTTCCACAATGGCTGTCCCAGTCAACACTGCCACCAGCACTGTCCCCCAGCCCCTCCAGCATTTGTTGTTGATTGATTTCTTACTGATAGCCATTATTATTGGTGTGAGATGACATCTCAGTGCTGTTTTACTTTGCATCTCTTGAACAATAACGTTTAACATTTTTTCATGTATTTATTTACCGTTTGTATTTCTTCATCTGAGAAGTGCATATTCATTTCAGATGCCCATTTTTGAATTGGGTCTTTGAATTTAGACAGTCTGAATTTTCAGTTCTTTGTATGTTCTAGATTAGAAGTCCTTTGTCTGAGGGACAGTTAGCTAAAATTTTCCCACTGTCTGGATTATGTTTCCATTCTATTGATGATTTCTTTTGATGTACAAAGTGTTTTTAATAGAATGAAATCCCAGTTGTTGATTCTTTGAAGTGTTTCCCATGCAGTTTTGGTTTTGTCCATGAAGTCTCTGCCTACCCCTATGTCTTCAAGATTTATATCTACTTTCTTTTCTAGTTGATTTAGCATTTCTGTTTTAACATTTAGATCTTTGATCCATTTTGACTTTTGTTCAGAGCATGGTAATAGGCATGGGTCTAATTTTAGTCTTCAGCATGTAGAGAGCCAGTTTTGAGATCACCATTTATTAGAGAGGGTATCTTTCTTCAGTGAACATATTTGGCCCCTTTGTCAAAGATAAGGTGGCTGAGTGTGTTTCTATTTGTGTGCATATTTTCTAATCTGTTCCACTGGTCTTCAGGTCAAAAGAAATTAAATTATCATTATTTATAAATGATATGATACTCTATATAGAAGACCCCAAAAAGTCATCAAAAGACTCCTAGAATTAATAAGCAAATTCATTTGCATGGCTGGATACAAAGTCAATACTCAAAAATCAATAGCATTCTTATACACAGACAACAAACTTATTGAGAGAGAAATTAGGGAAACCATACCCTTCACAACAGCATCCAAAAAAATGAAGTGCTTAGGAATCAGTCTAAAAAGGAAATAAAAGATTTATATGCTGGAAATTACAGTATTCTGAAAAAGGAAATCAAAGAGGATATCAGAAAATGGAAAGATATCCCTTGTTCGTGGGTAGGAAGAACCAACATAGTGAAAATGGCCATCCTTCCAAAACTGTGGTACAGATTTAATGCAATCCCAATGAAAATACCATTAACATACCTCACAGAACTAGAGAAAACATTCCTAAAATTCATCTGGAACCAGAGACAACCTAGAATATCAAAGGCAATCCTGGGTAACAAAGGCAAGTAAGTAGGCATCACAATTCCTGACTTGAAATTATACTACAAAGCTACTGTAATAAAATCAGCACGGGACTGGCAAAAAAAAGGCCTTTGATTTGAACCTCTCAACTGACACAATGTAGCAACCATTACATTAGCCATGAAAGAAATACAAATCAAAATTACACTGAGATTCCATGTTACCAAATCAGAATGGCTATCAAGAATCAAACAAAAAAAAGTTGTCCAGAATGGGAGGAAAATGTGAAAGACGGTCAAGCCTCACTCTCCTGAGCAATAAAATTAGCTTGATCTTTCCCTAATTTCTCCTTCATCTCTATTCACTGAGATATGCAGAGCTGGCTATATTAAAACAGATGTTCCCTTAATTGACTAAAAGAATATTATCAAACCTGGCTAAGTCACCTGTGAGTCTCAACAATAACCAGGTGGCTGCACACAGGCAAGAATAGCCTCCCCGCATCCCCACTGATGGCCAGTATGGGAGCTCAGGCAGGAGCCTGTGAGATACCAGGGCTAAGATATGGGATATCATCCCCAGCTGAGGCTTTGGAACTCAGAAAGTATTATACCTTCCTGGCAGTAAAGGTGCCAGCCTTGCATACATCGAGATATTCTTGTACACCTGCTACAAAATTACTACTTCTCCTTATAGCCAATGCCTGCAAAATTTCTTTTTCCTAGTACTCTGACATGGCCTCCACCCACCTCCCTGATTGATACCAGTAAAAGCTAGGAATTTTTGGACATGAGGTCTTTTGTTCAACAGAGAACTTTGGTCATCCCAGAGCTCTTCAATGGTAGCACTTTTTCCCTGTCTTTATTTTGCATCTGTGTGCCACATTGCTAGTGGGTTAGACTAATACCCTCTGTGGGGAGTTTGGTAGCAAAAACCCAAACCTTTCTACATAGCTAGTGGGACTACAATTGAGTACAGGTACTATGGAAATCAATATGAAAGTTTCTCAAAAAAACTAGGAGTAGAACTACTATATGACCCAGCTAAACCATACCTTGGTACATACTCAGGAAATTAATGTCAGCATAGAATAAGGATACCAGTATGTCCATATTTATTTCAGTACATTTCAAGAGAGCTAAGATATGGAACCAGCTTAGGTACTTAATAAAAGATAAATGATAAATTTTGGACTATATAAACAATTCACTATTATTTAATCATAAAGAAGAACAAACGTATTTTCAGGAAAATGGATGGAATTGGAAAGTATCATTTTAAGAAAAATAACTGAGACTCAGAAAGGCAAGTATCAAATGTTTTCTAGGCCTGATAAGTAAAATATAAGAAAAGAAGATATGAAAGTAAAAGGGAAACTATGATTAGATTAGAGGAAGGGAAGAATAAGGAGAAAGAAGGGAGATGTTGTAAAGGAGAGTAAGGAGGCAAGAAAAAAGAGTTATTAATTATATTTTTAAGAGACCTTGATGTTGACATAAATTTGAAATGAAAAAGATGTCCACTACACACCATTCAGTGAAATAGCCAGTTACAAAACAATGTATATGGTGTTGCTAGTTTTTATTTTTAAAAGTGCATTAACATGTAGATATTCCTCACTTAACAACCAACTTCTGTTCCTGTGATATCAGTAAATGAATTGGCCACTAAATGAAGAATTTTATATAGTGTGCACATTACAATATTCTGAGCAAACAAATAGTTAAAGGAAACTGCAACCTGATGGCTTTGTTTTTTTTATATATCTCTTACATACAGTACTATAATGTGTGGCAGAACATAAAACTGCAGTATTATAAGTATAATCAGCAAAAATTAAAGCACTGCATAAACAGGGTGTACAAAAAAATGACACTGAGGTTCAATGAACAAGATATAAAGAACTGTAATTAAAAAAATAGAGGTCATGAGTTCAAGTGGTAGATTTTAAGTCCAAACATTGTGCATTTATTGTAAGTCCAACAGTCATAAAATAAGTAGGTTGCTAAACAAGGGATATCAGTATAAAGGTATCAAGAAATTGTCTAGAATGGTGGTCACTTAACTATTTTATTCTCTATGAATGAGATGCATATACATTTTTGGGGTTTAAAAGTATTTTTTGACATGTGTTATTATAAAATGTTTTTACTCCTGTCATTTAAAAAAAAAACTTAGAGTAAAAGAAATTTCTTTCATCTTTATGTACTCCTCCATTTTTTTCTTCATTGGCTTTTTAATTTTTTGATTTTTTTTATTTTAAAGAGAGTAGTAAGTGAGAAACAAACAAAGAAATAGAACAGTAGCAGAATACCAGTATCACAAACATAAACAAATCAAAGCAAGAACATTCATAGTGATACAGAGTCTCAAAACAAAATATTACCAATTAACAGTGGTTATTACATTACATATCACTATCCTCCACTACATTGCTCAGATTACCAGATGTAAGAATGAAAGATTGTTCAAACCATTATAGGGAGTAAGAAAATAATTCCTGGATAAAACAGTAGAGATAATACAGAGTTTCACTAGACAAGATGGTAGGATTTCACCATTGTAATTCCATTGCATATTATTACTTTCAAGTCAGTTGCACAGATCACCAGACACAAGCATGCACAATTGATCAGAACATAAAAAATTGTAGTCATTAACTATCCATTTCAATACACCATCAGACATCAGCAATACAGTTATTGCAGCTATTCATATATATATTTATATTTTGCCTTCCTTCTTTCTTTTTTCTTCTTTCCCTCATCCCAGTCATTCTTTCCTTTGAGCAATTTCTTTCCCCTTTCCTATCATTTACTGCACATTTTAATTTTACCTAGTCTTTCAGGTTCCTACACCAAGGAGACAATATGATGTTTACCCATCTGGGTCTGATTTATTTCACTTACGAGTGTGGTCTCTAGTGGCGTCCATTTACCTACTAAAGCCTCGAGTTGATCTTTTTTAATACCTGAGTAATACTCCATTCTATAAAAATACCACATATTTTTTATCCATTCCTCAGTGGATGGGCATCTGGGTTGTTTCCAAGATTTAGCTATAACAAATTGTGCTGCTATAAACATGGGTGATCATACATCGCTGTGGTACGATGCCTTTAGTTCTTCTGGGAAAATACCCAGAAGGGGAATTCTCTAATGAAGAGATACTCATGGCGAATAAATACATGAAAAAATGTTCAACGTCATTAGTAACTCAAGAAATGCAAATTAAAATAACACCGAGATTCCATTTCACCCCAGAAAGAATGGCTATCATCAAGAAATCAACCAATAACATATGCTGGAGAGGCTGTGGGGAGAAAGGAACCCTACTCAACTGCTGGTGGGAATGTAGATTGGTGAAACCACTGTGGAAATCGATTTGGAGATTACTCACAAAACTAAGATTAGAAGTCCCATTTAATCTTCACTGGCTTTTTATCCATTGAGCAAAATCGTTTCTTACATGTAGTCTATACACTGACTCCAATTTACTTTCTTCTACTTTGTGTTTTCTTCCAAACTTTAACCAAGTTTGAACACATGACTACATCAAAACTGTCATTATTGGGGGCTGGGGATTTAGCTCAGCGGCAAAAGCGCCTGCCTGGCAAGCGCAAGGTCATGAGTTCGGTTCCCGGTACCGGAGAAAAACCAAAAAAAAAAAAAACTGTCATTATTAAGGTCAGAGACATTTCTAGACTCCCAAACCAATAATCAAATCTTAGTCTTCATATTATTTTATCAGTTAGTATCATTTAATACAGTTACTTGCTTCCTTTCTGAAATACCATCTTCTCCCACTTGTTTCCAAGATGCCTCCTCCCAAACGTTCATTTTCACTCCCTTTTCAAGTTTCTCTTTGTCTACCTGACCTGTGCATGTTGAAGTGCTGAAGGATTTCAGTCTTTGGAACTATTTTGGGTTTTACATATTCTTGTTTTCTTAGTGTCCTCATCCTCTATCCAAATTTATGTCTCCAATCTCTATCTGTTCCTTGTAATTGAGATTTTTATCTACAGTAAGCTACTCAACATTTTTCTTGAATATCTACTCCACATTTCTCACTTGTTTTGTGTCAAACACCTGATACCCCCACAACATGGTTTCCCTTTCTTTGCTACCTAAGACAGCTAATTGATATTCCAGTTTTTCCACTTGCTAAGCTAAAACCCTTACTATCATTTCTGACTCTCCTCTTTATCTCATACTTAACATTATTTTGATTGTATCTTCAAAATATATATATCAAAGTCAATAGCTTCATCAGTTCAGCTGTTAATTCCTTAGTACAATCCACTACTTTATCTCACAATAATCTCTTAATTATCATCCTTGCTTCGACTCTTTTGATATACATTCAAAATACACCATTACGCATAAGCAGAACTTCTTCAGGCAGAATAATTGTGTCTAAATGTGATTTTATCATACCTCTTCCTTCATCATAAATATGGTTAGGTAATAATCGCTATTTCTTTGATGAAATCCCAGTCTGGCTATCTTGGAACAGCTCTCTGATTCTTTTCTTCTGCCTTCTAATTTCTTGGTTATTCCCTCTGAGTCATTTTTCCCTATAAAAAATAGTCTGTGACTAATTTTCTTCAGGAAGTTGCTTACTTAGCTGCTTCTGGGCCTGACCTCTATCTAATTTCACAAAGTATAGATTATGTATTTTAAAATATTTGTCCCATTCTATGTTGATTTCTTTAAATTCTTCAAAAATATTTTGTGTTCTTTTTGCATAATTTCATATTATAATTTACTAGGCAAAAGTCTTAAATCTTTTCAAGGTAAACACTTGTTGACTGTTGGCTTTTGTATCATAATTTCTGTCAGAGAATGTCACTAAACTTTTGCAGAAAGAGTTTATGATGTATAGCCGTATGATGCTGAGAGAGATTATTTTGTAGTACAATAGACCTAAGGAGACCATCTTAAGTGAATTAACTTATTTATTTTAATCTGAATGAGATTTAAAAACTTGGAGAATTATATTAGTTGGCTTTGGTAGCAAACAAGCTTTTTACTGTTGTTTTGTTTTTTTCTTTTTTCCCTGAGTTCCCTTGCTGGAGGGGCTGAGAATGAGAAACAATTATGTTCTTAAAATCAGTAAGTTCTGGGTTCTTTATATTTTATCTAGATTCTTCTCAAAAGTGAATAATTTCTTCCTTAGGTCATATTTCAATTTTTGTACCTTATGATTGGAATCACTTGATATTTTAGCATTTAAAATAGAAATCTTCTTAGCAGTAGCCATTAGTTCATTAAATACATTGTTTTCTTATTTTCCACCTTATTCCAGCCCTCGATTTTCATCCTTCAATAAAATACATCTCCTTCCAGCTTTCAATGTAATTTTCCACATTTTTACAAACATCCTCGCCAACAGGCTCCTGGAGATCATCTGCTTCTGTTATTGTTTTCTCAGAGTCTTTCTAGCTCTGCGTACTACTGAGTCCCAGAGACAATGCTGTAGGTGCCAAGCTTGTTATTGGAAATACAAACAAATTTTGTTCTATTTATTAATAGTGCTTTACAAACCAAACATAAATTAATGGCACAAAACAGCTCCTGTGTTATTAGTTATTATATTCATAGGCTCCACAGGGGCAGGGAAGAGGGTTTAGTAAGTCTCTGCACTATGGTGCTCACATAAGTTTCAGAGGAGTCAGACGTAGAGGTGACTCAAATGTCTGGGAAGAGAAAGGCTCTGGAGGATGACAGCCAGCCAGGTGTACACCCAGGGCTGAGTGCAATTAGAACTGTTCCTGGAATATTGATTGACATGTGATGACTGCATGTAACCTAGGTTTTGCATATCCTGGTGGCTGCATTCCAAAATGATGCACAACAGAAAGGCACAGGTATTTCAAGACAGGCAGGTGCACAATTTGTGACTCTTCATGATCATTCTCAGAAGTCACACACCATTCCTTCTGAGAGAGGGAATGACTTCTAGTGACTGACAGAATCACACACATCCTGGTTTCAAGGGGTGGACCACAAATCTCACTGATCTGTGAACAAAGTATGTATAGTTTTGATATTTTAAAAATTACCACATTACAAAAAAATTTGAAAGCCAGACTGTATGCCTACTGAGCCTCTCATTTTGGAAAAAACGTTGGAAAGACTCAGAATGAAAGTGAATTTGCCTTTTATTTACTCATTTTAACATAATATGATAAAAAGAGATGAATTTAGAAATTATTTATAGACTTGCTCAGAGAAATTAGAGGATAGATAGAAAATACCCAGAAATGTTAGCCTATTAAAAAGATTTTAAAATGTTTGCTGCTAGACACCTAAACATAGGAAATTAGGTAGACAAGGGTTTTTAGTAACAAATCCACCTGCTTCCTCCCTGTCTACATTTTCTACTTTGTTGTGGTGATTATTTTGAGGATCCTCTCTTTGCACCTCAGTTTATAGTTTCAGATGGACACAAATCTCCATTATTAGATTTACACTCAGGAGAAAAGCCTGCTATGTTTGAAACCTTGAATGGAACTCGAGATCTGTGTTAAGTGAGATAAGCCAGGCCCAGGAAACAAGTACAACATGCACTTACTCTTCCTTGGAACCTGAAGAAGTTGATCTCAAAGAAATTGGGACTAGAAGGATGGTTACCAGAGGCCTAGGTGAGTAGGACAGAGGGAACCGTGAGGAAAGGTTGATCAGTGGGTATTAAAATTCTGTTTGATAACAGGAAAGAGTTCTGATAGCCTATCAAATGGTACAATTGCAATAGGAAACATTAGTGACTACACATTTCAGAAAACTAAAGGAAGTATGTTGAGGGGCTGGGGATTTAGCTCAGCTGCAAAATCGCCTGCCTGGCAAGCGCAAGGTCGTGAGTTCGGTTCCCGGTACCGGAGAAAAACCAAAAAAAAAAAAAAAGGAAGTATGTTGAAATTATCCCCAGAAAAAATGACAAATGCTTCAGTAGATATGTCTAACTTGATTTAAGCATTATGCAACATGTACTGAAATATCATTTTATTCCATCAGTATGTCCAAACTTTGTTTTGATGTGTTGGTTAAAAATAAATTATATTTCAGTGAAAAATATGACACATAAATAATGGAGATGGAAAAAAAAGAAGACAAAAAACTTCAGAACTGTGGTTTAAAATGGCTTTGACCATAGCTAATAGTATGTGGAAATAAGTATAAGGAAATAGTTCACAGTCCTCTGAATGATGAGATTTGCATTGCCAGAGAAGCTGTGAATGCAGACAAAAAGCCTATTACCTTAAATAATCGAGAGTCCCTAAACCTGAGCATAAGGAAGGAGGCTCTGAAAGCATTACAGCCTCAAAAAGTAAATATGGTTCCAAACTCCATCTCAGGTTGGTCCTTTAGAAAGAAGGGCGAGTGATAACTTGTCATGGAGCCAGAACCAGAAATTACAAAGAAAAACTGAAAAATGCCTCACTTCAAATAATAAGATCAGGGCCATAATAAGAAATGTGTTAAATTACCAGGGAATGGGCATCTATTTTAAAGAGAATAATAAAAAATAGTCCATATGGGCAAACTTTTTATTACTATATGCTGCTGATATGTATAATCTCATTGATCTTCTGTCATGAATGAGAATTTTCAATAATCTTGTTCTAACTCCCTTACTATGTAAATAATTTAAGACAAGAAGAAAAACTGATAGCATGTCCTATAATGTACAGGTATTCCCAAAGAACTACTTTCAAAAACCCTGAACCACTTGGTAGTTGCACTGACTGGATAAGACTTTTGATAGTCTCTTTTGAAGGGTAGAGCATGTCTTCAATTTGGAAAATAAGACAGGTGTGCATGCTTTTCTGGTGATTATAAAACTAAATTGTCTGTAAGTGCATTCTTAACTGCAAGAACTTAAAGATAACTTTTGGAATGGAAGCACAACAAAGAAATTAGTCTGCTCATTTTGTGTTTGATGTAACTATGCCTAATTTTCAGCAAAAATGTTGTGTTTTGCTTTTTACCCAAGTTGATAAACAATATCAATCTTCTTCTCTTTCTACCAAGTTAATATAAATGAGCATGTCAAATTTGAGGCGTATGTTAGAGATGAATGAGCCGGACATGGAAGCATTTTTGTCTTTTCATCACAGCTGAGAGGAGAACTGCTTGAGGCTCCCAGGCCAATCCTGTGGACTTTTCACCATGGAGAAATGACTTATACTCTGTACAAGTTATTATGCAAAAGGGTTATTTCAACTGGAATAAAACAATTTGTAGTAAAATGTGTGATAAAAATTTACTGCAGTAGAGATATAAAGGTATAGAAGCTAATAGATTGTACTATCTGATAGATACAAGATTCCATTTCTCATGTACTCAGAAAGTAAGACCAAAGCATATATATTGCTCCCTATATTGAAAGTAGCTAGATGACATAAAACTGACTTGGAGAATGAAGCTAGGCAAGCACTGATCCTTCCGTTCTACATAGTTATTGAGCTGCTATATTTTTCCTATAGTTGTAAAGCATACTGGCATGTATCAAATAAATCTTTGCTCTCAAAGGATGTAAGTAAAGTAATAAATGCCTCACATAAGATTTACACTCACACAAAATCCTATATGCCTTGACAAGTAAAATGCTGCTTTTTAAGTCAGAAAAGAAGTTGTTTTCCTCGAGTGACTGAAGGACACATTTTAGAATAGACTTTAGATTAGTCAGGAAACTTGAATATTGTTCTGGTAAGCAGAGGTAGCAAAATGTGTTTTAGATCAAATACTAGAGGGCAAAAGCATAGGAAGAGGAAGATGAAGATGACCTGGGGTTCTAGTAATTTGAGTCTCAGGTGTCTGGCAGGAAAACTGAGAGATGCAACTAGGACAGAGGTATTTCAGAGAGGGTAGAACCTTGGTCCCGCACTGGAGCTCTTTACCTTAATTATGTGTGCCTTGTTCAGGGAAGGACAGCCACTCCCACTGATTTTGCCCTGAGGTATCTTGGCTGAAACAGAGTTGTTAGGCTTGGGAGAGAATTTGTGTAGCAGAAATAATGGAATTTTTGAACTCAGAAATAAAAACCCTTGCAGTGTTTTTATTTCCAAGGTTGAAAGCAAACTTAATGAAGACTTGCACAAACTAAATCCCCTGACTGGGCAGGTGCTGCTTCCTTGTGACTCTAAAGGACTTCGGCAAACTTTCCCCTCTTTGGATTGCAGTGTCTGAGCAAAGATTTAAGAGGCTTCCTCAGATGGTTGTAATTAAACTTCAAAGGGAACAGGCAAAGCCATAAATTTAGTTGGGCTGAGGCTTTTTCCTTTCTTCTTGTGCTTTGCTCCAATGTACAACTTACCCTTGCATGTCTTCATATTTTTCAAAAGGTGAATAAATCTTCCCATTTGGGAAAGTCACAATGCTGGCAACAATTTAAGTGTGTGTGTGTGTGTGTGTGTGTGTGTGTGTGTGTGTGTTTGTGTGTGTGTGTGTGTCTAGCTCTAGGGATTGAACCCAAGGCCTTTGCAGTGATCTACATCCTCAGCCCTTTTTGAGTTTTTTATTTTGTGACAGAGTCTCATCAAGTTGCCCGGGCTGGGGTTGATCTTGTGATTTTTCTGCCTCAGCAATCCAGAACTTTAATAGTCTCTGGTTTAGAGCTAGGTCTCATTTCAAATTGGACCTAGAATGTCCCACGTGACATTCTAGGACCTATTTGTCACTGGACTATTTTCAGTCTCCTTTTCAACAATCTTTGCATGGTATGATTACTTCCAGCCTACTAAGTTATGTGTTGCTCTTATAATTGCTCACCCTCATACACCCATACCTGTAATCATGAGTTCTAGCTTAGTTTTCTCTCTGCACATCTGTCTTCCTCTTCTTCTGCATCCTGGTACTACCCCAACCTCCAAACAACCATATTTTGCCACAGAAGTCTTATATCTTTCAAGAATCACACTTGTCAAACTTTTTTTCTTCATGTCATCTCTCATGACACTGTCTTAACAAAAATATCAATTCTTTATTAATGTACTCATACCAGTTTGAAAAATATTTTTCCACAATGTTATCACATTATATTGAACTATTATATTGATATTGTATATATCTGATTTGCTAAACAGTGAGATTTTTGAATTCAGGGAAACACAATACTATATATACTGTATTCAAGTTATGTGTAAATTGCAAGAGAACATAAAGGAAGAAAAGCTCAATAAACCTGTAGGGACTGTTGGGGAAATTTAATATCCACAGAGTGACATAGAAAATTAAGAGGTATTTTATATCAGATGACCAAAAGATTCCTTAAAATGTGAAAATAATAGTAGTTTTCATATTTTTATTAAGTTATTCATGGTCATGATCTCAGTTTATCACTAGGAATATTTAAAAGAAAAATAGGATAAAATCACATTTTGCCTTAAAGATCATTATAGTTTCATGTTGTGGGTGAAGCTACCAAACATGAATCAATCATGTCAATAATAAATAGTAAGTAATAAAGCATGTAATACATAAATAATATCATAGCAATGATGGATCAACCAATGTGGTATAAATTTATTTATAAAACTTTTGCATTCAGAATGCAGAGTGCCCATAATTACCCCACAGAACCATAAAATTTATAAAGAAGGAGATAAATTATCACAAGAATGAAATTCAGCCTTGTTGCTTCAAACACTTCGCACCTTCCAACCTGGACTTTAAACATGATGTAAAATATACATAACATAAAACTCACCATCTTCACCATTTCAAAAGTAAATATCACCAACTAAGTAATATGAAGTCCATCTCTTCTATGTTCATCCATGCCTGCCGTCCATGCAAACCACCATTTGACTTTTTGTCTACATGGTTTTGACTGTTCTGAAGACCTCTTAAAAGTGAGATCATTAGAATTTGCCTTTTTTGGGGACTGGCTTATATATTTAATATAATGTCCTCAAGACTCATCCACACTGCAGCACATAATAGAAATTTCTTCCCACTTCAGGCTAAAAAATATACGTGTGTGTCTCTGTGTATGTGTGTGTGTGTGTGTGTGTGTGTGTGAGTACCTCATTTTACTCATTGTTTCATCTGTTGAAAAGCAGTTGAATTTCTTCTGTATTTTATCTACAGTGAAAAATTCTGTCATGACATGGGCTTACAAATGCCAAGATGCTCTTTTCAAATCCTTTGTATTATTTTCCAGAAGTACCACTTAAATATTTTTATGACCTTGCAACTGTCACTGTCTTTATTCTCTTAATATTTATTTATAAACGATACAATCATTGGAGTTTGAATTCAAAGTCAAAAATAAAAATAAATCTCTACATAATAAAAATGATGAGCAAGGTGAAACAGCCAACATCTTTCTATTTAATTCAAGAAAATGAACCTGAAACGGAGGGATGAAAGAGATATGACTTCAGATTTGAAGCCAGCTTTTATATCTTCATTTAGGTTAGCAGTGAAAGAACTGACTGGACCCACAGGTAACTTTCAAAAAGTTTTATGTAGCAAACTATAGTTTATTACATAGTTTGGTTTTCACTAAGGCTAAAGTAATATAAATAAATATAGACCTGATTTTAGGGAAATAAGATCATGGTAAGACAAGTGGTGCAGGGAAAATGAAAGTTGCAGGTTGTGTGAACTGGACAGAGAGAAAACTGTTCCTCAGCGATCTGCAAGTTACAAAAACTAACTTCTAATTGTGTGTTTGGATGTCTACTTACTCTAATATGAAACTCAGTAAGTGTGAAAAAGTTTAACTTCTATTTCATTATGAATCCGGTAAGCCAATACAGCATCTTCAAGTGAGATTACAATTTTGGTGAAATCTAGCTATCGAGTCAAAGAACTGAAACAAATGGTAGAAAACTAGAAAAGAGCAAATGTCTAAATGATTAAAACAGGAAGGAGATGAATTTTGGAGAAAATGTCTGCTAGAATTTATTATGATCTCTGATGAACATATAGTGTTAATTTTTAAAAATCATAACTTCAAAATAAATTCTTGCACAGTGATTACTACATTTGCTAAATAAAAGTTAATAAAAATATGGGTTCTGTTCACAGTGAGCATATAGATGAGGAGTGGAAATGTGTGCATGATCTTACACAGTAGAAGAGTTAACAAGGAAAGTAAAGATATGAATTTTGACAACTAACACATAGTATTATTAGTCTCAAACTCAAATGCCTTTTAGAAATCTGACAAATGAGTGACACAAATCACATTTAAGGAGTGAGCAAGTGCTCCAAAAGCTGCTGGTCCCACGGTTCAAGTCCATGCTTTACTTTTGCCCAGATCCCCTAGGGGGTTGCAGTCAAGGACAGTCTGTGATTTCTGCCCATCCAGCCTGCATCTGGTTCCTGTATGTGTCCTGAACTGACTGGAGACACAGAATCAGGTGGTTCACAACCTGTCGACCCTGTAGTTTGTGTCTAGGTTTTGCCTGTACCCTGAACTGCCTGGGGACATAGATCCACTGGACCAGGATTGTCACACCGGTACAACATGAGTTTAGGTTGTGCATGTGCCCTGAGCTGCAAGGGGATGCTGGATCAGATGATGGGTGATCAGCTGACACCAAGGCCCACGTCTGAGACCTGGGATAACTAGATACAACTCAACAACTGCTGGAAAACCCAAGACTAAGTAGTGCTTCTCAGAGGTCACTCAGGGGCAAACCTAACCAACAGGAAAACTAGGGACACTAGTGGTCTTTGCTGTGCAGCTACTGAAGAGTAAAACAGAGCTTTCTACATCTGGTAGCAAACATAACAAAACAAAGGACTAAAACATGTTCCCAGAGCTCCACCCCACTCAGAACAAGTCCAGGAGACATCAACATAGGAGAACTTGGTAAACACATGCCTGAAATACCTGAAATGATCACAATGGAAGTAAAGAAACAACTTCATAAAGGCCATAGAAGAGATGAGATCAGAAATAATCTCTCAGGCAAAAAATGAAATGACAATAATAATGAAGGAATGGCTAAAAAAGTCTGAAGAAGTAACATATAAGAAAATACAAAAGCATAGGCAATGGACAGAAATGTTAAATGAAAAATATAGAAAGGACTTAGAATGCATGAACCAGATTCAAAGAGACATCCAGGAAAACAAAGCTGCCATTGAAAGCTACCAAAACTACTTGAATGAAGCTGAAGATAAAATCTCAGACCTTGAAGACAGCATGGCAGCTAGCGACCGTGAAAAAAAGGATCGTGTAAAATCAGCAAGGATCCAGGAAAAGTCAATTCAACAGCTGCAAGATGAGTCAAAAAGGAATAATGTATGACTTATAGGAGTCAATGAAATAGCAGGAGGCAATACAACTGACATAAAAAGAACATTTGCAGAAATAATCGCAGAAAATTTCCCAAGCATGGAAACAAGACCTGATATACAGGTAAATGATGCATATAGAACTCCAAACAACCACAACCAAAATAAAACTACACCTGGACATATAATAGTCAAGTTCCCAGATCTCCAGCAAAAGAACAGAATATTAAAAGCTGCTAGAGAAAAGGAACAGATTACCTATAAAGGAAAGCCCATCAGAATCAAGGCAGACTTCTCAGCACAA
>NW_004955415.1:6062114-6063419 GCF_000276665.1 Chinchilla lanigera | reverse complement strand
TGCCAAACTATCCCTCCAATTCAACAGAGAAATAAATAGTCTCATGACAAAGAACAACTGAAGAACTTCATGAGCGCAAGCCAGCATTACAAAGAGTACTAAAAGATACTCTAGACAGAGAAAAATCTGATTACAATTTCAAGAACAGTAGAAATGAAATGTCAAGAAGAGCAAGCAAATAAACAGGTAGAAAAAGTAGGACACCAATGCAAGTAAATAACATGACAATGATAAATCAATACATACTGGTTATAACTATAAATGTAAATGGCCTCAATTCTGTAGTCAAAAGAAACACACTGGCAGAGTGGATTAAAAAACAAAATCCAATGATAAATGTGTTTCCTATATACAGGAAACACATTTCAGTCCAAATGAAATCCATAGACTAAAAGTCAAAGGATGGAAAACAATCCTCCATGCAACAGGAACCCAGAAAAAAGCAGCTGTAGCTATTCTGTTTGCAGACAATGTAAACTTCAAACCAACAAAAATCAAAAGAGATAAAGAAGGTTACTACATACTAGTAGGGGAAAGCTGCAAGAGGATGAGATAACAATCATAAACATGTATACACCAAATATTGGAGCTCCAAATTATATAAGATCAATCTTAACAGGCATGAAAACCCATATAGTTAATAACACTATTGTAACAGGGGACCTCAACACTCCATTGACACAAAAAGATAGGTCAACTGTACAAGAAAACAGCAAGGAAATAACACATCTGAACCAAAGCTGTGAACAAATGGACTTAGTAGATGGATACAGAGTGTTCGACCCCACAACATCAGAATACACATTTTTCTCAGCAGCACATGGGTCTTTCTCTAAAATAGACCACATCCTAGCCCATCGACCATACCTTCCGAAATGCAAAGTACTGAAATTATCCCGTGCATATTATCTGACCACAGTTCAATGAAATTGGAAATTAACAACAAAAAGAACTCCAAAAACTGCATAAACACTTGGAAATTAAATAGCAACCTCCTGAACAACCAATGGGTCACAGAAGAAATTAAAGAGGAAATTAAAAAATACCTACAAACAAATGAAAATGTAAATACAACTTATCAGAATCTGTGGGAAAGCAGTCCTCAGAGGGAAATTTATAGTGGTGAACTCACACATAAAGAAAACAAAAAGAAAATGAATAAGTAGCCTAATGATACATCTTAAACTTTTAGAAAAAGAAGAACAACTCAGGCCCAAAGCCCAAAGAAGGGAGGAGATTATAAAGATTACACAGAAATTAATGCAATTGTGACAAAGAAAACCCTCCAAAAAATAAATGAATCAA
>NW_004955415.1:6059310-6061134 GCF_000276665.1 Chinchilla lanigera | reverse complement strand
TGATCAAAGCCATCTATGACAATCCAACAGCTAACATCATTCTCAATGGACAAAAACTGAAAGGTTTTACTTTAAAATTGGGAACAGACAAAGATGTCTGTTGTCACCACTCCTGTTCAATATAGTTCTGGAACCACTAACCAGAGGAATTAGACAGGAGAGAGAAATAAAATGAATAAAGATAGGAAAGGAAGAAGTAAAACTGTCACTATTTGCAAATGACATGATACTTTACATGGAAGATCCCCAAAATTCCAGAAGACTCCTTGAATTAATCAACAAATTCAGTGGTGTAGCTGGATACAAAGTCAACACCCAAAAATCAATAGCACTCCTATACACAAACAACAAACAGACTGAGAGAGAAATGAAGGAAACCGTACCTTTCACAATAACATTCAAGAAAGTGAAATATTTCGGAATCAATCTAACAAAAAAAGTAAACGACCTATTCAATGGAAGCTACAGTACTCTGAAGAAAGAGATTGAAGAAAAGTTCAGTAAGTAGAAAAACATTGCTTGCTCATGGATAGGAAGAACCAACATTGTGAAAATGGCCACACTTCCAAAACTGCTGTATAGATTCAATGCAATTCTCATTCAACTACCATTAGCATACCTCACAGATCTTCAGAAAACATTCATCTGGAACCAGAAGAGAGCCAAAATAGCAAAAGCAATCCTGGAGAACAAGGATAAGTCAGGTGGAATCACAATCCCTGACCTGAAATTATACTACAAAGCTACTGTAATAACATCAACCTGGTACTGGCTAAAAAACAGACCTGAGGATTAATGGAACAGACTGGAAGAAACAGCCCCAACCCAAAATACACTCAGCCACCTAATCTTTGATAAAGGGGCCAAACAAACTCACTGGAAGAACGACAGCCTCTTTAATAAATGGTGCTGGAAAAATTGGCTTGCTATCTGCCAAAGACTGAAAATAGACCCAAGTCTATCACCATGCACCAAACTCAAGTCAAAATGGATCACAGATCGTAATATTAAAACTGAAACACTAAATCTATTGGAAGAGAAAGTAGGTAAAAACCTTGAAGACATAGGGGTAGGCAGAGGGTTCATGAACAAAAACCAAACTGCACATGAAACACTTGAAAGCATCAACAACTGGGATCTCAACCTATTGAAGAGTTTCTGCACATCTAAAGAAATCACCAGCAGAGTAAAAAAGAAAACCCACAAACTTGGAGAAAATTTTAGCTGACTGTCCCTCAGACAAAGGGCTTCTATCTAGAACATATAAAGAATTTAAAAACATCAGCACCCCACCAAATTCAAAGACCGAATCCAAAAATGGGAAGCTGAGATGAATACACACTTCTCAGACAAGGATATACAAATGGCAAATAAATATATGAGAAAATGTTCAACATCATTAGTCATTTGAGAAATGTCAAATAAAACAATGTTGAGATTCCACCTTACCTCTGTAAGAATGGCTAGCATTAAGAAAGCGACCAATAACACATGATGGCTAGGTTGTGGAGAAATAGGAACACTTCTCCACTGCTGGTGGGAATGCAGACTGGTGAAACCACTGTGGAAATCAGTTTGGAGAATCTTCAGAAAACTAGGTCTAGAGGTCCCATTCAACCCAGCTCTTCCCCTTCTGGGTATTTTCCCAGAACATGTAAAAACATCATATTACAGTGATATATGTGCACCTATGTTCATAGCAGCACAATTTCTAATTGCTAAATTGTGGAAGCAACCCAAATGTCCATCTACCGAGGATTGGATAAGAAAATTGTGGTACTTTTATAGAATGGAATATTATTCAGCCATAAAGAAAGATAAACT
>NW_004955415.1:6030201-6058935 GCF_000276665.1 Chinchilla lanigera | reverse complement strand
TAATATAACAAACATTGTGAATTTCCTACCACTTTGTTTGTAACTCTGTATTGTCTGTACTGTTCTTTTGCTATTTTGTAAAAGGTTGTCTGTCTGTTAATGTTTTCCTCCTTTTATTTTTAAAATAAAAAAAAATCACATTTAAATAAGGCAAGTACCACTAAAACAAAACATCAAAATATTTTTGTAAAATGTTTTGTTTTAATTCTAGTTTTTGTTAAATATTCAATCATTGAAAATCATGTATTTTAAAAGAAGAATATTTCAAACCCTGCCCTGAGCCAAATTACAAACTTGATGAGATAGTGGATATGAAGATGGGAGGAATAGCTAATATAATGAAATATTCAAGCCTAAACAATCTTGAGAGATTGAATGTAAAGTGTGATCAAATAACAAAAGGTATTTATTATGGAAGAAAGTTAATGAAATAAGTATAATGTGGATAAAATTAACTCCGAACACTCTTCTTAGTACGAATATTAAGGAACTGAGAATGTAGATCAGTAGAGAACTTGCCTGGTATGCACAAGCCCTAGGTTTGATTCCCTGCAGTGAAAAATAGTTAAGAAAAAAAGGGAATACTATGATTCAGAAAAGTTAATTAACATCCTTCAATTATCTGGCACATGGCAGAAGTGAGATGAAAGCACAACCCAGGTCTACCTGGAATCAAAAGTCTATGAGAATTCATATTTACCACAGGATCATTAAATATAAGGATAGTATGAATATTTACTAAGAGAACTTTAAGCTATATTTTGTATTAAGTGGAAGATCAATACTGTCTTTTGACATGATAAAGAATTTTTAATTTTTCTGGTAAGGCAAAGAATCTATTTTTGATAAAACAATTGGACCTAAATATACTAAATATATTACATCAAATTTTATATAAGCTAATAAATGTACCTGTAAGTAAAGTTTCCTGTTTGAACTGCTATCATCTTTATTTCACAGTAGTGCCAGAAGGTCCGTAACTTGCCAATTAAGTGTTCTTGAATCTCAGTCATTCATCAATCATCTTCTGAGGGGTCACTAGTTGCTCAGTGTACTTGGAAGTTCTATGGATATATTAAACCTAAGTTTCTTCCACTTAACACTCACATTTACTAAGTTAGTGTTTCTCTCTGGTTCTCCTTTCTCATTGTTTCTTTTCTATTGTTTCTTGCTTTCAAAGACAGCATCTAGGAGGGTTCCTATATAATATGATGACATTTGCATGACACTGGCCCCAGTGGAGTATTTATTACCAGTTGGCTTCTGGGTGTGACACCTATCAATCACCCTCCCGGGAACGGCTGCCTTGTCACATGGTTCCTGTGGTCACTGTGTCATGGAAGGCTGTGTCTCCTTCCCCCTTCTTATTAACCATCTGTTGTGCTGTTTATTGAATTACATGACTCCTGTCTAAGTCTGCTTGTTTTGACTCAGATTCCTTCCAGCTAGCTCATCTAGCTCTATCTGCATTTGTTTTTCATATTAAAGACTGAATTTTAGCTGCTTTTTCTTATCTTCACTGAAGCATGAGAGACCTTGTGAGTTTCTTATCAGGTACAAATCCTCAGATATATCCCTTGTTATTACCACTGTTTCTCACCATGCTGAGTCCAATGATACATCTTCATCTTTTTCCAAAGCCAGGGATTTTTAACTAAACCAGGACAACAGAGTCAAAACTCCAGTTCCTCTCTCCTTTTCTTCCTTAGGTCCTTATCCCAGTGCTCAGAAAGATTCCTCTTTCTTCTATGGTCTAACAAAAGTTATAAGAAAAACAATCTTCATTCTGAATTAATATGGGAAGGTTATTCTTTCAGGGACTGTTTCTATAGTATGTTACTGCATTAATATAGGCTTCACAAATAAAAATTCTTGATTTTAGTCTAGTACCTTTTTTGGATTAATATAATGACTTTCCTTTTGAAAATATGCCTCTACTCCATGATGAATACAAAATGGCGAAAGAGCTTGGGACAGAAAGGACATATCTGTCTGAGAAAGGATGTGTCAAATATAGTGCATTTCAGTATATATGGGCTACTTGGGGGAAAGGAAAAGTTACAATTACCTTCTCCCATGCACCCTTTCTTATTATTTTTCAGGGCTTTGTTTGTATTTCCCTTGCTGTAAACGATTCAATATGTTAAAATTTACATTTTCTCCCATACTAAAATTCTTAAAACTTTCCCTGTTTTCCTTTCATATTGGAAAAGTAAATTCAAAAATTGCTGCTTGCTACATGCTTTGTAACTAAAAGACTAGAATTGCAGTCTGTGAACAATTGCCTGTAAGTCCTTTGTTACCTTCTTTCATCTGAGCTTCTTATAAAAGAAGCTACTTAAGTGATTCCTCCAAGAAAGTTTCTTACATTTTCCTTTAAGTATTAACAAAAAACCTACACATTTCTGTATAGCCTCAGAATCTTAATAAAAGTGATTATTCAAAGTATTGCATTTTTAAACATAAATGCACTTATGATAAAATGTTCTTTCTCCCACAGCTATCTAGAGCCAGTACTTAATGTGTGCTTTTATGCTACCAAGCTTTGTCTTGGTTTGTGCAGAAAATGTTAAAGACACAAAATTGAAAACATTCAGAAAAAGAGAGTAGACTCATTCTATGAAAGGTTTCTGCTGAAGAATTTATTTTGTTTAAAAGTTTATCTCGTTAGTACATATTTGCAACACATGGAGTTTACATCCATTTTAGGGGGTAGGTATGTGAGCCCCCCACCCAGCGCTCTCCCGCCCTCCCTCTCTAGGGTCTCCTCATGCATTTTCTTTATTATTTTATTATTAGAACTTTCAGTTCCTGTTCATGAGATATAATGTTTGCACTTATTGTGGGCACTTGTACATATGCATGACACATCTCATATTGTTTTACTTTGCTTTCTCTGTCATCTTACCCTTGGCCTCTTGGGCCCCTCCCTACTTGCAAAATATTTATTCCCATTTCTTGAATTTTATGATGGAATATGACCAACTATGGCTGTCACATTGGCTGATGCTTGCAAATTGCCATCATTTTGGATGTGAGATATTACTTAGAATGATCATATACTCTGCGGTCACAAGAGATGGTGGGAAAAAAGCCAGTGAAGAAGGTGGAAGGTGGAAGGTGGCGCAGGAGGAAGGAGGAAGGTGATAGGAGGCCTACAGCAAAGCTTATGCAGTGTTTAAATTCTGATGAACTGCTCCTTACAGTACCTCACTTAATGAGAAAAGTAATCAAGAGGATAAAAAGTAGGAAAAACTGTGGAATTGTTATTTGAAATTTTCAAAATTTTCTGTAAGCATTTTATCACATTTTGTAATTTCCAAATGTCCCCAGACTCCTCATAAAACTCTCAAGAAAAATTTAAATAAAGATTTTAAGGTTGTTCATTAGTATCTTCAAAGCATTTAATGTGTGATGTTTGAACTACAGCTTTCTGTTGAGGATTCTCTGATTGTGTGTGTGTGATATCATCTTTGAATGAAACCCATTTTAGTACTTGTTAAGTGTCCATTTTTCTCTACTCTTATACCTTTTTTCTTTTTCTGATGCATGCTCCTCTCTCCTTTAGCCTATCTTTCTTCTTCAATTTACATTCAGGTGTTGTTTTTTTGTTTTGGTTTGTTTGTGGCGTGGGAGAATGAACCAAGGGTCTAATGCATTTTCATTAAGTGCTCTAATGCTGAACTTCACTTGCAGCCTGATTTAGGTGTTTTTAAAATTTGTCAGAAAAACAAAAGAAATAAATATTTTTATCACAATCACACTTAATTTTATTAAAGCAATAGTATCTTTCTTATCAAATTCAATAAATATACCCACCAATTTAAAAGACGTAAGATTCACCCTAAATATTGTTGTAAATCAAATTAAGATTTCTAAAACCAGATAACTTCCAAAAAGAGAATGAATATCTGGAGATAAAAAAATATATATACTATATTAACTCTGTATATTTTCTCAGGGTGACTACTTTAAAAGAAAGCCAATTATTTATTTGTGTAACTTATGACTTATTTATGCATAGACTGTATTTATCACTAGTATTTCTATTGGGCATGTTTTATATAATCTTCCCATATTTTACCTTGCTGCTTGTCTGCATGGTATTTTGAGCAGAAGTTTATGTTTCAATACAGACTTTCCTGTTAACACTATATTTGTTGCTGTTGTTTGATCCTTTCACAGAGAGTTATGATGTCCCAGTTTGTGATCCATTCTGCAATTAAACTGGTCGTGGTGCTTATGAAATCATTCAACTGATAGGAATGGTGTACATCCAAGGGGTTTAAACATTAGTCTTCATGAGAACAAATTTTTTATGCTTTGCAGAATAAAAGAAATAGTAAATGTTGCTCGTTTCTAATATACAATTCAGTAATCTGCACAATGACTCTTCTGTCCATTTTGACTCAAAACCTGGAAACCACTAACAGTAGACTACAATCATCATCTAAAATTAATAGCCTGGCTCCCTTTCCTTCCCAGAAAATGCTGGTTCTGATGCAAATCTGGTGCCACTATACACTACCTCTCTGCCGCAGGTACAGCGGGAATGACTTAGACTGGAAACTAAAGTTACACCCTAGAGATTCCATTCCCCTGTAGTTATTCACCAGGGCCACAGACACGCGGGAACTGTCTGAAAATAGACATAGGGAGCGAGTAGAATTACCCTGTGAATCATTCCTTTAATATAGTGAAGCTTTGGAAAGAAGATCAGGGAGGATTATTGGCTGTTAGGAAAATACCGGCTACTGGTACAAAATGACATCCTCTATTAACAAGCTCTGAGGTGCGACTCACATAATTGTCCTAATTTTTAAGATTGATGGGGAGCATAAAGCATTTCTTCATTAATGTCTAAGGTATATAAGACTGCATATGGTTTCAGAATGTGATTTTTATAAAAGAAGGTGGAGATTCCAACTCCCTTTATCTTGTGTATATATATGTCTCAGTGTGTGTTTCAGGGTTTCCTGGGAAGAGCCTTGAGAGAGAACCTAAGCTGAAGGAGGAGCCTTGATTCGAGTGAGCTACCTGGCACCATGAAAATATCAAGGGTCTTTCTGTTCCTCTCTCTGGCTCTTTTATGCTTTTCTTCAGGTGAGTTTTTTCTTAAAATTAAGATGCTATATGCATATCAAAATGGAGATGAAAAGAGTCATTTTCTATCATATTTCAAAGATTTTGATGTAAGAGAGCTCATCATGTGGATGGTGATAATGATCAAGACAATGGGGATTATTATAGCAGTAATGGTAAGAAAGAAAGGTCATTTATTGAGCATGTACTATATTCTAGGGCTAGTGTGTATTAGCTCTAATACACATGGCAAAGAATTTATATCTCCTTTCTACATATAAAAGACTGTGGCACAGACAAGTTAAGAAAATTGTCAAAGGGCCTGCAACAAGTAAATAGAATTTTAAATTTGAATCCAGGTCTTTTAGATTTTGCCTTTGGGGCAAATAACTCGTCTGGAGGATGGATAATTGTATTACATAGTTTGTAATGTAAATCTTGGCTTTCAAAGGCAAAGTCAAATTTTTCTGTCATTTATTATTCTACAAGGATTTAAATAATGAAAATTGGAGGAAGGGAAAAAATAGAAACTCAGTGAATAAATCCTTGAAAAGAGGTTATGGAACCTCATACTGTGAAAACATATATTATTGCTAAATTAAACAATTCTTAAAGCAAGGGAGTATTTTTGTTTGCTTTAATGAGCAGTGGTCATATATTTTATCAGTTAAAGTAGTGTAAAATTCAAGGTGATGAATTTCATCTGGAGATGAGATTTCTGGCTGTCAGGATCATCTGAATGAACAGAGGCATTTATATCTACTTTCTTCTATATTATTCCAATAAGGTTTTAGTGGACAAAATAGTCTCCTAGTTTTATTATTCACCTGTGTGAACTGAAAAAATATCTCAATTCTCTG
Source organism: Chinchilla lanigera (assembly GCF_000276665.1). NCBI lineage: Eukaryota > Metazoa > Chordata > Mammalia > Rodentia > Chinchillidae > Chinchilla > Chinchilla lanigera. Next base: position 6,052,993 of record NW_004955415.1, on the reverse strand, counting down.
ATATTTTTATTGTTACATAAAATGTTACTAACTAGACTAATCCCTGGAAACCTCCACGTAAGGTGTATCATTTTGTGTAAACATAACAAATAAATTTTGCTGCTATAAAGGATTTTAAATGGATGAACATGTACAAACAAATTTTCAGTAAGATTGAACTGAGTCTCCAAGTGTTTATTCATCTTGATTAGTTGCATTTACATAAATAAGCATATTTAAAAATGAGAAAATAGATTGAGATTTCTGTGCTCCTGTGGAGTAAACTTGACCACTGGAGACAAATAATTTTAATGAGTAGTTCAGTGAATGGCTGTGATGCAGAAAGAAATAGACCAATGTTAAAAATTTAGTTGCAAAGATAATCTTCAAAATGAATTACTATTCTCATTGCCTCTCTTTAGATGAATTGACATTGAACAGGATGTGATTAACAAATACACCAAATTTAACAAAACATGTATTTGTCATAGACATAATAGATACTATTTGAGAGGACGATATTTTCTAAGAGTTTTAATGTGGAAAGAGAAAGTCTTTTAAATTCTGGCGTTTTCAATTTATAGCTGTGTGAACTTTCTGAGCCTCATTTTTTTTTGTTCACAATGTGGACTATAAAAGGACTTTCTGTCTCTACATGGGGCATTAAATGAAAAAAATACATGTGAAGCACTTCACAAAGTAGATGGGACATAATAAATGTTCAATAAATGTCTTTTACTACTAGCAAATAAAGTTGAATAAAATAGTACTAAGTTATATTCAGGCATTATGAGTTTTACCTTTTTCTAATTTGCTATCTATGTATGAGACACTGGGCAAATCCCTTCTTTCTTATCACAGATTTGAAGTCAAGAATTGACTGAAAATAGCAATATTAAATTTTCTCTAGTCAGAAAACTCACAGAGACTTTACAAAATTAGACTTGTAGATCCATTTGCTTCTGTATTATAGTTTCTAAGGGATCATCCTAAGAATTTGAAATGTTAACAATCTATAACTCTGCTATGTAGGAATCACTAAGGTGGGTAAACATTGCAAGAAATAATAACTTTCTTTCACATTTAAAAAGCCTTGTTGTCTTTTTATCCCCATTAATAGAAATTAGACTCTGGGGTATTTCCAGTAGTCCTCCCTAAATGTTGGTCAGCAGAGAGGCTGGATTGCATTAATCCACACCCTTCCTTACAGAGGCAATCCTAGGCTTATATGTGGGAGGTACTGCTGCTCCAGGAGTTCCACAGAGATTGCTACAGATCAAAGCCACACACCTCCTACCAGAACTGGATCTAAGGTTTTCATTATTCCAGTAATTCAAGCCACTTAGATAATTTATTACAATCTAAAATTACAAATACTAGTAAGAAGAAAGAGGGGAGATTACTATGTAAAAATTCATTTTCTCTTCAAGGAACTTAGAGATATAGGAGAAATGAGGCAGAGAAGAGTAAACGAGTTCTTTCTCTCCAGTCCATACTCGAGCCAAGTCTCTGAGGCTGAGTATCTGCAGAGAGGGCAGAAGAGCAACCCTGAGCTCAGTGAACAAACAACATATTCCCCAGCTCCCTATAACAAAGGCTTTTAGAAGAAGCTACATAGGCTGAACTTTGGAACATCAATGTTAGAGAAGACTTTCTAATCCATCTTCCTCAAAGTAAGACCAAAGATGACCAGGTTGCTCTCATAGTAAACTAATGACTTGACCAGAACTACAGCATGAGCTTTAAATCCGTAAATAGTTTCTTCCACTCCACTCTAACCTCCAGTAAATATTGTCCCTTTGCATTGTCTGTATTTCTCCCTAATGGTCCAAGCTTCCACTGCTCCCTAAGAAGTAGCAAGTACAAGAAAATGTGAAGACACATCATGACAGCTTGGGATGGTCAAGCACCCACAGCAAATACTGAGGATTTTCTAAGTTTGCAGGGCTCACTTGTTGCACGTTTATAAATTACAGTGTTCGGATTTTATGCTGTTTTTCAGGTGTCTTCACTCAAGGCAAACAGGTCAGTGCCTAGTTTTATCTACTTTTCCAACATTGGTGGTGCTTGACTGGTATTCTTGGACCAAAAATAGGTGTGTTTATGGTGTAAACTAACAAAGTAATGAGCAAGAAGGACACATGCATAAATCAGCTGAAATCATTTTTCAAAATTTTAATCTTTTAGGAATATACCAGTTAAGTTTAAAAGTCCTAATTTAAATCCTAGCATAAGTGAACGTAGAATGGATATGAGGTAAAATTCATTGCTAACTTCACTGTGTACTCTTGGGGAAGCAAGGCTTTCTGGGCTGCAACTTCTGCTGCTATAGACGAGGGGTACTAGTATTCAATTTCTAAAGTCACAATTACATTTAAATCAGTGAAGGCCTTTAGGAAAGTGTAAAAGTTAAAGTGAATTAATAATTAACAACCTTTGGAGGAGTTCAGAGAAGTACTTTTTTTCTTTTTGAGATATAATGAAAAATAAAGAGAAAACTTTTTTAATGTGTGTATTGAGGATAAACAGACTGGTCTGGTACACCCAAACACAAATATAGTTTGATGTTAAAATTGGGATGGGCACATGAACAATGAGCTTCTCCATTGTTGCATTTTTCCTCCCAATTTAATTTAATAGCTTTTTTTCCCTTTAATGATCTATTAAAAAACTGAATATGTATTATTTTCTCTGCCTGTCCCCACCCTATGTCCATACCAAGCATTTCTACTTGATCTTGCCAAGTTTTGTGTAGCCTTGGTCTATTCAAGAACTCTTGGCTTTAAAAATCTCCAGACATTATTACCAACTGACTGGAGCTGAGAGAGAAGTTGCAAAGTATTTTCCAACCTTGATCCACCCACCCCGTTTCATGAGAATCACTTTTTCCAATTAAAAATTTCTCAGTTTCTTTTTCGAGAAATTAAGATGCATCTTATACTTGATGACACCTTAAATTGTCTCTGTGTATGCTCACCACATCCACATCTGTATGTTTAGATTCACATCTGTATGTGAAGCTTTGCTTCACAAAGCTATAATTTCTTATTCTGACTCCTTATATGTAAGTACTGTAGCACAGGGCACAGTATATACAAAAGTAAATACAAAGAAGGGTCATAAGACTGAGCCAACATGTTTCATATCACTTTAGGTAAGAAACTACAATGATAAGGTTATTACACACAGATCTAAGAGATAGGAAATTTAACACAAATTTTTTATCATTAACATACAAGTCACTTCCGTTTTTTTAGACCTTAATTTATCAGAGTTTTAAATTGCGTTTTCTAAAGTTTTTATACTATGTACTAGTTCCTAGTGCTATTCTGTTATATAAGACCAAATCTTAGTCCACTTGCTTCAGGGACACCTGAGATACTTTCTAAATATCCGATACTCGTGCGGTGTACGGTACTGAACAATAATTGCAGAGGTAAGGGTTTGAGGTCTTCACTCTATACAATTATCCCAGTGACACGCACAATAAAATTTGAACACTTTCTCTAGGTAAAGGAAGCAAGAGTATTGGCAAGCACTGGTTTTGGAGTCTGATAATATGGATGAGTCCTAATTCAAATACTCAAGGCCTGCCGGGTGATTTGGTTAATATCTTTTGTCTTCTCAGTGCCTTTGTTGCCAAATCTTTAAGATGAAGGGTTGGATTCAGCGATCTCCCAAGCTTCTTCGCGTACTATATATTGAAATCCTTATGAACCCAGCCAGCCCTAGGAAGGCTGCTGTTTTTCCTCCACTGAAGTCTAAAGAACAGGGAATGTTCCGCCCTTTTAGATCACGCCAAGGCTGCCCTAGCTCTTCTGTAGGGTTGGAGGAAGACCTCAGCAGAAAGAGTTGAAACAACATTGGCAGTGCTCTGCCTCAGGTCTCATCCAGCCCACAGAGAGGGTGTCAGGTTTCCCCGACACTCCAGTCACTCTCCTCATGCCAGGGTTTCTCCCTGTGATGAAACACCTGTGGGAGATTACAGTTAGCAGTCCAAATTATACACCTTTTGCATGTCACATTAGTTTAAAAAGATTATTCAAGCTAAACACAAAGGATATTCCCAGACTTCATGTTCCAACAAAATTTTCACTGTAAATGCATATGGCTCATAGGTCCCCAAGTCTTTAATTTGCCAAGTGGTTACATGAAATAACTTCAATAAAAATGACAATAAAATAAAATTATTGTCTAACATCAAAAGCATTTTATCAAGTAAATTGTAGTATTACATAATTTTATTTATTTATTTATTTTTTTGTACCAGGGGATCAACTCAGGACCTTGCACTTGCCAGGCAGGCACTTGTACCACTGAGCTATCTTCCCGGTCCAACGTAAAAATATTTTAAAGACAGAAAAAGATAGTACTTTGAATTGAAAATACATTTGCTTTTGGTACCACTCAGTACATTGCTTTTAATGTTTTTTATTTTCCTACTGTGCTCTGTATTTCGGGACTGTTTCTGTAAAGAATTACTTAAATGAATAGTCAGAATTGGAGTGAGCAGATCAAGCCCCTCAAAAATGAAGATTCACAACTGATTTTTGTTGCAATACTTTTGGGGATAACTAAGTTTATTCCTGTTTGCATTTGAGATAAAATTAGTGAGTTTTAACACAATCAAATCTTTTGTAAAATAATGCTCTGTAACTAGAATAAGTTTGGAGTTCTCAGGTTTTGCTAATTAGCATGATTTTATATAAAGTAGCATACTAATGAATATGTAAATGAAGATTAGTGATGTTACCCAGAATCTACACCTTTACTAGAGATGGGAAAACTGAGGCCATAGAATGAGGGCCTGGCTGGCTATGTATCAGCAGCTCAGGATGAACCTGAACCAAGTTACCTTCAGCAAGCAATAAAAGATGGGGGGAACATTGCTCAGGGGTAGACAATTCGCCTAGCATGTGCAAGGCCCTGAGCCCCATTCCTAGCATCAAAGAAAAAAGAAAAAAAGGAGTGAAAGCTACTATGCAGTGCATGTGAAAGAAAGTCAAAAAGTGTATTTTTCTAAACAAATTTAAATTAATAATTGTGATTATTGGGGCTGGGGATTTAGCTCAGTGGCAAAGTGCCTGCCTAGCAAGCGCAAGGTCGTGAGTTCGGTTCCCGGTACCAGAGAAAAAACAAAAAAACAAAAAACAAAACAAAACAAAAATAATAATAATAATTGTGATTATTATCCTGACTTCTTAAGAATATGATGAGCCAGGCATGGTGGTACATGCCTGTAATCCCAGCACTCTGGAGGCTGCGGCAGGAGGATTGTTGCAAGTCCGAGACCAGTTTGGGCTACAAAGTGAGCTCAAAGCCAGTCTGAACTGCATAGCGAGACCCTGTCTCAAAAACACACACACACACAAGAAAAAAAAAGATGAAAAGAGTTTAAAATAAGATTAGCTCCTCTCTACAAGGAACAAGGTTTCAAACCAAGGAGGAAAAGGCACCAGAGATAGCAGAACTCACTGTACTGGTTCACCAAGAAAGGATGAGGGCTGGAATAGGTAGTAAATCTGGAATTTGCAAAGAAGACCTGAAGTAAAGAAACATAACATGTGGCAGATGGAGAAATAAATGGTCTGAAGGCCGGACGGAGAAATCTGAAGAGCAGTGCTATCACGGAAAATAGAAAAGCTGGAATTAAAAACTAGTTTACAGGGAAGATAAAGGGCTATGTTTTGGACATGAATATGTTATGAGTGTTTCCTTCCTCTTTTTTTTTTTTTTTTTGAGCCAAGATCTCTCGTGTGCAGGCTGGTCTTGAACTCACTATGTAGGCTGTCTCAAGTGCAGGGCGATCATCCTGCCACAGCCACCTGAGTGCTGGGATTTCAGGTGTGCACCATCACGCCCAGCTACAGGCATACTTTTCGAGAGCAGTTTTAAGGGAGAAGAAAGGGTGTAAACACGGGGGAGGGGTGTGTGTGTGTGTGTGTGTGATTGCAAATTTTCATTGGTTTTATTTGTACACCTAAATGGTAGATTAAAATATTAATGACCCTGACTGCTTAGTTGATGAGATGACCATATAAGCACAAGTTTTCAAACAAATTAAATTACTTTGTATATTAGTAAGGATAACCAACTTGAGTACTGTCATTTCATCCCAAAACGTTTCAGAAGATACAGTTCTTTAAACCACCACAAGGGGGCAGGCTGATGCAAAATATTGGCACCCGCGCACCTACAAGCAGTCTCCGAGTTGCTACATCAAAGAAAATGGGTATTTCCTCTTAAACCCAACAGCAAAGTGAACATTTTAAAATAGTCTTAAAATATGGTGAGCAATAAAATGGGTTCCAAAAATTCTAGAGGATGTAATGCAATTTACATTGCTGGTCTTTATGATAGTGATCTTCCAGATAGTAATTTTTGGTAGGGCTAAATTCTACGACAGTCCTAGGAGGTAAGTATGGCATTACTGTAGAATGTGTAGACATTTAAACTCAGAGTAATGAAGCGTTTGCACACTGTAATGCAGCTAATAAACTGAAAAGTAAGATTCAAACCCAGGTCATTCCAATTCCATCCACAGGCCAGCCCCCTAACATTATAATAGCATTGGGGCATTTTCATTAGATTGGGAGTATTTGAGCTCTCCTAAGTCTTCTAAATGTTTCATGAGTAAAATTTTAAAGGAGAAAAGATAATCCTACTACCACCTCCAACCTAGACCTACTTCATCTTCCACTGAGAAGCCAGTTGTTGGATTTATGTAAAAGAGTTCAAAACAAAAACATAAAATAGGAGAGTAAATTCAGGCAGTGAAAATGCCTGGCAATTAAAAGATCTTAATTCACATCTCCTCAGGTTGTGAGACCTGAAGTCTCCCTCTACTCTTGACATGCTCTTGCCCCACTCTGAATTACCAGAGGATAATTTCCAGATAATTGCATGGGCAGTAGCAGAGGCTCCAAAGGGGCACTCTCTTTTTCTCCTGCTCATCCCGCCGGAATATCTCACCCAGTGAATGCAGAGGCTTCAGTAGACATACAAGAGGAAACACTTGGGCAAAAGTTGCTTTTTCTCCCACCCAACTGCAAAAACAGTGAATGTAGGAGCTTTATTTAAACCAATTCATTGAACATAGTCACTACTACATCTTGGATCATCTAAATTATAAGAGCTGTTAGAGACTGTCTAGTCCCCTGGTGTGTAGACCATTTTCTATGAGCTTCAGTTAAAAGAGGCCTCCAAAGTGGTTATTTCTACATTCCTAACTTGGAACCATTTCAGACATTCCACACTGACTCAACAAGTCTTACATCTGCATTCGCTCCCTAGAAAAATCCTGGGAATGTGGGAATGAGGCCTGGCAAGTATTTGTTTATTTTCTGGTTAAGAAAATCTTGGCCTGTTCAGTGCTTCACATAAGATAGCACAGAGAATTAACAACAGAGTTAGTTTTCTATAATATGCTTCTCAGCTCACCTGAGGCTTCGTAGAGGGTTGCTACAACTTAAAAGTATGAAGTGTGTTTGTTCTAACACAATTTGTTCATATGCCAGCTGATTGATATTATTATTATTAATTATTATTATTTGCTGCTCCTAACTGCTTTCAAGGGCATAGAGAAAGGGAATGACCATGGGGTTGGGGGGTGGTTCTGGAGAATCTCAAATGTTCTCCCCAAGTTCCACTTCTGTATTTGCTTTCCGAAGGAAAAAAGAGGCTGGCTCACAAGATCAAAGAGCCAATGGCCAGGGAAAGGTGCCTTAAGAAGCCATCTCTTTCACGTAAGGGACTTTCCTGTTTATTTTCCCCATTACTGTGAGGCGCCGGCTCAACTGTGTGCCCACGGCCCACTGTGGCATCTGTCAACAGGGCACTGTGACATCCAAACTCTCCCCCGGCTCTGTTAAGCAGATGACACTGTATGTTGATGCAGTGGTATTACAGGTTCGCCCTTGTATAACCAGCACCCAGTGCCAGGTCTTCCGTATATTTTTACACATCAGGTTATTTTGAGATAAATAAAGTATGGATGATCTTGCAGTTCACAGTTTTTTTTTGACTCAAGTGTAATATTGTGTCTGTTAGTGACATAAATATAAAACACATAAGATTTTGAGGGAAAAAAAGGTGTTCTGTGACTTGCAGTGAACTCAAGATTTCCTGCCCTTATTTCCACTTGAAGACCTAAGGGAAAGATTATTTTTCTGGAAGTAGTGTGAGAATATTCTTTCCAGGTGGTGGGTAAAATTAGTACCATAGGGAGGAAACTATACTACCCAACCTCACTAGTGTAAGTCATCAACTATAAGTACTGCCAAAAATGTGCAGGTTGTACTTAAACTGGATATATGTGGTGGGTTTTTTTAGTGTATGTGGTGCTGAAGTGAGCACTCTGGTGTCTTTTTAAACCTAACTGTCTGATCCTATCACTGAACATTTTCTTCACCATGAAAACTAATCTTCAGACAACTCTGTCAGTGCATAGTGGTGTGCTAATAGCTTAATGAGTGATCTTTTTTTGTCAGGGTTCATAACATTTCCTCAGTACAGTATTTTTTAACATATGATTTTTGTTGTGTGTATGGTATGCAGTGTGATGTAATGGAATAAATACAGATAGCTCAGTCTATGCCTCAGGCTTACCATTAGACTTGACTGAAGAAATACATATGAAGGTGTTAACTATATGAAGTGATTGAGAATTGTAAGATGGCATTGTTCAATGGAATCAAGACAGGGATAATGCAGTTTTTCTCTAGTAATGGGTAATTATCATTTCATTACACAAGCAGATACTTGGAGTGGCTCAGTTTAATCTATTTCATATCCTGGAAATAATGACATAGATTCCATTTGCATACCAAATACTGATTCTATTGACAACGCATTGAAAAGAACATTACTACTACTGTCCAGGTTGGCTCTCAGAAACAACCATAACTGAGAGGTTGTTTTAGTGCCACTCAATATTGATAACAATTGTTAATGCTCAATAAGACTCAGTTATAACTTAGAATCTTTCTAAATACAGCGTCTTAGGTAGCCATTGCTAAGTTATTGTAATTAGCATACAAGTTCAAATTCTACACACAGATAGTGAGACAAAATAAGTTACTATAAAGACATTAATATTTTAAAGGGTAATAGATGGGTGCTATATCTCTTGAAAAAACCAACAAGCCATTGAGTAATGTCTGGGGATCCTTCATAAGTATTATAGTCTCATCACATGAAGAAACATACTATTCAACTTGCAGCTATTCAACATTAATACAGCTTTTTAAAATGTTCTCAGGGGCTGGGGATTTAGCTCAGTGGCAAAAGCGCCTGCCTGGCAAGCACAAGGTCATGAGTTCAGTTCCCGGTACCGGAGAAAAACCAAATGTTCTTTACTGTCAAACACTACCCTAAACTGGAGTATTTTAAAGCTGGAGCAAAAAAGTCCTAAGTATAGCTCTTAACATCATTAATTTACTCCTGAAGATATTAATTTGTTTTTGTTTGTTTGTTTGCTTTTTGAGACAGGATATCACAGGATATTTCAGGCTAGCCTGGAGCTTACACAATCCTCTACCTTGGCATCCCAACTGCTGGAATTACAAACATGAACCATTGGCTAGTAATGTATTTCTTATAAGGAGTTCCCTGTGCCTCAAAGAAAAAGTCTCAGTTCTATTTAATGTATTCTACTTTAGCAGATAAAGAGAACCATTTTTTTTTTGTTTGTTTGTTTGTTTTTGTTTTTCTTCCGGTACCAGGAATCGAACTCACGATGTTGAGCTTGCCAGGCAGGCGCTGTACCGCTGAGCTAAATCCCCAGCCCCTTTTTATTTCAAGATGTTTTTATGTGACAAACCTCATGTGTCTATGGTTTTGAAACTGGCCCAAATGCTCCATTCTGATGAACAGCCCTTTAGATAGAACATGCTGATGTCAACATCACTGCGTTTGTTTGTAGGTTGACTGCAGTAAGTTCAGTGATCCCAAGTTCTTCTGCACTCGGGAATCAGACCCGCACTGTGGCTCTGATGGTCAGACATATGGCAATCAATGTGCCTTCTGTAAGGCAGTGGTGTAAGTATAAGAATCACTAAACCTGTCCTTTTGCAAGCCAGAAGCTTCTAGAATAAGCCTGAGATGCTTTCATGGAGGTTCTAGAAACTTCTACCCATTCTTCAGCCTAGAGACTGAATAAATGACCTCAAGGGAGATGGACTGAAAATAAATGGGCTACAGGCAAAGCAACAAAAAAAAGCAGAAAAGTTGAAAAATTATTTGAAAACATAAACTTAATAGCTTTTACTTTGCTACTAATTTGATTCATTTTAAGGAAGTTCTCAAAATGGTTAGATTTCACACATTATAATAACATTATCATTAATAAGTTTGATAATTTTCCTATTTTTGTTTAATTTTAATTTAAAATGCCAATTTTAGTTTTCTAATTTAATTTAAAATGCCAATTTTAATTTAAAATGCCAGTACACAGTGAATGCATTGCTGTAGGACATATCTGACTAATTCACACCCAACTTTCCTCAGGGGAAATAGTGCAGAGGGATGAGATTTGAGTTAACGGACAGATTGTACCGTGAAGGTCTGCATGTGCAGTTCCCTTTCAAGCGCCACGTGCCCCAGTGTGTTCACTTTCTTCCATCCTATGTCAGGGTATAACTGTGACATTGTAGTCTCTTTGGCATTATTTCTCCTGCGACTTCTGCCTTTTCCACTTGTACACATATTTACTGTCAGGGAATAAGCAACTGGTACTGCAGGGTCTAAGGCTCCTCAAAATTCTGAGACTTACTTAAGATTCATGAGTTCCACAGTTAGGCCAGATATTACCTCTGAGTGCATTTAATTAATCTCAGCTGAACAATAGATAAGGGTATCTGCAGAATCAAATGAGATAGACTATGCATAGTTAAACCTGTTTCTAACACCTGTAGCAAATGCACACAATATTTCAACTGAGTACATATTTCTTTTTCTTTTTGTCAATAGGAAAAACGATGGAAAGATCTACCTAAAGCATCATGGAAAATGCTGAATCCCAAAGCCAGTGTGTCACACTGGCTGCCAGCTCTTGTGTTTTCTCCCTTCTGCTTTTCTTGTATCTGGGGAATCCCTTGAGTTTATAAAGACAGCTTTTACTCTGACTGTCAGTGTATGTCTGTCTCCCTTGATTTGCTTCTCAATAAAGTAAATTCTGAAGAAGAATTGAAGGTGATTTTATTTGAAGATCAAGACACAGACATGCAATGTAGAATAATGGACCTGAGATAATTTGGGATCCCAAGACCTGTTATCTGATCTCATCAACTACCCAACCAGTATGAAATCATGGGAAAACAACTTTCCTTCTCGTATTCTTCAAATCTCCGTAATGAGAAGGATTTTAACAACATGATCACATGTTATTCTTAATGTTATTTGAAAATATTTATTACTCAAGTATTAGTTCACATAATAATGGTTCTTCCTTATTTAAGGAAAAGGAAAGTAGAACTTTTGCTTTCTATAGGCTATAGTTTCTGTCTGGCTCTGAATAGTTGATTTTGAATATGCAAAATTTAAATATTACATATTTGGTATCTCAACAACATGATAGGATCTCCCAGTTGAAAAAAGCAAACAAATATTTAATATTCAACAAAGAGTGACTATCCATAAATACTGAGCAGATACAAAATCTTTAAAAGAGTATACATTTAGAGAATGTAGTAAATTTTCAGCTTTACTGTGGAATGAGAGAACTATGTAAAACATTGGGAATCCTAAATACCAGAGAAAGTTTAATTATATTGCAAATTTTAACTCGACAGTTTTTTTTTTTTTTTCTTTTTGAGACAAGGTCTCTCCATCTAATTCAGACCAGCCTTACATTCATTATGTAGCCCAGACTGGCCTCAAACTGTTATCTTCCTGCCTCAGCCTCCCAAGTGCTGGGATTACAGTTGTGCACCACGCACTCCTGGCATGAGTACTTCTAACCAGCTCAGACTTCATGTAGCTGGCCCCATTCTCTGAAAACTCACAAGCTGCCCACGTGAGTTCTGTCATTCTGCACAATCCAGATAGAAATGTTGGCGAGGCTCTTCCTCTGAGTACTTTCATGTGGTAGAACACGTACTGCCAAGTAATATCTTCCTGGGGCAATTTACATAAGATATAAACCTAGCTACGTTTTCGATGTAATAGCCATCACTCCATCAACAAACATCCACTGGGGTCCAGTCTTCCAGTTCTTGGGATATAGCTGTGGGATGGAATGAGAAGGAAAAATAACCTTAACTCATCAATGAAGGTTACAATTCAGTAAGGAAAAATGGATAAAACTGTTTATATAATAAAATGTAAATGACATAGTAAGGCAGAGGATGATAAAGACTGTAAGAAAATGACTAACTGTAGTCATTAGTATATGAATGAGAAAAGCAGAGAAGGATATAACAGCCAATTGCAGAGCTAAGTGAGGCAGTTAGAGTTCTTACTTAAAAGACTGGAGGTGAGAGAATTCTAAATGTCTTGGGAAAAAAAATAACGCACAATCCTCAAGGCTGGGTCGGGCTGCTGGTTTACTCTATGTTCAGTAAGGAGGGTGTGGTGGCTGGAAAGTAATGAGCAAGTAGGGGAACCACAGATTATAAAGTCATAGAGGAAGGAGTCCAAATCATGAAAAGCTTGTTAAAATTCGGATTTGTCCACTGATGCATACATGTGTCCCTAACTATAAATATTAAGATGCTATTTCTGATTTAAGCCTTAAATACACTGTATTTACATGTATAGTATATGTAGCACAGCCATATATATATATATATATATATATACACACACTAACACACATATGCACTTCAGTGGCTACAGATTATTCCCCTGTATGCATAACAATGGCTACCTTGGCTAGTTAGTTGTACACCAATGTAGGAGGGTAGGTCAATATGTCAAACGGACTAGCATGAGAATCACATCTCTAACACAAGCTGTGCACTTTGAACAAGTCATTTTGATTTCTCATTCTATGAAGGGGATTTAAAAAATTATGCATGTAAAGCCCTTGGTCTCTGATACATAAAAAAATCAAGAGTTTTTATGATTATGCCCTGTTGCTAGCTTTTTTTTGCCTATGCACATAAGAATATTTTTTTTATTCAATGTGCATCTTTAGTTTTGAAAACATGAGGGTTTCTTATCTTTGTCTTGACTGTTTTTCACTGTGTTGTCTGTGTCTGTAGACTAAATTCACTGTTCATTAGCAAAACTGAGCTTTTCTCTTAGCTTTTTACTCCTGAAATAGCCAATTGCTAAGGAAACACAGCAAACATCATGTGCAGTGTCTCAGCAGAGCACACTCCAGCTAGACGCTCCTCTCCAGCAAGGCTGGGTTCTTTCCTGCTCTAATGCACAGGAAAGGCTCGTCTCCCTTGGCTCCATCCCTCCTGGGGGCCATGGGTGGTACCGTGGGCTGCACAGCCTACCTCTCTGCTCATGCAAATCTCACCTACATCCTCATTCCTAAGCTTACTTTTCAGGGGCTATTATGTAAAACTTGTCATAATAAGATCTCCTGTCTAGTTCTAAGCTAACTTTGGAGCTGAAAGGAAAGGAAATTTTTATATAACATTAAATCACAGGGGGATAGATTTTATATTACTTTAAAGGAGAAATAAGTCATATACAAAAATATTAACAATCAAGATATAGTATTTATGTAATAGGAATATGACTGTAATTTTTAAGCTTTTATGTTGAAACTATAAATATTTAGTGAATACTTTTGGTGGGGCTAATTATTCCAATTTTCTTTTTTTTTCCCTCTTTTGTTATATTGTATTAGTACATGTTTGCAGTACACGCATCTTACAATCATCTTGGAGAGCTGGTACGTGTACCTCATACAGTCTCCTTCCCCCCAGTGCCTGCCTCCTCCTCTATTTCTCCTTCCTTCTTTCTATTCTTGTTGATATCGTTGATCTCAGTTCCTGCTTATAGAAAATAATGCCCATATTCCACTGAAGTTACTGCAACCTTACATCTGGCATTGCTGAACTCTACCTCCTTCCCTCATCTGCAAGAGACCCCTCCCCTTGCCTCCTCCCGTCCTTCCTTTATTTCTCTCCTAGTTTGTACTTTGCCTTACTCAGATGAGAAACACTTAACTACATCATGCAGAGTGGTGTTTCAGAGGAAAATGTACTAAGTCCATAATCTACTTTTAGTTATATTAAATTTGGATTAATGGAAAAATAGCTGGGTAAAGTAGTGACAGTATATATGTGGAACCCTTTTTTAAAAAGTTGAATAAGTAAAGAGAGTAGAATGGTGGTTGGCAGGGTTGGAAGCTGAGAGGCAATGGGGAGAAATAGTCAGAGTGTAAATTTGCCCTGGGATAGAATCTGCAAGTCTCAGGAGCCTAATTCACATCATGAGAGATTCACTTAATAATTCTTTACTGAAAATTTGCAAAGAGAATGGGTTTTAAGTGCTCTTACACATGCCTTATACAGGTAACCATGGAAGGTGATTAATACATAATTTGTTTGACTACTAATTGTTTCACTATATATGCAAAAGAATGTTTAAACCTTAATTATATACAGTAAAAATAAGCATAAAGTAAATACAGAACATTATTGGTTCAATTTAAATTTATAGGTGTTCACTGTAGTTATTTTAGCATTGCTGTGAAGTTGAAATTTTTTGTTAAAATGACTTTTCAAATGGCAAAACACCTATATCCATACAGTCTGACAACCAGATCAAATACTTAAGATTTTATTTATGTCCCTCATTGTGTTATCTAAGAAAGAACACAATGTTTTCAATATGATTTGTACTTCTTGCTTCCAAGCATAACACCATAATTAATTATTTAACAGGAACACACTTATCAATCATTAAACTTTCAGTTACAATGGGAGCATTGTTCAGCTGGATTACACCACGCTTATAATCATTAACCATCCTCAAACATTTTAATTCCCCACTCCAGGTGTTGCCAATTTGGCAGTCTTATCATCCGACTGGTTTTATAAAGGTAAATTCATGTCAAAAGTAGTATGGTACATCAATGATTAGGCTTGAAGAGGGATTTTAGGCGGTCTCCCTGCCTATAGAAACATAAAGCTTTCATGAAGTGAAAATACACAAACAAGACATTCTGAAGTAACAAGAAGAAAAATATGAAAAAGAAAACATAGCTTTTGGCATGTAGCTTAAAATAGCTTATCACTAATAACATTAATCTATGAGGCCAACATACATGTATTATCACCTTTAAACTTACTATCTGTGAAATTATACCCCATTTTGTAAAATAAGAATTTTGTGTACAGAGATTTAAATTATTTGGCCATGATTATATAACACTTTGCAGCATCTGAATCTGAAGTGGTGATAATTAAGGAAAATCTAATATTCCTGAAGCACATTCCACAGACTCATACTAATTTGAGTGCTATGTATGTGTTGAATTTGCAATAAACAGTCATGTATACTTTGGGAGATAAAAAACAGAGGCATTCATAATTCAAATAAAGCATAAGCGAAAACCTACAGGAAGTGACAAGTAATGGTCATAAGCACTTATATGTTGTTATTATGTTAATTTTGTGATGGGGCTACACTTCTGGCTTGAGAAGACCTGGGTTCAAATAGATTCCAAATTAAGTATCTAATGAGCTGCTGTCGTTGTCTTTTCCCAACTTTGCATTTTTTCTTTCAGAGCGGGCACCCGTGACCTTTCAGAATGTTGGCTCATTTACATTTTGCAGTTTTCAATAAGGAAAGATAGTCAGAACATATTTCCCTACTTGTGTTTGAAAGATTCAGACCTAATAAGAAAAGACTACCTTTGCATGGTCCAGTTTAGCTGACAGTTATCCTTCAAATTTGGTAAGATTTGCACACTTTCATTACTTCTGGAAGTGTTTTTGTGAAATACTTTGGTTCTACATTTAAGAGCATGTCATCTATCAACAGAAGTAATTTTGTTCCTTCCTTTCCAAAGTGGAAGTACTCTTTCTTTTTGGTAGAAAGCTGACCTGGTTAGAACTTTAGTATGATTTTGATTCAAGTAGTGAAGTGAGGTTCTATTATTGTGTCTGACCTAGGGAAAAAACTTTCATTCTTTCACATTCTGTTTGATATTACTTGTGAGTTTTTCATATACGGCCTTTACCATATATTGAAGAAATTTTACTAAATGATTTAATCAAGAAAATATATTGAGATTTGTGAAATGCTTTTTATGCATCAATTGAATTTTCTACTTGCATTCTACTAATGTGAGATAATTCATTGCTTGAATTTTACATGGTGGAACCATGTATTCAGTGATAAAAGCCTGATTCTTCATGGTGTTTGATCTTTTTGGGTTTGTTACTGAATATGTCTTACTAGTGTTTTGTTGAACAATTTTGTTTCAATATACATAAGGGATATTGGTTTAATTTTCTTTTTGTTTAGTGTCTACACCTATCTTTCAAATCTGGATTACATTGCCTCGGAGAGTAAGCTAAAAAATGATTTCTTGTCAATATTTGGGAACGATTGACATTAATTTATTAAATGTTTGATAGAATTCATCAGTTAAGTAATAGAATCCAGCCTTGTTCTTCACTGAGAGTTTTTAATTGCTTATGAAATGTCTGTACTATTTCCAGAGCTACTTAGATTTTCTATTTTTTCATAATTCTGTTTTTATAGATTGTGTATTTCTGAAAACTTTTCTATTTAATTTGATTTATATAATTGGTGTTACATAATTGTTCATAGTATTCGCTTGTTTTCATTTCTGTAAAATTAGTAGTAATGTCTCTGTTTTAATTTCTGATTTTAGTTTATTATTTTAAAGAGAAAAAATAACAATAAAACAGAATTTCAAAACAGGTTAGTAGAATTATAATAATTAATGCATTGTGCATTGCTGTCTTCATGGTACTTATTCAGAGTACAAGATATAGTCATGATATCTTGTCAAAACAATATTAATACAGGCCTTTGTTTTCAATGAACTAAGAGAAACTACCTGAATAACAATCTTAACTATCTTAACTATCTTGTGTATAAATATATCCTTTCTTTTTCTCTTTCTTCCTTTCCCCTTTCTCCCATTACAGTTTGTCTTTTCTTTTGAACAGTTTCTTCCCAATTGACAATATCTATTGTACATTTTGGATCTTACTCACGCTTTAATTTCTCACACTGGTGAGACCATATGATGTTTACATATATGGGTCTGCTTTCTTTCACTTAGGAGTAAGGTCTCAAGTTGCATTTTTATCTATAAAAATCTCTGGTTTATCATTTTTATGGGTGATTAGTACTCCATTATATGTATAAAAATACATTTTTTAATCCATTTCTCATTTGATGGGTATTTAGGTTGTTTCCAAGATTTAGCTATTACAAACAGTACTTCTATAAACATGGGTGCACATATATTGCTGTGGTATTTACTAGAGGAGAAAATAGGTAGAAAGCTCAAACACATAGTTGTAAGCAGAGGTTTCATAAACAAAACCCAGACTGCAAGGGAAACATTACAAAGAATCAACAAATGGTGTCTCACCTTATTAAAAAGCTTTTGCACAACAAAAGTCATCACCAACAACGTGAAAAGAGTGGGAAAAAATTATAGACAGTTGTGTCTAAAGTCAAAATAGATCAAAGATCTAAATATTAAAACAGAAACCATAAATCTACTGTAAAAAAAGTAGGTAGAAATCTTGAAGACATAGGGGTAGGCAGAGACTTCATGAACAAATACCAAACTGCATGGGAAATGCTTTAAAGAATCAACAACTGGGATTTCATCTTATTGAAAAATTTTTGAACATTAAAAGAAATCACCAACAGAGTAGAAAGAAATACCATGAATTGGGAAAAAATTTTAGCCAACTGTCCCTCATGCAAAGGACTTCTATCTAGAACATATAAAGAATTTTAAAATTTATAGTATAGACAGTCTGTCAGAACCCCAAAATTCAAAGACCCAATCCAAAAATGAGCATCTGAAATGAATACATACTTCTCAGATGAAAAAATACAAGTGGCAAATAAACATGTGAAAAATGTTCAACATCATTGGCCATTTGAGAGATACAAATTAAAATAATACTAAGATTCCATCTCACCACAGAAAGAATGGCTATCATCAAAAAATCAACCAATAACAAATGCTGGAGGGGCTGTGGGAAAAAGGAACCTTCTCCACTGTTGGTGGGAGTGTAGACTGGTGTAACCACTGTGAAAGTCAGTGTGGAGATTTCTTTCAAAACTTGGATTAGAAGTCCCATTTGACCAAGCTATTCCCCTTCTGGGTATCTTCCCAGAAGAATTAATTTCTGACTTTAGAACTTGAGTTCTCTCATTTTTCTTTTCAGTCAATCTAGCTTCAGCTGTATGATTTGTATTGCTTCTTTTGGACAATTAAGTTTGATTTTATTAATTTTCTCTATTGTTTTTCTCCAATTTCTATTTTGAGCTCTCCTTGTAAAAGCTTAATTTTCCCTCTTTTGATTAATACTCAGTTTAAATTTGTCTCTTTTGGTGTAATCCCTCAAGTTGTTTAGTAATTGACTAATATTCTTTCTTCTTTTGTGTTTTACCTACATATTTGACAGCACCAATTTCATTATGAATAGCAGACTATTGACACACATTTTGTGGACTTTTTATCATAGAACTAGTAATTTTTATCTCTTATTTATTGGTTTATCTCTCTTGAGTACAAGTAGCAAGAAAGTAGGACCCTTGTCAGTCTTTATATTTCCTGATGCATTGCCAGTATATAAAACAGTAAGTGACATATTTTGGTACTCATAAATGCAATAGGCTAAACAATTTACATTTACTGCCTATCCAAATCTGTATTGTCATTTTATTGGAGATTTGTTATACATAATATAATGTATAATGAATTTTAAAATATCAAATGCCATTGGAGCACAGATTGGTCCAAAATATCTAGCTGTAGAATATTGGGAATGCTGAGATGTGGTAACCTGTAAGTCAAATGCACCACTTGAAAGAAAACATAGCAGGAACAGACAGAACGGAGATACTACCCTGAGCCCAGTCCAGGTAGCTCCAGATTGTAATCACTGCTTTAGAAAATCTGCCTTTATCACTAAGAAGAACATGTTTGCTGTAAAAGAATGATTCTCAAAATGCCCGAGAGAAGCATTAAAAACATATGGAAAAGATAACTTTATGATTTAAACTAAAATAACAATTTAGGTGAAGTGTTTATCTAAAAATATCTGAAAGGATGAGATGCCACTATAAAATCCATAAACCAGGGATGAGTTGATTTTCAAAAACAGAGTGAAAAAAGACTGGGCACAGAAAAACTAGCAGTAGGAAGTAAAGATGAGAGACAGGGCCGGGGATATAGCTCAGCGGCGCAGCACCTGCCTGGCAAAAGCAAGGTCCTGAGTTTGATTTCTGGTACCTGAAAAAAAAAGAAAGAAAGAAAGAAAGAAAGGAAGAAAGAAAGAAAGAAAGAAAGAAAGAAAGAAAGAAAGAAAGAAAACTGAGACAAATCTCAGGTGAGAACAAAAATGACAATGAAAAGGACCTAAATTATTTTCTTTTTTAATGAATTATTGGAATTAATAAATACAGCCCTCCTAAAGTTCTCATTATGATGAAACTTGCTAGCTCCATAAAATCGAGCTCATTTTGCTGAAATGAATGTATTGCATGTACAATGCTTTTAAAAGTTTTATTGACTTAAACAAATATCATTAAATAGTTTCTTACTGAGTATGAAGTACTGACCACTCCTATAGGTGTCATAACTAATTATAGGTTAATTTCCAGAAATTGCTGAAAACTTTCACAGTCTTTTATATGAGTGAAACTGCAGAATCTCATGTACACATCACTGTGGATGAGTTTTCTCACTCCTCTAAGAACATAAGCTTTTTGTTCCTAAAATACTATAATCTGGGAAGAGACTTTCTTCTACTCACTAATAAGCAGTGTACAATCCTACTTTGTAGGAAACTATTGTTCCATGTTGAGTAGGTGAGAAATACAACATTGCAGAGACAGCAGGAATGGAGCAAAATATATGACACCATAAGTAGAAAACCAAAAAGTTGATAAAATGTAATACTCATTCTTTCTCCATAGATTTTCTTCTTCATTTCTCTAGCTCAAATGCATGTCTTTGAGAGGAGGTGGAGTTAGGCAGCCCTTGTCCTCACCATCAAATTGATCTACACATTTATAGTATAGACAATCTGTCAATTTATTTTCTCTAAAGTGCTGAGATACTGAAAGAAACAGAATTTGGAGTTAGAGTGTTAGGGCAAATGAGTCCATCGAGAGAGACACTCAAGAAAACTGAAAGAGCATGAATGAAGAAAGCTTTATTGGAGCTGGATGATGGAGCATCTCTAACCCAGAGTCAGAGAAGATGTCCGTGCCCCTCTGGGTCTCACTTTTGGTTTTAGTGCATTTCAGGTTTCCATAGTAACCATTACTTCATTTTCAGGAATCTCACAAGAACGTCACATAACTAGCACAAAGTTTACCTTTCTCCCAGGAGGTCAGACAACCAAATTCCAGTGACCATAGTGGGTTAGCCTTTAACCTACTTCCCAATTGGCTGTGTTTGTTCTGTTCCCAATTTATGGCTTTGCTCTGCTTTAAGCAGGTTGATAAGGAAGGGGACTGGGGTGTGGGGGTGTCAACTACAGCTTACGATAATTTTAAGTGGTCTCTCTTACTATGAAGTTAAAACCGGAAAAATGGAGTTTCTCTTGCCCTATCAAGATATCTTTGGTTTGGATTCCTCAGTGAATTAAGAGTTAAACCATAACTTAAGGATGGTGGTGTAAAACATACAATAATGAAGAGACTTCACAGAGACCAATATAGATTTAGGCAAAATGAATAAATATGACACATATAAAGTTTCTACACATAAAGTTCAGTTCATAAACTCATAAGAAAATGTGCTTCTAATAATATTAGGTATGTTCCTTATATCTTGTATCTGAGGAAACAATTCTGAAATGCATTCAATTGTTTGACAATAAGTTTACTAACTTCCAACATTTTTGATTTTGTTCTTTAAAACATAACTCTTGGGGATACAGCTCAGTGGCATAAGTGCCTTCCTGGCAAGCGTAAGGCCCTGAGTTCAATTCCTGGTACCAAAAAAGTCCCATAATTCTTATCTTAGTTTCCATTAGTACTTGTATCTTACTTTAAAAACTAAATTAAATTTCTTGGTTGATGTGTAGCAATTGTACACATCCAGGAAATGCAATGTGATATTGCAACACATACTCACAGCCTGCACTGATCAATTCAGGGCAGCTAGCACTTTCTTGCCCTTGTCACTTTTTCATATTTGGAGACTTTGTGCTTCTCCCTTCCAGAACTTCACAAAATACCATAAAGCACTTTTAAGTTTGTATTAAAAATTGAAAAGGAAAGCTGGAATTTTTTATTTGCCTTTCCCCCAATAAGACTCAGCTACTTCCAACCTGTGCCTTCCACTGGGTACAGCTTTTACAATAGATGGACCAGTGTCAGCATATTATCACCAAAGTCCAGAGCTTACAGAATTCATTCTGTGTCCTACATCCTCTGAATTTTGAGAAATGTTTAAGGATGTGTTCACCCTTACAGTAATGTAAAAATAATTTCACTGGAGGTTGCATCCCTTTCAGTTTTCTCTTCTTTCACTTGGCCACATGCAGCTAAGTTTCTCCCCTATCTCCTCAAAATGTACTGTTTTAGTGCTTTAGATTTTAGCCCTTCTAATGGATACATGGGAGCATCTCAATGTTGTTTAAATTATAATTCCCTTATGGCACATAGGCTGAGTGACTTTTCATATACTTATTTGACTTATTTTGTCTGTCTGTCTATCTTCCTTGTTGAGGTAAAAGTTCAGATAATTTGTCCATTTAAAATCAGACTGTTTTCTTACTGCTAAGTTTAAAAGTCTATTTTTTACTTCTCTCCTATATTTAACTGAGTGACCAACTTGAAGATAACAATATGTAATACAACAGCCATCATTAATTTCCTATCACCTTGTCTGAAATTCTGTATTGCTTTTACAGTTTTGTGTTGTTTTGCTTATGTCTGTGTTTCTTAATATGTTTTTGTTCTTTTGCCTTTAAAATAAAAAAAAACAAAAAAGTATCTATTACATATTTTTGGGTAATAGTCCTTTATCATGTGTGTATAGCAAATATTTTCTGCTAATCTGTGAGTTTCTTTCACTTGCTTGACAGTTATTTAACTCAGAGCAGACTGTTTAAATTTAATCTTTCGTTTTGCATTTAGGTCTGTGAACTACTTCGAATGATTTCTTTTGTAATAAAAGGTCTAAATTCAGGCTGTATCTAGGTATTTTTCTTTCACTGTATGTGGAAATCCAATCCAATTGTTCCAATACCAGTTACTCAGAAGTTAATAATTTTTCCACTGAATTGTTTTTACCCCTTTTTCAAAGGTCAATTGTCTATATTCCTGTGCTCTCTATTCTGTTCTATTGTTCTATTTGAATGTCCTTTTGTTATTATTACACTGTATTAATTACTGTGACTTACATACTAAGTGTTGGCAAAGGGCAGGGTGAAGCCTCTGACTTTATTTTGCTTCACGGTTGTGTTGACTAAATCCTCTCATCACTTCTAGGCTCCAAGTTTACTCCAAAATCCTTAAAAGAAATTTACAGTAGAAAGATATTATTAGAGAAGAAGGAAGAGAAAGAGGAGGAGGAGGAGGAGGAGGAGGAGGAGAAGGAGAAAGAGAAGAAGAAGAAGAAGAAGAAGAAGAAGAAGAAGAAGAAGAAGGAGGAGGAGGAGGAGGA
>NW_004955415.1:6019532-6029346 GCF_000276665.1 Chinchilla lanigera | reverse complement strand
AAGGTCGTGAGTTCGGTTCCCGGTACCGGAGAAAAACAAAACAAAACAAAACAAAAAAATCTATAGTAATAAAACTGTATTTATATGAATATTATATATTGAGCTACTTCAAATCCTTTTTCCACAAAGTGAAACAGTAGGAAGTTTATGAATATACATGATAATTGTACAACAGATAGTCTGTATGATAACTCGGGTTGACTTATGCTAAAACTTGTATTGTTTTCCTCAAATAATGACAAATGTCATTTTTCTCTAATTTAGTTCTTTTTCTACCTTCTTTAGTCCCAGAGAAATCCACAGAATGACGTCCTTGACTAGTTACAAGGTCTTGAAAACCATGCACCAGCAGCTAATTCCCTACTGTGTCTGAATCAAGTCTATAAATATGGAAAGAACTGCCTTATATAAATGACAAAAGATTTTTAGAGCAGTATTTAAGGTAAAAGGAAGGGCTCAAATACTGAAGATGTTGATATGAGATGATATAAATTATGATGAATTTATATCATCATATAAATGATGATATCATTTATATGATGAGGATGGATGAATTGTGAAATTCATCATGTAAATAAATCATATAAATATATCATCATATAAATGAATGTGAAATTCATCACATAAATATGTGATAAATATGTGATATAAATATATCATCATATAAATGAATGTGAAATAAATGAATGTGAAATTCATCATATAAATAAATCATATAAATATATCATCATATAAATGATGATATCATTTATATGATGAGGGAGGGTGAATTGTGAAAATATTTCTTATTTGTGGACATATGACATTAAATTACATAATTAGACAGTAATTCCCTAAACACACTGCAGTGAGCTGTAGCACTCACTTCCCTAAAACTATCTTTCATGAAGTAAAATCAGTGTTCTTTCAAAATTATTTCTGATCATCACTCTTGATTATAATCCTTATCACATTTAGTGTAAGAAAAAGGTAAACCAAAAAAAAAAAAAAATCATTTCAGTTTTGATCAACAGGTAGCAAAAGGAATAGGATTTACTCCCCCACCTGAACCAAATAGTAACCCAGACAAAATACAGGTAACACTGTGTTTCATGCCCTGGACATTGATCTCATGTGAGAAAACAATGCTTGAGAAAAATATATGCTAAATGGTATTAATAGCAGATTAAATGTTAGTGAAGATAAAACTAATAAACTTGGAGACACAGCATAGGAAATAAATAAAAATAAAACAGAAACACAGTTCTAAACAAGAGGAAAACACCAGTAGGCCACTAGACAATTTTTCACAGATTGAAAGAAGTGTAAAGATGACGTACAAAAAAATTTGAAAAAATAATAGAAAATTTCAAAATTTGATGAAAACTATAAACCTCTATATGTGGAGATCTCAACGGACATCACTTATAAGGAACATGAAAGTCCTTAGCATAACCCATGAAACCTTTTACTTTAAGGTCCATCTCTGCATCTGTGTCTAATCATTACTCTCATTTCCAAAAGTGTGTCTCAGTTCTTATTTTCAGTTTTCTTTATTATTATTTATTCATAGAAAAATGGTTATCTCTTCATGTGCCCAAAAGCCTTCTGCGATCCCTGAGGACCAAGTCCTCCATGAAGTTTTATCATGACCACCTATTCTCCACCAATCCCCAAGCTACTTCCAAATCAATGTGCTTTCTTTAGGGCTCCCTTACTTACTTGTCTTCATATAGCTTTAATCTAAGTGTTTTCTTGTCTTGTTACCATGTGCTTCTCTTCCTCTTTCTGTTTCTTTTTAAGTTCCTGGAATAAAAGAAAGTTCCTGGAACCAGCAGGTTCTACTTTCAGGTGTCTGAGAAAAGAATGTGAAATGTCACTCTATGAATGCCATCATCCTCGCTACATTGTCAACGTCTAATAGTACCTGAAATAATGTGTTTAATTATGATTTTTGAAGGAAAGAAGGAGTTTTTACTGGTTCTCATCTGCAAAATTAAGTGTTCATCTGCCTGTAGGAAGAAGGTATTGTTCTGCGCATGCAGACTCAGCAGAGAAAATGACCTATGAGTTAGTATCCCAGTGTGCATGTGCCTACATTTGTGTACATAAATGTTTATTTGGTGATGGCAAAATATACAAGTAAATAATTAAATGATAAAGATAACCTTAGATATTGAAGAGCATTATGAAGTCTATAAAATACACTGTCCTAGTTTGGGTTAGTAATACTTTGAATGGACAGGGAAATCTTTAACAAGGAGATAGTATTTAAACTTTCCTCTCCAGAAAGGTGGAACAAATCTTTCAAGCTCCAGGGCCAGGACTTTTTAAGGTAGAAGAAACAGCAAGAGCAACACCCCTTAATTAAAATGTGAATCACGGATGTATTTGAGGAGAACAAAGGCAACTTAAGTGGCTTCTATGCACAATGAGTAAAACTACCTGTAAAACACTTATTAAAATAAAACCTTTACGTAAGAACCATCACACATAGGCAGCCTAAAAACAAGGGCCTGAAAGGAATAGCTTTGTAATTCATATTCACCCTGAAGGTCTAAAGCAGTGGTGGTCAAGTTATGGCACATGTGTTGTTTTTCTTTTAAGACAAACAATGTTAAAGTGTGAGTTTGATTTTCTACACTAACACCTCAGAATTCGGGTTTAATTGACAATCTGTAGTAAATGAGTGGGTCTGGGGTGGCAGTTTGGGTGCTTGTCTCCAGCAGGTTCACCATCGCTGGTCTAGGGTTTCTAACTCAGTGACCAGTCAAGGTGTGCTCTTACTCTGTACAGTAAATTCCTTGACCTCAAAAACCCTCACGTCAGCATTTTCCTTTTCCCAGTAGTTGTGACATCAAACCTTCCTAGTAGTTCAGACCATCATACTGTTTATTGCTATGTGGGAGCTGTCTGGTCCTACGGCTTTGCTGGAGGCAGGTCCAAAATATGAAAATTACCATTATCACTGTGTTGAACAAGAGAAACTCTGAGTGTGTTATTTGCATTACACTGCACTCTGTCTAAGCATTATTTTTGACCATTGTTCCTTTGTGATTTATCAGTGCCTATGTTCTCATTGCGGAGGCTGTGACCCAAGGAGGGACTAAAATAAGCTTCTTTGGTTTCTGGTGTTTCTATTCTTTGGAGAAATAGATTACATAATCAGGGTGGAGGATGTGGCTGACTGACAGGTGTATAGGTACTGCGATTCCTACCTATGGATCCACTTATAAATACAGCCTGTAGTACAGCCACGGTGTTGAAGTCTATTAATGCATTTCCCACAGACTCTGCAGACATCATTGACCATGAAGCCAGCAGGTACTCTCCTGGTTTTGGTCAGTGTAGCCTGTGTGTTCCTCATTGCAGGTGAGTTTTACACATATGGAGAAAAAAAGGGAATTCTTCACCGTTCTATAGTTGTGCTATGATGTTTTGGATGATGATGATGATGATTTTAACGATGATGATGATGATGATAGTGTTTACTGATGGTGAGCTGATACACTTTCATTCAGAAGGGAACTAAATGTACAAATTAGTACTTTAGTTTTTACTATAATATTATAAAAAGAAACTTTTTATCCATTTCCTGATTCAGTGTGAACTCTCATAAGATGAAAAGGCCCTTGTTGTGTGCATGACTAATCTAGGGCTTCCAGGCCATTGTGTTCACATTGGTTGGTCACAAAGAACAGAGAGAAATTGATGATGAAGGTAGAAATTTTTATCTAAAGTCATCTTCATCAAATTCTTATCTAGTGAGTTCCAATTGCCAGAACTTTTCGGAGACATTTTACAGAACACTGGGTCATTCATGTCTACCTTCTAGGTAAGCAAAGTAAAGCTATAATGAGAGAGAGAGACAGAGAGAGAAACAGAGAGAGAAAGAGAGAGAGAGAGAGAGAGAGAGAGAGAGAGAGAGAGAGAGAGAGGAAGAGGGAGAAAGAATATGAATGAAATGTAGTTGAAAAAGAGAAAAAAGCTTCTTTGGTTTTGGTATCTTGACTCTTTGGAGAAATAAATTACATAATCAGGGTGAGACATAGTTGACAGATTCTAAAACAGCAATACTAAGACTTTATTTTTATTTTTCATTTTTGAATAAGTTACTCACATTTTCTGGTTCCTACTTTACTGGAAGTTAATTGTACATGTAATGGTGCCTGGATGCCTTCTTTCAATAAAAGTTTTAATTCAGTATATTGGCTTTAGAGTTTAAGAGATACAAGTTTGACTCCCGGTCCTGCCATTTACAAAGTATATGCACTTAGAAAATCTGCTTGCCTCAGAGATCTGTTTTCTGTCTTTAAAAGTAGATTTGGTGGTGACTTAATGTATGCAAGATTTAATATAGTTCTGAAAATGTATAACTCCCTCAGTAGATGGTTGATCATTTAGTGGGAGTGATAATAAATTATATTGTTTTTCTAATGATTTCAAAGTTGTTTTGTATTTTATTACTGCATTATTAATGCCTGGTGCTCCAGTTGTCTTGGGTTATTCTTTAGTCAAATGGCTGAACTTTAGATTTTTTTTAATATATTGAAAATGGTAAAACAGAATTTCATAACAAAGTAATAGGAGAATAACAATAGTTAATACACTACATATTGTCATCTTCAAAGTAGTTGCTCAGAGTACAAGAGGAGTACATAAAAAATTCTCCAATTGATATTAGCACAAACCTCCCTTTTCAATGAACTAAGGGACACTAATAGTATAGCTACTTTGCATTTTTCTCCTTTTCCCTCCCTTCCTTTCCCTTTTCCCCCTTCCTAGTTCCTTTTTTCTTTGAAACAATTACTTACCATTTTACAAAATCTGTTGTACATTCTAGATCTTATTTACTCTTTCAATTTCTCACACCAGGGAGACAATACAATGTTTATACATATGAGTGTTATTTCACTTATGTGTATGGTCTTACGTTGCATCCATTTATGTATAAAAGTCTTAAGTTAATCATTCTTTATGGCTGAGTAGTATTCCATTGTATAAAAATACAACAAACTTCATTCTAGTAAGTATATATCAATCTCTTTGACAAAGATCAAGAGTTTGACTTCATTTCTCCAGGTGTAGCTTGCAAGACATTTATTAGAAGGATAAAAACCCTGGTTATATAAATCCAACAGCAAACATGGTGAAACAGCTTTTTAGTGATCATTTGTTAATGTGGCATCTTGCTCGGTGGTGCCTATAACAACATGTGCATCTTGGGGCAATTTTCTCTCCCACTGGGGCTCCAGTTCTCCATCCATAAAGCACAACAAATGTAGTAGAAGATCTGTTTAGTTTTAACTGTTCCTCTCGGGCATTCTAATTTGTTGTGATTTATCAGAGCCTGTTTTCTCATTGCAGAGGCCGTCAGCCAAGGAGGCTTTTGGGGAGGTGCTTCTCTCTCATGGGTCCTTATCACAAGTCTCGTGCAATGGTCTCGTTGGGGCAGGAGGCACCCCACACTTCCTGTTACTGCACTGGCTGCTCCAGCGAGGTGTTCTGAGCTCAGGTGGCTGATCTGGGGTTAAGGGACTGTCACACGACACATGGTTCTAGACAAAATGCCATTTTTCTTTGTCCCTATAAATGCACTTTCTTCATCAGTAGAAAATAATTTTTATTTTTTAATTTTTATTAATCCATGTTTGTAGTACATAAGGATTACATGGACTGTGGGGAGTTGGTTCAGGTATATAATACATTTTAATTCTCTGATATGCTTTT
The DNA here is from genome assembly GCF_000276665.1 of Chinchilla lanigera. Lineage (NCBI taxonomy): Eukaryota > Metazoa > Chordata > Mammalia > Rodentia > Chinchillidae > Chinchilla > Chinchilla lanigera. The sequence goes on along the minus strand of NW_004955415.1, from coordinate 6,023,637 downwards.
CCCCTTTTGTTCAAATAGCTAGCTGTCCAACTTTCATGCAAGGGTTCTCGCACTGAAAGCATAATAATCTTCTGCAATGCTATACACTCTGGGGAAGTGTCTGCAAATGTATGCGGTGAATGTCATTTATTTTCCAAGTGAGGATAATTTAGAGTGAAAATGGTATTTGGAATCATCATAACAAGAGGACAATCACACTGGGTCTGTCCTAGGCAACCTGGAGGATGTGGTCAGTCTAGGTCTCGGTGCCACGTGCCAGAAGCTACAACATGCTTAGCAAAATGCACTGTCCTGCTCTCCACGAACATCTATGAAACAGATTCATCAAATTTGGACCGCTAAGGATGATTTGGCGTGGGGATTCACATTTAAAAAGCTCTCTGAGATTTTGACGTACATAAAACTTTGAGAATCACAGCTCTAAATTTCACTTAGTAACTAGAAGAGTATATTTGCCGCCTTTATTGACCTGGAAACCCTTGGTTTGGGTCAAAAAAAAACAACTACTCATTTTCTTGCAAGGGCAGTTAATAATAACGGAGACTACATTAATAAAAATATAATTATATCTTACATTACTGTATGTATATACATACTAAAGAAGCATAGTTTATTTTTGAAGTTTGGCTTTGAAAAAGAGAATATTCAGGGTCATATTCCAGTCCAATTACTCACTGTTTGATTTTTTAGTAACCTACTTCTGTGTGTCTCTTTGTTAATAAAACTCAGCTATTAATGTATTTAATTTACAGATAAGTTGATTTATATAAAACCTAACAATAGTATTTAGGACATTCAATGCTACATAAAAATAAGCTATTAGTAAATGAAACTTTTAACAATTTTATTTTAATGACTAAGATGTATTTATCACTTTGCTTTTTAAATTAAGTATCACATGTTTTAATGTGCATTCTACATTAAGAGAAATGATTCCAGTGTCTTTTAAAAGTTAATTCATTGAACAAATACCCTCCACACCAGTAATGAACATTGTTCTAGCACTTTAACTTTGTTTACATGGCTTTCTTACTTATAAATCATAGTAAGTTTCTCATACTGTGAAGATAATAACCAAATCTTTCACTTGATGTCCCTCTTCTTAGCAGTCTCCTTGTTCAATCTCCTTCATTCTCTGTCCACCTGTGATCCAGTCTTTGGATTATTCAGGTTGGCCTGCCGTCCCAAGCATGCCAGGATTTCTAGCAGACCTTTTCTGTTACTACTCTGTCACAACAGAAGGTACTTGCAACTCTACTGTTATTTGCAGTACTAGTGAGACATGTTCCAATTCTCTCACTTGGAAGTAACTTACATCTCTTCCTACTCCTGTGGAAATGTGCTAAGAGCAAAATCACTTCTGCTCCATGTCGGTCCTCTGCGATGACTTATTTATTTGTATATCTATTAGAATATTAACATATTTATTCCAACATTTATCATTTTCTGTTACCTTCATTGATTAGCTGTCTTAAAATCTGAGCTCTTTAAGGGCTAAGAGTATTTTCTCTCCATTTGATTCAGATGGCTTTAAAGACTTTACTAACTCAATAAATATATTTGTAGATACATGACTGGATAGACAAACTTGAGAATGAATGACATTTAATAGTGCAAGGATAAAAACCACGGCCATGCTCTGCTGATGCTAGGCTGAGGAAAGCAAGACTGAAGAAAGCTCTGGTTTGAACAATATTATGACTAATTTTGTTTGACTTTGAAACTAATCAAACGCTTTATAGTTTCAATAAAATGTACTAGCTAAGTGTGGTGGTGCATGCCTACAATACCAACACTCAAGGGCACAGGCAGGGTGATCACCACTGTTTTGAGGCCAGCCTGGGCTATATAGTGAGTTCAAAACCAACCTGAACTGTGTAGTGAGATGTTGTCTCAAAAAAGCCAAAAAAACTTTTAAAAAGGAAAGAAATGATGAATTTATATGGATGCAAAACTTTCTGAAAAGGTAATGTGTTTGATTTATTATCTTCTTGAAAATTGACTATGAAAAACATTAAAATAGAAAATTATCAGAAATCAAATGCAGTATCTCCTTTCAAGGTATTAAAGTACTTGGGTTATATATAGATTTTTGTATTTCAAGTGGAATTTGATGATTTGTGTAATGTCTACAAAATTAAAGAATGTAAAAATAAAACTAAATTCCATTTCAAAAAAAGAGTGAATGGAAGACTCATTAAATATTAGAGAATATAAAACTATTAAATGTGAAATGCAGTATTATTTCTATCTTCTAAAAGTGAAACTTCTACCCAAGTTTTATGTAGCCTTTTTTACTTACACATATTATCTAACATATAGGATAAAATATGCTAATAAAGAGATCTACATTGACTTTTTGTTTTGTAGTTTTAAAATTTTTCTTTTCTACCTTTTCCTTTGAAATAAATTAACTAGCAAAAAAGGGGCTGAAAACATTGCAAAGAAAACAACACCTGCCTTTTGCTCAGTTTTCTCAACTGATATCATTATACAACCTCAGTAAAGGAATCAAAAATCAGGAGACTGACACTGGTATGTAACTGTTAGCTAATGTACCATCTTGCTCAAAAATTCACAAGTTATTCCAGAAATAATATTTTTTTCTGGTATAGGATCTAACATCGCTCTTGGTTATTTTGTCTTCTCAGTCTCCTCAACTCTTTTAAGGGAACTACTGTTTCTATAGCTGTAAGATGTTGTTGATCTGCAGCTGAAAATCTTAGCTATGAGATGTTAATTAGAATGTTGGTCATACTGCCTTGGAAATTCAAGTTACTGCACAGAGTGGCTACTTAATGTTCACTGAATAAATAACAAAGAGACAGCATTTATGTTTTCATGGTCTCCTACAAAAGGAAGTGAAAATATTTTCAAAAGTGGCGAAGGCAAGTTTTCAGAAATTAAATCATATTAGAGAAGAGAATGTTTTCATATATTAATTTCTAGTGAAATAAAACTTCATGCCACCAAATGTAAATCTTTTCAATCAATAACTATCTGAAATGGTCACCTAGGTCCAATTAATTTAAAAAGGAAAGAAGCATGCAGGAATAATATATGAGTAAAATGAATTATGTCACATCTTTGTGATGGACTGTTATATCATAAAAATGAAACTTTTCAGAATATGGACAAAATGTGTATATAGAAAATAATAAAGGAGAAATGAAACTATATACTCTGTGATTCTATTTCTAATATTATATACGATGATACAATATATACAAAACAGATGGCGACCAAATGAAAAAATGCATTATCCTTATGTACTTAAAAATTCCTGGGCCAGAGCTATAGCTTGGCATCATGGTGCCTACCTGACAAGTGCTATATCCTGAGTTCAATTCCCAGGTCCAAAATTAAAAACAAAATCCTTTTAATAGTTTATTTTTTATAATTACTGTAAAACTATTTTGTAAACAAAGAACTAATATCATGCAGCCCTAGCACCTAGAGATAACTTTAGCTAGCATTTGATTTGTTGCCATCTGTTTTCAATTTTTGCTGAAAAGAATATTTTTTTTCCATTGAGTTGTTCTATGGTTAATCTCCATTTAACCAGCAATTCCACTTTTATTTATATACTTAAAGGTATTTTGAAACTGAGACTCAATTAGATGTTTGTATACCAATACACAATACCCAAAACAATATTATTTACAGTACCTAAAAGGTAAAACAACTCAATACCAGTCAACAGATTAATGAATAAGAAAAATGGGATGTATCTATGTACATATATATGTTCACAATGTAATGATTAGCTTTAAAAAGGAACGAAATTCAGATACTTGATAAAATAATAGATGACCTTGAAAGCATTCTGTAAGCTAATTTAAAATGCTAGAAACAAAAGAACAAATATGGTATGATTCCATTTATACTAGGTACAGAGAATGGGCAAATTCACAGAGAAGTAAAACAGAATAAGAGCTACCAGCAGATTAGGGGTGAGTTAATGAGGAATGACCTCTTAATGGATGTAAAGTTTTCCTTATGGAGCAGTAAGACATTTCTGAAGACGGTCAGTAGTAACCATTGCACAATGTTTTTGTACTCAATACCACTGGGTTTTACACAAGGAAAAGATTGAAATATATAT
>NW_004955415.1:6002405-6018937 GCF_000276665.1 Chinchilla lanigera | reverse complement strand
AAGAAAGAAAGAAAGAAAGAAAGAAAGAAAGAAAGAAAGAAAGAAAGAAAGAAAGAAAGAAAGAAAGAAAAAGAAAATAGTAACCACTAGATGGAGCAAGATGGATGGTGTTGGAAATGGTGGGCATGTACTCGACTGCAAAGGGAAGTATATTTTGCAGAAGGATGACCTCTGAGTTGGAGACAGATGAGGGGAAGAACGATGGCTGCAGAAAGAAAACATAGATGTAGAGGAAAGACGATGGCAGAGAGCGTCTGCTTGTCAGCCTGTGTACCTAAATAATGGATGACATAGTAGAGTTGGAAATGTATGACAGGGTTCTGTGATGTGGGGAACGTTTGGGTTAGTCATTAAGAAGCACTGAAATGAATTTGAGGCAATGGGAAGGCTCTGTTCATGTAGCTCTGTCGTTATCAGTTATTAACTGTTCAAGCTGCTTTGACCCTAGGAGTTTGCAGAGGACGTGTAACACAGCCAGAAAATAATGAATTAAGCAAACCATCTACCACATAAGAAGGAATGAGAAAATCCTGTTTCGGCTTTCGATTAATAACTCAAAGGAACATTAAATAAACGGTATATCAGAGATGAATCCTGTAGATTATTCATTCATCTACCTCATATTCTTTTGAAAACATGAGCCCTTTAACACATATTCCTTTTTCTAGTAACTCTATACTGAAGATTTAATTTTGTTCCAGGCATGGTTCTTTATTATCAGGATTTGATAAGAAAGGTTTTTCTTGGATCTTAGGGCAAGCTAACACTAGAAATACTGTATGTCTCCAAATGTTTTGGGTACTTTTATTTTAAATCTTTTAATCCATTATTCATTGGACAGCAAAGTAATCTTGGTGAAATGTAAATCTGGTCATGTCATTTCTTTTATATCTGCTTAGAATCCTTAGTTCCATGTTTAGGGACAAACTCTAAATTCTACACCTAAACTGCAAAACCTCCAGTATGTTGGACACATCTCTTGCATTAAACTCCTATGGATTGGTAAGTACTTCAACCATGATGGACTTTTCCACTTCAGTTGTTTTCCATGGTTTCTCTCACAGGGTATTTTTAGACATTAATTATCTCTGAAACTCAGCATCTCATCCATTCCCACCCTACAATGATGAGTTAGATATCACATAATTTTTGTTTAATACTTTATGTATATTTTATTTTTAGTAACCTCCCTGACCATTCCCTCTGTCCCTATTGCTATGCAAACTCACTTATATGATCAATTATGAATGGAAGAGTCCCCATGCCTAAAATAAATCAGTTTTAATTGCATATCTCAATGTTTTTGTATCTGCTCCCCTGTCCGTTTTAAGCACCATGAGTGATACGCCAAAGCTCTGATGAAAGAACCATGCCTGGAATAAAGTTAAACATTCAATACAAAGCTACTAGAAAAAGGGATATGTATTAAAGGGCTCATACTTTTTCAAAAGAATATGAGGTAGATAAGTGGCACTCACTTTCTTTGGGCCTTCAGGCTGCATCCCTTACTTGTTTGCATTCTCTCTAGCTCTCTCTTTCATACATATGCACAAACATATGTATATACATACATAGGCATATAATACATGCAGGTACAATTTTTGTTTTGTCATCAGAAATAAATTAGCAGGAAGTATGTTACACATGTTCACAAACTTAGACAAAATATTTTCAGCAGGTGTCATATATCAAAGGATGAAGTAAATTCAGAGCTCATAAAAATTAAAAGGAAAAAAATTGCAGATCTAACAAAAAATTAGTCAAAATATATGAACATACAATTCTATATAGCTTTTCCATATATAAACAGATACTCAACCTTATTCTTCAGAAAAATAAAAGCTAAGCTACCTTAATACCAAATAAACTGACACTGAAACTTAAAAATCATTGATAAAACATTCTATTCACAAGGCTGTGAGGACAGAGGTCCTCTCAAATGTCCCTGGGGAATGCAAATTAGTACAAGCCATGTCGACTATGATTTCCTTTAATGTAATATAACATGCTTACATTTCATAATGTTTTGCCATTATTGTTGCTTATCCCTTGTTTTGGCAAACAAAGATCTGTAAATTTATTCTGAAAGCACATCTTTTATGACAGAAAATTACAAATATATAAAGTTATACAGTGAAGTATTGCTTGTGGTTGTAAAATATTGGAAACCAACTAAATGATCAAATATGCAGATTTGTTTAAATAATCTCTTTGCTTCTAAGGTGTTTTGATGTTTTATATTTTGGCCTGAAGAGGGGTAATTGTGTAGGATTTTGCGTGCAAAAAATCAATTTTCTTGGGGGTGTTTTTCTTTGAAACAGGTAATTTTATAATGAAATTTTCAAAACTATTAGCCTAGTTCTATACCTCTCTGTGGAAACCTTGTGTCCAGGAGATAATGGGATGACCTGTTCAAAGTATTAAAAGAAAAAATTGTAAATTATCTTAGGCACTTTCTTCATCCATGGGAAAAAATACCTGACACTTTCATGTTAAAAGAGAATAGGTTTATTTTGGTTCAGTGACCCATACTCTGACCAGGTCCTACTTCCTAACATCAGACTTAGATCTAGCACCTACTTACTCAGTCACCCTTCAAAAGCCCAGGGTACGAGCCCATGAAGGTCTGGAGGAGTATCCAAATATAAAGCACAACACAAATCAAGATACTACACTGAGCAAAACTATCCTTTAAGAAAAAATATTCAGATGAGCAAATCAGCTATAAAAGCAAAAATGTAAATAGCCCAAATAAAAATGTCAAAGCACTTGCCAGACATTTCTCTGCAGTAGTCAAAATGACCAAGTGTGTGAAAAGTTTTAAACATCACTCATCATTACAGAAAAGCCATTAATGCCACAATAAAAAGTCATCTCACAGGTGTTAGAATAGCTACTACCACAAAGGAAAACTGTGCATGTTGACAAGGAGATGGGTAAAAAGCACATCTTGTACATGATCACATAAACTATAAAAAATAATTTGCATATTCCTCAAAAATTAAAAATACAGATAGTATATAATGCAGCAATCTCTCTTCTAGGCATATATCCAAAGGAAATAAAATCATTGTATCACAGAGATACCTGAACTCCAGTGTCCATTGACATACTACATATGGTGGACAAGACACACAATCAATCTAAGTGTCCATGGATGGATGAATATATAAAGACAATTTGGAATATATACATGATAAAATATAATAATTATTAATAAATATTACATTAATACATATCTATTCCAAATATATATTTATCTGTGTGCTATACAATATTCTTCCAAAGGAGTATAGTCTATCACTTGTGGCAACAAGTGATGAAATGAAATAAAGCCACACACGAAAGACAAAGTACTGTTTGTTTTCACATATATGTGGAGTCTATAAAGCCACACTTTAACTTTAATAAAAGTATTTTTCTTACCAAATATCCATGTTTAGAACTGTTCCTTTTCCAGAGTCTTTCTTTTATTATGGTGAAATATAGAGTTGATGTGTGTCTAACAAGATTTTTATAGAACTGAATTATATTAACATTTATAATGCAGGGAGAAAGCTCACAGAGCTTGTGTGAAAATAGTTAACAAATGGTTAGAGTTCCCATTTATTAAAGTATAGTAACTTGTACTAGCACACCAAACAGGCTTAGAGCACAGTGATAAGAACTGCCTGCTTTTACATACTGAATTTGTCCTTGTATTATACATGCACAGTGATGATAGAAAGATTTAAAAAATAATAGGTTAAAATAGTTAAGAATAGATTATGAACATTTTAATATTCACTGAACAAAATTTTGCTACATACACTCTATAATAACAAATATGAATCTTGTTAAATTTTTTTAATTTTAAAGAGAATAAAAAATAAAAAAATTTAAAACGATACAGAATTTCAAAACAAGATGATAGGAAATCAACAATGGTTGTTATATTGCTTATTGTTATCTTCAAAGTAGTTGTTCAGATTACCAGATATAGGCAGGCAAGATTGATCAAAAAAATTAATGATTAATTGTTTCTTTCAACAAACCAATAGAAATTAGTAGTATAATTATCTTAGCTATTGTGTGTGTGTGTATATTTCCCTTTCTTCTTTCTTTCATTCTTTTTATCTTTCCCCCATCCCAGTTATTCAATGTGGCTTTAAAAGTATACATTGTAATGAACACTTTCACTAAGAATTAATACTAACAATATAAATGGATAAATATCTTACACGTAGGTCACTCTTTTAAATGCTGCAGTGTTTATTGAAAAGGAAAGCAGACCTGATATTTTATCTATTTCTAAAAGATAGTCCAGTAGTTAATCTACAATTCTGCCATTAAAATCAAGCTAAGAAGAGAGGTTTGGCCAAGTGTATGAAGCTTGATTAATGTTGGTTGAGAAATAGCATGAAATGCAGAACCATCAAACTTGACTGTCAAATACATAGCATAAGTCAGTCAAAGCAGCCTTGCCCTCTCTTGAGTGATTTGGGAAATGAAATATGATTTGTTTTTCCCAAGCTTCAGATCTTGCAATGTCTCTTAATAGACTCTGAAATCCACTTGACTGTAGACATGGCCCGTGTTTTAGAATTTAAATCCACATTACCTAACATTTATGATTCTAAAATACTGAGATTATCCTTGGGGTGCTTTTTCAAATTCAAGTTCCAATATTATCCCAACATTTTTGGATTCTGGAAAATAAAGATCTCAGATATGTGTCTTTCATTACATATAGAAATTGAGTAATATATTTTTATTCATCTTTGAAAATATTTTCTGTAACTATAGGTTCCAAAAGTATTGATGTATCATCCCACTACCAAACTGAGAATGGATTGTAATAAAGAAAAAGAGAGGGCTGGGGATATAGCTCAGTGGCATAAGTGCCAGCCTGGCAAGCAAGAGGTCCTGAGTTCAATCCCTGGTACTTCAAAAAAAAAAAAAGAAAAAGAAAAGAAAAAATATTTAACATTTCATTGAGTGAAATATTTATGATTGTAAATGATACTAGGTTTTATATTGTCAAACACACAATCAATAAAGTAATATTCCAAAATATCGTTTAAAATTTCAACAAGCGAATAAACATCTTTTAGTCACATGTTTTTCAGGGGAAAAATCTCTTAACATCATATATTCAATCTTATATTCCATAGAAAGCTTCCCTGATTATCTTGTAATTTAATGCCCTGATTAAGAAGATTCCAGTTGATTGTTAGATCCACAGCAAGATATAATTACAATAAAAGCCACTAGAATATATATCTCAGCAAAATTCAGCAGCGACCATAATGAGAAAATTTAAATTTTCCTTTACTTTCTCTGTAAATAAAGAATACAGAAGGGGAAAACACAAATTATTGAAAGACAATTATGTTAAATTCCTAACACTGCATAAAATACTTATTAATGAAGAGGACATGTGCGTGTCCCCACGGGTACAGGCGTCGGTCTGGCTTGTAGAATCTCTGCTCCCTTTCTACAAGCAGCGGACCCTATCTGCTCCTAGGCTTGCAGAAGTTTCTTTTGTCACTGCTGGATCCTTCCTAGAGTACGTACCCTATACATGCTAACTCAGTCTTGGGATCTACCAGCTCTGACTCAGCTGTGGGAACTGCTCCAAAAAGAGAATCAGACATTGTCTTAATGGTTCTCCTTCTGGATTTGGGGATTAAATGCACAAAAAGTTCATAGCAGGCCACACTGTGAAAAACAGTGTTGAGGGAGAGGGGAAGTCTTGATGAATAAGTGTACTGCAAACTCTTTCAGAGTGCAGACACAGGAAAGGAAGGTCCTCGACTTCCCTGCACTGAAAAGAGAGCCTGGAGGCTGGGCTATCACTGAGTTTGGGAGACAAAGTGGATTACTAGAGAATCCTCCACAGTTGGTAGACACACTGTGATGGAGTTTAGAGCTCTGTCGTGAGGTTTCTCACTCAGCTTTGCTCCCTATACCTTGCTGCTCCCTCACAGAGGTTATCCTTTGGCATCTGGACTCCGGAATTACAATGATCAGAAGCTTCCACAAGTAATTCGTAATAACTAAGTTATGTTACATTAACTGATTTATAATTCAAAGATTATATAGTAGAGTTAATCTGAAGGGTCAAATACAAACTTACTTTTGCAATAAGAACTTTAAAGAAAGATACACATGTGTTCTTGTAATTTTATAGATAGTTCCTCTATGTATGTTATATCTAGATTGTCATAAAATTTGATCATTTTTGACAGTCCTACCATTATTTGGGGGGATTTAATATTTAATCTTGTGTTCTTACAACTTTTCACTGCAGAAAATGCATCTATTGTTGTAAGTGCGGCCATCCGTTCCACAGACCGGATCCAGTTCTTTGGTACACATATGTAGGTGCTGTGCATATCTAGTACAGTTTGGCTGAAAAGCATAAAGTGGTAACATAGAGTTTATCAGATTAAGTATCTTTTTGAGTAAAATATTCTTTATAAAAATGGCATACATTTAAGCGGAACAAATATATCCAATATTGAGGTTTAAAAAGAAACATTGCAGTAACTGCAGTTCAACTCAATATGACATACTATTGACAAGTTTTGCAAATTCAGGTTTTTTTATAAAAAAGCATTATACATTTTTTATAACATCTATTCTGCCACAATTTCTCTTCCTACTCAGGTCATACCTCCTCTATTATCCTATAAGAAATAATGAAATTTTAATTTTTTATTTTTAATTCTCCTTTCTTCCTCCATAATTTCAGTATACATGTATATATTTGGGCATGTGTGACTTTGCATCTATGTGTAAACTCACATGTAAATATATACTTTCATACATACATAATTTTAGTGTCGGTAATATTGGTATTTGACAGAACAATATAAGTGTGTATTCTGCTAAATTTTCTTTTTCAACTTCTTTGCAATATTTATTCAGTTATTAAAAATTGCATTTTATTTTCTTCATATCCATATAATATTGTACAACTTACATATTTGCAAACTATCATTCAATCCATCGTTAAGTGTATAATTAGGTACAGATTTTCCCATCTTCTTGCTTTCGTGGGGTAAATGATTCTACTTTAAAACCCATTAGAAACATTACCTGGTTGTGTATGATAAGATTAAAAAAATATATGCCTTTTAATAGAAAGTTTGAATGAGGTATTTTTTACCTTCTGTATAGTACCAATCAGTTTTCTATAACCAGAAAGATTATTTTTTAAATTTTTTGCAATAAAAATACGGGGTTTTTGTTTTAGCTTTTTGTTCTGCTTTTGTTTTATTCTTTTAAAGACCATTATGATGCAAATTTTCTTCTGTGAAATTTGCTATTAAGATTTATAATAAAATAGCTAAAATTTTACCTTTTAATCTCCACATTAATCAATATTAACTTACCTCCTCAGAATGCATTCCTGAAGGTGAAAAAGCAGTTTCTGTAGCCAGAACATGAAAGAAAAATTTAAAAATCAGAATAAAATCACATTTGTGGTGGGAAACACACACATTTTTAGTGTCAGAAACCTATATAAGCTTTTTACTTGAAAGTGAGGTGAGTTCTATGGATATATGAAGACAACATATTTACATACTGACTTCAAATCTTGAAGAATTTTGTAATTCCCCAGTCAATATCACTTTTGAAAATAATTGTCTGTACTTTTTTTATTAATTTCCAAAGCTTTTCTTTGATGAAACTATACTATTTTATTTAATTTATAAGACAGAGCAAATAATGCCTTCCATAGTAAATGACATAATATTAAGAAAATGCATTAGTATTTAATTACTTAACCAAGCTATAATATCTTGCATCTATACAACAGCTCACATTTATTTTAGTCTCAAGTTGTCAAGCCACTTTGAGCTTAAGAAAGATAACTTGTCAGAGGAAGGATAGCGTTATCTCCTTACAAACGGCCTTGACATGGAGGACTCGGCTGGCAAACAGCAAGTGAGTTTTGAAGGAACACCAGCTCTGACAGGCATCATCACCCCCATTCTTTGAATTGCACAACCATGGAATTTGATTCCCACAGTGAGGAGTTAGGGAGGAAGATAAATATCTTTAGACAAAGATGAACAAAAACCTAAGTTGTATTAACTATTCACTTACTACATATATATAGATAGATAGATTTTTTTAAGAGACAGGATCTCATCGTGTTGCCTAGTCAAGCCTTAAATGCCTAAGCTTAAGGTATCCCCCACCCTCAGGATTCCATTGCTGAGACTACAGGTGCACACCACTGTACCCACCTTCTACTACCCACTCTAACTGACCTCTTTACCTCCCCTTTTCTAAACTGGGAAATAAGAAAGAGCAATTCACTAACGGATTTTAAGAAGGCATCTCTCCAGTTAAAGCATTCCAAACCCAGCAAAACAAACTTAATTTTCCGGGACCACAGTAGTTATTTCATGAATTTTATGCTTCCCAGAGACACAGAACTTACCAGAAAAAATAAAAAATGCCAAGGCAGTGATGGCAATAACTTTGATCCATGATTTAAGGAAAGGCATTTCATCGAGCCTGCAGAAGAAATCTTTGGAAATGTTTGTAAGATGTAGCTAAATGAAAGTTTCTTAAAGGTAAACAAACCGCTCCCCTGCCGCCCACCAAACCTAATTATGGTAAACTGTTCTCTTGATTCTTCCCCCAACCCTCAGAATCACAGCATGTGAAAAGAAAGCCTTCTGGAGACTTGAGAGAAACTTCAGGACAAATCCTCTTTGCACATTTAGAAAAGAGCTTTCTCCTGTCTCAATGCTTGAAGCAGCCCACAGGAGGTTGGTTGCATTTGAGTGAACATTCTCAGTAAAATCTGTTTTTGCTTTTTGTTTTTCTTTTTTTCTCTCAAAAAACATAAACAGTTATTTCAGGAAAGAAGGACCTGGAGAAGTCCTTATAGCAGTGCTAGGTTCCAGGACATCTCTGTAGAGTCCTGACCTCACCTACCTCAAGTAGAGAGAACAGTGGAAAGACAGCAGCCCTTCTGGGACTATGTCTATTCTGCTTGCCTTTCCTTCTCAGGAGCATGCATCTAGCTGAGCAGTCTCTTTTATTGATTTGTGAGTGGGAAGGTTGAAGGGGGGAAAGACAGATAGCCTCAGGAAGATAAGACATGGAGGCATTCTGTGTCCTCCTGCAGACCGTGAAGAGCGTCATGAGAGGTGCCTATCAAATATTTTTCACTATATCTATCAGTAGGAGCTGTACGGATAATTTGATCTCATGAACCCAGAAGTAGAGGTAAGATATAAAGTAATGAATTTTGTTACAGATCTTAAGACAGAGAAGACATAGGAAAGCTTTCCAAGCAAATGAGCTCAAAAGGGACAAGAGAGTCAAGAGAATTAACTCTTAATAGATAAGTCCCAGTCCTTGTAGTTTTGTAAAGCTCCTAAATGAAACTTAGATGCAAGCAGGCATGGGAAGACCAGGGTAAGCACAAAGGATATAAATACCTACAGTAAGAGACACAGTGGCCCAGCGACTGAAGCTGGCTCCAGATGAGGCCATTAAGTAATTTGTCATTTATCTCAAAGGTATGGGGGAGGCTCAGAAGGAATTTCCAGTAAGGAAAAGATTTAAATATTTTCCCCCTGGTTAACCTGATACAGCCTGATACATACTGTAGTATGGTGGAAAGATCTTTGAGTACTCAGCTCAAGTCACACGTACCTCTGAATAATCTGCACTCAATATATATTCAAAGACAATCTGTGAAAATTTTATAAGAAAAGCAAGAGTCTATACTACCTGAAAAAACATGTTCCCTCTCTCCACTTCCCAGATCAGTACAACAGATACTATTTCAGACCACTTCAGCCTCGAGAGGACTCCTTTCCATGCAGTTTCCATGCAGATTTTCTTCTCAAAAACAGGACTTCAGCCCTTCTCATCTATTCCCTAGCTGCTTCATACCACGGCTAAGTCCTGCGCAAGTGCACTGCACAAATGAAGACTTCCTGCTTCACCAGCTCCCAGTTATGGAATGTAAACTCTATTCTAGTGCGTCCTCCTGTCAATATTGCACCTCTGCAGCTCTCCTCTGTGTTATGAGCTAGTGATCTACACCAGCAGAGGCACTTCTACTGACTTCTAGGCCAGTGATTCACTTTTAGAAAATCTTCTACTCCAAGAATATGGGTGTCTCTCAGAAACAAGTTTGCCATTTTCCCCATGCTTAGCTCCAAATATACAGCTGAGAGATTCTGCCATCAAGAAACAGGCTATTAAAAAATCAGCCTTTGATTTCTGGCCAAAGGAAGTGATTTCATATATAATAGCTTATTAGTAAGTTTAAACCTGACATCCCTCTCAAAGGTAGCAGAGGCTTTTGAGAATGGAATTGAAGGGATATTCATAGGTCTCTTAAAGACAGAGCTTATAAGCAGGTCAGATACAAAAACCAAACTGCATGGGAAATACTACAAAGAATCAACAACTGGGATCTCATCCTATTGAAAAGTTTCTTCACATCTAAAGAAATCACGAGCAGAGTAAAAAGAAAATCCACAAACTTGGAAAAAATTTTAGTTGACTGTCCCTCGGACAAAGGTCTTCTACCTAGAACATATAAAGAATTGAAAAACATCAGCCCCTGCCCCATTCAAAGATCCAGTCCAAAATTCGGCAGCTGAGATGAATACACACTTCTCAGATAAAGAAATACAAATGGTAAATAAATACATGAGAGAATGTTCAACATTATTAGTCATCCTATAAATGCAAATTAAAACAACACTGAGATTTCATCTCACCCCAATAAGAATGGCTATCATTAAGAAATCAATTAATAACAAATGCTGGTGACACTGTGGAGAAATAGGAACTCTTCTCCACTACTGGCAGGAATGTAGACCAGTGAAACCACTGTGGAAATCAGTTTGGAGGTTCCCCAGCAAACTAGGTCTAGAGATTCTGTTCAACCAAGCTATTCCTCTTCTGGGTATCTTCCCAGAAGATCTGAAAACATCATATCACAGCTATATGTGTGTACCCATGTTTGTAGCAGTTCAACTTGTAATTGCTAAATTGTGGTGGCAACCCAAATGTCCATCCACTGAGGAGTGGATCAAGAAATTGTGGTACTTTTATATAATGGAATATTACTCAACTATAAAGAAAGATAAACTCAAGACTTTTACAGGTAAATGGTCACAACTAGAGACCACAATCATAAGTGAAATAAACCAGACCTCCACGTGTAAGCAACGTATTGTCCCACTAGTGTAAGAACCTGAAAAAGTGAATAAAAATTAGGAGGTATGATAGACATTGTGAAATGAAAGGAAAATTCTCAAAAGTAAAGAGCAACTGGGATGAGGGAAAAGAGCAAAGAAAGAAGGGGAAATTATGTATGTATGTATATACAGGATAGCTAACATAGTTGTACTACTGACTTCTATCACTTTACTGAAGGGAACAGTTAATGATTACTTATTTGATCTATCTTGCATATCTCTATTTGTTTTCCTCAGAAACCACTTTGAAGATAGCAATACGTAATACAACAACCATTGCTAATTTCCTACCACTTTGTCTGTAACTCTGTATTGCTTGTATTGTTCAAATGCTATTTTGTAAATGGATGTCTGTTACTATGTTTTCCTTCTTTTATTTTTAAAATAAATTTTAAAAAAGAATCAAAAAAAGCTGATGAGTGATAAAGATATAAAAGCCATAGTGGTAGAAAGGAAATGAAATACCAGATGTAATTACAAGCTACCATGATTTAAGAGTATTTAATTAAACAAGTAAAATTTTAACAAGTATTATTAGCAACTCAGTCAATATATTTGGAGAAATCAATACTTTTAATATCATGTTCCATATAGAAAATAATATTTATTAAGTAAACTGAAATAAAGAGAAGTGTTACCTGTCATTAGCAGCAGCTTGGAGAGTCAAGGTGCTTCCATCACACAACCATTTGTATAACTAGAGGAATCATATTTCACCAATATGCCATAATATGAAGGGTAAGTATTTAATGACTACAATTTTATTCTGTTTCTAAACCATAGAGATCAACAGCAACAATGAGGGCCAGTAGAGTCTACAGATAATATTAGCTTTGGGTAGGAGTTGACACAAATAGATATAACAGGTCATTTTCTATTGGATATTCCCTCCTCTAACGCCTTATATCCCATACTCTGAAGATAATCTTTTAAGAGCAAGAGAAGGTCTCCAGTTAAGTGGTGGTACATGAAAATGGATGATTCAGGTTCTGTCCAGGCCTCTCTGGCTTTACACTTACCTCCATCTCTCATAGTCACCAGGAAGGACCTGGATTAGAACCTGAACTGCAAACTTTCTTCCATAACTATGATCAGGCAAAGGTCATGGGAACATGAGCTTCCATGTCAAGTCACTTAGACTCCAAGGAAGCACAGTTACTAAAAGAAAGACAAATAACAGAGCACAGAAAACCAGTGAACACAATTATTGCAAAAACAAGCACACATCTGAAATAAATATAAATAATATACTTTGAGCTCTTGTATATAGAACTTTAGATCAAATAAACAGAACAAACTTTCTTTTTAAGCACACAAGAAACATTTGTAAAAATATACCATGTTTTAGGCCATAAAGGAAGCTTCAGTGGAGTATGCCTATGTCTTTAACCATTAATTTAAAAATGAAGCATTATAATGTTTCATTATAAAGATAACTTTAAATAATCTTTAGCTCTACAATTTTTATATTATTATAAATTACAGTAATAATTATAGTAATTACTCTATAATTACAGTAATTATTGTATCTATAAGTGCTGAAGACTAGGATTTTGTGGAGGCATCTGCTCAAATCAGAAAAATTATCCAGGAAAGAAGAATAATATACTTTCATCTTTTATATGTTTATAATATCATTCTATAAATCAACACTGGAAAATCCTTAATTTCCTAAAGGAAAATCAACAAAATACAAAGCTTTTAGAACTTAGGAGATTTTTAATTGCACTATCATGTTGTCTAATTTCAAAGATGATATCGTACACATATCCTCATTTTAAGTGATTTTCTTTTCATCGTAATAATGGAAGTGACACATAGACCCAAAGACCCAGTCACAAAAATTTTAATCTGTGCTTCCTAATTTGTTCCTTGAATTTTTAATCTCCTCCAAAGAAAACTTTGTAGAATATTTCATGAATGACTTTTGTTATACCGTGGGTATCCACTTTAGTCTGGCCATACCCCACCTATGGATGGGAAGCATCTTAACTCTGCTCACACCATCCTTTGAACCTTACCTTCCATTTGAAGACTTTGGAAATCAGCATTTTCCTAATTTGATTAATTAAGACTCATGAGAAGTACCGTTAGAAATTCCAGCTTTCAGGTTTCTCCAGTCTAGATTCTAATTCAATAGGACTGGGGAAAAGGCCATAGAATCATATCAAATATCTCCTACTTTCCCTACCTCCCAGATTCTATCTGATTTTATCTTTGGGTGCACAATGTCATTAAGAGATATTCAGCTAGATCTGATCATTAGCATTATTCTAATAGCAGTAGTTCAACACAAATTCTTTCAGGCATTTCATGTTCACCAAAATGGACTCCATAATGTCACTTAATCAGTGGAATTTTCACTTTATCAGGTGTTGCATGAAACATGGATTAAATACTATTTGCAGAAAGATTCAAATGATTTAGGATACACTGGCACAGACTGTCACAACTCTCCACCCAATTCCTTTGGTTCTTCACTCATTGACCTTTTAAATAGCAACATGTGTGATGGCCAGTGGAAAGGAATTCTGAAGCATCTCTCTACTAGTGCTGAAATATTTGGCCTCCACTTTCCCATGGAGCTTCTTGGCCTGAATTATTCATCTGGCCCCCTGCAAGCACAACCTGGCCAGAACATTTAGTCCCCACCTGTTAGTGTGCTGTACTCTTCACCATGATCTTTGCTCAGATACAGCCTTGTCACTGCCTTGAAATTTGAAATTTGGAGATAATAATCTTGCCAAATATAACTATGCATAACAAAATTTTCCCTTCCTAGTCAGAGATTCTAATTAATCTCTTGGCAATATGGAGAAAAGATGACCTGATATTTCCATGCATATTGCATTTTTAATGTTTACAGGTGGTTATATGCTCAGAATAAAACTGACCAATTTAAGGTTTCTTATGCTGTGGTAACTTCTCCTGAAACTTTGGAAGCCCATATATTGCATGCCATTAAATCTGCATAAACAGATGAGATAATAGTAGATACTAGCCCTGCAATTCTTAATTCTATGCATACAGTGAGTATGTATGCAGATAATAGATACTTTTGGTGTCTGTTATGCAATAGGGAAAATTTTGAAACACAGGGGATGTTTTACTTTAATAGGAACTAAATTATCTCATGGAAAATGTATAGCTGCTTTGTTAGAAGCTTTAACACTACCCACTCGTATATTAGTAATACATTAGGGATCACAGAAGGAAGAATGATGTAAATTATGAAGACAATGATTTCTAAAATATTTATTTCTATTTGTATATGTTTGTGGTACACGATTACATTGATCATGGGGAACTGGCATATGTATACAACACTTAACTCTTTTTACATCTTCCCCTCTCCTTTTTCCCCCTCCCTTCTTCTCTTGGTCTTTTTCCTTTTGGAAAAGACCTGGCTCTATGTTTCATATTTTCTTTTATTTTCCCTTTATTTTGTTTACAGTTTCATTTTCTTATTTAAGAAAAACCATGAGATATTTGAGCTTGTGTGTCTAATTTATTTCACTTAAGATTTTGGTCTCAGGGTGCATCTATTTTCCTACAAATATCTCACATTTATCCTAAATGGCAAAGTGTACTCGCTGTGTATAAATACATTTTTTTTTTTCATTCATCTGCTGATGGACATTTAGATAGCTTCCAAGATTTAGCTAGTATGGATTGTGTAGCTATAAGCATGAGTATGCACATATCGTTGTAATATGATGTCTTTAACTCCTTTTTTCTTACAAAGGCAGACAGGCTGCTAATAGCACATAGCAGGAATTGGAAAAAAAAAAAAAGGCTCTTAGATAAAAACTTAGATCGTCAACATCATCAACCTCCAGAGTTATAGATCATCAGTCTCCAGAGTTATAGATCATTAAGCTCCAGAGTTATAACTCTGTAGGCTTGGATTACAGAACACTGCATATGGGCCTAACAAATGGTATTTATGTATTAATCATTTTAAAACATAAGCATATCAGATCCAGGTGTGGTCCCAACTACAGAGAGCCTATAAATATTCTTCTTCTCTCACATCACTAACTTTTGAATTTTTTTCCTTTACCTACTTGTAGGGATAGCTTTGATAATGTCTACAAGAGGCAAATTCTTGATCTGTCAGGACACAGGAACAGTCTATGCATTATCTCTTCTGAATCTTTTGTTTTCTTTACACAAAGATCTTTGAAAGACTCCTCAACATCACAGGAGTACGTAAGGAAGTAACAGGGAATAAGACAGCCACAGTCTCCTTTTTTGCCATTTCTTTTTTTTTGAGGAAGATGACATGAGTCATAAGTTATGGTGACTTTATGTGTAGAATTGCTATCATGATGTCCTTAGATCAGGTCCTTCTAAAAATTGTTCCTGTTTCTCTTAAGGGTAAACAGAATATTCAAAAGTGCATGTATTCCTAAATGCAACACAGAAGATTGCTATCTTTGGGAGTTTTCCTTATCTATTTGTTAGCATGCTTATTTCCTGTTGATTTAGGGATGGAATAATAAAAGAGATACTTTTCCTTAAGGAGGAATAAAAGCATGTGGAAATTGGAGGTTGTAACTGTTCTTTCTCAAGTGGAAGAATCCAGGAAATTATTCCTCCTTCCAGTACTGTTTATTGAAACTCTGTGGGACTATTCAAATATTCTTAAATTTCTCTATAATGTTCTTTAAAGGTGAGTAAGAAGTGGCAGCAGGGTGTTGAGGGGGAGCTAAACAATAGTCCCTAGGATACTGTGCAGTCTCTCACTGGAGAAACAAGTCAAATGCTTCATTGCCGGCATGCTATGCTATGTTTCCCATCTGTATTGTTTTTTCAAGCTAAACAAATTGATGCCAGCCAGGCTATTAAATGTTATATAAAATCTAAACAGAACTGAAGAATGCTGAAAGTAGACATTGCTGAGAAGTGTCGAAAGTGAACCAGGAAGGATGGCTGGATATGTTGCTCAGTGAGACAGTGCTTGCATAGCATGCTCAGGGTTCCGGGTCCCTCTCTCAGCAATACAACAAGAAAATTAATTACTAAAATGAAATAAAAGGTTAACTAGGCTTCCAGACCACTGATGTAATGGAGGCCAAACCATTATAAATTAAATGGAAGGGTGAACAAAGATGTGGACAAGGCATTACTACACTGCTGGGTTCAGCTACCCCTGATTTGCCCACACTGCTCATCACTTGTGAGACAGATCCTACAAGAAACCAGACTGCAAGTGAGCCGCTCGGAGCATCAAATCTCACTTGTGCCTTCCTCCTGGCCCTTGGACTACAGAGCGCAGGCATTTGTTTTTCTTTCTTT
>NW_004955415.1:5999539-6002305 GCF_000276665.1 Chinchilla lanigera | reverse complement strand
TTGCTATGTTACATATTGTTATCTTCAAAGTAGTTGTTCAGATTACTAGATACAGGCATGCAAGATTCACTCAACAATGAGGCATTAACTGTTTCTTTCAATAAACCAATAGCAATTAGCAATACAATTGTCTTTGCTACCTTATGTATATATATTCTCCCCTTCCTGCTTTCTTTCTTTTCTCCTTTCCCCTATCCCATTTGGTCTTTCCCTTTGAGCAGTTTTCTTCCCTTTTACAATATCTATTGTACATTTTTGAGGCTTTTTCTTTGATACCAGTTAATGTATCCATCTTGTCTCCTTCAGCTCCAAATGTGTGATTTATGAGGCCAAAAGAAAAACCAGAAAAGACGTTTCTCAGGTCCCCAGATCCCTATCTGATCTGTCTTTTCTCCACCTTCCAGAATCTTCTGATATTTGTTTTGTATGTAAAGTCTATTTTTGTTGGTTGTACTTAGGGATAAAAATAAGGAAAGAATATCTACTACATATTCTTAGAAGCAGTTGTAGTGTTTGATGCATTTCAATTACGTTCAGTTCGTTAATACTGTGATTCAAGTCACCTGTATCTTTTCTAATTTTCTGTCCTCTTGTTTTACCAATTAAGGAAAGCGAATGCTGAAATCTCTAACTCCAGTGGACTATTTGTCTCTTTCTCCTTTGGGTTCTGTCAATTTTTTCTTTATTTTCATCAGTGCTCTGAAATTTCAGGAATTCACATTTTGGATTGTTAACCTTTCTTAAAGCTTTTTATTTTAAAAAATCCCCTTTTCTGTCTTATAACATTCCCTGTCCAAAAGTCTGATTTGTTTACCATCCCAGCATTCTTATAATTGGTATTTATTTGATATATCATTTGTAAATTTACTTATCTTTAAATGAAATTCTATATACATCTTTGTATGTATGGTTTTAGTCAATGGAAAATTACTTAGTTATGCTTTTCTTTAGTGTAAGAATTTCTTTTATTTGATGTGCTTAATGGTTTGGATTTAGTGTAATTACCATTAATATTAGGTATGAATTCATTTTTAAAATTTTTTTCCTTTTTCTAATATCAATTATTTCTTTTTCTCTCTTTTCTGAACCTCATTTGGATTAATTATGAATTTTTATAATTCTACCTTATTTTGCCTAGGGAATTATTAACAATATAATTTTCATAGCTGCTCTAGAATTTTAGCTTGTATTTAGTTTATAATAGATTACCATCCATAAGAATTTAAAATTTGGAGTATAATATAATGCAACATGCTGCATTTTCTCATTTACTTTGCATTTCTATTATTAGGCCTATAATTTCCATATAGATTAAAAAGCCACACAATATTTGGTTTTTATTTGTACTTTAAATTTTCAATGCTTTTTTTTAAAGAAATCTGAAAATAAGAAGTATTTTCTATGGTTACACAGATTTAAATTTCTAACAATCTATATTTATGTTTTTCATGTATAGATCTCATGGCAAATTTTCTAACTCAGTAATTTAAAAATTTTGTTATTTCACTTTTATTGGTATAAGTAGTTAAGCAGATGTAAAACTCTAGGTTGATGAATTTTCATCTATTTATGACATATGTTTCCACACAATGGAAAAAATGCAATCTTTTCAATAAATATGTTTGGAAAAACAGATATCCACCTGTAAAAGAAGGAAAATGGACCCTTTTCTCATTCCATATGCAGAGTAAGTTCAAAATGGATTAAAGTCTTAAATGTAAGGCCTAAAACTGTAACACTAATAGCATAATATGCAAGTGAAAATCTCCTTAATGTAGGTCTGAGCAATTATTTCTTAAAACCAACCCAAACCATAGACAATAACAGCAAAAATAGACAAATAAGATTACAAAGTAGACAGTGAGGAGAGTGAAGAGATAACCTATGTAATGGGAGAAAATATTTGCAAATTATAGTATGACAAGGTGCTAATTAACATCCAAAATACGTTGGGACTCTAAACAACTCAATAACAAGAATACAAGAAAGCCTATTTAAAATATTGGCAAAGGACCAAATTCACACTTCTCAAAATCAGATATACATGTGAACAACAGGTATAAGAGAAATGTTTCATATTACTAATAATCACAGAAATGCAAGTCAAAGCTACAATTAAATATCATCTCATATGTTTTAGAATAAATATTATCAAAAAAGATTACAGATACATTTTGGCAAGGGTGTAGAGTAGGGGGAACCCTTGTACTTTCCTAGTGAGAATGTAAATTACTACATCCATTTCCAGAAAACATGGTGGTATGTGTATGATCAAAAGTATGATGGTTCCTTCCAAAAATTAGAAGAATTTCCACTTGATCTAATAGTCCCAATTCCAGGAATATATCTGAAGGAATTGAAATCAGTATATTGAAAAGATATTTGAGCTCCTGTATATACTGCTGCATTATTCACAATAGCCAAGATATGGAAACACCTGAATACCCAGCAACAGACAAGTACACAAAAAGGAAACAGTGTATATACAAGATGGAATACTATTTAGCCTTTTCTTAGAATGAAATTCTGTCATTTGCAACAGCACGAATGAATTAGAGGATATTGTGCTAAGTAAAATTAGGCAGACACGGGAAGACAAGTACTGTATGATCTCACTTATATATGGAATTTTAAAAGGTCCAGCTTATAGAAACAGAGAGTAGAAAAGTGGTTACCGGGGCTGGGGATTTAGCTCAGCGGCAAAAGCGCCTGCCTGGCAAGCGCAAGGTCGTGAGTTCGGTTCCCGGTACCGGAGAAAAACCAAAA
>NW_004955415.1:5961718-5999439 GCF_000276665.1 Chinchilla lanigera | reverse complement strand
AAAAAAAAAAAAAAAGAAAAGTGGTTACCAAGCAGCTGGGGCTGCCAGCAAGGGAGGGAGGTTTATAAGGAAATTCACAAGCTTTTATTTCTTAGTTTTGTCTATAAAAGAGAGATCAGTAATGATTAAAACTATCAACAAATAAACATGAAACTATACAAAATAAATGTGCAGAGAAAGAACTTAGTATGAAAAGTATGCCAGCGAATGTGTATTTGTTAAAGAGTAAAGAAGAATAAGTTTATCCTAAAGTAAACTGTGCTAGTTAATTTCTATTATACAAAGTAAAATGTTACTTTTAATCTACATTTTACTATGTTACACCACAATAAAATAAATGAAGTGCCAGTGGAAGATTTCAATAAGACAGCAAAGTCAGGTTTAGGAATACATACCTAAAATAGGAATACATGGAATATATACCTTGGAAATAAAGCTTACCAAATGGCCCGAAATGTGGCAGGTCATTAATCTGCTTTGCAAATGTCAGATTTTTAGGATGCCTAGAGGACAGAAAAAGTACCCTGCATATCAAAAAGAAGGCACATGACATTCATGCAGGAAGACTGGTTTGAAGATAGTACTTTTCTCAAGTCAAGATTCCAGGAGGGCTCTTTCCTGGTAGAGGTAGTGTCCAGTAAATCTGGAAAGACAGATTTTCAAACAATACTTAAGAATGCTGTAAGCAAACAAACAAAAATGGATAGCTTCTGTCCTTTCTTCTTCCTATGCATATTTATTTAACTCCTATTATTGGAATAAGTTCTTTTCTTCATTGTGACTACAGAGTCCAGTTGGATAAAAATAGGACTTTTTCTTTGTAGAACATATAATGTAATCACCTAGCAGGCAGTATTCTGAAGGGTTGCTGTGAGAAATAAATGTGATACAGAATGTGAACCACATAGCCAGCTGCTGACAGAAAGAGACAGGTCAGTGGAAAAGCAGATCCATGATACTGGATAAAGGATAAAAATAGAGGGCTGGGGATATAGTTCAGGGGCACAGCACCTGCCTGGCAAACTCAAGGTCCTAAGTTTGATTCCTGGTACACACAGGCAAATAAATAGAAAAAAGCAAATAACAAAATTTCCAGTATTTTAAAGTGAAAAAAGATAAAGTGGGCCTAATCCATCATGATGCTTACTTACTCATTTAAGAAAAGATGAAGTTTTCCGCTCAAAGTAATGTGGGTGGCATGGGATCAATTGGAAAAAAAACAGGTAAAAGAAAGAAATGGTATGGGACAGGCAGCATAAGTAGCAGTGCAACATCAAATAAGAGCTTTCCATAGTGGTCCATCAAGATTATATAGTCTAAGCCAGGCAGAGGCAGGAAAATTGCTGAGAGTTTGAGGCCAGTCTGGGCTACATAGTGAACTCAAGCCTAGCCTGAACTACACAGTGACATTCTGTCTCAAAAACAAAACAAAACAAAACAAAACAAAACAAAAACTAATAAAGATTATATAGTCCATTGCATGAAAGTTTCAAATTCCTTTTCCACAACTAATGTCTGGAACAGGGAAACCAGAACTGAATTTGTCCCATCTTGGAAGAAAGAAGGAAGAATAGAGAAGCAAGTATAAATGTCAGATATGGGATTAAGGCTGAGACAGGAATAGAAAGCAACAAAAAGAGTACTAACTAGCAAAGTTTAAAGTGTGTGATAAAATTTTTCCAGTGAATGCTTAGTTTTATTGCTTCCCCACATGGAAAGATTATTGACTGGGATTCTGGGGCTTCCTAAATCTAATGGAAAAACATTTTGATAAGATTTCTAAGAAGTAGCAGTAAAACAATATGAGAAGACTGTCAGTTAGTATTGAATTTGGAAATAAAGCTTACCAAGTAGCCCGAAATGTGGCAGGTCATTAATCTGCTTTGCAAATGTCAGATTTTTAAGATGCCAGTACTTTGTGTCCTCATGATCTGCCACCAGAAAGTACAAGCACAGAACCTGCAGGTCTGTCCCCGCCTAATGGAGCATGGAACAGTGCTGGGGGTGGTTCAAGAGAGAGATCAAACACAGAAAAAGCCATCAGTATAAACTCATGCCAAGCTAAGCAAGGAGCTGGCCTCCCCCCGCGGGTATCTGGCCACAGACACATAGAACCACTCTTTTCAAGTCTGCCAGTGACTTCAGGATGAGCACAGCAGGCTCACATTCAACCAACTCATTCGAGAGACTTCAGTTTTCCTCCTTTACCCTTAGTCCAAGTCAGTGATGAGATCTCTTCAGCTTTCCTCTCTCTGAAGCTTTTTCCCCTTTTCACTTTCACCAAACACCTTCCACTGTTTTTTCTACTTGTGAAAAGGGGCAAAACTTCATTTCTAACAAGAATCTCCACTTTTCTGTACGCTCACTGGCTACAATTTTTAAGACAGGAAGAGTAAAGCCAGGTAAGGAATTCAAGGAAATGGAAAGTCTAGTCTAGCGTCTCTTCCAGTCCAGGACTATGATTCTGAGTTGGATACTGGAAGAAAAAATATTGTGGGTTGTCTGTCCTTCCTTAGAGCAGATGAACTCTCTCACATGTGAGTCCCTGGAGCTGACACCAGGGAGGGACCACCAAGACCAAGTATTCAGGAATGACATGATCCGAGGAGGTTGGGTCCTCTCATGGTTGGAAAGTCCAATGTGTAACAGACTAAAGGTAAACTCATCAATTTCAGCATTTGCTCAGCTCTTCCCAAAGGAGAGTGCTAAGTGAGCTCAAATGGTGGCTTTCTCTGAAAAATCATCTTTTTCCTGGTATACTCTATTTCATTACATACTGATTTTTCCAGGGAGAAATCTTGGAAGTTTGAAAAAAAATGAGTATCTGACTTTCTTAAATTATAGGAAGGAAAGAAAAAGCATCATTTTATGACTTTGAATTGGTAGTAGTTAGCTGGAATATAAAACTTTGAGCTTGATAATCTAAACTAGATCTCATTGCAATACATTTCCTAAATGGAAAAATCCATTTTTTAAATTGTGGAGTCTTTTCCTCAATTAAAACATTTTTCAATCAAAGGAAATTTTCTAGCACACAGAGAATTGTAATGTTTCCATTATAAGCAATGTTTAGTATTAATATGATGTTTTGTCCTAGAAAAGTGTTGCACTTTCCTCTGGGTTTCAAAATGTTTCTTAAAATCTCAGAATGGAAAACAAGCCAGTGAAGAACAAAAAGTATTTGTGTATATGTTACATTGATATATATTTTATAGTTGGTAATACAAAATAAAAATCTATGTGATAACTATATGCAGTGGCACCCAACTATAATCCCAGCTACAGAGAGCTTTAGGTAGCAGAGTCACAAATTCAAGGCCACCCTAGGCAAGATAGTGAGATCTTGTCTCAAAAAACAACAACAATTATAAAGAAAATCAAACCTCTGTTATTTACTACTAGAGATAGGATAATGGCTGGCAGACAAAACATTCAAGTCAGGCCTTTCAGATGTGACTAAGATAAGGATATATATCTATCTCTGAATTTTTAAATCTGTTCCATTATAATGTGTGTGTCTGTCTTTAAGCCAATATCATTCCATTTTTTTTGGTTGTAATCTTCATTTCTGGAACCATGATATGTCTCACCTACAAAGAAATTAATTAATAAAATATACAAAAATCAAGGAATAAAAGTAGAAACAAACTAAACCATATTTTTAAAGATAAATATATCCACACTAAAATGAACAGAATGAAACCATTCCAAGTAATCTTTGACTACAACACTTAAACTATGTATTTTTATTTTAAAGATCAAAAAAAAATATACATTGAGTTTAAGTTATGGTTTTTCTTTTTGACAGAAATATGAAATACTAATTCTGGAAGACATTTTTTGCAAGTCCTAATATTGAACAAATAAATATATTATACACAATGAGAGGTAGAATTTCTTACCATAGGAAAAAGAAGTTACTCTAAAAAGACCTCTAGAACATGAAAAACAAATGAACACTTTTTTATATAACGCATAGATTAAGAAAATTTTAAGGTTAATTAAAAATTATTTTGAAGCTAAGGAGTGTGAAAATAAATGAATAAAAAGTTATATTCAGAGAACTAGCATTGCCCCTGTACTATCATCCTTTCCACTCCAGCCCCATTTTTATCTTCTGTGTAATCAGTTTCACCAGCCTTTATGCTTGCTGACTTTCTTTTTGCTCAAACATATGCACACAGACTTTGTTAACCTCTATCTTTCTTACATAAAAGATAACAAGCCAGACATGTTGGCACATGCTTGTAATTGCAGCACTCAGGAAGCTGAAGCAGGAGGATTACTGGGAATTTAAATCCAGCCTGGGCTACATACTGAGTTCATGGCCAGCCTGAAGTACACAGTGAGACCTTGTCACCAAACAAAACAAAACAAAACAATGCAGATAGCATACTATAGATCTACAGATACTTCTTTACATCTTTCATTTTCCAGTTCACCATATATCTTGGAAGTTGCGATGTATGCCTAAGCAATAAGGGAGCTTCTTTACTCTTTTATTTAACTCAGAACACTTTCACTACATAAATGTAACAAACTATCCAATATTCTATATTTGAGCATCGTTTGCTTCAATATGTTTTTTTATAAATTCTATTGAAAAAGTATAAGACAAAATTTCATAACAAAATAAAAGGAGAATAACAATAGCTAATACATTGCATATTGTGGTCTTCAGAGTAGTTACTGAGAATACAAGATATGGGCATAAAATTTCTCCAATTGATATTAGCACAAACCTTCCATTTCAATGAACTAAGAGACAATAATAGTGTAGCTTTAATATCTTGCAGCTGAAAATAGTCCTACAATAAATAATTTAATGATTTAATAATTTAATATGAATTGTTTTATTGTTGAAGATCCATTTTCAGGAGAAATTCTTTGAATTTCTGTTCATGGGCTACATGTAACTGCAAATGTAGTTTTTCTCATGCTGACAAATTTCATTCTATAAATATACCAATTTGACTTTTCAACAGTAGTACAAGTACTTTTAATAGCTAACTTAATAGATAAGAAATGGCATTTCAATATAATTTTAATTAGAATTTTCTTATCCTGAATGAAGTTGAACATCTTTTACAGATTGAAGTTTCATTTCTCTATTTTTGTTGGGGATGTGGTATTCACAGATTATTATGTGTACATGCATTATTTGTTTTGCCACTGTTTCATTATTTTTATTCCCTCAATTTTATCTTTTCATTTTTGTTCTATTTTGTTTGGTTTTGTGTTATGAGAATCAAACTTAGGACCTCACACATGATGGGCAACATCACAACAGCTGAATTATACCCAATCCTTTAATTTTAAAGAGACCATATTTATTTGAGATATGAGCCCTTCAAATATTGTTTAATTTGTTTGTATGTGTTTTTTATTTCAAATTATTTTTATATAATAAAATGTATTGGTCTTTTCTGTTTTCATGCTTAGACTAATGGTTCATTTTCAGAAAATCTTTCCTGTATAATTAAAGAAGAATTCTGTTATATTGTATTGCAATTCTTGTATGGTTTCATTTTTAATGTTTAAATTTTGATCCACTGAGAACTTATTCTATGTATAATAAGTAGTATGTATATCTTTAGTTTTATTTTATTTTTACTGAATAAAGGCCATTATTTTTCTTTTCTTAGGTCTATGTACTAAAACATTCTAATTTTATAGAATTAGACAAAAATATTCTATCTTTTTAAATTTTTTATCATAGTGTATGTGTAATAAGAATAATCTGTTCCTGTAAAGTTCGGTAGGTTTGTTGCTTCCTTTGTGGGAATATCTTTAAACATCATTCAAGAGTTCTCTTCTCATTTAGGAAAATTGCAGTGGGAAAGTGAGTAAATTCTATTTTAAATGTCATTTTATTGAGATATAAAGAACAGTAAAGCAGGTCCTGACTTATTCCATTCTCTCATAGTCAGTTGGTCCCGCTCTGTCCAGAGGAGCTCTCACGATAACGGTCCATGAAATCAGTAGCATGAAAGCTAGGGAACTTTGTCAGTTTCATTACCTCTGTGCCCTTTCTATATATATATTTTTTGGTACCAGAATCAAACTCAAGACCTTGCGTTTGCCAGGCAGGAGCTTGTGTGGAAGACCTATATCCCCGGCCCCTCTGTGCCCCTTCAATTCAGCATCTTGCTGGGGAACTCACCTAATACATTTCTTGCTATATCATATTTAACTTCCACAACAATCTTAACAATTCACAAAGCTATTCCAATCGTAACCAAAAGGAAAGTAAGTCTAACAAAAGCCAAGTAACTTACTGAAAATAACATTGTAGGGTATATAAACAACCTCAAACAAATTTTACTCTCTCCTCAATCATAGAGAAAATTTCTGAATGAAATGAGGACTGTGAAAAAAGGTATAGAATAAATAGATAAAGTAGTTAAGAAAGGAATGTCGCCTACAAATTCTGTTGCTATAAATTCCATTGTATATTTTTATGTAAATAAGTAATTAAATTGCATATCTTTATTCAATCAGTGGCTTCAGTGGGTCAAATCATACCTATCATGAACTATTTATTTTGATTTGTGTTTTTTCTTTATTTGCAAGAATTCTCAAGTCACATGACAATTCTAAGTGGTCTAAGGTAAATTTAAATTCTTCAGTTCTGGATTCACATTCTAATCTGACCAGTCTGTTGACAGTAGTAATCTAAAACTTAATAGATGTAAAGTAGAGGCAGATTTCTCTACTTTATCATGCACCTTAACCTCTCAGGGCATATGCGTCCTCCCATATAGCACAAGCATATGATAATACATTTCAGTAAATTAAATTTTATGGTCAAATAAAATGCATTGAGTAAATATATCTCCAAGCATTAGGTAAAACTTGCTCAAGACAAACCTGAATAGAGGTAAGTTTAGGACTTGTTCCCACTCACAATGCAGAAGCACAGTTCTTAATAGCTCCACTAAGCACTGTCCTCTAGAAGTTCCCAAATATTGATGTATCTCTACTCACAAACTTCTCGCAATGAGTTACTAGGATTGGGACACCAATGTTAAATGAAACTTTCCATTTGTGATTAGGCAAAGATATTATAATGATAATGATGTTAAGAGCTATGGGATGGGTTTGGGAAAACCGTACTCAGAAAAAGGAATAGACATAGCGGAAGTACTGAATACAGGAAATCCTTACAAAGATGAATTGACTAATAAGACTTGATGTTATTCATATATGGGGTGGAAGAGACAAGCAAGGAACAGGTGGGAGAAAAATCATTATTTTTTACTTCTATGCAATTTGATATTGGCAGCGTTCATACAAAATATATTATCCCATTGACCCTGTTTGTGAAGCAAACTATCCAGATGTAAAATCACCAATTTGTGCTACAAATGATGTCACTTACAAAAATGAGCATTTCTTTTGTGTTGATCGTGGTAAACTCAAACTAAAATACCATGACTATATTTCTGCCTTTATAATCCATGGTAATTTCAGGTATACTATGTAAAGGAATTGTATATTTCTAATGTGTAGATTTTTAAATAACCTCTTTTTATGAAAGATTGAAGGTACACAACACATACAGTGAAGTTTTTTAAATTTTTTGTTAATATTCAAAGTTGACATAAAGGCAACCCACTCGGGCCCCTTTCTGTCCCTCTCTCAGACAGACATTTTCTTTCCCTCAAATATATATTCTGCTCTTAACCTCCGTTGTTCCTAAAATTCATTCTTCAATTTTAGAGAACACAAATTTGTCTCTGATATCTTTCAGGTTGGGAGTTCCTTCCCCCTATATCATTTGGAGGTCTTCTACTGAGATCATTGGATAGAGGTAAGAGTTTGGTTTTGTTTCATAGACTCTGGATTGAGACCCCTTTAGGTAAAAAATTTTTATGCTTCAAATTTTCATATGTCCTTGTCCATTGCTTATAATTGCTTAAGCTTTGTCTCTTATATAGTTTTGTTAAAATGTTGATAAATCTTAAGTTAAAACATGGGAAGGTTATAAGGTTATGATATTTCTTTAATGGGACATTTTATTTCTGGGTTTTTTTTTGTGTGTGTGTATGTTGCATTTGAATTAGTTGCTAAATTTACTGGTATTTCTTGCTTGACTTTAGATAATAGCACTAGAGAGAGTAACGTTAGAATGCCCCTTAGTGGACTTTAATATAAACTTCTGTAAAATGGGTCTTTTTAAACCTAGCTCAAACTTAGAAAGTATACATGCCTATATAATAAAACACAGCAGTCCTTCCACCAACTAAATGACATTAGGTCAGTGGCCATTCTTAAGAGCTGGAGGACAGGTTTCACTGGGACAGACTGGCTCTGATCCTCCTCTACACTCTAGAGGAAATATCAAACTTATTCTGTTTCATTTTCCTTTCTTTGGCCCTACTACTAATCTTTTCCTACCTCTTTATATTTTCCTTTTTAGAGGCATGTAAAATTTTTAAAAAAAAGAACTCTAGACTGTTCCAACTAAGTGAAGCCCATAGCAGATGAGTGTTTGCTAACACAAAAGACAGGGAAGTCACCTTAGAGGAGAAACACATACCCCATCTCTGGGTCAGATGAGGCATCAGAATTTTGCCAGTCCATGAGAACACACATAAAAGCCATGCCCTGGCTTAGTGTTCTGGGCAAGTCTCCCTTGGGAGGCTGAACCTGAGACACAATAGAGAAAACTGACTTCTGCGTGACACCAGAAGGCGCTTTTTCCAAAACAGCACACTAATGGGACCAAAACTTAAGGGAGGATCTCTGACCTTTCCTATTCTCCGAGGTCTAGCTATCAGTTATGTGTATAAGAAAAATACTTTGATAATAAGTTGTGAACTTTAAAACCTTTACTGTAAACTTATAAAGTGCTAGGTAATGATCTTGCCCAGACTTTTAACTATCACTTATAGAACTGTGACAAACAGTGGTGACTCTGTCAGCTAGTTGAACACTCTTAGAATAGCTGCCACTAAAGCAGAGGACAGGTTTCCCCAGCATGTCTTTAGTGAATCCCCACTGAAGCCAATGGTTGATGGAATGATGACCAGAGAGACAACTGGATTCCTTTCTGGAGACCGATCTCTGGTTGTATGGACCAATAGAAACAGAAAAACTGTGGGAGTCATGACCAGGGCTATCATCTGGTGAATAGCCAAAGGTTCTTTGGTAGAAACTGGCTCCTGACCACTGAAAAATCTCCACTTACCTATCATGCCTATCTCTCTGCTAGTAAACTAGAAATTCTCCCTAATCTTTTCAGTTGAACCACTTAACTATCCCTCCCTTCAGCTTACAACAATGTACATTCCACAGCAGCTAGCAGGGAATGCCTATTTGTGCCTTACATATGTTGAGAGTATGAAAGAGATTCTAGTCAGCCTTAACTAACGTACCTTTATCAGCATGTAAAATGTGATTTCTAGATGATAAATGTGTTTAATCTGTGAGCTTCAAAAATTTAAATAAAACATAGCTTTGTCCTGCTGCTAGGGAAGGTTGCCTTGGTGATTAGATGGATGACACAAGTGTCTTGGGGATTTCTTTGCCCTAGAACCCAGGGTGAAATTTTGCAAGTCAACTGTCTCTTTTATCTATCTCCAGAGGTTATTTCATTCACAGCACAACAGGAAAAGTGCTCTACTTCCAGCTCACCTTTTTAGATAAGCCCTCTTCCAAAGAATAAAAAATAATAGTTTATTACAAAGTTATGCTTCCTTCTTTAGACATTCCTGTCACCAGACCAATTGTAACTTGTGCCTATAAATGTCCGATAGGAGTAAGTACACAGTTCATGAGCTTTCTGAGATGATAAAATTGCACACCAGTTTGAAGGTGGATAGGCTGGTCAGATTTTGTCTTCTGCTCTCTCCAGATGGCATTCACCTGCTCTGGAGTGAAATTTACCTGAGGGTATAAAGATCAATTAGAAATATGGAGGGGATGCCAAAACTATTTCTTTTTGTATTTCAGACATGGGATATTCACAGTTGAAGTCTCTTACTCCTTTAGAGTGCATCTTTAACCATTGGATGATGTTTGACCCTTACACATTAAAAAAGAGCCATTTAATAGTTTTCTGCATATGTGTGTGGCCTACCTACCCTTGAGAGCCAAAATAGAATGCAAAGGGAAATATTAATTATGATGTTCTTTTACAACTAAAATCATACTGTAAAAAGAAGAAAAAGTGTTCTTTTCAGACCTTCTTTACATTAAGAAATAATTCATATTTATGCTCAAGATATAATTATGGTTGTAGTAGATTGATAACTGGTGGTCAACTTGTAACCCCCAGCTGAACCGAGTGAGTGATGCTGGATGTGGGAGGCCCACCTGAGGACTGTTGCCAGCAGCATAAGAGGCAGACCTGGAGAAGAGCTGGAGAGGCTGTTGGGAACTGAGAGAGGCTGTAGGGAGCTGGCTTTCCTGATGAACTTGGCTGTTTTCATCCTCCGAGGAGCTGGGGACCTCGCTGGCACTGAGAATGGCTTCAGTTCACTTTGGAGAGCTCTGGTCCTCACTTTGAGCATCGCTTCCTGGTTCCGGAGGGGAAGATGGTGCACTGCCGGCCTCCAGGAAAAGCTTGCTGCGTTGGCTTCCCTGATGGGAACTCGGCCATCCTGATCAACGGAGGAGCTTGGGACCTCACTGTTGCCGACGACGGCTGTGGTACGTTTTGGGGGAGCTCTGGTTCTTCTGAGCATCGCTTCCTGGTTCCAGTGAAGATCCCTCAGCCTGCTAGCACAGGTCCTTCATCCTGCTGGCACAGACTTTGTAGATTCCACCACTGACCTTTGGGCCTTCACAGCAGATCCGTGAAACAGGTGTGCATGAGACGTTGTCATGGGTTCTGGGCCTCCAGTTGGATTCATGGGAGGCATTGTTATGAGCTCTGGGTATTCAGCTCAACTCATGTAGGACATTGTTGTGGGATCCAGGCCCTCAGCTGGATTCCTTGGTCTTAGTGTGTGGACAGATTCCCTGCACTCTTTTGTATACTGTTCTTTGGGTGACTTATAAATAATCATATAAAGTGTGTGTCCTGTATTATGTTGTTCCCCTTGCAAAATAAGCCCCAAACTGACACAATGGTCCCTAGAAGACTACCTATGTTCATATGTCTCTTTCTCTCAATGACTTAAAGCAGATCAAGCTAGAAGTAGGAAAATTTTCAGATGACCCTGATAAGTACATTGATGTCTTTAGAGGATTTACTCAGACCTGTAAGCTAGGCTGGCAAGATGTAATGTTAATCTTAAATCAAACATTGACTTCTAATGAGACACAAGCAGCATTACGAGCTGCTGTTACATTTAGTGACAAATATCATATTGTTAATTTTAAACAACCAGAAGATAGATGGGCAGAGGAACAACCAGTTCCCACTGGAGCCCAAGCAGTCCCTACACAAGACCCCTGTTGGACTAATAGCCGACAAGAGATTGGAGCAGGAGACATTTTCAAGTGTGTATTCTTGAAGGCCTAAGAAGGATAAAAACCAAGCCTTCCAGATATTTTAAATTTTCAGCTATTTGTCAGGAGAAAGATTAAAAAAAAAAAACCTCTGTTATCTTAGAAGGTCTTCTAGAGGCACTGGTAAAACATATGTCCGTAGCTCCTGATTCAATAGAAGGACAGATTTTGCTTAAATACATGTTTATGACCCAGTAAAACCCAGATATTAAAAAAGAGCTACAAAAGATAGCTTTTGCTCCAGATAGCTCCCTTGATACTTTGGTACTTAGTATTCTATAATCAGGCCTAGGAGAAAACCAGGGAGAAAAAAAAAAGAGATCAAAATGTGGCTGCTTTGTTGCAGCCTCAAAAAAAAGAAAGAAAAAGAAAAAGAAAACACCAGACCCTAAGTCTGATTCTCTAGGCTCCAAGAAGAGGTCAGTGACTAAGCTCATCTGCTACCACTGTGAAAAGCCAGGCTACCTTAAAAGGGACTGCCTTAAGAGCCCCCCCAAGCCATGCCCAGACTGCTAAGGTAGCCACTGGAAGCAACACTGCACTCTGAGGTGAGGTCCCAGAGCTCATACTTCTCTTCCTAGCTGGTCCAGAAAGACTAAAGGGCCTGGGGCTGCCTCCTCCCTCTGGCTGAACTGTCATCTCTACCTGTTATCTCCACAGAGGGGCCCTGAGTAATCACGACTAGAGGAAAAAAAAAACAAAAAACAGCCTATTGTTGGGCATTAGCACAGGTCTCTTTGTCCTCCAGCCCTACTTTCCTTCCAGTCTTCATACCTCAATAAAAGCAGTCACTAAAAAACAAAAAACTCACTTAAACTATAACTGGGATAACTTTCTCTTTGTGCATTCCTTTTAGTTATGCCTAAAAGTGCAACCCAGTTCTCCTCCTGGAGAGATTTTATCCTAATTACTGTAACATATATATCCAGGTCATCAACTAATCAAAATGATGCTGAGATTGGTTTTTACAAATATAATACATATTGTTGCCCATGTACAAAAATTTAAGAGTTTTTCATTGGTCAAAATAAGGTGTTAATCTAGTTTTCATAAGTCATCGAAATAATTATAACTAAAGCTAGAGGGACTTATGACAAAATGTCAGACTCCATCAGTAAATGGGTCTAATAGCCAGTGCATTACAATAGATATCCTTTTAAAAACAGTTTTCTAAACTTACCTGTCAGCTCTAATGCTCATGCTTTGATTATACATGCCCTAATTTCTCAATTTGTTCTTGATTATAGGATGCCAGACCCCAGGTAATCACACAGATAAAACCTATAATAAATGTGCTATATTACTTTTAGATTGCTTTTACTGGGATACACCAGATCTTGTCTAACAGAGGGTTACATGACACATATCAAGGCCTTAACTAACAATATTCAGGGGACCTTAAATGACACCACAGCTAGTCTTTTTCTTGTAAGTAAAAAGGTAAAATTAATGAGACAGGCCATCCTCCAAAATCAGATGGCATTACACATTCTAACAGAAGCACAGGGGAATACTTGTACAACTGTAAAAACTAAATGCTGTGTGTACATTTCCTGATTCTTCTGCTAATATCTTGATAGCTGTTCAAGATATTAGATGAAAAATCCATGACGTGTCAGGCTTAAAGATTCCCTGGACCTTATCTTCATCCTCATTATAAAAAGCCATTACTGACTCCTCTTGGTGGAAATCCTTGTTGCTATATCCCTAATTATCCTGTTGATCTTATTACTTGGCACATGCATACTTAATTGTTTCTTTGGTTTTGTCTCCTCCAGGCTTAAAGCTACATGTCTACCCAAGATAAAAACATCTGGCGTTCATCAAAGTCCTTCAAATAAAAAGAATCTCTAACTTTGGATCAGTGACTACGACCCCTTTCAGCCTGAAGAAGCCAGAGCAGTCAACATCTATTATTCCCTCAGGGCAGTTGGAGTTACTTCTTCAGAGGGGGGAATATTGTAAGCAACTGAGTAGAAATATTAGATGGTGATAATAGAGGCAGTCAGACAGGGCTGGGCTCTCAAGGGAGCCAATATGGAAGACAAGATACCTTGCAACTGCAGGAAAGACTGGCACTTCTGCTGTGGACCAGACCTCAAGACAAAAGATTAAACAAATTCACCCAATACTTCCCTAGAGATGGACATCAGGGATTGATATTCTGAATAGATAGCAATCACCTTGAAAAAGCCAGGAAGAGTCACTAACCCAACCCCTTACAGGAAAGGCCCCTATTCTGTATTCATGTCTGCTTGCTATGTGACTCACTTCCCCATTTGATTCTGGCTTAATCAATTTTACCTGAACAACTACACTTGTAATCTTATTGGATGATCATAGTTTTGTCCCACCTCATGCCCACCTTGCGATTTCCCATTTTTCCCCCACCTTCGACCCACCTCACCGGTGGTTTTGCTCTAAAAAATCCCTAGGAAAGACAAGGTCCATGGCTACCCATTCAGGCCCCCTTCTGTCCCTCTCTCCAACCCTACTAGTCTCAAGGACATGAAACCAAAGGGAAAACATCTTTCTTGTGAAAGGCAGGCTCTGAAGTGGGGAGTCATTGAATTACATAGGCCTGCTGGTATTTTTTAATGTCCCAAAGTAGATAAACTATTCTTCCATTGGCTGGAGAAGTAAAATACCAGAGGGAGACTAAAAGTGCTATGATAATGAATGCTTCCTGTTCTAAAAGAAAGGACACTAGTACGAAAATGAGAAGTTCTGAATTCCACCCCTCAGTTTTGCAACTGATTGAGTCCTATTACTTATCTGGGTCCCCAGTCCCAGTGGCACCAAAATTTTTTGGATTGAGTTATTATAGTCTTTATGTAGATGAATAACTCATCTAATTTAACTGTTATTTCTCTTTAATGAATGTCTCAATGAAGCCCATACTACACACTTCTATTAGTAAGTAAAATAAGTCTTTAAAATCCACTGTCCATCAACCAACATTGAATGCTGTTAGTAGGTAGTATGGGAACTAAGGATTTAAGAAATCCAATTAACTAAGAATTTTTACTGCTGGTCAAATATTGGGTCACTCATAGTCTAGTAACAGACATCCAGTTATCTTTAGGAGGACTACCTCAGTCCCAACCTTATGTCTTCAGTGTGTTGACTTCATCATGGTCAGGCATAGGACACATACCTGAGCCTGCACCATCCACAGTGGGGCACACCTGGCCACAGACATCAGCGCAGACATCAGAACTTAACTCAGAAAACACTCACTGATACTTTAGTCTTTACCCAAAAATCCTGAGAGAAGGACCTGCCTTTCTTCCTTCTGGACCTATGCCTGGGAAATATTTCCTCCAAGTCACAGTCAGTCATGGTGTGAGAACAAATGGGAGCTCCTTTAGAATGAATTTGTAGTAGAAGAAGCAGAGGTAAGAGAGACAAGTTATTTTAATTAAATCAACTTCCCATCTCCAGCCATGCCTCTAATCAGATCTACCCAATGTTTTCTTTACATGTACTAATTAATTTCACACTGTGGTAGTATGTTTTCTGTTCACAGAGGAAAGCCAAAGGATGCATAAAAAGCAAAGGATCTAGAGCAAAAAATGGGTGTTGGGATGTTTCTCTTTTGCAAGGATCCTTTCCCAAAGCCTGTTTGTGTTGGAAACTGGAGTTTCTTCTCTGGTTACAGAGCTACTACAGGAAATTTTGGGGAGTATTCAAAATGTTAACTTTTATAAAAAGTTTAACATCAATTTCATGTTTTCAGAAGGCCATCTTCCTGAAAAAAAAAAAAAAGTTTAAAAGGTACAAAAGCTATAAATGCTACCATAGTATTCATCATTAGAGGCACAGAAGACCAGCTCTACCTTGTACTGAGTAGTTGAAGCCGGCAGTCTTGTTCCAGTCATCTTACATTCTCTTACTATTTTTGTGGCTCTTTTCCCTTCTTCCCTCATAAATATATCCACTGAGATACTAAGGTATTTGGCTGTGTGATAAGTTATCTTACTTGTGTCACCTCCTTGTCACTAAATGCTACTTGCACCTCCTTGCCCTATGTGTCCTTGTTGTTGCCCCAAGGACATTCTTAAGGTTGGACGAGTGGAAAGTGTGGATTCTTATTTTCCTGCAGGTCTGGAGGAGTAACAGGCATTTTCTCGATTTTCAAAGGTAGCACAGTCCACACTTTTTCTGTGGAACCTTCTGGAAAGTCAATGTTAAGGCGTGTGATATCTAAATCAATCATCTTCCACACTTCACTGCTGTTGCCTAAGCACAGGACCTACCCACAAAGTACTCAGGGCTGCGGGTCTCTAATAGTCAGGCTTCCTTGCCAGCCTTTGTGTCTTTCTGCAAGACAGCTTCTGTGTTCAGCTTGTTTATTCATCCAAAATTTTGGCCTTGCATTTCCTCAGTCCAGACATTTTAAACGATGTATTTGAAGGTGCTTATATACTTGCAGTACATGTTTATGTTACTGTAATTTAGGGTTCCTTCCTGTTCTAAGAGTTCAGGGCACCATAAAACTGAAAAAAAAATCACTAGGCTCAACTGTACTGTATACACTATAGTTCTATAATAAATACTTTCACCCTAATAAGGAACACCTGATTATGAAATTTGCAAAGGGGGTTATTCTGGTGTCTTCCAAGTAAAATTTTGGCCATTCTTTCAAGATTATGATACACATTGTATTAGCTATTGTTATTCTCTAAGTATTTTGTAATGAACTTTTATTTTATTTGTATAGAAATAAAAAGAGTGCTGTTTATATTTTCTTTATTAACATTTACTTTTATTACATGAAATTAAAAATGAATTAAATGTAAAAACATTCAGTAATTTATTCGGGATCAAAGCATGAGGAGTGTAGTTGAAAATGATATGTAGAAATGTATTATATGAAAGAGATCACAGAGAAGCTCTATTAGTTGAAGTGAGAACGTGCTAGCCTGGTTTTTATCCACATTATCCCACTGTGATTCCTAAGTCATACTCATAAAACTCTATGTTCTACATGGAGTAATTTGAAAATTGGTAGTCTAAATGAGAATCCCCAAGTTCTAGAATTAGGCTTTGACAAAATAAGAGACTTTTTTTTGAGATATGCTCTCGCTATGCAGTTCAGGCTGGTCTTGAAGTCATTCTAGCCTAGGTTGGCCTTGAATTCACACTGGTCCGCCTGCCTCAGTCTCTCCAGGGCTGGAATTATAGGCGTGCATCACCACACCTGACCAAGAGACATTTTTTGTACCAAAGTTTAATTCTCTTTAGAAACCCTATTTCAAAACATTGTGTTAGGAAATTAACAATGGCTGTTATACTACATAGAGTTATCTTCAAAGTGGTTACTCAGATAACCAGATATAGGCATGTAAGATTTATCAAACAATTACACATTAACTGTTCCTTTCAATAAACCAATAGAAATTAGTAGTACAATTATCTTAGCTATCTTATGTGTAGATATATTTTTTTCCTTCCTTCATTCTTTCTTTTCCCTCATCCCAATTGTTCTTTCCTTTTGAGAAGTTTCTTTTCCTTTCACAATATCTGTTGTATCATTCAGATTTTATAATAAAAAAAGAAAAACAAGGAACCCTATTTCAGACTTCTATTTAAATTTAAAAAGAGCATGTTTACTAATTTGTAAGTATACCTACTGATGTAGTAGTACACTACTAAAAGTGATCACCAATTTTCCAATTTCTGGGGTGAGGTGTGTAGTGTTTCTTGATGCTTAGAGGAGGTGGCTTTCACTTATTCTGTATTTTTTCACAGATGATCTAAGAGAATGAATAGGAACGTCCAAGTAATGTAAGTGATTTAGAGGCTCCCTGACTAGACTCAGTTTTCCCTTTATCATGAGCCCAATTACCCAGTTAGTGTCTTTATAATCCATGGCATTTCTTGAACAGAGTCTAATAGAGCTACAATTATCAGAATATAAAGTTTGCTTAATGTGAGATTTTAAGCTTGTGACATCTTTCAAGTTACCTATTTACAGGATCAGAAGGAAAAGCATCCAGAACCAGAGGTGGAAGAAGCAAAATGGCTCTCTCTGCAGGGGGAACCAGAGGATCCAGCAGCAGGCAGAA
The DNA here is from genome assembly GCF_000276665.1 of Chinchilla lanigera. Lineage (NCBI taxonomy): Eukaryota > Metazoa > Chordata > Mammalia > Rodentia > Chinchillidae > Chinchilla > Chinchilla lanigera. The sequence continues at coordinate 5,981,908 of NW_004955415.1, read as the reverse complement.
GTAAAAGCCTGGAAGCTCGCTGCAGAGCCACCTGGGTGAGTCTGAGTCTAAAGCCTGAGTCTGTGTGGAAGGCTGAAGAACCCAAGCTGGAAGCTGAAGGCTCTGGACACTTAACATCCAAAGACAAAGACAGAATGGAGTCACTCTAAGAAAAGGGGACAACGTCCTTCTTTCCCTTTTTCATTCCTTCCCGATACAAGCCTGCTAGCTGGTACCACCACATCCTGGGCAGGTCTTCCTGCTCAGTTTTCACCTTTCCTGTCAAGCATCTATAGACACATCTAGACCTTTACTAATCTGCTATGCAGTGCTTACTGTAGTTGAATTGCATATCACAACTAGTGACCACAGTATCCCTCTGTTTTGTATACTGTAACAGTAGTTGTAACACTTACCAACTGCTCTGACACACTGTGAGCATTGTAACCTCTTCTCATTCATGGGCTTATTTAAAACATTAAAATTCTATTCAGAATGTACAAACAGCATCCCAGTGAGGTCAGGGAGGAAAAAAACTGAGAATTCATAGAAATGCCAAGTTTGCACAGATTGCCAGTGGTGAAGCTGGAGAATCTCATTATAACCCAAGATAAAAAATATGGAAAACACCTCACAGCCTCAGTTGGAGTGGAGGAGCTCAGTGTGTCTTGGTGGGTCTGCTTTTATATTGTGCAATTATGACAATTTCGTGGACTTCCTAGAAGAAGTATGCCAGCTTTTGAGTGTTGTTCAATGCCAGTACTTGGTACACATGAGATTTTGGGCCACTTAGAGGCAAAGTGGAGAGAACCATTTAATAAAAACATGTAATCATTTTCAATATTGTGCAATTTCATTTTATTAAGTGACATAAAGAGGTGATAAATTTGTTATCATTATTATACTAATGTCATATAACCAAATCAACAATGCTATGAAGGTCCCTGATAATTACATTTTTTTCAAGATTGCTATTTGTAGGTGGTAACTTAGAAGGTCATTGCTTGAAAAGAAAAGGAAAACAGAAAGCAGTAAAACAGAAAGATGCATATTTGTGATAATATTGTTAATGTATGAAAATTGGATCTGCATATTGACATCAATGAAATCATGAAAGGGTATCTCGATGATTAAGATTGCCATTCTTTTGGATTTCTACTGTGATTTTTTATTTTTTTGCAATAATTTGTTTAAAAAGATATGTATTTCTCAGTGATCTCCAGATTTCTGAATCACTAGTTCAGTGTCTGAAGATACCACGGACTCTTTGCTTTACTCTTCATGGAAATCAGTGCAAAATGTTTGTAAATGTTCAGGACAACTGAGCAGCACACTTCCTACTCCAGCCTTTGTTGTTTTTTCTATAAAGCTGATGCCTTTTGGCTGGTTTCTTGATCAACTTAGGACTATTTTAGGGGAGAAAAAGTCCCTTGAAGAAAAATATCCTCCTAGTCAAAAAGACCTATGTGTATTGGAGCATGAAGAAGGTTGGGTTTTTTTGTTGTTTTTTTTCCAGTACCAAGAATTGAACTCACGACGTTGCGCTTGCCAGGCAGGCGCAGTGCCACTGAGCTAAATCCCAGCCCCTAAGGAGGTTGTTAAAAGCAAACATCTTGATAATTTTCACCACAATTCAAATTAATGGCCAATTTTTTTGAGAAGCCTGACTTTACCTTCTCTTCCTTCTTATGTTTTCTATGTATTACATCAAATCATATATGTATATACGTATATATCATAATACATATAACAATGCATGTAATGTACAGTTTCCTTTATAAATGACACTAATGCTTGCATACCTACCAACCAATTTAAAATAGCACTTAAGCTATACATGTGTCAACTATGTATGCTTCTCCTATAACACTCATTCTTTCCTGCTGTTCAGGCATTAGGTCCTACCTGGCTCTCCCTCCACTTCCATAACTATATTAAGGGCACACAGACTACCACCAAGGCTGGACACAATTTTGTATTTGTAGAGTTAATCAGATACTTCTATTCTCTGGGGCCTTTGATGAGTAATATTTGTCCCATTTGTTATTTTAGACCACTAACTGACCACACATGACAAACCAGCCACTAATCCAGAATATAGCTGAAGAGAAACTTTTATGGAGTTTATGTCTATGTAATGGGATACATGCTAATCCAGGGGCTACAGATACACAAGAGAAGCTTTGGAGGGAAGTTAACAGGTGACTGAAAAGTGCCATGGAAACTAGTAGGATGAAAAATCTGAAAAAACTAGGTCAGGAAGAGGGGGAAGCATGTACAAAACTGCAGAGTACCTGACAGGCTTGGAGGGGGTGACAGGTCTAGAGCAAAGTGTACGACAGAATAGTGGTGGTGCAGAAAGGGGTGGAGCCAGGCCTGGTGGGGTTGTAGGTGGTGAAATTCACTGGAGCATAAGTAAGAGGGGGATGATGAGATGGGGGCAACAGTTCACATACATCACTTGGATAAAGTTGGAAAATGGGCTTTGGGAAGTGAATATTGAAAAGAATAGGAGGAAAAGTAGAAGCACGGATGCACCAACATTTCATCATGCTGCATTTCTCAGTACAGTCTACTGATTTACCGTCTGCTTGAAGTGATGCTTCTTATTTCTTAATCCCATAGCCACATTTCCCCAACCCATCCCACCTCCCTCCAAAAATCTTCTTCTTTTGCTAATTTTTATCTCTCTATCAGGTATCTGTTTATGAATCTCACTCTCAAGGAGCTTTCTCTCTGATTACTTTTTGTAAGTCTAATTTGTAAAGATACATAGAGTATATGTTTGATATAGCAGGTGTACATCTGCCTTTCTCTGAAGAGGATACAAATTTTTATATTAGTGTGCTCCCTAATGAACTTCTAGAAGCATCTGGAAAACTGTAGACATTTAATACATTTTTTGGTGAAAAGAAGAAGTCTAAGTTAATGTTTTCAAAGTCTTTCAAAATTTTTGTGAGGGTAGCTTTTGAGGGATCCTAATTTAGAAGCATCTGGAAAACTATAGACATTTAATACATTCTTTGGTGAAAAGATGAAGTCTAAGTTAATGTTTTCAAAGTTTTTCAAAATTTTTGTGAGGGTAGCTAATTAGGATCCTGAAGTGTTTGTGAAGTCAAAAAATAAAAAATTAAAGAAGCAAAACAGAAAACTATGCACATTAACATTGACAACAAACACCATTTTACTGCATTCTTTGGAATTTAGCGTGAGTCTTTATGATAGTCCGTCTTGATCCCTGAGGACCTGATGGATTTGTGACCGAGAACATAGCTTAACAGGGCTTGATTCTGTTTTTTCTGTCTTCCTCCCTTCAGGTAATATATAAATTCTCACATTTTCAGTGCTTGAAAAAAATGTAACCCTGTTATAATCCAACAGAAACATTGCTTGATTTGAATTCAGTTTTACTAAGCACATTAGGGTACAAGTTCTATGCTAGATGATGAACCAATCATAAAAAATTACTCCAAATAATACTACCACTTAGAGTGCAAGACCAAGTATATTTTCCTCACCATTGTAGTCTCTAAGGCCAAACCCTGACAGGAATATTAGATGATAGATTAAATGTACGAATGTTTAACTAGTTTGCAAGTCCTTCAAGATGTCTATGATGTAGTAGTAGAGTGCCCTAAGTTTTCTGTCCTACATCAGATAGCGAACCTCAGGTACAGGTAATAAACACCAGAGATATGGACTATTGCATGGCAATGCCTCCCAAAGGCCTCATATGCAGATAGTTGAGACTTTGGAAGGTGATTGAATCACGGGGAGACCTGGTGGGAGGAGTTGGGTCACTGAAGTCCTGACCTGGAACAGTGTATCTCCCTGTGTGGCTCTTCCCTTCTCTCTCTGCTTCCTGGCTGCCATCATATGAACAGCTTTTGCTCTGCTCCCCCTTCTGCTATGTCATTTTAGGCCTTGGAGCCGACTGACCAAAAACTGGTAATGAGTGCCAAATGTTCCTGTTCTCCCTTAAGATGGGAGTGTCAGGAATTGTGCTGCAACAACTAGAAAGTGACAGATATTCACAGACATGTCCTGGGAAAGGGAATGGAAGGAGAGAAGCTCCAGCCCAGGGCAATTTCTATATACTGAGCACAGGGCTGTCTCCCAATGCAGTGTGCCTGGCCTCTGCACCTATAAATCTCCATCTTAATCTGTTCTCATTTGGAGACTATGCAATGATCATGTAATGTACACAGTGCATTTTCTTAGACAGGGCAAGAAGAATGTATTGCCCTTGGGGTCTTTGATTTTTTTGGTTCCTATTTCTGGTCATTTTCTTCCCTTCTTTGAGAATATACTTCTGAGATATCTGTTACCCATCACTCCAAAAGAAAACAAACTTCTTCACCCACACCATATGCCAAACACACATTTATCTCATTTTAGCCTCTTTATTCTAGAAGTGAGTCAGCATGCAGGAACAAGGTTAAGCAACGCAGCATAGATTCTATGGGAAAGGGACGTGCCTCTCACCAGTGGGTACATTAAAACGTATTTTCAATGAGAAGATACTTTCAGCACTTTCCCCAGTGGGCAAATTTCAGTTTGTGGTTGGTTTTCCTGTTGAAAAATAATACCAAAATTTGAGAAAAGCTGACCATATAATTTTTCACTGACAAACTTGCTATATCAATGAACTTTTAAAATGTACTCCCAATTAATGATGATTAATCATCATTAATTATTGGGAATCAACAAGACTCCCAATTAATGATGATTTTTAAATGAATATTTAAAACTTATAAACATGTTTGAAAGAGGTGGTGTTTATATTGAAAAGAAACTCATGACATAAAGCTATGTATAAAATTTTAATGACTTTCTTAATTTAAAGGAAACCCTTAATTAGAAGCTTCTTTTCATAGCAGATTGTAATTTTTATGAAAAAGGGACCTGGCACAATGTGTCATATATACATTTTAAATACTTAATATGTTTCTCTACAGTTTAGTTTTTCACTCTTTTCATGTTTTGGTTTTTTTTTTTTGGTTTTTTTTTTGTTTTTTTGTTTTGTTTTTTTTTTTTGAGCTGAAGGAAAATGCCTACTTGGCAACCTGTTAACTACTTCTGTCTATTTCGTTTTACTGTTTAATTTTTCAATACTTGTTAAACACATTTTTTGGAAATATACTCTAACACAGAAAAGTTACTCAGATTTTCCAAATACTGCCTTTTTTCATACATGGCATTAGGAGACTCTTAACACTTCTAGATCCCAAAATTAAATGATAAGCTTGGCTTATTGTAACAGATATGGGTTGCCATGCATAGGAGACTGACTTTCCATATCCCAGGAAATAATCAAACACGGTCTGTGAGAGACTTTGAGATTTCTTTTGGTAAGAAGTTTAAGCAACACATTGCCAGGGAGAGCAGGAAATAGATGACCTTAACTTTTGTCCAATATTGACAGTCTAATATTCTCTCATTCGGTCTTAGTGCCAAAATAGGTAGGGTCCACAAAACCAGGACTTGCAAACTTTATGAATAGGAGTGTTCTATTTTCCAAAGTTACTGTGAGATAGTACATATCTTCCTTATGCTTGACACACATTGAGAAGCCCTTGTCTTATCACACAAAGTTAACTCACGAATAAAAAGAAAAAATGTCAATGCTTACCTAACTGCAACGCAGAAGTAGCACTCATTTTGGTACGTTTTACCATCAGATCCACAAATTGGGTCATAGGAGGCAATACAAGCTGTGTTTTCTGGAGACAGCTTTTTATAATGGCTGCAGTCAGCCTGTAAAAATATTAGAAATTAAAACTTTCAATTATTTCGAGAAGTCTTTTTTCTCGGGTTTTAGGATTTTCCAAGTAATTTCATTAGACTGCTGATGCATTTGTTTGTAAGTAATATTGTCAGTGTTTTTCTCACTCATTTCAGTTGTGAATAAAATTTTTCTCTTTATAATGGTTCAGGAATAATTTCTTAATGCACCTGAATATTTTGCAAATGCAGTCACTCTTATGGGATCACAAAAAGCCTGCCATTTCTCTCTTCCATTTAAAAAAATGAATGTAACTTTGAAAGGAATTGTTTTTGGTTTTCTCAGATAGGACCTCACTGTGCAATTTAGGCTGGTCTTGAGCTCACTTTGTAGCCTAGGCTGCCTTCCAATTCACCGTGATCCTCTCTCAGGGTCCAGAGTGCTGGGATTACAGGAATGTGCCACTATGCCTGGCTGACTTTGAAAAATATTATAGGGGCATTTAACAGTGATGTTGCTGAGCATGGTGGCACACGCCTGTAATCCAAGCACTGGGGACACTGAGGCAGGAAGATTGTTGTGAATTGGAGACCAGCCTGGGCTACAAAGTGAGCTCAGGGCCACCCTGAACTGCACAATGAGACCCTGTCTCAAAAAGAAAAAAAAAAAAATTAGAACTGTAACAGTGATGTTAAGGACCAGTTCATCATTGATAATTTCTCCGACTGGTTAGTGATGAGAAGCTACTCCTTATGTACTTCACCAATACTCAGTCTGAAGCCTGTGAACTTCAATCCTAAATCATGACCTCCTGTGACAATTATTGTATCTCTATACTCTAGTGTTTATTTGCAAAACTAAGGCAATAAAAGCCATAGCGTAAATTGAAGTAAAATGTACATACTGACCAGCATATATATAAATATGCTATGCAGTATATGGCATGGAAAACACTGAAGAAGCAATAGTTGTTGTTTTATCCTGTACCTTCATTTGGAGTTCTAAATAAGCTCTAGCCATGTACCAAAAAACTGCATCTCCAGCTCATTTCTTCCCAGAACTCTAGACAGGATATTTTACTAATGGTTAATTATCTACGTGTGAGTACCTTGGAATGTACTCAAAACTCACAGTTTAATTCATCTAGCCCTTCAGATACATTCTCCTCCACAATAATTAATTCAGCCATTAGTTTCTTTCTCCATGCATCCCCTAAGTTTTAAAGTGCTGTGAGTGCTGCTTGTACAAAGAGTAGCGAATAGGAGGCACTGGTTGGAAGACCTCAGAGGCAAGTACAGCACAACGGAAACAGCATTGCCCTGTGTGCTCCCAAGCCAGCCTGATTACACTTCCTCTCCTTGGTTGCTCAATCTCAGAGCCTGGGTTGATGTGATCTGTTAACCTTTTCATTCTTCCACAGCTATGAGAACCTCAAGTATGCTTGGAACTCAGGCTTGTCTGACTCTAACATTTATATTTTAACCCTACTATTTTCTGCACCAGATTAAATAAATGACAACAAGACATGAAGGAAATTGTCCAACCCACAGGACTGCGGAGTTAAGACTGCTACTCAAAATATCTGAGGGCTGGTTTATAGATTGTATAACTCTATGTAGTCTTGCTCCACAGTGAACATTACTCTAAACTGAGTCCTGAAAGAAATGTGAAATTAAGATCTTCTCTCTCTTAGGAAAACTATTTTTAGTCCACTCAAAAATAATCAAAATCATAATGTTTTTTGTCAGCACCACTATATAGTAAACACTGTGGCAAGTTCTTTTCATATACTTTGGCTTCAAGTCCTGAAATAGCATTATAAAAAATGCTGCCCAGGGCTCCATTGCAGAAGTTTAATCCAGGATTTATAACTCTAATGATAATGTCTTAGCATTTTGTTCTCCAACCTCAGCTTTGGAGAGATCTGTCTACATCTTTAGCTAAAGTGCTCATAGAGAAAGAGATATCTTTATTTTGTGTATTCCTAAGAGCTATTAAAATACAAAGTCATCAGATTTCTTATTGACAAACAGGAAGAGTCTAAACGCTCATATACTCCATCTTCTACACTTGGGTAAACACCTCATAGGTGTACTGTTAGGTAATGTTCTTGGCCTGCTTTGCAGATTATCAAAAAGTGTTGGTTTTTCAAATGCTAGCACCCATCTTCCCGTATCTCCTTTAGATCAGATTGGAATTTCTGATTTCCTCACTAGACCAATGAAGAATCCCCCTTCAGCTTGACACAGCCACAAGGATATGGCTATATCCATCAAGAATAAGGAATCAAGGCCGGTGGAGGGTGAGGTAGCATCAGAGAACGAAGGTAAGTAGAAAACAAATAAAGAAATAATATACATATTATACTTAAATCATAATTCAAATATTATACTTTTTAAAAAACTGCAAGTGCAGGACACAATCAAAATAACCCAGGGTAATCCACACTGGAATTGTGTAGGCTGGCTTTTGCTTCTTTTCTCTAAGATCCATCACACCCAAACTCCGTCATAGATACTATAACTCTATAAAATAGCTCATTGGTAAAGTAAAGGCAGAAACCGGACCTTAAATAGCACAATACCCTGGGCTCCTGCCTCTGTCCTCTAAACTGTCTTATGCTCGCACCTGTAAAATGAGTCATTATCTTTCTACCTGTGGGTAGGCCATCAGTTTTTTCCAGTAAACCAAACCCACACTTTCTAGAATCTCAATTTCACTGTCAAAAACATATAAATATTCTCTCCTTCTGCCTTTCTCTTGAGGGCCTACACTCTATTTTCTTTGAGTGTATATTTTTAATTCCACCTAGTATACCAATTTACCTCTACTAAAAGTAAAACAAAAATGATAAAGATCCAAAGGGTAAGAGATGGAAGCAGTGGGACAAAATGGAAAAGGACAGGACATAAAAAGAATTAAAATACATTGTATACCTGTACCAACTCCCCATAATAAATGTAATCATGACTACTGCAAACATGTACCAAAAACTACAACTTAAAACTAAACCTTCAAATATGCAAATCTAATTAATATACCATATTGATTAATTGATTAGTCCTACTTGCTTTTGAGATTATATAAATGGAAAGATTTACTGACCGTCTTCCTCTGTATGGCATATCCCATATCTGCAAGAAATAGTAAAGATAAGATAATATTAAATACTCATGTGACTTATTTGTCAGCTTGACATTAAAATATTTCACTCTTCAATACATTTGCCCACATCATATCACAGGCTAAAGCTCTGAACAGAGATTGTTTCGTTAATTCCCCACCCTTTGTAGTAGGATTTGAAGCATAGCCCAAAGGATGGAAAAGTGGTTGAGTGAGGATTTTGTCTTATTTTCTTCTAGTTTCTGACTATAACTTAGTAAATACTGATACAAATAAGACAGTCACTTACTTTAAGTGTCTGTGCTATAATCAGCAACCACAAAGGCCAGAGGTTTGGCTTTTGGTTAAAAGTTCTAGAGAGGCAGATTTTAATTAATAATAGAAAAAGAATAGTTCATGCAACCAAAAAAATGTACACTGTAAAGAGAGTGCAAGGGGAACTAAAAAGAATTAAGGTGTGTTATATATAGTAAAATATTTTTCTTTTATTTTCCAGCACGTGCAGAATTAGTATGAGAGCTAGGGTCACTGCACAGAAGCTTCTGGACCTGTTTATGACCCCTCTTTTCACAGAAACTCCATGGTTCTCTGCTGGCCACGAAAGCACGCCTGCATTTATGGACTTCTTTTTAGTTTAAAGAGGAAAAAAAACAATAAAAATGATTCAGAATTTCAAAACAAGGTGATAGGATATTCACAATGGTTATTATATTGCATATTGTTACATGCAAGGCAGTTGCTCAGATTACCCGATATACATATGACAACTCTCCATGATAAATGGAATCACTTTGTATTTCAAGGAGTACTAACATAATTTTTAAAAATTAAAATGCTTACAAAATTTAATTTCAAAGCAAATTCTGTATGATTATCTCTCTCAGAAATTACATGAAGTATTTGCATTAATTAACATTTGATCATAGCTGACCATTAACATCCAATCTACCCTTGAGATGATCTGAGTAAGCAATTCATGGCAGATACAAAAACTATGTTTCAAGAACGTTCCCTTATTGCCTCTCTGCTATGGGCACAGACAACAATTGTTCTGAAGACAGGGCCAGTATAAGGAGAGGGATACTCACTGAACATGGATGCAAGTGCCAGAGCCACAAGTAAGATGAAGGCTGTTGTTCTCATGGTGCTGAAGTGATCAATGACAGTGAGATGCAGTCAAAAGAAGGGACCTTCTGTTGTGTGCCCAGCCACTTAGATCATACCCTATATATTGTACACAGTTCCTGTCTCAGTTGTGAAATAGCTGTTTCCAGTAACAAAATGCTGGGAAGCTGTCAGATAAGTCACCAAGGAATGTGATTCTCTTTTATGAAAGAGAGGTAATTGCATATGCTCTTTCAAAAGTTATTGGGGCTAAACCCCTGGCAGTGTTTGCATAGACATTTGCATAGCTTCTATGACTATAAAATGTTATGAACACTGTGGCTACTTATATGTTCTTCATTACAACTCTAACAGGAAGTTCTTACCACTATTTATTTGGTGTAGAAACAGAGATGCAGAGTGTCAAGAAATTTAAATAATTGCACTGAAATCACCGCCTACTACTTGTACAGTTTCTCAGAAACAGCAATCAGTAAGCCAGATGTACATGTTTAGTATTTTCCTAAGCTCGATTGTCTTCCTCTTTACTACTGCAGCATCAAATGGGAGATGTTACTGGCTGACATGCCAGGCTGGATAGAGAAAAGAGATATTGGACCAAAAGTCCTGATTCAACAGAAGCAAGTGATGGTCGATGTTTTTCATCAGAAGAATAATATCCATAGGAACCCCAAATTTGAGGAGTATTTAAGTGGATCAAACTGGTGATATCACAACTTTTTTTATTTTAAAGAGAGAAAAAGACAATAGAAATGATGATACAGAATTTCAAAACAAGATGATAGGAAATTAACAATGGTTATTATAATGCATATTGTTATCTTCAAAGTAGTTGCTCAGATTACCAGGGACAGGCATGCAGGATTGATCAAACAATTAAACATTAACTGTTGCTTTTGATAAACCAGTAGAAATTAGTAGTACAATTATCTTAGCTATCTTGTGTATATATGCATATCTTTATTTTTTCTCTCCCTTCTTTTCTCTTTTCCCCTATTCCAGTTGTTTTTTCCTCTCTTTCCCTTTCACTATATCTATTGTACCTTTGGATCTTATTTACTCTTTCAGTTTCTAACACTAGGGAGACAATACAATGTTTACACATGTGAGTCTGATTTACTTCACTTATGAGTATGGTCTCTGCATCCATTTACCTATAAAAGCCTTGAGTTTATCTTTCTTTTTAGCTGAGTAGTGCTCCATTGTATAAAAATGCCACATCTTTTTTATCCATCCCTCAGTTGATGGGCATTTGGATTGTTTCCAAAGTTTAGCTATTACAAATTGTGCTGCTATAAGCATGCACATATATCACTTTGCTACGTTGTTTTCATTTTTTCTGGTATCAAAACTTATTTCGTGTCAGATCTCTTATGAAAGCTTCTCTATCACGGGCCCTGAGGAAAAAACTCAATGACTTTAAAAGTCAACGATGAGGAGATACAAAATCATCATAACTGAGAATGGATTAGTGTCTTGACTGTCCCTCAGTGACCAGTGCCCTACCTGATGGATCAAGAATGAGATGATAACTTTGTTGTGAACCTCAGGTACATGCAGTAACTTCTAACTGGCAAGCCACTAATCAATTCCTCTTGGTTTAATAAGATTAAATGAGTATTTGTCATGCCATGGTTCATTTGAAATCTTTTAAGGGTTACAAGGACAGTGATACTTCACTGTGCCAATTTTTCAGTTTAATGACTCTATAGGAAAGTTTTCAAAGCAGCTTTTGTAATTTTGGTGAGTGGAGATGGAAGATGCTGCCTATATTAGGAATTAGAGTTATCCCTTGGGGCTGGGGATTTAGCTCAGAGGCACAGTGCCTGCCTGGAAAGTGCAAGGTCATGAGTTTGATTCCCTGTACCAGGAAAAAAAAAAAAACAAAAAACAAACAAACAAAAAAAAAGAGTTATCCCTAAAGGTGAAATTTGTACAGTGCATCCATTTAAGAGCAAAGAGATGAGTATAATTGTGCTGGATGGTCTTTAGTACATATCACAATGAGCTTGAGAAATGAAACTTGCAGTCTTTCACATTGGAACTTTTAGCTAGCTTCACTATTGTCAGTATGACTTTTGCAAGTTATTTAACTAATATTACTCTAATTTTCTTTTGTACATTTTATCAAATCACTGTTAATGGTCATCTACTGTATCTTCAAGGCTGTCTTATACCTTGGATATGTCATAACCAATGAGAAACTTTGCACCTACCTTCATTTGGCTTGATAAAGATTCTTCTGACCAAACTTTAGTCTTGAGTCTCTGAGCCCACTTTTTAGGTTGGCAATGACATTGGCCTTCTTCCTGTCTTTGGATTATCCAACCTATTCATTCCTAGGAAGCATACTGAATCACCCCATCAACTTTAATATCTGATCACTGTGGATATTCGGTTAAATTTCTCATATATATATGGAGATAGAAGATGCTCATATATTAGCATTGGGCCTACATTTTGCAAGAATCCTTTTAGGACAATTTACCAATCCCCATTGAGGTTCATGTCTTCTTTTAAGTAATTTTCCATTGAAAGGCCACTAGTCCATCCTCTTGGCTAAAACCCAAACTTTTTATACTTGGATTTGAGCCCATTCTCTTTCTTCATTACAACACTCCTGTTTTCATAATTAATTCTTTAGTATTTCACAATATCATTGTATTCTCTATAAGCTTTTAGGATACGGATAAAGGCATATTCATCATACCTTTGCTGTGTGCTTTGAATGATATTTCATATTTAAAGAACTTACTGGTATCTATAATATAAAAAACCTTAAATAAATATAAACATAAGATGAAAATGACCAGGATGACAAAAGTAAGGCTCAGAAATAACTTTGAAGTGATTTTAATATAGATAAATGTTATATGTTTGCAGCTTTACTAGGTAAAGCTACTTAGTTATGATCAGAGATACTGAACAATGAGTGGAGACAATGAACATCTGACATTTTGACAGTATCTTAGATTGCAAGTAAATACTTGTCAGGAAGCTGAAGAATTGATTCCTTTATTTATTGTCCGTATGACCTTATCCACATGTTCACACCTTCTGTTTAATGGCAAAGTCTCTTCTTAAATACCAATTACAATACCAAGAATATTTACTGTGCACATGAACGAGGTTATATTATAACTGCTGTGTATGTTTTAACACATTTCAATGTAAAACAAATTGATCAGACAAGTATAATTACTAGAAAGGCTTTAACAATGAATGAGGTAGATAAACATTAAATAATTTGTTCAAAGTCACAGGAGTATGGAGAATTGAGAATTTTACGTAGAAACATAATATGTGAATCATCACGGAGGTGCTCTATTAATTGAAGTGGGAATGTGAGAATGTGGTAACTGGTTCTTATTCCTCATCATCCCTTGATGTCCCTTAGGTTGTTCTCCCAATACCTCTGTGCTACTTGGAGAAATTTGCATGTCATTTGTGTAGATAGAATGCCCGAACTGCAGAATTAAGCTGTGATAAAATTTTATTACTATGAGACAACGGAATTTTTTGATGTTACCAAAATGTAAATATCCTTAGGAATACTATTTAAGTCCTATATTTATATGGACAAAGAACACTTTCATTAATTTGTGTGTTTGCCTATTGAGGGAAAACACCAGTATAGGTGATGCCAAGTTTCCAACTCCTGGCTTGAAATGTCCATCATTTTCTGGCTCTTAGAGGAGGTGGGCTTCATAATCTTTTCATGACTCATCTCCGAGAATGAATAGAAATGTCCAAATAATGTAAAATTCTTTGTGGGAGTTTCTTGGTTAGCTTCAATTGTCATCTTATAGTGAATGCAACTATTCCATTAGTACCTTCCTGGATTCAAGAAATTCAGAGCATTTCTTGCTCAGATTCTCTGTTTAATGTGTTAATTTGTTCTTGAGATAGTTTTCAAGTTTACAGCCATGCCACCTTGAATGTGGCCAATATCATGTGATCTTGGAAGCTAATCAGGGTCAGACCTGGTTAATACTTAGACAGGAGATAGCTTTCAAATAGCTCCTTGCAGTACTTTATTTACTGTTGCTTATATACCACCTTTCCTGTCATCCTACTAATGTTGTTCACATCTGTCATGAAATCTCTTCAGGCATGAGATAGAGTTACTTGTGAATGGTAATTACATAATATGACCTAAATTAATGCTACATTATATGTCCATTATAGCCTGTTCCTTATCACTTAACTAATATATGATAGTGAAATGAGTATTACCTACCTTAATTTCCATTTTATAAAAAGACAAACTGGGCTTAAAAAAGCTAAATAGTTTGTCTAAGATCTAAAATGTAGCATATGATTGGAAAAAGATTTATGAAGGGACTCCTGGGGTCAGTACTGGACTTCATGCATAGTATCATTTTCATGCGATTTTGGTACAAAGCAACCAAATCTACTCTCATCACTAGATTTCACTTTCCTTACTGAGGTGTGCAGTCCAGTCAATGCCTTTCAGATCATGTTCCTGACTATGCATTAAGCAAGAAATCCATTTACTGATTTTAGTTTTCATGACTTAAACAGTGACCCATTCTCTGGAGTGGGGAATTGTCATAGTTTAGGTCTTCAGTGCTCCCCCTCTCCCAGTCTCAGGTGTTTAGAGATGGGGCTTTGCTGTGCGGTGCTATACTTAACAATGGGTTAATCCATTGATCAGTTCATAGATGAATGTACTGTTAGGGAGTGGGGTCCTTCTGACACGGTGGGTCACTGGGAATGTGACCTGAAGCATGTGATCTGGTCCCAGATCCTCCCATGTCTTTCTCTGCTTCCTGGATGCTATGGATGTGCAGCTTTCCTCTATTGTGCTCTCCCATGTTATGTTTCTGCATTTGAGCTAGCTAACCTTGAACTGAACCTACAAAAACTGTGAGCTGAGATATACCTGTCCTCCTCGGAGTTGTAGATGTTGGATATTTTGTCCCATTTGGGATAGTGCCTGACATAGATGGTTGGTATTTGTGAAGAGGGGCCAAGCTGTGATTTACCTGACCTTGTGACTCAGAAGCATTTGTAACTGGTTTACTAGAGGTTTATAAAAAACTGAAAAAGTAAGCTAGAAAAGCCATAGACTGTTGTAACCAGAACCCGATGGGTGATTCTAGACCAAGCTTGGAAGACCAGAATGCTGCCAAGAAGGCAGGCAGTAAAGACCTAGTTAATGAGGTTTCAGATGGAAAAAAGGACTTTGTTACTAAGGGGCATATAGGCAGTGGATATTACATTCTGGCAAACAATTGTCTTCATTTTGCCTATGTTCTAAGACTTTGTATGAGGCTAGATTGAAGATGGCAGTCTGATTAATCTGGTAGATGAAATTTCAAAATGGCACAAATTTAGGCTGTAGCACAACCACGCTGATTGCTTTCATGCAGATTTACCATGATAATCAGGAGCAAGAAACCAGTCCACACGGTGTGAAAATAGAGCAACTTCACTAGAAAAGAACATTTAAAAATGTTCAGATGGGAAAGGGAGCAAGTGAGTGGGGAGGGGGAAAGGAAGAAGGAGGGGAATAAAAGAACAGAAGGAAAAAATGTAAAAAAAGCTTTTGTAAAAAAGGAGGGAAAGAGAGGTTGAAAAGAGGATAAAGAATGTGGAAAAGAAGAAACATTAAAATATATCATGTACAGGTACAAATTCCCTATGATGAATGTGGACATTATGTATATCTAAAACATACCAATTTATGTAATTAGTTTTTAAACAGTGAGAATGTGGGAATGGGAAGCGTCACCCCTGGTATCCATCATACTATGAGGTCCAGTGAGCCACACTCATGACACCTGGACTATTTGGAACCATCTGAACATCACTGGTCTAGATGATAATTTGTCAAATTGGAGAACTAGGATGTGCCAAAGTTTGTCATTATGAAGACAAGTAAGGGACATTTTTTGAGAAAGCGTCTTGCTATGCAGTTCAGGCTGGCTCTAAACTCACTGTGTAGCCCAGGCTGGTCTCAAACTTGCAGTGATCCTCCTGCCTCTGAGTACTGGAATTACAGGCATGCACCACCATGCCCAGCTGAGATATTTTAGTGTTACCAACTATTTCTTTTTTGGGAACACTACTGAAAAGATTTTGCTTTAAGCTGGCAAAGAGGCATTTTAGTACTTTGTAAGTTTGCCTACTGGGGTGAAACAATGATATAATCTCCAACAGTTCTACTATATGATGTGTGTCATTTCTTGACCTGTTGGGAGCCACTGGAGATGGTTATCGGTCATGTATGTGAGGGTAGGACAGAGCCAGAGTGCCTCAGGCAGTCAAGCTACCTCGTATTGAAAAAAGTTAGTCACTAGGCAACATTATCTCTCATGATACTAACTTTGCAAATGTATGAAATAAATGCCCCTATTGTTGAGGTCAGTCCTCTTGTTCATGAGGTAAAAGGAATTACAGGACCATAACAAAGGATGCACATAGCCAGGGTTTAATACAGTTATCTTAACTTAAGCCTAAGTAGAGAATGTTAAGATTTTAGGTGCAAGTCAGGGGAAGACTAACAAGAAAGTGACTGGAGGATTGGACTGGCTATAATCTGATTGCTTACCTCTCTTTGCTTTAGGTGAACACTTGCACCAGGGTCTACAAGAGATAATTGTTCAGCTATGAGAAAAGAATTCTTGAAAAATCTGGGAAACAGGGAATATTTGATATAGTCACTTAAGTACCTCACAGACATCTTTCAATACAATACTATCTTTTCTTCCTTTGAAAGCAAGATCTTTGAGGCACTGTAATATGCAACTAAGTCAGATAAAATATTATAGGCAGTCAGATAAGGCTAGGCCCTTGAAGAAGTCAGTGCAAAAGAAGGGGTGCCTTGCAACTGTGGGGGAGACAGGCACCTCCACTGTGGGCCAGACCTCAAGACAAAAAATGAAACAAATGCACCCATATTATGGTTGATACATTGTGTTAACTTGAGGAGTCCAGAGACTTTGCTAAGTAACTCAGCAGTTCTACATCCTGGGGTGAAAAGAACTTGCTCTTACTGCTCTGGGATGCTGTTCACTGAGTCAACTTGAGAAGTCTAGAAGGTTAACTATGTGGCTCAGCAGGGAACAAGGGTCCTTGCTTTGTATTCATCCTGAGCCAGTGAAAGAGAAGGGTCTGGACATGGTGTGGGTGTGAAGGACCACCCCCCTCAGGGTGGGTAGGCGGCATACAGTATAAGGAGGGAAAGAGGCCTGCTTCCCTCCCCTTTTTGCTCTTGTTACTTTTGCTGTCTTCTGCTGACATGAACTGTTGCCTTCTGCCATGTGACACTCTGCCTTGGAGCCAGCTGAGTATAGACTGAAACCTCCACAAACTGTGAGCTAAATAAACCTTTCCTTCCTTAATTTTGGGTGTCAGGTATTTTGTCTTAGCAATGAGAAAAGTAACCAAGACAACCCACAAACCTCCCTAAAGATAAACAACAGTGATTGATATTCTAAATAGGTATCTATCACCTTGAGAAAGTCAGGAAGAGTCACCAACTCAACCCTCTACAGGAAAAACCCCTGTTCTGTATTCATGCCCACTTGCTACATGACTTGCTTCCCCATTTGATCCCAATTTAATCAATTTTACTTGAGTAAATATATTTGTAATCTTATTGGTTGACCAAAATTTTATCCCATCTCAGGACAACCTTGGGATTTCCCATGTTTCCCACCTTGGACTTGCTTCATGTCATGGATTTGCTCTATAAAAATCCCTAGAAAAGACAGGTTTTTTGGCAACCCATTTGGGACCCCTTTTGTCTCTCTTTCAGAGAGAAGCTTCTTTCTCTCGATAAATATATTCTGCTCTTAACCTCCATGGTTCCTAAAATGCATTCCTCGATTTTAGAGAACACTAACTCATCCCAGATATCTAGCAGGTTGAGAGTTTCTTTACCCTAGATCAGCATTACTCAGCTTATAATGGAAAAAACAAATCAAAACAAAAAGTAAAACATCACTATGAATTTGGGATTCACTTTTCTAAGGAACCCTAAAATATTTTTAGTGTATGTTTGGTATGAGGAAAGTGCAAAGGAAGAATCCAGCAGTTTGAGAAATTGTTAAGAACTCAGCCTATGTAGCATTTCCTTTCCATACTTTCACTGGTAATTACATCCTCAAGTCACTGCAGTTATTTACGTTACTCTTTTAAAGTTGCCTTTCATACAGGGCAAAAGTTTATCAGGGTACTGATGCTGGCTTTTCATGATAATCAGGAAGAGCATATTTTCAGATTTTAAACTTTTTAAACTGAAATTACTTTTACAAGAATAGGCCGAACAACTAACCATGTTCTCTGTGCCTCAAGCTCCCATTCACATTTTGCTCTGCTCCAGTGCATTTATAGCAAAATTATTCAATCCAGCAAGAAATATGATCATTAAGATGGTCGCATTCTCCAAAATGAATTACAGATTTAGTGCAACTCCCACTAAAAGCTCAGCTGCTTTCCTTGGAAAAATGGACAAGAAGTTTCTAAAATTCCTGTGGAAATATACTTGCTCAAAACTGTAAAACAATCTTGAAAAAGAAGGTTATTTGAACACTCACACTTCCCAGTTAAAGTCTACTACAATTTTATAGTAATCAAAATCGTGCAGCATAAGGACAACTTATAGATTAGTGAAATAGGCAGGAGAGTCTGAAGTAAGCTATTACACACAATGAATTAGTTTTTTAAAAGTTTTATTTGATTTCTAATTGACAATAATAATTGTATGTACTTATGAGATACTGTGTGAAATTTTGAGGCATGAATACAGTGTGGAATGATTGAATCACATCAGTTAACGTATTATCACCTCAAATACTTGTAATTTTTTGTGGCCAAAAAAATTAAAATTCATCTTCTTAATTGTTTTGAAATAGACAATGCACTCTGTTAACTGGAGTCAGTATGCTGAGCAATAAATCACCAGAGCATATTTCTCCTGTGGATCTGAAACTTTGTACCCTTTGATGAATGTTTTCCATTTTCCGGTCCACTGCCCCTCGTCCTCAGCTTCTGTGAACCATCATTCTAATCTCTACTCTTGAGTTCAACTTTCTTAGGCTTCACATATAAGTGTGGTCATTCAGTATTTATTTTTCTATGCCTGGCTCATTTCATTTATGTAATATCTTCCAGGTTCGTTCATATTGTCACAAAAGACAGATATTTTTGTAAAGCTGAATAATATTCCCATTTATTCATTTATGAATAAATGAACACAGGCTATTTCAATATCTTCACTATTGTAACAGTGATGCGATAAACATGAAAATATAGACATCTCTTTAACAATGTCTGTTCTGATTCCTTTGCATCTATACCCAGAAGTGAAATTGCTGTGTCATAGATCAATTCTAGTTTAGTGTTTTGTGGAATCTTTGTATTGTTTTCCAGACTGTCTGCACAAATTTTCATCCACACCAGCAGTGAGTGATGATTTTCTCCATATTCTCACAAACACTTATTCATTTGTTTTTTTGATAGTAGTCATTTTAATGCTTGTGAGATAATACAGTATCTCACTGTAGTTTCAGTTTGCAGCTTGCTGATTAATAGAGACAGTAAGAAATTTCTCATATGCCTTTCGATCTTTTGAAAGGCTTCTATAGAGAAATATCTATTCAGATCATTGCTTAAGTTTTAATAAGTTTAACGTTTTTATTGAATAGTTGCAGTTTCTTGTATATTTTAGATGGGTGCTGAATTGACTTTTAACAGCAATGCCAATGTAATTCTTTGCAGAATTGTCTTTGCAAAGACTGGATGGAGAGACAACTGGCTATCTACCTGCAAAACAATGTATGAAACAATATAAACAAAATTTAAATCAAAATGAATCAAAGACTTAAGTGTTACAGCAAAAATTATAGAACTTTGAGAAGAATAATGAGTCATAAATTTTTATAACTTTGAAATGGCAAAGTCAGATGAGAGATCATTATTATCCCTTTTTACAAGCAAGGAAAGAGATACTTGTACACATGAAATGCCCCACCCATGACAATGTACTTGATAAATGTTCAAACTGGGGAAAGTACACAAGATATTGTCTTTTGTATGTAACATACTATCCTGAGTTATCAGGTAGACACTTACAATGAAAAATTATGATAAAGCTCATAAAACAATGATACAAATGATGATTATACTCAGATGTAAGAAAAAGTAAATAAAGTAATTCTTTTCTTTAAGCCTAAACATGGAACAGTAAAGTTGAAAAAATTCACTTC
>NW_004955415.1:5946519-5961540 GCF_000276665.1 Chinchilla lanigera | reverse complement strand
CTGTGCAAAACAAATCTTAGATCACCAATGTCATACTTCAGTAGAAATAAATTTTCATCATTTGTATTTTAGGTGCTGACAAATTCTTGATAACACACTTTTATAATTCAATTTAGTATCTAAGATAATGTATTTGGAAATCCTAGTGACGTTTCATTAATGATAAATTTCTGTTTGAAAACAAGATTTAAAGACTAAAGCAGATGCAGAAATTTTCAAATAACTTTTAAAATGCTTCCTAGATAACAAAAAAAGAATCAAACTACCCTTAAGTTTGGTAACAACAACAGAGATTTAGGAAAAAAGGAAACAGATGAGATTGGGCATGTTCAGGGTGATAGGGCCATAGACAGAAAAAAGGAAACAGATGGAAAACAAAAGTTGCTTTTTAACATCACTTGCAAATAAGAGATTTTACTTCCTGTGACACAAGTTTCTACTTCCTGGGACAAAAACTGATTGTGTAATTTAGCACTCATCCTTTTTCTTCTGAAGTACATTAACCAGGTTTCCTGTTGCCTGTGGTGCAACAGAAGACACCTGCTAGCTAAAGGAAAGATTTAATTTGCTCATGATTTCAGAGGCTTCAGTTCATGGTTGGCTGCCTCCAAGGCAGAAAAACTGACAGAAGAGAGTAACAGAACAAAGCTGCTTAATTCTTGGAGGCTGGAAGGCAGAGTAAGGGAAGAATGTCAGAGAACAAACTGTCTAGGATCACATACAGTACATTATCCAAGGTCAGGCCTCTATGATGCACCTGGACACACTGAAAGTGGCAGTTTTCTAATTGGCCAGGTGTTTCACAGTTGAATCAAGTTGACATACCCCTTGCAACATTACACCAATCATGCTTCTAGACTTCTCAAATAGAATATACTCACTGTAACCAGCTACCTCCCCAGCATAGTTAAACCACAATACCATAGTTAGAAGATTCGGATGTGAACATTTTGGTGGAGAAGTTTGTTTCTTTACTCTAGGCACAATGTTTAGTGGATGCTGTGACTAAATTCTTCTTCCAAAAGACCTGTTTATCCTTCCCCTTTGAAAATGATTTATCTCCCTACTTCCTGTGAGCTTTCTTATCTTGCTCTCTATTTTTACTCTGGGTTTCTCATATAATGGAAACCATGTGATATTTAAAATTTCATGTCTGATTTATTTCACTTAACATTATGTTCTCAAGGTACATCCAGTTTCCCACAAACGACTCAATTTTATCTTTCTTTATCTCAGAGTATTACATCACAGTGTATAAAAGCACATTGTCCTTATCCATTCATCTGCTGATGGACATAGGACCACTTTCAAGATTTAGCTATTATGAATTATGGTGCTATAAACATGGGTATGCACGAAGCTGTGTAACGTGATGTTTTTAACTCTTTCAGGAGGATGGCTAGAAGGGGAACTACTGGCTCAAATGGAATTTCTAGTTTCAGTTTTTTGAGGAATCTCCAACTGATTTCTATATTAAACTCATTTGAATTCTCACTAGTAGTGTAGAAAGATTTATTTCTCCCTGTAGTTTCAGCAATATTTGTTATTTGCCTTCTTGATGATGACTATTCTTACTGGAGGAAGATGGAATCTCAGTGTTGTTTTCATTTTCATTTCTTTAATGACCAGTGATGTTCACCAGAGATAGTAGGGGGAGAGAAGGAAAGAAGAGGTAAGAATTAAAAAAAAGAAATCGGGATATGTCATGCACATGTACCAACTTCATACAAGGAATATTCTACATGATGTACTACAGACATGTACAGAAAAAGGAAAAGCATCGAGGAATGGTGGAGGGGAGAGGAAAGAAAAGGATAGGGTATGAAAAAAAAGGATTAATTTGTGTTATGTATGTGTGCCAATTTCCCACAAAGAATGTAAACAGCTTGTACTATGCACGTGCACTAATAAACTAACAAAAACAAAATAAAATTAATAAAGTAGAAGTGAAAAAATTTTAAAAGGACCTATTTGCATGCATTTTCACAGAAGCTACTGGGTGAATAGATGTGGTGTTGACCTACTGTGAAATAATTAGCAAGACAAATAGAGGCCAAGTTCCATTTCTAATTGCCAGGAGAGACTCTGGAAAAGAGTCACACTTCTGTCACTTTGAATCTAGATTAAATTACACCTTTACCAAATGGTGTTTCCTGCTAATTTCATGCTTTTGATTTTCACAAGGGTCCGGTGTTGTAGTAACACCAGATTGGATTGGATATCTTTCTCTGAGATTTCTAATTCTGAATGTACGTCATTAAAAAATTAAGTTGTTAGGACCTTCCTGAGTTTATTGAATTATAATTAACTGGGGAGCATCTTAATTCATTTCCCATTATTTGTAAATACATTGGTTTGTCTCTGTTAATGTTTCTATGTCATAATTATGATCTTCAAGGCTTTAGGGTTCATTAATAGTAGGACTTAATTTGTAGAGAAGTGATAACTTTTATTTTCCTACATCTGTTAGATGGAAACTGAGTTCGCTGGTCAATTTTTTGATCAACATATTAGCATACCATAAGATAGATAATACCAATTGTAATAGATCCAAGTGTAATGATCCAGGGTAGAAATACATAAGTAAAATAAGACTTGAGAAATCACAGAATTAACTGGCTACTTTTATTCTGAAGATAATCAGTTTTGGGGGAGACAGAATACTTATCTTTAAGTACTTGAAAGTCTGTTAACTGGATGCAGGAGTTAGCTTCTTTGTGTTTTGCTCTGATACTTGGTAGCCTAGTGAATGTGGTTTTCAACTCTGGGCAAGCACAGCATCCCAAACATCAGGCTCAACAGCAATGGATATGTTCCTTATGCAGAAGTAACTTCTACATGTGTGTTCCAGTAGATCTGGGACCATGAGAAACTGTAGTATGTGTTTACCAAGAAATGGACGGGAAAATCTTCCCTCAAGGAATAACTTCTTGGAATGAAAATTTCCTCTGAACATACTTTGGAAAAAGGTAAAATATAAAGAACCAGTATGGTTCATAGATAAATTTTCAGTAGGTGACTACTGCAGTAGTGTGTAAGGTGTTTTCAGGCTCTGTATATGCACATGTGCAAGAATGCATGCGTGTATGTAACTTGCAAGCCACTTGAGATTCTTAGTACAAAATTTTCTCCTGAATAAAAGAACTGCATGTTTCTCAATTTTCTTTTATAATGGATATATCACACATGATCTGAAATACAAATAAAAATAAAAGTAGTGATGAATTTTCTGGAGAGATTCTTTATTGAGGTATAAAATAAGGCATGTCTCTTCCAGTGAGACATGAGTTTGTAGGGAAAAGCACAATGACTTTCTTCATTCAATAGTGATTACTAAATCTGGCTCTGCCCCCACTCAAAACATCAGCAGAGATGAAAGCAAGTTAGTCACAGCCCAGGAATGATGAAGATGATGTAATATCATGGCTTTCTACACACATCCATGGAGAAGTTAACACTGTCCTTCATGAAGAAGCTGGATTTTTCCTTTACTTTTCCTAAAGAAAGACATGGTTATGAAGATTAATTTATATAGGAAAAAATCTGTATAAAGATTACAGTTGATAAAAATTATAGAGATTATTAGGTAGGGCTTCCTCTTACAGATCAGAAAACTGGGCCCTAGAAAAGTCTTGTTTTTTCTTTGGGAAGCTTCTGCCCAAGGCATGAGCAGAATTTCTACAGCCTAAAGATAATTCTACCCACTCTGCTGCCTTCCTTGATCCCAAGGCCCACGTATCCTGGATGGCTTAAAATAACACCAAAGACATTTCTATCCCTCAACCTTTCCTGGTCAGCAAGGCCTGTGAGGAAGCTGCATCCTGAATTAGCAAAGAGGACTTCACTATGTTTTCCTCTCAGTACCCCTGGAGTGCAACTAGTTTTCTGGCCATGAGCTCAGTGTGTTTCTTTGAGACAATCTTCCTTTTGTGAAATAAAACATCCTCAAAAGAAAATAAATATGTAAACATGTCCTGCTGGGCTCAGACCTAACTTGATATTCTAATTTCATTTCCACAGAAATGAAAAACAGGAGATCTAAAATGAGTAGCCAAAAGTTGGTGGCTTAGAAGAGAATTAATGGTGTTATTAAGTAGTCTTGATGTGAGATAGTAATTGCTAAATTGTATGTTTTTCAGTCCAAAAGGTGACATCTGGCTAGTTACAGTTTTTCAAAGAAACACTCTGCATGCCAAACAAAATACCTAAACAAAATCTGTTCCTGAGAACCTGGTCCAAGTTCTTAGAGCTTGCTGCTCTTATTTTAGATAAAAGAAAAACAGTCATATTGGCTGCTGACGTTTCTTGAAGGCAAAAGATACTTAGATCCCTTAAGAAACTGAAGATAAAGGACCTGAGTATGTCTCAGAATCAAGCTGTGTTTAAGATTGTTAAGCACTTTAGATATCATGTAGGATAGAGTTTCACTATTATTTTATGATGTAGAGTTCGGGATCCTGTCTTTAGACAAGATATGGCACTATTGAAAATGGTCAAAAATTGTACTTCCTGTAGGATATCCTCTGGTGATTCCTGACTTGCTCCTACTGCACCTCTGGATATCATAGATATCTGCTTGAGAACTCATGGTCTTGTATAACTGACAGACAGGAATTGAAGGGTCTGGCCCAACTCTGATCTGACTGCACAACAGTTTTCTGTCCATACCAGCAGCTCTGGGTGGAAAGAAGTACAGTTTATGGAAGGGTTGCAGGAAACAGGAGGGATTGTAATGGAGAACACTGGCCCCAGTGCTCTTTTTTCTCCCTGAGGTACTCACAAGCTCTCTGTACACAAGTGACATTCGTTCCCATAGGTGATGTAGTCAGAACCACAAACTGGTAGGTATGTGATGGGGCAAGGAATGGCCACCACTGGGTATTTCTTATAAATGCTGCAGTCAACCTAGTGAAACACAGGAGAATGTCGTCATTTTTCTATCTGACTTCAAGCAAAGCTCCTCTGCCTATAAGACCTGGAAGTTTGAGTTCAGATGTCCTGGTGTTGCTGAGGCTACTTTTTATACAAAATATTACTTCTGTGACAGGGTGAGGACTAGTAACACTAATTCCATTTACTAATTTCTGTGCCAGGCAATCAATTTAAATCCACATGATTTTAACTTGCTTAGTATTTAGAATAGTAGAATAGGATAATTTCTACTATTATTTCTACTTGAAGATGGAGAAATTAAAGCTTAAAAAGAGATATAACTTGTGTGAAGTAATGCTTGTAAATGGTAGACTTGGGATTTCGTTTTTCTCCGGTACCAGGAACTGAACTCACGACCTTGCACTTGCCAGGCAGGCGCTTTTGCCGCTGAGCTAAATCCCCAGCCCCAAGACTTGGGATTTAAATCCAAACCCTGTGCAACTGAATCAAGGCAGAATCTGCTGTCTCTCATACTTTGTCCCTTGCATGAAAACATAACCTATGTCATAAAGGAAAATCATCCCTCTCTCTTCTACCTCTGGATTTAAAAGACATTATTGAGGGATGCCATTATTACTATATTTATGCTGCATTTCTTCACTTGCATTCTTGAGAGCAGAAGTATTTCATTATCTTTGTTTGCCTACCCCTTTGACTCTTCCAAACATACAGAATTAATCATGCATGTGTGTTTCAAAAGTATTTTTAGCTAATTAACCACCAATAGAAACTGACATTAAAATATTATTCAACACACTTACAGTTGTTAAAGTCTTACTGTTGACATCTGAAAGAGACAGACAAAATGTGAAAAATAAAGCAAAGCATTGAATCTCATTAATTAATGTATGTTTTGTCCTCTAATTAAAGACTGTGCATTTCTTTTGGCGATGAGTTTCTGCATACACCCACACTCATGCAAAATCCCAGCTGCATACTGAGGAAATTGACCAGCTATTTGGTTAAATTAGCCTTTGTTTCAGGCTAATTTTCTCTCCTTATTGACTAGGAGACATTCTCAGGAGCTTATAATGTCTTTGACATTATAAAAATATGAAAGTCAGTAGCACTATGTACTGTACTCATCACTCCTGAGATCCTGATATCCTTCCTCTCCCACATAATTGACATAAGGAAATTTAATGGAATGCCTTTAAAGTATTAGAAACTTGTTTTAATTAAGTACATGTTCACCATAAAATTATGTAATTATTGGTTGCTGGCCTCTGGAGAATTGCGTTTTATTTTGGTCCTTCTATGTTGGTTTGGGAAGACATCTAAGCTTTCCTTCATGTTGCACCTGAGCAATGACATCTAATAACACCAACTACTTCCAGTGTCCTTACAACATGAAGACATTTGTGGATAAATTAGATATGGGGGTGTAGTAGCCCATAGGTGTAAATAGGACTCTGCAAAAGACATTAGACCCAAATCCCTCAACTCCAACTCCAGCTGGAACATATGATCATTTCTTCTCAGATCAGGGCTTTTTCTCTTATAAATCAGTATACTTTAAGTCTATATAACCAGATAACCAGATACTTCTTTTTGGTGCTCAGGAAGGATCACTGGGGGAAACAGTTTAAAGCTGTACAGGGCACTGATGACCCTTAACTCACCTGAACTGCTGCAGAACTGGCTCAGTGTGCAGAGCACAAGGAGACCCCAGAGGATCTTCATGGCAGAGATGGCTTTGAGGTTGTCACACACCTGAATGTACCATACCCTAGGGAAGAAGTCATGTTTATAAGGTGAGCCTTGGTTTCTCCGCCTTTCCTGTGAGGTAACCCAGAGTCAGTTTGGGCTGAGAAAGTATCTCAATACATGTCACACCCTGGGTGGTGTTGCAGTCCTTGTCACTTAATTGCTACTACCTATCTGAACAAGACTTTGATTATTCCAGGTGAGAAGTATTTTTCTGCCTGTCACATAGTTGGGAACTGTTACTTAGAATTTGAAACTTCATATAGAAGATATTTAAGTCTAATCTCCTTGCCCTACTTGTGAAATAAGTGAAAAATTTGAGCTTCTTTTATTTTACCAAAAGGAAAGCTATTAACTGAGATTGGACAGATAATAACAGTGTTTGTATTTTGGTTCATGGGAAAATGATGCTTTATTTTAGAAGGAATGAACCTATATAGTAAGCTACTCGGAGCTGTGAAAACAACAGTATCTTTAGCATTTATGAAGCTGAACGAGCTTGACATATTGCCTTTCACAGTTTCTAGCTGTTCCATCTAGAATAAGTCATTCTTACATGGTGAATTTTGTCAACCAGGAGGGCTTAATGATGGTGTGGACCCTGTGACTTCAATGACTGAAAACAATACAAACTATACACACTGGGGTGGTTGCTGATGGTGTTGCATTGGCTTCACTCTAGCTGCCTAGTGGACAGAATTGTTTGTTTGGAATATAGTTCTCAGATGAAGTGAAGATGTATTCCTGAGGATTTCCTTTTTTTAGCAGTGAAATATATATTCTAGCCCAGAAGGGACATGACTGCCAAGTGACTGTCACATAGCCTCATCCAGCCATAGAGGTTACAGTGCAGATGCTATTTTAAATGTAATGAAAATTTTAATCCTACATTTCTAACACTATTCAAGGAGGAGACTGGGAAGCTGAGAGCCAGCTGCAACGTTGGTGCAGCTTAGCCATGCAGTGATGTTTTGCTTACTTTCAAGCCCCAGAGAGTTATCACCTCAAGGACACCTCTGCCTAGTCTCAGACAATGATTGATTCTTCCCCCTATTATATGATAGTAACTTATTAGTTCCTGTAAGAGTAAATTCTGTCTAGCAGTTAATGACAAAGACATGTGTAACAAACTGTAAAGTGTTCTGTTATCTGCCTTTTTGTACTTCCTTCTGGAAACCTATATGAGGGATTTGTAACCTCAAAATGGGGCTGGTGATTTGGACCTCTGGGTTCCCCAGCCTGTCAGTGTAATAAAGTTGTGTTGTTGCCTTCCATTTGATCTGGTCCTGAATTCTGTGGCAACAGAGTGAACGCAGTTAACCTTATCTTTTCCCCTCAAAGGCAGAAGGGGAGAATTTGGAAGTAAAGACATTATTCCTTTAACAATCTACCTGTTTAACAACAGTTCCTACTTACAATTGGGGTATGCTGTTCAGATTTATGACCACCACTCAGACTTAGAACTCATTTTTTTTTAAGTTCTTTGCATCTTGTTCATAGAGCCTCAATATCTTTTTTGTACAGCACATCTTGTTTATATAGTACTGTAATTTTTGCTGACTTACTGAAGAGTACAGTACTATAGTTTTATGTTCTGCTATCTATTATAATATTGCATGTAGAGTTATGCAAGTAAAAGCAAAATCATCAGGTTGGGGCTTCCTTTGACCATTTCTTTGCTCTGAATATTGTAATGTACACACTATATACAATTCCTCATTGAGGAACCAATTCATTTAACGACCTAGTCACAAGGACAGTATTCAGTTAATAAGGAATGTCCGCAGTTAGCAAGCAACATAGATGCTGCCAATGAGTTTCATCCCTGTTCAGCAGAGTTTATTGTTAGCCACATCAAAGGTACATAATTGGAGTTATTCACAAGAAAATCTGTTCTAAAGCTGAGTGTCTTTAAATATGTTACAAGTAATGGTAAACAAGGTATGTATGAGTCTCTAGCTGGCATAGGACAGCATATTGTTCTGCAGTAATCTATTTTACATATAAGTTTAAAAAGTACATCCGAAAATGGTAAAAAGATATATAGTATAATAAATATATAAATCAGTAACATAGTTATTATCAAGTATTATGTACTACTTATAAGTCCTACATTTTATATGCCTGACAGTGCAATAGAGTTGTTTACATGAGTAGCATCACAAACAGGTGAGCAATGCATTGCACCATAACATTATGATGCCTGTAATATTGCTTGATGATAGAAATTTTAGCTTCATTATAATTACTTGGGATGACTATTCTAGATGTGGTATGTTGTTGACTGAAATATTGTTATCCAGGGCATCATTGTATATATAAAATCACTTATGGATGTGTATGTGTGGTTAATGTGTGTTCACATATGCATGTGAGTGTGTTGTCTATCAGGTTGCCAAGCTCATAATGAAATATTGATATATGACAGGTATGATACAGAATGTGATTTTCATTACAATTCACTGAAGAAGGAGTTTTAAGACTCTAATTTAACAATGAGTAAGCTGAGGCTCAGAGAGGACTTAAGTAATCCCAAGACTGTGGTACCAATTAATGGAGGAGACTATGCAGAGTTCAGTCTTGGAAAAGAAGTGAAGGTTCTAATAAAGAAAGGTCATAGTAAGTTTTACTATTTGCTATGAAAGTTTAAAGGTAATAGACACTGAGAAAAAGCCATCATGCCATTATTTTTCATGTATATGTTAGTCTGGAAATGCATCCTTAGCCAAGAGAATTAAGAATGTGATCAAGAGATGATGAGGATGATATGGAAATAATGAAAGAAGCTGAGGCTTCAGCATTGTCTTCGATAGACAGAACTTGTTTTAAAGCCAAAGGGAACAAGAAGTGTAAGATATATAGTCAAGGGTGGCTACCTGCAGTCATATAGGAGGGTAGGAAATAAGAGTAAGAGTACAGATGAAACCCTACTCCCTTTGACATAGAAGACATATATAAGTAGATGAATATACTCATATTCTGAAGAGTAGGGAAGGAGCCGTGAAGGCGTTGGCTGTAAGGAAGGTGTTAAATGCTAGCATTCCTTTGTACAGAGGAAGAGTTGGGCTGCTCTGACAGCCTGAGAAGGATGGAAGTGACTTGTTACAGACATCAATGGCAACATGTCAGAAAATCAACAATGGACATAAAGATCAATGACTAGTAGTCAAAGTTAGCTCTAGATTTCAGAAGGACCAATTAGTACTGTGCTATGTATTTCTCTTAAATCTTATTTAGACACTAAATAAAAATTGACAGTGACTTTATGAATAGGAAATGAGTACATCAGAGATTTAAGGGCACTATAAATGCTTTGTCAGAAAGTAGAAAGCCTTGGGAGAGAGTCAAGTATCTTCCAGAAAGTTCTAATGGACTTGCAAGGTGCAAACATTTACAAGTTCAGAGTTTAGGTAAAATGTCGGCTCAATAGGTGTGGAGAATATGCACAATTGTTTATGCCTTCTGTGGCTAGAAGGCAAGGTGGCAGACTTTAATTTTTTAGGGTGGAGCTGAATTAACGACCCTCATGGTGTATCCAAATATAAAATTAATGAAGGATGGATGAAGGCTAAGTTCTCTGGATTCAAAAGTGTAAGAAAAGTTGAGGTCAAAAGGTGAGATGTGAGGTTGCTTTGGCTTTCGTAGATATTTATAGAAAGAGAGAATTTTCCAGCTGCGTACTGAGGGACACACTAGGGAAGGTCTTTTGAGAATAAAAGATGAAGTCTGTAAATGTAAAAAGTAGCCCATTGAAAGTTAAAAGCAGTTATTTTAATACCTCTTTATATTCCTATAAGGAGTGGTGGTAGGAATTTGAGCTTTGTGGCAGAGGATCACTATGACCATGGGTCTCTCCTGGGAAAGGCAGGGCGAAATTGATGTAGAAAAACATAAAAAGGAAGAAAAGATGGGTGTTTGAGAGTACCAGTAATTTCTTCCTGGTAGACTTGGGGGATCACAAGAAAGATTACTCATTGGCAGGCTAGAGAAGTGTGGGGAGATCCTGGGGCAGTCAGCTGGAGGGACAAAGGGGAGCCAGCACTGCAACTGGGCAATAATCCAGGGACAAAATTGTAGGCTGTAGGAATGGAAGGCCACAAAGAAATGAACCATGTACGGTATTGAGCACTTACTATGTGCTAGAACTGTGCTATACCTGCTACATGTGTTATCTCATTTAAAATTTAAAACAATTGCATGACATAGCTAGATACATACAATTGCATGCATCCCCCGAGTTCTTTAGCCAAAGCAACAGAAGCTTGGAGAGGTGGTCTGGTTTCAGCTAAAG
Organism: Chinchilla lanigera; assembly: GCF_000276665.1. Lineage (NCBI taxonomy): Eukaryota > Metazoa > Chordata > Mammalia > Rodentia > Chinchillidae > Chinchilla > Chinchilla lanigera. Next base: position 5,950,610 of record NW_004955415.1, on the reverse strand, counting down.
GAACAAGTTTTTTTAGTCACTCTGGTGTACGGTCTTTGACTCATCTAAATTCAAGAGGACATTTGGAGACTCATTGGACAGGAAACTAGTAGCAATAAAACTGTCGAAGCCAGAGCAGTCAGGAAGGACAGCTGATGCTTTAAATGAACATCAGTGAAGCTGGGCCCAGGGCAGCACATGTTGTCTTCATGTGTGTAGATCATCTGGAAAAGGGAGGGTCCCAGGACGAGGCAGAATGACTTCAACCCAGGAGCCATGGGTTTCTGCCCTGTCCCCTGCCCCACCTCTCTAAGGATCAAAGCTGAGACAGTCTCTTCTCTACACTGAGTGTCCTCTTTCCCCCACATCTAGTGAGATAAATGCTTCACTCTTTACGCTGTTAAGTAATAAATCCAGCCTCAGAACACTAATATGTCCAACCATAAATGAGACTGATGAACGAGGCTAAATGAGAAAAAGAATTCTGCTTGAACTCTGCTATTTTACCCTGTTTCTCCTCCTTATTGTTGTGCCAAGACTGCCCCTGCCCCTGAGGCTCCTTTCTTCTGGCATGCAGCAACCTTAAGGACTCCTGGGACAGTTTTAAAATCCAAAGCCTGGATTTGGCTGGATTAGTTCTAGTCTTTGGTTTTCCTTCTCCCTTCCCTATTTGTCCCCTTCACACTCGCTCTAGTTCCTTTTGCTTTCCTTTTCCTGGTACAGCCCCACTATGATCAGGCCTTTATGTGGACAGGGGCACAGTGACCTAGAGATCTGGACACTTGTATTTTAAACTGTTATGTGGTAGGATTATATTTCCTTCCTCAATGAAAATAGGTAGTCAACTGAACCAGGAATCTATGTATATTTGTATTGGCTGCATTTAATTTTGTTGAACTACTGATAATAAATAGCTCTAATCATGGAACAAGATGCTGGGAAGAACAAGAACAACAATTATTTTTTTTTTTTCTGGTGATTCATGTTGGTTTTGGGTGACTTCACTTAGTGGGTGTAGATTTAGATCTCTAGGTCACTGTGCCCCAGTGCACATAAGTGGCTGACCATAGTGGGGCTGTACTGGGAAACAAAGAAATGGAGGGAGTTAAACGGGACTCACAGGGAAGGGAGATGGAAAAGACTAGATCTAGTCCCTCCCAAAGCATGACCATGCTATTAAAACTGCCCCAGCCTCCTTCATGTATTTTCTGCTCTGTGCACCTGCACCTGGGGTCTGTCCCTCTCCTCATAATGATACCAGCTTTAAGGCATTAGAGCCCCCCTGATGTGACCTCATTTAACCTGAATCACTTTCTCAGTGTGCATATCTCAAAGTATGCTCATATGGACAGGGCTTCAACTTGATTTTGGGGGCACACAGTTCAATCCATCTTACTCTCTGCTTACATGCTAAGACTTTTCTTCAAGTATCTGGCATTTCCTTACTGTATAACCACATGCTTCCCTGATCCTACCAAGGTCTTTTGAGATTTTGAGCTTAGACCTCAGAACTAGGCCGGTTTTGTCCCATTGGTGATACCACCTTTATTCCAGGGACCACTGTCCTTTTAGCCCTTTGAGACACCATTTGAAGCAGACAAGCACAAATCTTTCCCTCAGTTGTCCTGAACACACACTCTCAAATGTCCAAAATGGACTTCCCTCTTCGGGACTGCTCTCACTTGGAGTCAGCCCTCTGGCACCCAATGTACACCCCAATAAGCACTGTCACCCTCAGAAATTTTTCTTCCTTTAGCTGTGACCCCAATCCTTTATTATGTTATTCCAGTTTCCTGCACTTTCAGGATAGAACCATTTTACTATTCTCACCTTTCTCCATCAGTATCTCCTGCCAGTAATGACTGCTTATTTTATCTAGGTTGGCTTCTTTTCCTGACAAAAGTGACAAATCCATTTCTTCCTAGTTCTGTATTTTGTCACATCCTATCCAAAACAAATAAACAATAAACTTGAGAATAGGAAAAATGTGTCTTTTGATCTTTATCTTCATTTTTACCTATTCGTAATATAGTAGTTTTCTCCTTATCCACTGGGGATACTTTCTGAGGACTTCAGTAGAGTCCTAAAACCGTGAAGAGCTATATATATATATGAGATTTTATATACACATATGCTTACAATAAAGTTTTATAAATTAGGAGCAGTAAGAGATTCACAACACTGACAATAACAGAACAATGATGATGTACTGTAATAAAGATTATACAAAGATGATGTTTTATTTTCTTGTGATGATGTGACACAATAATAGTGCCAATACGACAAGAGAAGTTCATGATATGGACATCGTAAGGTACTAAGCTATTACATAAGAGTTACTTGAACACAAGACTTATGATACTGAGATAGCCCATCGATAAACTGGAGTGACTCATCACAACCTATTAAGTGACTAATGAGAAGGTAGACTAAAAGTGTGGGTATGCTGGACAAAAGGATGATTCATGTCCTGTTTAAGCTGGAGCTAAATAATGTGAGATTGTGTCACTCTACTCAGAACACAAACAACTTAAAAATTATGAATTGCTCCTTACTGGAATTTTCCATTGAATACTTTTGAACTACAACTTACTGGGCAACTCAAACCATAGAAAGTTACACTGTGGATGATGGGTGGGAACCATATTAACACTTTGTATTAGTCTGTTTTCTACTACTATAACAAAATATCTGAGGCAGCTATTTATAAAGGAAAGAGATTTACTTAATGTAGAGTTTTGGAGACTGATAGTTCAAACAGCCTTGTGCTGGTCCTGGTGTGACTACCCCTGGCTGCATCACCTGATAGCAGATGATATCATTGCTAAGTGCCTCCAAGAAGGAGCAATCACAAGATGAGCCAGAAAGTCAGAACTTGGGGAAATGCCAGTCTTGTGACTTCCCACTAGGTCCTATCTTTTAAAGTTCCTGCCATCTCTTGATATCATCACACCGAAGAATAAACTCATAAGACAGGAATGCTTGGAGGATACACTTAAGCAATATCTGAACCATAGCACTTGCAATGTGGAAATAAGAGTTTATTTAGACATAAGTTGTACGAAGTAGTTTTTACTTTCCTTATACTTCACTGCATAAAAGTAGAATAGTTTTAAAAATTAAACAAAACAAGACAGAAAAAGCTCTTCTAAGTGGAGAATTTCAAAAAGGATATCATAACAACCCAAAGAATCTTACAACTATAGTAAATTGTGATTCACATTTTAGTCAATGCCAAATCTAAACCTTTTTCTCTTCTGGATTTACCATAATCAATCTGAAATACAGATCTGATCAAGTCACTCTCCTCCTTAAAATGTCCTTGGCTCTCATTAGTTTTTTAGTAAAGTACAGAGTTCTCTTTTAATTCAACTCTATCTATATCTCAGTCACTGTAGTTTACTATTCTGTTAATTCATTTCTGTTTTCCAAAAGAATTCCTCACTGACATTTCAAAATATTCTGCAGTCTTATTTCCTTTATTTTTATATTATAAATGGTGGCTGGATATGTCTTTCAATATACATAACTGACAAAAAAAAAAAAATTACCTACCCTCGAAGCCAGTTCAAACTGCATGGCTTTCACTGTGTTTTCCCTGACTTTCTCAATCAAATAAGACCTTTGCATCTTAAAAGTTTAGTAAAAATTTTTGTAACTCTAATGATCATTTTTTCATACTCTTCCATTTCCTTTTTACAAATCTGACTTAGACTGTATACCTACTAAAGTTAAGGACTTGTCATAAATCCTGAATACACTATTTTATTTTTGCAATTATTTGTCTGAGTTAGAGTGAATCTTTGAGATAGGGTGTCATTTAGCTATAAGATTTTATGAATTCATTCAGTCAGCATAACCTAATTCACCTCCAATATTCCAGGGACCATGAGTAGATGGGAAGAAGCTACAAAGGAGGAACCTAGAGAGTACATTTTTAATGAATCTGTCAATAAAATCACAACTCTATAAATGTTTGTTGAGGGAAAGGATGCACATATACCCAGAACATTTCTATTTTCAACATACTTATAGTGAGATAAATATAGAGATAGAGATAGAAATAGAGATATATAGATAGATATAGGTAGAGGTATAAGTATATATATATA
>NW_004955415.1:5919998-5946419 GCF_000276665.1 Chinchilla lanigera | reverse complement strand
ATATATATATGTATGAATGAGAGGAAGATGGAAGAGGAGAAAAAGGTGATGAAAAATGGCGATATAAGCTAATTGTTCAGTGGTGACTACATATAGCCTCAAGATGCCAGTTAGATCCTTGTCATAAAAGTGTTAGAGAGCTATTTTGTAGATCTCTACCAAGAAGCAGACACACTGACAGCTGCCAGTGGTAGGGAAGAGAATAACTGTGTTTACATATAAGTTATATTTTCCTTCTTCTTGGGGCATGAACCCTCCAATGCCCTTAGTCCCACAAGGTGTGATTGCACTACATCCCCTGCATGCCGAGCAAATGGGGCTCACTGGAAAGTGCGTGGGGTTGAGTCTGAGGGCATTTTGATGTGCAGTGAGACTGGACAGGGGAGCAAGCAAATGGCATAGATGATGGAGATGTGAGTTTGTAAACAATTAGAGGTGGGATAAGGACCGAGAGCTGTATTCGAGTGTAGAGCCGTATCTTTGCTGTTGTAACTGTTTTGTTTTGTTTTGATCAAAAATACTGGGTGTGTAAATAAGATTTAAACATCATTTCTAGAAGACACAGAAAACAGAGAAGCTGAGGTCATAGGCCCTAGGAAACTAAAGCCTGTAACTTTCCTTTAATCTGCAGTCTGCAAACTTCACACAAAATATCTGACCCAGTAACAAACTACTCAAATACATGATGTAAATTAGCTGTGAGAAAACTTACAAGATTTAATAATTAGAATATTTAAAGATGGACAATTTTCTGTGTAATAGAACAATTTTATGTTTTATATTTGCTCTAGAATTTTATAAAAATGGTTCAATTAAAAATGAGATCCTGCTGAAGAGATTATTATATAACAAGGAAACAAAACATATAATAATGAAACTTGTTAGTAGTTAACTAGGAAATAAATTCCTAGAGATGTTACACTTATGTACCCAATGCTTTTACACTGTAGTAAAACAAAATTAATGCACTGATATATAAAGGTGTCATTAAAACCATAGGATTATGAGTTATAGCTTTTAATTCATACCAAATATTTCACTAATTCCTTTTGGAAATTTTAGTCATATAATTACTATGTATGTTTTGCTGTCTGAAAATGTGTTGGTCATAAGAGTTTTGTGATGGATGCTTTACATTATACCTGTGCATTTATAAGTGTGCATATATGTATGTTAATTTCTTTTATAATTTTAAACTAATCTTTGGTTTTAAGTTTATTAAAATCACAATAGATGAAAATTCCTTAAATTTTCATAACTATATATATTTTTATTAAACATTTCCACTGGGATATTAAAAATTTTCATGAAATTCATCTTCAAGAAAAATTACTAAAACTTTGTTGTATCTTTTAACTTATCTTGAAATAATTTTAAGATATTCTTAATTATTAAACAAGATGGTAATGTGTCCAGTTTGGTTACCAATGAAAAATCACAGATTAAAATGCTTAACAAAAATTTCAGGATGCCAGCATTATAAAGATGAAGTGTCTTACCTACTTTAATTTTTGTATAGTACCACCCTTAGTCCTTGGCTATTAATGACATTGTTTCACAGGTTTGTAGTAATTTGATCAAAGTTCTCAAGCATAGACACATTTTAAAGGGTTTTTTTTTTTCATGTTGAAAAAATTTTGTTTTTAAATAACAGTGGAAAGGGGCTGGGGATTTAGCTCAGCGGCAAAAGCGCCTGCCTGGCAAGCGCAAGGTCGTGAGTTCAGTTCCCGGTATCGGAGAAAAACCAAAAAAAAAAAAAAATAACAGTGGAAAGTGAGACAGATCCTATACTCAGACTTTGATGCAAGAGATGGGTTAGGAGAAAAAGCAGGAACATGGAGAAGGAAGTAGGCTCTGGGGACACTGGAAGGACAGCACAGGGTGGTGCTGCCACTGGGGCTGTATAGCTGTCAGTGCAGAGGGAGGAGAAGCACAGAAGCTTTTTCAATTAAAGTGTGGTCCTCACAACCCCCATTCCAGGTTTATGTAGAAGATGAAAGAATTAAGTGTGTTATAAAATGGGAAATATCACAAAGAAATTAGGTGATTGGGGCAATTTCTGATAAGGAAAGATAAAACCAGAAGCTAAGGTCATAGCATAGCAAGTGTGAAGAAGGAAGTTAATGACATGGCCGAGTAACAAAGCCCCAAACTGAGTAGGATATGGTTGCATCAACTGAGTAGGATATGGTTGTTGTGTAGTAAACAGCTAGGTCTTGCCCAAAAGAATGTGGGCTTTGCCCTTGGCTTCTGGGGTATAATAATCTGTGCTAATGCCTGGTAGGAATGTCTTTGTTTAGAGGTGCTGGCCGCACCAAAGTTTAGGGTGGAGTTGGCCATACTTGACAGTGAGTATAGGCCTTACTAGAAAGATGTGAGGCAGGTGGGAGGTTTAGCTCAGTAGCTATCAGCCCACCTGGAGACTGAGTTCAAAAATGTGGGTAATCAATCAACCAATCAATCAATCATGCTTATGTATTACAGCTGTAATAAAAACTCTGAAACAATAGCATTCCTAGCTTTCCTTGCTGCACTCTATGTGTATCATACACATTGATGCCACGTGGAAAGTCATGTGTCCTGACTTCACAGGAGCAGGATAAAGTAAGATATATCCTGCCCCTTCCCTGTGTTTCTTTCTTGAGATGATTTTAATCCATATCCTTTTCTGTAACAAATCATAACCATATTTACAATAATTTTCACCAAGTTCTATGAAGCCTTCTAGAAAGCTATAGAACCTGGGGGCAGTTCTAGGAACTCCTGTACTTGCAGTTGTTGTCAGAAGTATGGGCAGTCTCGTGGAGGATGGTGCCATCAATTTTTGTAGTTGCCTAATTTCAAGCCGGGATTATTATTAGATATGGGCATAATGTGCAATATAGGTGCAGTTTTAGGAAATAAGTAAGTGGGTAATTCATATCAACTAGCAGTAAAAGAAATTGAATAAGAAACAAGCAACAGGAAAGGTGAACTTGCGAAAGACAGCAGGTGAGCAAATATGGATTAGGAATGTGGCAAGTGGGAAAACTGAGTATAATTTTAAGGGTCTAAGAAGGTCTGAAGGGTAAAATCAACTAAGAGTTTGAAAGAATTGGAGCCGGGGATATAGCTCAGAGGCACAGCACCTGCCTGGTAAGAGCCAGGTCATGAGTTCAGTTCCTGGTACCAAAAAAAAAAGTTAAGGAATAAAGGGCAGCTAGACTGATAAGCAATTGAATGAAAAAAAAAAAAAAAAAAAAGTTAAGGAATAAAGGGCAGCTAGACTGATAAGCAATTGAATGATTGATGATTTCCTATGAAGATACTAGCACTTGCACAGATTCCAAAAACCAGTGAGGAGCATCAGAACTTAAGTAGGTGAGCAAGGTCAAGTAATGACAGCTTCAGGGACACTTTATAAGAAAAGTTAAAAAAATGGGAAGAATGGGAATTTTGGAATGCACATGGTAGGAGAAGATTTCAAAAGTCCAGAGATGGGCATTGTTCCATCTATATGGACATCTGGGATCAGGGAACAACTAAGGACTAAAGAACAAGTGAGGGAAAAATAAAATGTATATTGCGGGGGGATCCAGAGCTTAGTCAGAGATCAGCTGACAAGCACAGAGCAACTGAAGAGAGTTTAATCACTGACGCTAGCAGGGGGGCACTAGTGTTTTTAAAATGAGCTCTAGGAAGACATTGACAAGGGGCAGAAGATGATGTGTACAGACAGCACAGAGGAAAGACACCTGCCTGTGTGAAAACAGTGAGAAGAGAAAGGAGAGAAACAGTGCAGATGAAAGGAGCTTGGGAACAAACACCGTCTGTGAAAGCACCAGGAATTCCAGCCTGTGCTCAGCACGCTACCCCAGGTCTCCATACCATGGCAACTGAAGGAAGTGAGGAAATAAAAGCACATGAAATGAGAAAATTACTAAACTTACTAAACTGAACAGGAACAAAAGAGACTGAATGATGGAAGCAAAATAAATAAACCAAGAACAAATGAAGAAAGAATAAACAGTGAGGCCATGGAGGATGAAGGGAGCTGAGGAGGTGCTAGTTTTAGGAACACAGGAGTAGGAAACTCAGGTCATAACCCGGATGCCGAAAGGAGCCCGAAAAACAGGTTTGGCTCAGCTCAGAACAGGAAACTGAGTCACTGTAAAATAGGAAGAAGCTCAAGACAAGACAGTCACAAACAACGTCCGTTGTCATTTGTTTTGTTTTGTTCTTAAATCCAGGTTAGAATTCTCCTTGTAGAGGTAAAACAACTTAGCACTTATAGAAACTGCCTTCCCAGTGCCACATCCACAGTGACTTCACTCCTTGCTTTTTCCACTCGGCACCATCTGAATGCCAGTGGTTGAGGGTTTGCAGAAACAAAACATACAGATTAACCATGAGAGTCAAATGTAAGTGATTTAGAGTCATCCAGAGATTTAACAGACTGTAGAAGCCCACATTCATTAAAATACGATAGATGCAGGTCTTTGTATTTTTACCAAGTTCCCCAAATGTTTTGTTGTTTTTAAGAAGCCATTGCTTCAGAGAGAAAAACTGGAAGATAAAAGTTAAGCAACATTCCACACTGACAGAGGGGGAAAGTAGAAAAAGATACCACTCCTCTGTCATTAAGCAGCAGTAACTTGAAGGATAGTAAACACATAAGCTACCTGATAAGCTGACAGCTAATGGAGAGCTATTAGGTGAATCCAAGGCCTGGGGCCAGAAAGTGGAAAGAGGTAAGAGGAAAAAGGTTTACATAGGCTCCTTGTTCATTCAGTTAAATGACCACTGCCTTGGTATGGGGCTCACCAAAAGGATTTTCCAGGCTTCCTGTAGCACCTCCTCTCCTGTTCTTCTTTCCATCAGGAAGAAAGGCTGCAAGGTCCTGGTGACATACACTGACAGTATAGAAGGAAGTTGTAAATCATATCTCTAACCTCCCACATCCCAAATTTCCCAGCCCAAGTCCTTTTAAAATTCAAGTAGTTGTTCTGTTAAATGAGAATGTGTAAGTCCCCTTTGCTTCGCTCTAGTTCTTTGATTTTTCCAGTTGAAGGATATGAGTTTCTGTTATCATTTTAGGAAGTTGTCATATTTCCCCAAATAATTCAACCAATAACCCTACTGTACAGTTTTTCTGCTGCTTTTTGTAAAATAACTTTTATGATATTTCCATTTCACTGTAGCATGACTACAGTTCACCACCTAAGATTGTTCATGTTTAAATTTTCCTTCTTCTCGCTCAGCTCCCATTGCTTGCCACTGCTTCATTCTCTGCTTGCTTTTCATGCTCTGTCCTGTCTGAGTATGCTACTAAACTCTCTGAATTAACTAACCTACACAACACATTCCTCCCTTAATTGGGACATACTTAGTTTTCCTTCATTAATCACCAGCACCCAATCTTTGGAAGTGCCCTGGAGAAATGTATAGGCTGCCCTCCTACATAATTTTACCATTTTCTTCCTAGACCTGGAATATCAAGTTTATACAAGATTCCTTTTTATTTAACCTCTCATGAGCTATGGGTAATTAAATCTCTATTTATCATTCCTTTGTTTCACGATTGTTAGCTATGTAATTTCTTTCACGTTTTACTCAGTAGAGCATGCCAACTCTTTCTTAACTGAAGAGAGCCCCTTTAGGATAAACTGCCATGAAATTTTTTAATCATAGTACACCGGGGAGTTTTGCCTATCTACCATTCACATTTACATCTGTCTGTCAATCTACCTGAAAGACACTGTGTTGGTACTTTTCTACTTAGTTAATGGCACAGAATCCTCACAACACCCCTATGTGACAAACACTATATAGAACCCCTTTTAGAAAGACGTGAACTTGGTTTCAGAGAGCTAAATGCACTTGTTGGCATATTACACAGATAGAAATGAGCAGAACTAGGAATCCCACTCAAAAGCCTGTGTTTCCAGTGTTGTGCCCTAATTTCCCTTTACTTTAGAATTCTTTTCCTTCATTTTCATGTATACTCTCCAGCAGTTCTCTCAGCATCTTCACCACATGCTCAGTTATCACCTTCTGACCCTTCACTTTCAGTCTCTTTTCTTGCATTGATCTTAATTTGAAAGATAGAAACCAACAGCTTCTCCAAAATACCGCCTATGGACTCTTCAAATTCATACTATGTAAAGAGAAGTCCCTCTTTGGAAATTAAACTTGCCATTATAACTCTAGCTCATAGTACAGACTGCATTGATGATCTCACTAATGTATGTATTTCTTAAGCTTAGAAATGAATCTTTTCTGGCTCTTTCTCTCACCTTCTATGATAAGGAATTAATTCCTAACAGTTCTTTCTCTCAGGGGTCCCTCTTTCAAATTTATTTCTCACCCAACATTCAAGATGCAATTTTATCCATTTGTCCAAGCATTTACCTTTTATTTTCCTTGACATGTTATTTTTTCTGCCAACTGAACAGTCATGAATAGAAAATTTCTGGATCTACAATCTATACCTTTTATCAAATGTAATTTCACATAAATGAGTTATTTTATTTTATTGCTCATTACTTGATTTTACATAGCAAATTTTGGAATTTCCTACTAATGAAGTATTAAATGTTCACTTTGAAAACACAATATCCATTTCATCATTTATAGAAAAGTTAAAACAGCATTCTGATCTTGCTGAAATTGCACTAAAATATCATTTTCTAAACTCTGTGAGATTCACTTTTAGAACATTATTGTTATTTAAGTAAAACAACACAGAAAGATTTTAAACAGATATTATACTCTGGAGGCAGCTTTGTGTCCAAAAGATTAGATGAGTTAACAAGCAAACAGCACATTAACACTATAGATAGGAAACAAATGTGTTTTCAAAATCTTCATATATGTGTTTCCTATAGGAAATTGTTATTTTATTCAACACTTACAGTTTCAGAAAAGCAATAGAAACTAATCATATTAATCACCTACACTTTCAATAAGCAGTACAGTTTTCTCATTTTATATTTATATTTTATATTTATCAAAATATATTTTGATACCAAAATCATTTTATATTTATCTGAAACCAAAATCATTTTATATTTATCAAAATAAATTTTAATCTTAATTTATTTATCAAAATTTAATTTAATCTGAATTTAATTTAATCTGAGCTTATATTTTGAGTGACTTTACCAATTAGTTTTGTAATAATTTATGGCTTAAAAAGTTACGGAAGAGTTTGATGACTATGGCTGTAGGTGAAGTCACAGAGAAGCAAAAGGAAGAATGAGATTTTTGAGCCTCATGATTGTGAAAAATGAAGCTCTCTAGACTGAAATAAGAGCAACTGAAAGGGAAGTTAGATGGTGGGGAGAGATGTGGGGTTGAGATTTAGACCTTAAGGTTGTGAAATGGTAGTAGGAAAGTTAGAGTCTAGCAGGAGATTGGAACTAAGATCACAGAATAAATGGAACCAAGCAGTCATTTGTGTGAAATTCATAGTAGAAGCATGGCATGTAAATACTCCCTGATGATCACTTTCCTAAACAATTAGTTTAGGAAGGAAAAGACAGTAATCTCAGTGCAATTGTTTCCTTGAGACTGTGGTTTCTCATCTGTAAACCAATGAAATAATAACTACCTGAAGACTTATTATGAAGATCAATTTGTATATAAGTTGTGAAAGTATTCATAAACTTTTAGGCTCACAAAAGTATGAGAAAACAATTATGCAAGTAATGGAAACTTTACTAGTTCCATTATCTATTGAAAGACATGTCCAATTATCTGTCTTTTATAAAAAGAGAATCACATTCTTAGTAGACTTCTCTGACATCTTTCCAGGATTCTGTTACTGGGAACAACTGTTTCACAACTGAAGAAGGATCTGTGCATAGTACATAAAGTAGTATCAAAGTGGCCAGACGTGCATCAGAAGGTTACCTCCTTTGCATTCATCTTGATATAGGGCATAAGATAGAGGGGTAATACATGGACCTTCAAATAATATTAGGGAAATATTGTAACACCCAGCCTACTAGATGTCTGAAACAAGCTCATGTTCTCTAAAATTGAGGAATAACTTCTAGGAACAATGGAGGTTTATAGTAGGAAGAATTTATTTAGAGAAAGAAAGCTTCTGTTTAAGAGGGACAGAAGGGGGTCCAAGCGGGTGGCCCACCAACCCTGCTTCTCAAAGATGTTTTATTGAGCAAAGCCACAAGGCAAGCTGGGTTCAAGATGGTACAAAACTATAGGTAATATTGATCTAATATTAGGTAATATTATCTAAATATAGGTAATATTGATCTAATGGGAAGTCACAAGGTGAGTGTGAGGTAGGACAAAACTATGGTCAACAATAAGACTACAACAAGTATAGTTGTTACAGCAATTTTAGGTTTTCCAGAGATGAAGAAATGAAATGACACTTAGAGAAGTGGAGAGAACCAAGCTTCATTATACTAGTGGGCCCAGAGCATTTCAGCACTCCAAAGTCTGAGTGCTGAGCCTGAGGTATGAGAGATTTTGTAGGGCCTGTGGCAGGAAAAGGCAAGCAAGTAAATTACATAAGCAGAACAAAGGCAGCTACTCAAAAGTGACAAGTTTACAACTGCACTTCTGGGTGGCCTTGGCCAGCCATAGAGCAAGATAAAAGGATGCGATGGAGGTGTTTGTTCATCAGGCCAGGGTGCCGCTGGAAAAGGAGGGGGATGTCAGCAGGTGGTGTCAGAGTTGAAAAGTTTCACTTTTACCATCAAAGTCATTTAGGTAATATTGACTGAATGGAGGTCAAATGGAGAAAAAAGTCACATAGCAAGTGAATATGGAACAAACAAGGATTTTCCGGGAAGGAATGGATTGGGGAGGTTTTGTTACTCCACCCAAGGTGATAGATGCCTATTTAGAATATCTATCATTGCTATTAATCCCAAGGGTTAGAATATGGGTATAGTCATTCCTCTTTTGCTTGAAACTTGGCCTTCAGTGAATGTGCCTCCAGCCACAGTTGTTTTCTTGCACGAAGCCCTTGAGGGCCCAGCCCTGTTTGACTGCCTATAACATTTCTAAATGACTTAGCTGGCTGTAATAATATGACTGCCCTTGTTCACTTCAGCACCATAAGAACAGTCTCCATTTTACTTGAGTCTCTAGCACTTGCAACCATATTCCGTAAGTATCTCTCTTAATACACCCTCTACCTTCAAATCAATATCTCATATCATCTTCCTTACAGTATACTGGGAAAATCTCATCAAACAGATGAAAGTGAAAGTTCTTGAAATGTAAATTTTCTACACACACACACACACACACAAAATTCTTTAATCACATTATCTCAGAGGTAGAATGAATGGTAATGGGTATCTATGATCCAGTGCTAGTTCCTGCAAGTACTTTATGTAACGTCTTAGGAAGACTGTCACACACAAAATCCGAGGACCTGAGGCCAACGCATTTTTCTTACTTAATCTAAGAGAACACCTTGTGTACATTACTTAGTTCTTTCATACTACAAAAGTGAGAACACATATAGAGAGAAAGCAGAGGCACAACAATCAGAAGGAAATGCTTTGCTCAATGTTCCTCTGCTTAAAATAGTGGCTACCATCGCCTGGGACTGTTCTCCATCTCATTCCCACAGGAGGATGCATCTGTGAAACGTGACTGGTAACACGAGGCCAGTGACATTATGCAAGTTCTCATCCCTAAGGTTTGACCTCAAGTCTAGGACCTGAAACATATGTTATCCCACTATTATATGATAAGGTTATTAAAAAATTAAGAAGATGCCTTCAAAACTTTGTAGTCATTTCTGCATCCAGCTTATTAAAAAATATCTTTGTCAGTTTGGGGCCTTAGAGAAAACAGTGAAAAGGAATAGTATACTTGGTCTAGCATGCTAAGAAGTCATATTCTATGTAGTTATTCTGCAGCATTTTACAGAGAACTTATATACCAAAATGATTAGTAAAAATGACTTCAAATTAAAGAACATTGTCACTGCATTATAACAGTTACATTATACATGCATTAAACATATGAAAATCTAACTACATAGTTTCCACAAGGAAGAAGGAAAAAAATAATAGAGTCAATTCCTTTTGAGCTATGTTCTAGACTCATAAATCCATTGGATACTTAGGGATCAAGACTGCTTCTCACAGTGGCCTGTACTAAATTCCAAAACATTTAAGTAAAATGATTTTTTGTCACTCTTTTTTTATTTACTCATTTGATTTTTTATTTCCTGGCTTCCTGAACAATGTAAGACCATCACTGCAATCACTCAAAAGCCATATCTGGTGGACTGAGCAACTTTTTTGCAGATAACAGTATGTCATGTAGCAACCACTGTAAATTCCTGTTATTTTGTACTGAGGTCATGTATTATTTTTGTTTTTTTTGTGTTGTTTTGATTTTGTCCTCATTGTTATTTTCTTAGTTTTTTTAATTTTTTAAATAAAAAAATAAAAATGTTACCTTCCACTGCTTCATTCATCTTTTCTTCAAATATATAATAAATATCTACACTCTGCTGGATAGTACCAGAAACTCATCCGTGGGCCAAAAATTAATGAAAAGTAGATATTTTCTTCAGAGCTTCCAGTCTTCAGAGGAAGATATTAATAGACTATCAAGCATATACATGTACATATGTAAATGTTTATAAATCAAACTTAAAGATGATATCAAGGAAAAAGCTCCCTGAGTTTGAGACTCATAGCAGATATCTGAATGATGAGTAAAAATTAGCAAATGTATTCACAGAGTTTCTAGAATCTCTGGTGTGTTCAGGGGCTCGCTATTTCCTGAGGCAGTCATGAACTCTTACAAGAAAGTTTTTCTTGCCCTCAAGCTCAATCTGTTTATTAATCCATATTATTTATTCTTCCTTTTTCCTAAAAATAACCCTTGCATTCATAGAGAAAACCATTACTTGAGAACTAGTTAGTTCTAAGAGATAGGTTTCCAAAACTCCTGAATTACTAACATTAATTGAAAAACACCTTTCCTCATATCTTATGCTACATATACATCATGACCTCATTTGAATTATAAACCATCCTATGAATTCAGACCTTTTAAGATTTCTACATTACAAACATCCTGAAGAGTGTTTTTATAACATTTAGCATGGTGTATCTAATACTGTTATCAAACTTATACAGGATTTCAAAAACAATCAAGGGTAATAAGTTAATCATGAATGTGCTTTTTTTCTTGTGAACAATGAGCTTTAGTGAATACAAATATGAGGTCCAACACAAATAGGAAATGGTCAGCTTATTATTAACAAGAGTACTGTTTGAGTCCAAGACTTTTTTAAAAATACTACACTGGGCTCCCTAAATAACATCATAATGACTATTTTAAAGGAGCACATCTGAAAAGATTGATAGCTCTGTCCTTTCACAACAGAAAAATAAATGTGAGCTCTGTTGCACTCCTTTGAAGCGTAAATATTATGCCCTTTAGTGATGCAGAGAATATCTTCCAGACCTTAAAACCAAAAGGCCAGTGTTTTTATCATGTAGCCATAAAATTGCTCTTTGAAAAATGCCATTTTTCATGCTCACTTTAACAAAGGATATAAATGAAGAATGCCTTCTTAAAAATCCTGGTTCAGTATAACTAAGTTACTTCCCAATATTTTGCACAGTGTTAATTGCAAATGTTTACTTCCTTTGTACAATGGCCACCAGCTAAGTATAATCCTTAAGACAAAGCATATTAAGTATCTCTAGTTCTTGACCAAATAATATGTACTTAGGCTTTTATAATTAGCCCTGTTTAGTAACATGACAGTAATGTTCACATAAGCATCAAGGCAAATATTACCAACTAATACCAACACTCCTCAAATTATTCTATGAATACAAAGGGAAGAAGTGTTTCCAATATCATTCTGTGAGTTCATTGTGTGTTTATACCAAGCTGAGTAGAGTCATGAAAGAAAGAAAGAAGAGAAGAGAAGAGAAGAGATGAGAAGAGAAGAGAAGAAAGAAAGGAAGAAAGAAAGAGAGAGAAGGAAACTACAGATCAGTATTCTTGATAAGCATGGAATACAAAATTCTAGTTAAAATTCTTAAAAACGGAATTCATAAATACATTGAAAAGATCACACACTATGATAAAGTTGGTTTGATCCCTGGTATGCAAGAATGGTTCAAAATTTGAAAAGCCAACAAAAGTAATAAATACACCATATAAAAAGAACAAAGGGTTTTTAAAAAATCACATTATTATCTCAATAGATGCCCAAAAAGCCATGTATAATATTGATCATAATTTCATGATAAAATTATAAAGGCACTAGGAACAGCAACTTCTCACTTTAAAATAATAAAGACTATACAAAAAGAAACCCAGAGACAAAATCATGCTAAATGGAGAAAACCGAAGCACTTCTTCTAAAGTGAAGAATGAGATGAGGATGTTCACTGTTACAACTTCCATTCAATACAGCCCTTGAAATTTTAGCCCAAGCAACTAATCAACAGTAAGAAATAAAAGAGACACATACAGAAAAAACAAGCCAAACCCTATTTCCAGATGATATGGTCATTTACTTACAAGGCCCCAAGAACTCCATCAGGAGCTTTAGATTTATCAAAGTGGCAGGACACAAAATTAACATACAAAACACAACAATTTTTCTATATATCAATAACAAACCATCCAAAGACATAATTAGGAAAACATTAAGGAACAGGAGGAAATTGGCGGAAGAAGGAGAAAGGGAAGGTGAATGGATGGGGAGATGAAAATAATCAAAGTGTGTTATATGCATGTGTAAATATACCAAAAAGAAACAACTTTTCTGGGCAGGCATGGTGGCACACGCCTGTAATCCCAGCACTCGGGAGGCTGAGGCAGGAGGATCACTGTCAGTTCGAAACCAGCCTGGGCTACAAAGTGAGCTCAAGGCTTCCCTGAACTGCATAGTGAGACCCTGTCTCAAAAAAAAAAAAAAAAAAAAAAAAAAGAAGGAAAGAAAGAAACACCTTTTCTGTGTAACTACTATACACTAATAAAACACAATGTAAATAGAATAAAGTATGAGTTTTGCTGCTTAAATTTTAAAAATATGGACTGAGGCCATCCTCAAGCTGGAGAAAAGAATCGCTTGTTCAGGTTCCTGACAGGTTTTCACCTTTCCTCCATAGGAGACACAAAATAATAGGTACACACTACCACTTCTCATTGTCAGATATCTCTAATCATCACAACGTTCCTTTTTCTATCTGTCCAAGATCTATTATTCCAATGAGGACACACACAAAGATGCAGAATTTTCTTACTTTAAAATAGTCTCTAAATATTTTCTGACTCTTCTCCAAAGCACTGCTCCCATCATTTATGAGAACTTACAGTGAATTAGACCTGAACAAGTACTTTGCACACACAGTCTCATTTACAACTTGCAACAAGTTTATAACAAAGTTCCAAAATGAACCTTATCCCAAAAACTTGTTAAAAACTATTCTTTTGTTTGTTAAGACAGTAAGGGAAACATTGTGTAAGACTACTACAATAGAGTTACTGCAATACTGGAGGGATTTTGGCCTCAGTTGCAAGAACACATGCAAGTGGGACTTTATAGCCAAGGGGTAGGGGCTATGAATGGAAAACTATGCAATAGAAGACATGAGTGGTTAGATTGTTAAACTGATCTAATAGTATTCTTGCTAAAAGCACAACTAGAACTTACACAGCAGAGGTGAATGATGAGGAACTTATTCAAATACAAAAATGACCATATAGTAATGGAAATTAGAGAATTATTTGTTAAGATAGGGTTTAGATGGTTAATGATGGGAGAGGGACTAATATCAAGGTCTAGTCATGAAAAGGGTTCAGAGGACCCTGACTAAAATTTGGCCAAAACGAAATTTAATCATGTTATAGGAGAACAGTTGCCAAGTTTCCAAATGTGTTGGCACACAGTCTCTAAAACAGTAAAGGCTCAATACTTGCTCAGTGACCAAATGAAGAAAAAGTGTACCTATAGTAGAAGAAGTAGGAACTGGGGATTTAGATCAGCGGCACAGCACCCACCTGGCAAGCTCGAGGTTGTGCATTCAATTCCCGGTACCAGAAAAAACAAACAAACAAACAAACAAAAAAAGTAAAAGTAGAAGAAGTAGACAAACAGCTTGCAAGGAATCATACTGAAACTGGTGGAGCTAACAAAACATTCAAATGTCAAAATCCCCAGAATTTTAGTTCCTAGGACCATTACAACATTAATTCCTAGACTATCCCAACACAGTCTCCATCTCTTCAAACCTTTAATAGATCAAGAATATGAATTTTAGCCTCTAAGCCTTAGGCACTTCTTTCGCTGTTGTTATAAACAGCATCTTTCACCTTTGTTGTTCCAAAGAAGCATGGCTCTGTAACAGCACTACTGAATTTATTTAAATCATGGCCAAATTATTGGTGATTCATCTATTGGAATTATCCTATTAAACAGAAGATATCTCTTTCCAAGAATCTACTTAGGATGCACAATAAGATTATCATCTCATTCTTGACCTATCAGTCTGGGTTTGAGTCCTGTGAGGCATGGCTGAACGTCAGGGAGAGTCAAGTCACTAGATCGACTCATGTTGTGGTGGAGATGGCCTCATAGCTCTTTATTGTTAATTTTTGTTTGTTTGTTTTTTGTTTTTTTTTTTGTTTTTCTCCGGTACCGGGAACCGAACTCACGACCTTGCGCTTCCCAGGCAGGCGCTTTTGCTACTGAGCTAAATTCCCAGCCCTTTATTGTTAATTTTAAAGAAGCCAATGGCCTTCTCCTCCGGGCCCATGATGCAGATGCTTTCACTAGAGAACTAGCTGGTAAATGAATGATGAGTGTTCACCAACTCTAAGCACTGAATCCATCTGTAAGTATGTGGATCTTGAGAAAGTTATACTTCTAACAAAACCCACAGATCATTATTTGCTTCTGCTGAATCAAGATTATGATGTGGGTGCCTCTTCCAACTGCCCAGTCTGAAGTCTCAGCCAGCAATATTTTCCATTTCTTGTCTAAGCAGACAGGAAGAAAAGTTGTTGAATATGAGAAAATGGCAAAACCTTTATTCTTCCTTGCTGATCATTGTACCTGGAAAAAGTGATAAAATGAAAAATTAGCAGTAATCTTTGAGCAGTAATTTAACTTCCTTACCTGTAAGCCTAAGACAAAATGATAATAAATACCTGATAGACTTGTTAAGATCAAATCATAAAAAGTTATCATAGTACCCATTAATTTTCTAATTCATAAAGTGGTAAAACAAAGAATAGAAATAATGCCAGATTTGTACTATTCAGTTAGCCACAGAAATGAGTCAATGGCTAGCAGAAGTGTCTGACATTTATTTGGGATGCTGTCAGTGGAAACAGGTATATCATAATAGCAACAAGAACTAATGAACATGTATGAGGGAGGCACTACATGCCTATGCAGACACCAGGAGTCCCTGCTTTTTTCTTCTTTTGCTCTTGGTGAATCTAACACCGTGAGGACAACCGCCATCACCCTACTTGAGGGTCTAGTACCAAAGAATCTAGGGATAGACCAAATAGGTGGCAACTTCTAATCCCTAGTAAATTGAAGAGGCTGGATCTTGTGACAAATTAAAAAGCCAAAATCCAGCTACACATAGAAGGCATTTCCAAAAAGTAGTCACTTCCTAAGGAGTCTTTGATACTAGTAATAAAGCTACCTACCACAAGCAATTTACCAACATTAATGCAGAAAATAAATTTCAAAAAATAGAAAATGAGAAGACATGGAAGCAAGATGCAACTCCAGACCTCCGGCTTACCCAAGGCAAATCAAGGGGACAATGAGATGAAAAAAACAAAAGGTACTCACCCCCAATAGTAACAGCAGAAGTAACAAAGCAGATGAATGTGGTTCTAGAAAAAAATCTGAAATACTTTTTCAGATAACTAAAGAGATGATGAGCATAACATGATCAGTGAATCTAGAGTAGATACAGATAAAAAACATAGAAGAAGCCATGAATGCCAAACACAAGACAGAAATGGAATCCATGAAATGGATTCAAACAGATATCCAGGATATTAAAAATTCTATTGAAAATACACACCAAAATCAATCAATTACAGGACAGAATATCAAATCTAAAAGACAGGCTTGCAATTAGCAATTATAAAAAAGGCTTTCTGCTGTGGATATAGCTCAGTGGTATAAGCGCCTGCCTGGCAAGCGCAAGGTAGTGACTTTGATCCCTGGTACTGAAAAAAAAAAAAAAAAGGCTTCCTAAAAATAGCAAAGAACCACAAAGAAAATGTATCCAACAGCTGCTAGGGGCTGGGGATTTAGCTCAGTGGCACAGCACCTGCCTGGCAAGCACAAGGTCATGAGTTCGATTCCCGGTACTGGAAAAACAACAAAAAAAAAAAAAAAAGAAAGAAAAAGAAAAACAGCTGCTAGGTAATGCAAAGGAGAATATCATAAGATTTACTGGAGTCAATTAAAAATCAAGAGATAGTTCAAATGACATAATATATCTGTTTACAGAGGTATTGGCAGAAAACTTCCCAAGCAGGGAAAAAGAATTTGACATACAGTAAAAGAGGCATATAGAACTCCAATTAACCATGATCAAAAATACCCAAGGCCTATAATATATGCCAAGTCATATAACATATATCCAAGGCATATAATAGTCAATATAAGCATTAGTACAATTATAATAGGGGACCTTAATACCCTACTGTTACAAATAACCAGATCAACTAGACAAAAAGTCAACAAAGAAATGCCAGAAATGAAGAAAACTTTTTAACAAATGGACTTAATATATAGCTACAGATTATTCCACCTCACATCAGAAATTTATACTGGTGAATTCCCACATCAGAAAAACAAACTGAGCTCTAATAAAGAACCTAATGTTGAAACTCAAGCTTCTAGAAAAAGAAGAGCAAGTTAAGCCCAAAGTTCACACAAGGGAGGAAATTATAAAAATCAAAGGTCTGAAATGTACAATAACTATTGTGAAATGGGAAGAAATTGTTCAAAAGGAAAAACGAACTAGGATGGGGAAAGGGGAAAGTGAAAAAATACAGGTTAGTTATCCCACTAGTATCTCTTAGTTCATTGAAGAGAAAAGTTCATGCTAATATCATTTGGAGAATTTTTTATATCCATATCTTGTACTCTGAATAACTACTTTAAAGATAACAATATACAATGTATTAACTATTACTATTCTCTTATCATTTTGTTATGAAATTTTGTTTTACTTCTCCATAAAATAAAAAAATAAAGTTACCTAATTATTATTAAGCTATGGAGTTGAAATTAAATGCCAATCAAAACCCATGTAAACTCATAACAGAGAGCTTCTAAAATTTGGTCATGCTTTTAAAGGCCACTGTAGACATAAAAACCGAAAGTTTATATCATTTTCAAGAAGTGAAAATAAACTTGTAAGGCTAGAAGTTAAAAATAATTAAGAAGACAGATCAATAATGATCTCAAATACTAAACTAAAAAGATGACTTTTATTCTACAACTGTTGTCCAGTGCAGTAGCCATAACACACAGTAAAGTGGGTCATCTGAACTGGCATGTGCTTTGGGCATAATGACATGCACTGGCATGTTACAATCTAATGTAAAAAAGGCTCTCCAAAGTATTTCACTCATCCTTTTTATATTGATTCATGTTGACATGACAATATTTTGGATGTACTGAATTAAAGTCTATTTATAAAACTTGAAAAGATATAAATTTTGGGCTCAGATAAGCCTAAACTCAAGCCATCCTTCACAATCTAGTAACTGTGAGCAAACGATGAGAGTTAACGGTAATTATAAAATTATTAGTACATTCCTGTCCTGTCTTGCAATATCACCTAGTAAGGTCCTGCCCATTTGTAACATGCAAAGAAAATTTCCATAAGATCATCAAGACATGAAAATGAAATAATCTAGTAGTAATTAAATATAGTTCCACACCTGTTACAGTACTGAAGTCTCTGTAAACTCTAGGAAATCTCACTGTTTCATTTGCAATTAGTTCTTCTTCATATTTATGCAAAGCAGGATTCACTATATCCAAAAAAAAAAACCCTGTCCTTCTGGAGGGTGATTCATGTCCCTGTCTATCACTGTACACTGCACCTGCTACTTTTTCTAAATGACTTTGAAAATGTTATTTTACTGATTTTTCTGCTATATTTTTAAACTAAACTAAAAAAAAAAGCTAATTGAGGGTATTTCACTAACACTAAGCTGAATTATTGATTTTGAAATATCTGGCAACCATAAGACCACAGATCAAGAAACTTGAAGCCAGAATTATTAATATACTCTGTCATAAAATGCATGCAAGTGCACATCTCCTGAATACTTATTGTCAATAGCCAACAGTCACTTTAGAATGAAGTTTTGCAGGAGCTCCTGCAAAAGACAGAAAAAGTACAACTAAAGTACTGAAAAATGCTCCTGCAAACTGATCCCTCCCAGTGACAAACTCTGAAATCCTCCTGTTTGAAACATGCGGTACCTAATGCTCTCAACTAGGCTGACACTAAAGTAATAAAGCCATGAAGCCAAGGCCTGTGAACATCACTAAAGATCTAGACAGGTTTTGGAACTTCATAGCCTCATCACAGCTATTCTCCCTCTCATTGTGAATTGCACCCTGCCTGTGTGTCAATGCCCTGTTCTGAGAACAGTTGCAGCCTCAGCCTCAGCCCCTGACTGATGCATGCTCCTAGTAACCCAAACCTCAGGTTCTTTGCACCTCCAAGCTGTGCTCCTTCCCTCTTCTGCTCCACTTTACCTCTTTAGAAATGCAACCCAGTGGTAGACACCCCAAAACACAGGGAGACCTCTGTTGTTCTCCCTGGCTGCCCCACCTCCTGGTTGCCTATCTGCTCTCTAGATCTTTCTCATTTATGTAAGGTGCCCACAAAAGTTTGATCTATCATCCATTTGATGCTACAGTCATCAAATAGTAACTTTTCTTTCCTGTAAGACTGAAATTATCTGTGAAGCCTGTGTCATGTAATGGTTGACTGATGAGACATTGGAGCTACACAGACCAGGGTGAAACCCAGATGTACACTTCTGAGTAAGCTGGGGTTAGTGGCTTAAACTCACCATTTCAGTTCCCAATTCTCAAACCAGGAACAATCCATCAGTTTCAAACGAGTTTCTTACAGATTGGCTGGAACTAATGGCTATGCACAGTGGGTCACATTGTGCTTGGCATATAGTTTACTAATCAATTATGGATTTACAAGATATAACAAAATCCTATGGATGGTCATGAATTTGCCCGCTAAAAACCTGGGTG
Organism: Chinchilla lanigera; assembly: GCF_000276665.1. Classification (NCBI taxonomy): domain Eukaryota; kingdom Metazoa; phylum Chordata; class Mammalia; order Rodentia; family Chinchillidae; genus Chinchilla; species Chinchilla lanigera. The sequence continues at coordinate 5,927,134 of NW_004955415.1, read as the reverse complement.
GTTATGACTGAGGTCTCATCCTTATGCAAATGCATGATGAAGGTACCATTAAATTAATTGTGAACACTTGTTTAAAAATTATTCTGACGCTTGGGTGTGGTAGTGAATGCCTATTAAAGCAAGTCTGAGCCAGCCTGGACAGCTTAGTGACTTGGTGAGATGCAATCTCAAAATTTTATAAAAGTGAAAAGTAAGGCTGGGGATATGGTTCAGTGTTAAAACCCTAGGTTCAATGCCCACTACCGGAAAAAATCATTATGATGCTTTTAAAACCATAAGGACACTATTACTCAAAACTGTTAGGGCTATTCCTCCCTTTTTGCTCTAGTTGCTTTTGCTATCTTCCACCACCATGAACTGTTGCCCTCTGCCATGTACTACTGTGCCTTGGAGCCAGATGAGCATGGACTGATAACCTTTTCCTTTCTTAAAGAAAACTGTTACAATATTGTCACAGTGGAGAAAAATTTATCTCAGTTCCAAGTACAAGAAAATGAGGATTTATAGTCAATAAGAAAATAGGGGGGAGTTTGAATGAAAAATTACATAAGAGAACACATTGGGATAGAGGAATTCTTGTCAAACTGACTGAATAGGTTTCTTGCTAAAGACGTGATGTCTTGCTAAGACATCACAGGTGGTAGATAACAAAACTGATCAAGTATCAACAATATTAATCAAATATTAAAGGTGCAAGGATGATTTTTAGGATATTTTTGGTACAACTTTGTTGGCTAAGCCAAAAACAAGAGAGGGGCCAAGGTCAAGGCTTAGTCAAGAAGAAGGCTCAGCAGACCCAGGCTAAAGGTTATCAAGGGGAGCTATGTGAGGAGCTACGTGAAGTTTGATCTTTATCAAGCTACGTGAGGACAGTTCCAGTTTCCAGTTGACCATGGCATACCCTAGTGTAACAGAGTCTCTAAGACACAGTAAATGTGCATTAATAGTTGCACAAGGACCAAATGAATGAAAAGAAAGTAGATGTAGAGCAGTGAAGTATTTGGCAGAAAATCATGTGGAAAATGGCGGGTCTAACTATGAGTTAGGGTGTGCAAGACTTCCTGAATTGTAGTTCCCAGGAACATTATGATGCTTTTACCCAGACCATCCCAGCACAAGCTTCAGCTATCCTTACTATTTCTGAAGAACACAAAACCTGAACTTTAGCCTCTGAGCCTAGTATATTAATAGTTACACTGATTAAGCATAGGGCATCCATCTCTGTCTTCCAAGGCTGCCAGACTCATTCCCAATATCTCTTACAGAATCACTCTGTTTAAAAATTGGCACATTCTGCTGTTGGTGTATTTGTCATCATTAACAAACAGTTTAAATGAGCTATGAGTTAATAAAAGCATACTCAAACTTATTTAAACCACATCTGGATGATTGTTGCCATGTGTACTGGAAATAACTGTATTAAAGAGAGGATGTCACTGGCCAAGCATGTATTCGCAACTCACAGTAGAGTTATCTTTCCTTTGGTCCCATCAGCCTGGGATTAGGACCTAAAGAGGTATTGTTAAAATCTCAGGATCAGTCAGGCCCCTAGATATATTCATGACTAAGATGACCTTGTATTTCTTTATGGTTAAATTTGAGGAAATCAAAGACCTTCTACTGAGGAGCCTTGCTAAAGAAGCTTTCAATAGTGATGTGGCAGTTTATCATCAGCTCCATCTGTTGTACCACCTCCCACACACAGGGTTCTTAGAAAAGTTATGCTGCTGATAGAAAGCATTCAGCATTGCTTGCTTCTGCTGAGCTGAGACTTTGATGTAGATATTTCTTCTCTCTGCAAAGTGTAAAGAGTCAGCCAGCAATGTCATCCATTTGATGCTGAAGGTGTGAGCAGGCAAAGCAGCTGGGTGTGGGAAAATAGGAAAACCTATAAAGCTGAAGTGCTGATAATTGTTCCTGGAAAAAGTGGCATAAAAAAGTGGATAAATTCCGTGCAATTGCTTTACCTCATTGAGATCCCACTTCCTTATCTGTAAACCAATGAAATAATAGTAATAATTATTTGATAGAATTTTTTGTGAAGATCAAATTGTGTATGAGTTGTGAGAGTACTATTAAAAGTTTGGTTTCATAAGGGTAATAAGCAGTGCATGCAAATAATGCCAGCTTGTTTAGTTCCATGAGCTACTGAAAGTACCTGTCTTTCCTAAGAAGAGAATCTCATTTCAGTAGAAGTATCTGACACCCTCCCAGGATTCTGTCACTGGAAGCAGTTATTTCACAACTGAAGCAGAAACTATGTATAATATATAAGGTGAATCTTAGTGGCTGAGAATACATCAGCAGATCACTTCTTTAGCCTACATCTGGCTGTCCCTGGTCACTTTAGCACCATGAGAACAACAGCCTTCTTTCTATTCATGGCTCTGGCACTTGCAACCGTATCCAGTGAGTATCTCTCTCACAACTCTGCCCCTGGTCTCAGAATAGTAGCCCATGACATCACTGTCCACACAATACTTAAATATACACATTCCACACATAGTAAGGGAATCTTTTTGAAATGTACTTTTTAAAAATGAATTGTTATTGATACATGATTGCAGTGCATACTGATTCCATTCATTGTGAGGAGTTGGAACACGCTCTGTTTGTCTTCACTGAGGAATCACTAAATCATGTCTGTTCAAAGGTTAAATGGCTTTTAATGGTCAGAGAAAGCCAAATGCTAATACATATAAATTTTGTCCAGTTTCTGAGGGACACGACCATTCAGGCACTGCTTTGACTTTATGTCAACGTTTATAGGGACCCTCTCTGTTCATAAAACAGCACAATCCATTGTTTGGTTGCACAAGCTATTTTTCTTCCATTATTAGGCTAACATCTCTTGCCTGGAATCCTTAACTATGAATCTGTACTCTGTAGATTATAGCAGATAATTGATTCATTTGTTTTTTTCTCAGTATGAGCTCAGGTTATGAAGTAGAAAAGAATAAGACAAAATCTTCACTTATCATACCAGCTCTTCTATCACTTTGACTATGTTTCAATTCTACTCCAAAGAATAAAAAAAATTTTTAAATTCTGTTAAGAGCTTCAATCTGTGATATTTGCATACATAGTACTGAAGAGTAATGTATTTTTGTGACAAGCTGAGATGCAAATCAAAAATTATTTCTCTAATAAGATTAGCTCTTTTGGAGCTAATTTAATATTTTTATTATTTTTCCTCCAGATACAGAATGTGCCAGAGGAAACCAGCAAGTATAATCATCCCATATAGAGCGCTATGTTGATGCAATCTTAAAAATCAGTATAAGTAAAGAAAGATTTATTATATGGTAATTGAATTTCTGTGTTTCAAGATTTATTTTTTGAGAGTCAATATTGATTTATTTCTAAGACTATAGAGATCTCCACAAAATTAACGTTAGTGAACAAAATGCTGAGACCTTCACTTTAGAGTTACAAAGTCCCGGACTGACTTCTATGTGTTTCTTGCATGACCCTGGGAAACAGTAGTATAAGATTACTCCAGGATTTGAAGTCACAGTGAGTATCATAGACTCAGCACAATGCCTAACACAAAGAGAGGCTGAACAAAAACAAGTCGTGATCCTGACCAATTTGAAGTGGATCACAAAGGCTTGTCTTCTGTAAGAGAATGAGGATCTTACTTTAAAGTTTTCTTCATGGCTTAGTTTAGAGTAATGACTGCTGCTAAGGTACAGTAGCTATAGCTGTATAATCTTTAGATTAGTATATAGGCATTTTCAGTAGTAGTTTTAACTGTGGCTTATTACTTCTGTGAGCAACATCCTTCATGTATTTGCAAGTCTTGTATCTAGTAAAGAAAAGAATACAGTTAATATGTAAATTCCAGACTGAGACAGACCTGGGTTCACGTCATCCTTCATATTCTAAAGCTGTGGGTGAATGAAAAGAGTCAAAGAGGGTTAAGAGCTCCGTAGCAGTCAGTTCACAGTAAGAATCACATAAATCCTGGTAGTGGGCTTTGAAGGGCCAAGAAGAAGAGCAGGCAGGCTGGCTGAGACCCACCATGGAGCACTGCTATTTCTATTCTGTTGCAGTAGCCTCCTGGGCCCTTCTCATTTATGTCCTGGTTATTAATGTTTACTCTGTCACTCGGCTCAGCCGTAAATCTCAGGAGGTGTATGGAGGATAGAAACTGATGAATTAATTGACGAGGGAAGAATATCTGAAAGAATAATAAATTCGAATTTGAGTTTTAGCACACTGCATACTACTTAATCAGAGGTATTTAACGATTAGTAATATAACTTGCATAGAACACTGGGACAGGATGAGCTAAAGATGGAGAATATTTTATATAGCCCTGCAATTTGATGGGGAGCTGCAAATGAAACCAAACAATAATACAAAAACTGTTATTTGTCCAGTGGTTCCCATGCCATGTAATGCTAAGTATTGTACTCATCAATTTTTCTGTATTTATTTTCTACTTAAATCTTTCATAAAGTTATTATTACTGAGAGTTGGAGAAACGAAATGATGATTGCAGAGTCACAGTAATGCCTTGAATTCAGATTTGTGCCACTTCCCTGACCACATAATTCAATAAGCTTATAGATAATAAATCAAGAAAATTCTTTCTGGAGAATTTCCCACCTTATCTCAAAGGCAGCTCATCACCCTAACCTTGCTCCAGGGCCAACATGCAGTTTCTGTCTGTCTGCTGGAAAAATGTATAGCAAGTAACTGATTATCAACAAATAAGGGTAAAATTGCCTAATGATGTACTTAATCTTTAAGATTGTAGTAGTTACCCCTATAGTATTTTTCATACTTGCTCTATATTTTGATTTTTGAAAGAAAGAGGAAAATCAAGACAATTTACACAGAAAACATATCACACTTCTGTGTGATAACATGAGGGTGACTGGATTTGTGATAATGTCACATTTTCTGAGAACTGATGCATCAAGCATTATGTGGAAACATTCTATTTAAAATAAATTATTATTCAAAACCAACTATCATAAAACTGTTTATCACCCATGATTTTTATCTAACAAAACTTCTAATGATCATTGTACTTTAAATATAAAAAATGAGTGAAAGACTAACAACTTTTCTAATAGACAAATCCATTGAAAACTTTCTGAAATTGCTCAAATTCTAAATCATGGGAATAAAGATTTGGTTGAAATGATTGAGGGTGTTAATATAGTTTTGTTTTATCAGGTTAATTGTAGCAGTTACGTAAAGCTATCACCAGGAGAAAAGACATCCTGTACCAAAGTTGAAATATATAGCCCAGTTTGTGGATCTGATGCAAAAACATATTTCAGTGAACTTTTGTACCGCAGTTAAGTAACTGTTGAGGTATTTTCTATGTTATATGAAGGTAAACATGTGTGTTAAGACAAGTGTTCCTTATGGAATGAGAAGTATATGGACCATCTCTTCTATTGACTCTGACAAATAAAACCCTTACTTCACAGGATTTAGGGATCCCTACAGTCATTTCATCTCCATGTATTTTAGAACCAAATCAAAGAATAGTAGATCTCAAAATTGGAATTAAATTTAAGGCCATCTAGTTCAGATTCTACCTATTAATCTGTTGCTTAAACTCCCAATACAAGAAGTCATCACCTCTTCCACAGTGCAGGATTATTTCCAGGAACAAGAAACATCCTCCCTCCTAATAAAGCAGTCTACATCTGTTAGAACAAACGAGGTTTACTGTTTATCTTTAGTAGCTAGGTTTAGAAATCTAGAGTCCCCCAATGGTTGAAACAAAAAAGACAATATCTAAAATATCTGAAGAACTTGTTCTGTTTCAGAGTAAGATATTTCAAAAAATATGCATGACATACTAAGAATTATGTTTTAAAATAAAATAAAAATAGTTTAAAAGTTAAAAAGTAGCACCCTCAATATATCACATATATCAACATATCAACATATCAGTATCAGCTCAAACAAACTGTGAAATAGTGAGTGATGTAACAGAATATATAGAAACATATAACTCCTTTTTGAAATGTCTTTGTAATGAAAATAAGCATCTAATATATGTGACATGTTGTTCTGGTTCCTTTTTTATTTAAAAAAAATTACAATTTGCTAAGAAAAGGAGCTTCTAAGTGAATGTTTTCCATGGAAAAAAGGTAAAACAAAATTTCATAATAAAATAATAGGAGAATAATGATAGTAATGCATTACATGTTGTTATCTTTAAAGTAGTTGCTCAGGGTACAAGATATCGGCATAAAAATTTCTCCAATCGATAATGGCACAACTTTTACTTTTTAATGAACTAAGAGACACTAATAGTATAACTGACTTGCATTTTTCTCTTTTCTCTACTGTGCTTTCCCCTTTCACTCATCCTATTCTAAGTGTATGATTTTTACCAATCCACTGTAAATATTTCCAGGGATATGAATTATAATGAACTGTATAATTTTATATAGTAAAATATTTCTAAATAACATTTACTCTTTTGTTCAATAATAGATTTGAGTACATTTTTAAGGTTCATTTGTGAACATTGGCTGTGAATGAAAAAAAACCTTTGAGCTCAAATTTTTCATTTGTTGCTATTTTCTTAGAATAGGAAAACCAACAACAAACTGAAATTTGTACATTGGTGAAAATGTTGAATCTATCTTTTGATTGCAAATTTATTTCTTTGTGTCTGCTCATAAGAGGCACTTACATTTTCCCATAGAATCCATGCCACATTGCTTAGTCTTGCTCCAATGCTGTACTGATTTCTTTCAGGAATAAAAGTAAGCCCAAGTGAGGTAAAAGCACATATGACTTTTTGAAAATGGAATGGAGTCTTATGGGTTTGTTTTCTCCCTATCCTCCCCATTGTGTGTTCTCCAAAGTGCACTTGTCAACTCTCTCAAGGGTAATCTTTCTAAAATATAAAACTTATCTCATGTTTTTTTCTAAATATGCAAGAGGGAGAATCATCACCTGCAACCCCATCATTGTTGGCCCCATCACTCTCCTATTTCACATTTGACTCCAGCCTAGTCACCACTCTTAGGCTCTCTCATCCACTCTCAATTTGGTGCACGCTTGTTCCTCTTGCTAGCATAGACTTTCCAACATTTTCATATCACTGATTCCACCACCCCTTCAGTCTTAGTGCCGTATTTTCTTTTTCTTTT
>NW_004955415.1:5806325-5919829 GCF_000276665.1 Chinchilla lanigera | reverse complement strand
GTATTTTCTAAAAAGCTTCTCCTATGTATTTGTTACTCCTAGGTTGCCACGTGCCACATTGCACAATAAGTTTGTAATAATGTCCATCTTCTGCTCTACTGTGGTTGGCATGCCATATCTGCTCACTCAGTGCCTTTTAAACTACATGACTGAAATTAATTGAATTTGGCTTTTTAAAAAAAGCAATCATGGTGTCTTATATGAGTCTGAAGTGAAGTGTCCCTTTCTGATCCAGCTCTAGTACTAGAATCGTGATGTGCATCAACTTGAACTCTGAAAACTTATTCAGTTTTCCTAAAAAGAATCAATGAATACACAGATAACAGAAAGCTTTCCTGGAGATGGAGAGTAACCAAACAGCAGTGACCTTGCGTAAACCACAACCTAAGACCTCTCACAACACTCCTATCCTGTCTTTCAATCCACCTGGTAAAACCCTTTGCATGTGTACCATGAGAGAAAAGCTGTCGTAAGACTTCTACAGACAGAAAGGAAAATTATATAAAAGCAAGCAAATGCATCAACAAAACCTCTAGAAGTTCTATGAACTCTCACTCTGTTTCATTTTTAACCAGTCGCCCTCATATTACTCCCTATGCTAGACTCTGAGATGCTCCTGTGGGGAAGATGCAGCACTTAATCCTCAAAACTAGACTCAGAGCTTAAACCATTAAAGCTTCCCAGCTTCCCTGCCAAGCCCTGTCTGATTCATCAGTGAACAGACCTGATTTTGAGCCTCACCCCATCTCTGCACCCCTTTGGCTTCTCATGGTGAATCACACCCTGCTTGTGTATGTGAAGTCAGCCCCAGCCTCTGACACTCACCCCTCCCAGACTGAACCTCTGGTTCTTTACACTTCCAGATTGTGCTCCTTGCCTCCTGTCTTTACTTCATCCTTCTAGAAATGCAGTGCAGGGGCAGACACCCCAAAATACAGTGAGATTCCTGTTGTATTCCCTGGTTCCCTTACCTTGGTTTTGTCTGCCTGTCTGTTCTTTGGGCCTTTCTCATTTGTTTAAGAAGCTCATAAATGGTTTGAACTACTATCTCTTTGCTGCCACACACGTCACATAGTAACTTGACAGACTGAAGTAGTTTGTGAAGCTTGTGTAATGTAATGGTTAAGATGCATAAAATAGTTTCTTAAATTTTGGCTTCAAAGCTGGACATGGGAGCGTATAGCCATAATCCCAGCTCTTGGGAGCTGGGGCAGAAGACTGGCTGCAAATTAGTGAGGTCAAGGCCAGTCTGAACTACAAGGTTAGATCCTATCTCAAAAAAACAAACAAATGGCTTCATCTAATATATAATATGGATCAAACTATGCCTGATACATACTGTAGTTAACAAGCAAATGGCAGACTTAAAACACAACAACAAAACCTTTGTCATATTTGTTCCATAAACACACTGCACCACTCCATTCCCATCTTGATTCACAAATGCTTCTCTTTCATAGATAGATAGATAGATAGATAGATAGATAGATAGATAGGTAGCTATTTTGGGTGTGGGGAGTGAGTGTGTTGAGTTACAGCTTCACAAGTAGGGAGCTCTGTGAGTAGTGGCTATGTTTTTAGTTTGTCTTGTCATCCTCCTCAGTTACATTATAATTCTATCTGTACCAACTCAATAGAATTTTGGTAAGCGTTAAACAAGTTCATTAATAAGAATAGTTTAGAATATTTATGGTACATAATGAGCACTCAACGAGTATTATAATTACTGTTAAACATACAAAATACTAAGGGCTAAAATTCTCACTCACAATGCAGGAATTGCCTTCACAGAATTCCTAACAAATACTCGTGCATCTTTTTGGGGGTCTGAGGCAAACAAATGCTTACTACTTCCTAAGAAATCATAAACTCTTACAATCAAAAATTCTCACTGCCACCAAGGTCAATCTAGTTATTGACTGCAAATTGTTTATCCTCTCATTTGTCCTAAACATAGCATTGGAATTACAGAGAAAATCTCTGAGTACACTCTTGGTACTTTGAGATTGTTTTTATGAACCTCCTGAATTTACACTAGTTGAAGAAAACTTTGTACCAAATCTTTATATATATATATATTTATATATATTTATATATTTATATATAAATATATAAATATATAAATATATATAAATATATATATATATAAATATATATATATATATATTCCAAAAGCAGATACAGGAAATAGGTTGTGATTGGTAAGAGTACTATCTGACTCCAAAATTTAAGGTTTTAAACATATGAAATCATGATTCCTAATACTAAAGTACATCATCTGAACAGATTTATGACTGTCCTTATTCCATTACAGAAAATTAAATGCAAGCTCTGTCATGCAAGTTTTTCAGGCTGTGGGTAGTACGTTCTTTAGTAGCATAGAGAATGGCTTCTAGCCCTTGAACCCTAAAGGTAAGAGCTGCCAGTAGCCTTGTCATAAAGCTTTTCAGTGGCTCTTTGAAAATGCCTTTTGCATTACCACTTTAGCAAAGACTACATGAAGAATGTTTTATTAGAATCTTGATTCAAAATAACTAAGTTTCTTCCTAATGCATGGCATAGTGAGAAGTCGAAATGTTACCTTACACTGTACAATGTCAATGCAGTTGATGATCACTAGCTAAGTAAGACCCATGACACAGAGCAGCAATAGAGGTTTCTAGGTCTTGTCCAAGAAAATACTTTGGTTTTTTAGGAGTAGCCTTTTTAGGAACATGTCAATCATGATCAAAGCATTAGCACCACCCAAATTCTGTAGTTTGTAGTTTTAAAATACGCCATGGATTCTCGCTCTAGTGCTTGAGTTTACTAGAGATGTTTCCTCTGAAAATTTAATGAGCTGCTTCAAACAGAAAGCATGTAGATCCACAGTAGATATTTGACTACCTCTCTCTCTAACTCCATTCCTTACATCACAAAACAAATGTTTTGTTTTGGATTTTGTTTTGTTTGTTTGTTTGTTTGTTTTTTGAGACAGGGTATCACTATGCAGTTCAGGCTGGCCTTGAGCTCACTTTGTAGCCCAGGCTGGTCTCCAACTCGCAATGATCCTCCTGCTTCAGCCTCCCGAGTGCTGGGGTTACAGGCGTGCACCACCACACCCTGCAAAATTGGGGACTCTGGAGAATTTATTCTCTACTGGAGAGCCTGGGTCACTGTTCAAGACTAGTGAATGAATGTCTCTGCTTTGTGCCCAACCTGAAACTAGACCTGGAAGATTTCTACCTGGAAAGAGATCTAAGTAAAAGGACTAAATAGCTGGTGGTGAGAGCCCTACTGATCACGTCTTCAAACTCACATGAAAACTGAGCTATTCCTAAACTGAGCACTGATGCAAGCATTCTGTTTTTAATTAATACCTCGCTTCAGTCACTACTGTGAGATCTTGGACAAGTTACTTAACTTCTCTAAGGCTATTTTCTTCTTAATAAAATGAAGATGATGGTAATAGCCACCTCCAACTCATAAGCTAGTCAAATGACAAAATAAATGAACAGACTTATTTATGCATCTTCCAAATTTAAAGCAGCATGAATTTGGTCATATTATGTAAGCAGTTTTGCCATGACTCATAGAGTTTTTCAAACTTGTTCTATGATCCTGTTTCTGGAAATAGTCACTTCTTAATAGAGATGACACAGCTGGCCATATCATGCAAGCGTTAAACAGGTTGGGCTGACCATAGGATATTGCTTCTTTTGTCTCACCTTACTGCATTTAGGCACTTTTAGCACTGCAGAGGCAGTAGACCCTCTTGATCTTATCACATTTTCTTTTCAAATGCAAACCTACATCTAAGAAGCCTAGGAATTCTATCTAGAATTCTTTCCTGTCAAAGATGAACCAGGCTGATTTGTTGTTGCTTTAATGTATTTTTTTCTGTATGATTGGAAATCAGTGAATCCTATGATCTCAGGGCTAGAATCTTCCTGAGGCTCATCTCCCCTAATCTCCTTTATAGCTGCCTGTGAATTCCCTGAAAGTTGAGCATCATCTAATTTTTGCTTTGGTGTAAAAATCCTCTTGTCAAAAAAAGAATGTTACCCTCAATGTATTTTACCTTTTGTATTTAACACTTAATGGTTTCTTCCATTCTTCAAGAGATAGTGTCATTCGCATCTCCACTATTATCCAAGGTCGCCTTTGGCTGGCATTATATCTCATATAATTCTAGCATTTATTTCAGTTCCTGAAGAAAAGTGGGAGCACAACATATGGAAAGTGATAAATAAATGTAGATGGCCAAGAGGAAGATGGATTAAACTTTGGACCCTCTAAGATTGGAGGTGCTGGAGAATATTCAGGTGGACATGTCCAGCAATCAATTAGAAGTCCAGAATGGAAACACTGGGACAGTTAAATAGCTAAATATAGATTTATATTAATCTCAGTGTATAGTTAAAGCTAAAATTAAATGTAACTAACATTTACTTCTATTTGTACGACACTATTCTAAACACTAAACATTGCTAGGTGTTTTCATTATTCCTCACTACAAATGCATAAGATTGTGTGTGACTAAATCCACATTTTACAGACAAGGAACAAGAGGTTTGAGAAGTTTAGTAATTCAAGCCCCTTATGTCCTTCATTGATCTTATGAGATAGATATGATTTTTCAATCTAGATTCTGTGAGATTTAACTGAAAGAAAAATCCCTGTAACAAACAATAGCTTGTAGCAGTTTATATACATTATTTAAAAATATAAAAATGCCTTTTTACTAGGTCCCCAGGAGGACATGTGGCTATACACCAAAAATTAGGAACCTACAGGCAAAACTTATTCCAAAAATTAACACTTTATTCTAATATTAAATATATAAGTTTATTTCTATCTTAAAGTTTTATAAATAAATTTCATTTGTGAGGCTCTTTTGGAATTTAATGTGGCCTACATTTGCTCTAAGGAATGAAATTCTGCTGATGTATAGGGTTTTCAGATGAATTATGTTATTTTTCTCACAACATAAGCTGGTTCTAAGATGAGCCAGAGAATCATAAAATATTCTGTTTTCTAATCGCCTGCTTAAATTCCCTCCCCAGGACACCTGCCAAGTTTTCTGTCAGGGCTCACTGAACACTTCTGATAGGAAAATGCACTTTCTTTCAGTTTGCACAACACAGCCCTGACAACTGGAAAGAGCCCAGAGTGTTTGTTCTATGTATAAAAAATGGCAGATAATTTAAGTGTTTTCCTTAACCTAAGGCAGTTTTTGTTCTAGAAGCCCTAAAGGAGGATTTGGAGAGTTTATTAAGAGACTAAATTAGTTTAATAGTTGCAACATGATTATCTTAAAAGTCACATTAGATTTATATCAAATTACAGAATAAAATTACAATCAAACCTTTAGAAGTAAATATCCATCACTTTATTTTTAAAATGTATTGCGATCTACTGGAAGAGAAAGTAGTTAGAAATCTTGGAGACAAAGGTATAGGCAGAGAGTTCATGGGAAAAAAAACCCAGACTGTATGGGAAATACTTCAAAGAATCAACAACTGGGATCTCATCTTATTAAAAATCTTTTTTGCACAGCAAAAGAAATCACCAACAAAGTGAAAAGACAACCTACAGAGTTTACATCATGTATGAAAAAATTTTAGCCCATTGTCCCTTAGACAAAGGACTTCTATCTAGAACATATAAAGGATTAAAAAAAATCAGACCCCCAAATTCAAAGACCCAGTTCAAAAATGGGCATCTGAGATGAATACATGCTTCTCAGATGAAGAAATACAAATGGCGAATAAATATATGAAAACAATGTTCAATATCATTGGTCATTCAAGAGATGCAAATTAAAACAACATTGATATCCCACCTCACCCCAGAAAGAATGGCTATCATCAAGAAATCAACCCATAACAAATGCTGGAGGGGCTGGAGGGGCTGAAGGGAGCCCTTCTCCACTGTTGGTGGGAGTGTAGACTGGTGAAACCACTGTGGAAATCAGTGTGGACATTCATCAAAAAACCAGGATTAGAGATCCTATTCCACCGAGTTATTCCCCTTCTGGGTATTTTCCCAGAAGAATTAAAAACATCATACCACAGTGATATATGTGCACCCACGTTTATAGCAGCACAATTTGTCATAGCTAAATCTGGGAAACAACCCAAATGCCCATCAACCAAGGAATGAATAAAGAATACGTGGTATTTGTATACAAAGGAGAACTACTCAACTATAAAGGATAAGGGAAGGGAAACTTGAAGAAACTATGAAGGGAAACTTGAGACCATACTCATAAATGAAGTAAATGAGACTCACATGTGTAAACCTTGTATGTCCCCCTGGTGTGAGAAACTGAAAGAGTAAGTCAATTCTAAAATGTACAACAGATATTGTGAAAGGGAAGAAATTGTTCAAAAGGAAAAAGAAACTAGGATGGGTGAAAGGGGAAAGGACAGTAGGGAACAGGGAAAAATGAAGTCAGGTGTACAATTAGTGTCTCTGAGTTCATTAAAAAGGAAGGTTTGTGCTAGTGTCGATTGGAGAAATTTTTATTCCCATATTTTGTACCCTGAGCAACTACTTTAAAGATAACAACATGTAATATATTAACTACTGTTATTCTCATGTTATTTTGTTATGAAGTTTTGTTTTACCTTTTTTCCATAAAATATAAAAATATATCATGTATGAAGGAAAACATGCATAAAACATATCTGGAAGTTTATTCATGTGTTGTCATTTGTTCTAGAAAGAAGGGAATATGATATATAATATAATATATAATATAATATAATGTAAGGAATAGTTCTAAATTATTTTGACTCTATTGAAAACAAAAATTAGTAAAATCATGACTTAAGGTATGTCAATTGAATATGGTGCATTTTGAAAACTATTTTTAGTACCTTATATCAGTTACATAATACTTTTGGACTATAGTCATTTTCATTAAAATTGTTGTCAAGAAGAGATATTTTCTGAAACTTTATGCTGAAGTGTGATGCTAGGAAAATGTTCACAGTCTTAGTATTTGTCATTTGTCTTTATTTGTGTCCCATGTAATGAATATTAACTGATTTAAATGTTGGGAAGATAAAAAGCAAAAACAAGTTATAGTGCATTCTAAGTACAAGAGGTGAACATTTCTGAGGAAAAGGATGGCTTGTTATGTACCACTATATATTTATGTGCTTTTTAAGTAAAATGGATAAAGGAAATTCTTTCTGAAAATTTTGGTTTGTAAGTTGCAACTTTCAGACTTACTTTAATCAGAAGAAATGGCCAACAAACCACTATAGAAATTCTATCCGCTAGAAATTTCTTTTTTGGACAGTAGCAGTTATCAGTAGCTCAAAGTACTGGGACATGTTTTTCTAACTCAGGCCAGGGAAATAAACCCCATAAATGTTCTTGATTCATTCTTTACTTAAACCCAGTAAAATAAGGGAAGAGTCTTCATTCATTAGAAGAATACATTCTTGATTTCTGATAAATAGAAAATGTACTTTTAACTGTCAGCTAACATCCCTAAAGTTGACATTGAGAACCACCCTGGACTGGAATTCCCTGTTTCCATCCTCCTCAGTGGATTTATCTAAACTATCTATGAAGAGAAGGATAAAATTGTGCACTTTCTAATGGGTCATTTTCTCTCCTTCCATTGCTTTTTAAAAATTTTATCTCTAAAACTGTGTCTGAAATTTTTTATACACCTTTTTGGTAACATTATCATTGAAGATCAAAGTATGTGCTTTGAACATTCTTGAAATCTTTTTACACATCATTCACTAATCAAAATGTATTGGCTTTGCAAAGGCATGGTACCATGATGAGTTGTATGGATACAAAGGTAAACAAAATAGACATTGTCCCAACTCTTACAGAGTTTTCTTTGTAGTTTCAAAGACACTATATAGTTAGGTAGACATGATCAGCGTATAGGGCCTTACATTTGATGGTCAACCAATGATTGAGTTTAACAAGCATTTTCATCCTATTACTTCCTGTTTGAAAGTCTGCCATGGACATGCTTTGAGTATTTTAAGAAACATGAGAAATAGTTTCCGACCTTATGGAGTTTGTATTCAGGCTTGGGAGACAGGTAATTTAATAATCAAGATAAAATCTTTTTCTTGAATACAATGCCAGTGCTGGGGGCTTGGCTGACAGTACCAGAATATGTCTCTTGCACCCTTCGCACTGCCCTTGATCACCTCAGCATCACAAGAATGGCATTTGCCTCTTGTCTCTTTGTCCTTGCCTTTGCATGTCTTGAGTGTAAGGCTCCTTCCCACTGCTGTCCTTAACAGGTCAGAGCAGCCATTTGACAGCTTCCTACCCCCTGTTGAGGTGTTAGATATTGTGTCTCAGCAATGACGAAAGTCATAAAGACAAGCCTTAAAGATGAGACATTCAGGTATCTGTTATGGTTTATGTCTAGATGTCTACCAAAAGCCTCATATTGTTGTGGGAAAAATTTGAATCAATAGTAGGCAGGAGCTCAGGAAAGAAAGGAAATTTTACTGATGCTAGTGGACCCCAGAAGAGTACTCTCCAAAGTCAAAGGGGTTGATTACAGAGTCTTATTTATAGGTGGTACATAGAAGTTATAAGAACAAGATAAGCTTTCAGCTGAAGGTTATGGTACAATGGCTATCTTGTGGTGAGCATAGTTTTATGTAACATAGTTGTATGTAACTTCTGTGCAAGTTTTTAGCACCTTCACAGAAGTTTCAATCTGATGACAAATCACATGATTTAGCTGAGTTCAGAAAACAGAATGACTAACTTTATTGAATAAAATGGTCACAGTTAGGTCAGGATTTCTGCTTCAATATGCTCAAAGGTAGTACTTTTGGAAGGTTATTGGACCACTGAGGCACTGTAGCTAATTTTGCTAGGTGCAGTCTAATCAGAAAAATCAAGTCACTGGGAGTGTGATCTATAAGCCCACATCTTCCTCTCTGTCTCCTCCCTTTTCCCTCTCCTTCTTGACCTCCACTATGTGAGCGGCTTTTTCTGCCCATGCTCATCTGCCATCTTGTTTCTTGTTTGGAGCTGGCAGGCCATGGACTGAAACTTGAGCCAAAATAAACCTGAAGCCCTGAAATGGAATAGGATTTACTTGTCCTAGTAAGAATTAGGAAATACGGAATGAGAATCTAAGTTTCTTGGCTCAATCTTTATTTTTATCGCATTGCTCTACAGAAGGAACTGTCTGCTCTAAGATAGTCCATCCCTATTGTTCAGAGCATGTACCTGAGAAGAACCTGGTGTCTCTGGGAAATCTGAGAACAGATCTTAAATCTGTGAAGACTCCTTTCCTTTAGAATTAGACCTGATTTTCTTGTATTTTTGCCTTGAAAACATAGAATTGCTGACTTTTTGTGATCTCCAGATCTCTCCCGTGCTATTCAAGCCTGGTGTTTTAACAGAATAATACATAATAACCTAGAGTTTGCATGGTAACCTCTGATTATTTCTTTAATGTTTTGTGTTAAATATGAGATGGTAAGTGCTATGTCTAGGTAGATACAGATATGATAATAACAAGGGCTTAAGACTGATTCTAACAAGACATAAGAATCCCCTCTGGAGAATAAAGAGGGAACCATATGGAGACTTGGCCCTGAAGTGTAAAATTTTGGGTTCCCTATTCTACCAGTTCTCTACTCTGGACATACGGAATCAGAATCTTGATGTTGAAGGAAGCAGAAATAGAGGACAAGCACATAGATTTTGAAAAATCTTCAGAATTATTGATTCTCGGTTAATCTTTTTTCACATTTGTTTCCTCTTGATAGGTAAAGAACAGAATACACTTCTACAGGACTGAAGAGTAATCAAACAACCTAAACAATATTAAAGGAGTCTGCCATGCATAGTTTTATAGCCTGTTAAAAATAAATCGTATTCTCAAAGACTTCTCGGTCTCTGATGACCTGTGACTTTGCCTGTGGTGTCACATGCAAATAAGTTACTTCATAATGACTTCATAATGGGGCCTGAGGTTCTCACAATGGGACTACTGTTCTTAGTTCATAGGAACACACTGAGCATAGTAAACTCTTGATGAAAGGAACCAGGTAGAAGAATCATATTGCTCCTCATGGAGAAGATGAAAAACTTCTTCCTGGCTATTCTGGCTACTGGCTTTTTCTCATGTAAGCATTTATCCAAGAATCTTGGGGAAGGAAAGAACGTTTGGTCATCCTGGGGTGATAGCTAACCAGTAACAATTGTTATTTAGATGTAAAAATTACTTAGTATTTTCTCAGAGTTCACTACCTCAACTAGAGTAAGTATCAGCGGTTTATTTGGTCAATATTCCAAGAATTCTGGCATAGACAATTTCAGACTTGAGATATTTAAAAGATTATCTGTAAGAGTTGCATCAATATCTGGCAAATAATTTGGCCTTCTCTGTTACATAATCCATTTTGAGTCCAATCCCTCTTTCCCATTCCCGCTGTCCCACTTTTCTACACATTGATATTGTGTGTGTGTGTGTATATGGGTGTACACACAAATGCATTCTACACATAGTTGTGTCAGTTTTTGACACTGCTTACTACTAGAGTACCGGTAGGCATCAGGAAACCTTAAGAGAAGGCTCAGTACCTCCTACGTCACTCCAGCAAGTGACACCAACAACTGAAGTTCATGATGTAAAACTGAATCCATGGTGCAGGTAGATGCAGATGCGAAGAGAAAGTTCAGTTGCAGTAGCTGAAATAAGTAGAATATAGAATATGAAGGTAAAGCAAACTTTTAATAGCTTGAGTAAGCAAATGTTAACACAGTATTCCAAACATAAGAAAGGGCTTCCTTACAAGCAGATATAATTTAGAAAAAGGGTCCATTCAAAGTAGATGGTAATCAGAAAGAAAGGCAGATATCTCAGATCTCTATCAGTAAGCAGTTAGGATGACTATGAAGAGCTAGACCTTTCTCTAAAATAGGTCTCCACAATGTCTGAGTTGCCACAATGTCTCAGTGGATAATATTGCTGATTTCAGGAAGATGAAGCTTGAATTTAACTCCTTCCTGTGTAAGTTCAGCATTAAACCTAGAAATGGGCTAAGGTTGCGTTTCCAGAGAGGCCATTAAGGGTCCCCACACAAGAAGAAGCAAACAATGTTTGACAATCAAATATCGCTAGATAAAACTTATATAAAGAAGAAATTCATTTTTCTACAAATTTCATGGTCATTAATTTATATGTGATAATTTAATGGGAAAATTGGGTGTTTGTATTTTAATACTGCATTGGTTTTGGGGGTTTTTTGGGGGGGGTGTTTTTATTCTGGTACCGGGAATCGAACTCACGACCTTGTGCTTGCCACGCAGGCACTGTGCCACTGAGCTAAATCCCCAGCCCCCAATACTGCATTGTTTTAATTAATCCTTTAACGTTTTTTACTTTCAGGTGCTTTTGGTAGCCAAGTGTATAAGGTAAGTTTGCCATTTTCTATGTAAGAACAGTTTTTCCAATCTTAGACTTGCAGGATTTCTATTAGTTTGAAACATATTAAGCATTATAAAACTGCCAGTATCTGGCCATTTTCAATCTACATAATGACACTATTGTCCAGTTCTACTTAAATAGCTCTATCACAAACCATTTGCATTAAAACCAAGAATCATCTATCTATTCTGCTCACTTATGTCTTTGTGTATGACTGGAAATTAAAGTTCCTAATTTTTTTCTTTTCACTCCTTCCAATTTCACTATTTTTGGCTAGGCTAGGTTCAAATTCTCCTCGACTCTTGCCCATGTTGTTGCAAGAGGTATTTGATGGTCTTCTTACATTTAATCTGATCCAGGAGTTGGCAAACTAGGACCATATGTTTCAGAAAAGTAGAATTTTCTTGGAATATAGGTGTGCCCCTTTGTTCACATTTTACCTTTGGCTGCTTTTAGATGAGAAGAGCATAGCTGACCAGTTGAAACAGAGATCAAACAGTCAAAGGAAGCATAAAATATTTATAAACGTGCTCTTAAGAGGAAAAGCTTGCTGACCTCTGTTCTAATGTTGAGAAGGGACTTCCTAACATGTGAATCTGAATGAGACTTCTCTCTATTTAAAACAAGGACTCCTAGTGTCCTCAAGATAAGATTTCTGTATGCTTTAAAAATTGCTTCTTCCAGCCTTTTTTATGTTTTATTTTTAAAACTGTATTAGAATGTGTTCAAAGTACATGAAATTTATACTGATCTTAAGGAGTAGGTACGTGAACATAATCCATCTTGATTCGGTTTCATTCCTCTTTCCCTTCCCAGTCACTTCCCTCTCTCAGACTTTAAAACCTCCCTCCCCATTTTCATTTTTATTATCATCATTGTTATTTCTCAGGATCATTTGTATAGTTTATTGTTCAGCCTCTTGCTCCCTGAGAGAATTTCCCTTCTTTCATCTTAGAGTCTCGTTAATTTAAACTACTTTTATGTCTATTACTCCAGGTTTGTGTTTTTTGTGTTGAAAATTTTCTCTAATTAAGTATCCTTCCCATGCTCGTATCCAATTTTAAAAGTCATTTGCATTGCTGTAATGAGGGGCATTAAAATCTTATGGAAAAGAGAATAACCTGATATTTTGTGTAAATGGATACAATGTGATGTGAAGTACTAGAGGAGCAAAATGTGGCAGTGCATTCTAAACTGCTTGTTGCGTAAAGCTTATGAACAACCTGAGCTGTCTCCTACCTAAAGGCAAATTATTCTTATACTCAAAATCTTCTAAGTCCACTGTAGTCCAATTTGTAAAAGAGGAAGACAAAATACAATGGGGAGATAATTAGGAAAATTTAAACCTGATGGCTCCTTCCCTTCCTGGTCCAGAACCCTAGTATCCAAAAGGCTAAACTACCACTGACGCCAGAGTAAGATCACATGAGGTGGCCTGTTCCAAACTACAGAGTGAAAGGAGAGGAGGGGTGTGAAGAACTTATGTGATCTCAGAAGCATTTGAACAGTGCTTCTGGTCATTCCCATATGGTGGTTATAGTTATTTTAATTACTTCTTAGTAATGGTTCCCTTTCCTGCTCTCAAGTTGTCTGCATGATATAGCCTCAACTACCCTAGAAGATGGTAATCTCAAAGGCCCTGACAGCTAAATTTATGACAGCCTGCTTTTGATGTTTGAGATTTCTGACAATTTATCATAGTGTGATCTTCTCTTTGCACAAAATAAAATACCCAACCACTTATAGTAGAAGCAATAAAAGATCATTGCAGGATAGAAAAGATGACCTGTGAGTTTTCTTTTAGACCATTTCATGTGAGCATTATGAAGAAGAGATTGAACAGAAGCACCACATATGCTCCATTCGACTCAGCCCATTGTGTGCCTCCAACAATGTTACGTACTCTAATTCTTGTGTGTACTGCTTCGCCAACATGTAAGTGAGAACATAAAACCAACCCCACATCCCTTTTGAAAATCTAATGTGTAGATGATTCGTAACAGCTGACTGATATTTACTATTTTGAAAAACATGTGCGAAGGCCTTAAGATGTGATTCTGTGGACAAAAATGATGTAACATGAGGTTGAGCCTGAGGCAAGTGCGGGGGACAGGCAGCAAACAAATGGCAGTGTGAGTCCATCTCCAAGTTCAGAAGACAGGCCTCTCTTCCTCTCCTTTGAACATGAGTTTCAATATGAGATTCTGCGTGGAGGAAAAAAAAAAGATTTTGCTTCTAAAACCTTTGAAAATCATAGTTATAAGAAACATTACCTTTTATAAGATTTCTTAAAGTCACAAATCTTAGCATTCAAGGTCAGAAGAACCGGGGTGCAATCCTGCCCCTGTGGTTAAGCAATACTGGAAAGATCACCCAGCCCCTCCAAACTCAAGTTCTTAGCTGTAAACTGAGGTCATACTTCTGTTTCCCTCATTAAGCATGCTGCATCCACCATGACTCTCCTTTCCTGATATTTTTCAAACATATGAAGCTCTTTCCTGCTTTGGGGAATTGGACCCACTGAGCTTCCTACAAGAATATTTCTTTCCTGCTTTTCACAAGGCCAGTGCATTTTCCATCATTTAAGTTTCAGCCCAAACATATACTATCTGGCCATTGTCTTCCTTGAAAATCCTATCTACAGTAAACTCACTTGTGTATTTTCCCTATTAACTCTTTCTCTTTCCCTCTTAACATTTATCATAACTCTAAATATTTTAAATCTTCTATTTGTTTATTTCTCTCTTTTTCCACATGTTAGCTCAGGAAGTCAGAATGTAGGTATGTACTGTATTCCCAGCATAAATGACCTCTGAGGTAATTCCAGAGCTTAAGCCATCTGTCCTAAGTCATGCTGTTTAACAGAAAAGCTGAGATTCCAATTTCTACCTGCAGTGTTTAGAGGCTTCACTCTTAAGCACATACATCATTCTGAGAGATTGAGCCAAAAGAACAGATGATAAAATTTTTAAAATTACTTATAAAGGGTGCTTTAGTTTTGCAAGTGTATTTCATATCCAGTGTCGCATTCAGTTCTCCTGAGGGCCATCTGATGTATGAACTTAACACATACATGCCAGGGCCTTACTTGGCAGTGACACTGTGTTAAATGCTTATGAAGGGAAATATTTTTCACTTACATCATCCATACTCTGGTGTTTACCTTGTTCTTGGCCATTAGGGCCATTGCAGCCAACAGAGCATCTCTGAGGTGAGCCTCAAAACAGTCTTAGTAGCTGCCCAGAGTTACGACCCTTTTACAGACACAGCTATTCTGACTCACACAAGTAAAAAGATTTTTCCAAAGTGTCTCAGCAAGCCATCAGTGTACCCTTCTTCTGCTTCTTAACATACAGGTTTGCACATTTGCTAAACACTCCAGTAGTTTTTCACTGTGATTACAAAGCAGTGGGGTCTCCCGGTAAAAGGATGTAGTGTGGTAAGAGGAAAATCTCTGTAGCTATGGGATGTTTGAAAGTCAGGAGTTTACAAATCAAGAGGCTAAGAGGAAGAAAGGTTATATTTCATACAAGTGATCTCTGAACATTTGTATCAATTTCTCTTAGAGCTTTGAATTATACGCTTACAATTCGACATGGAGGAGTATGCAGAAAATCTCCAGCATCTTGAGTATGACATGAGTTTTCCTCATTCATCACAAGTGAAACCTTTAGAACTAAGCATTGCCTTTCCTTCATAAAGTGGAATTCATTGTATTGTCTTATTTTTTCTAAACAATAAATATTATCTAATGGAAATCTCCTTTGACTTGGGATATAGGTAATGAGATGTATGAGATCAGTGTTTAATTGTAGACATGCAAAGCTGAATAGAAATTAACTCTTGAATTTACTAACTCAGTTTAAAAGGCTAATTGAACAATGCAGTCATTTATTTAATAAAGGTTAAATTCTTATGAGAGTCAAAGATATGGCTGGACTATTGACTGTTAGTGGTAAACTAAAACAAATGTTGGTACTTGTGCAGTTTCTAATCAAACAAGGAAGCAAGAAAACACACAAGTATTAAACAATATAAAATTCAAGTAAGAGAAAAACAACCTATGATATACAGGAATTGACCTTGGCCTTGGCACCGATTGGCTTGCTCTTACATCTGGCCTTTGATATTTTCCTGTTTAAGATTAAAAAGTCCCTAAAATGTTTACAATCTGAAAAAGGTGTTCTGTGACTGTGATGAATCACAACACAAACACTATATCATGATCATGTCTGAAGTGAGCCTCAAAACAGTCTCAGTAGCTACCCAGAGTTATGATCCTTTCACAGACACTGGCAAAAATGGACATTATCCAAGCCACAGAATACCAGACATCTCTTTATCTAGACTAATATAAATGTTTGCTGCCACTTCTCAATTACACTCCTCTCAGTTAACACTCCTCTCTTTCTGAAAGAGACATTTAAAGATATCCAATCATGAGATTACTCTCATTTGTTTGGAATACCTGTGGAAAGCAAACTCTCTCTTTCTTAAGCTTTCCTCAAAGTTGACCTAATGATCCCAAATCCTACCAAAAAAACCTTCCTCATCAACATACCCTATGTTTTCTCATACCCTATGTTTTACGTATTCTTTCAAGTTACGATGAATAATAAACCCAACATGTTCAACTATTGGTGTGTACCTGGAGGGCTCCAGATGGGGGACAGGACAAATGCAGCACTTGTTTTTTCTTTTTCTTTTTCTTTTTTTTTTTTTGGTTTTTCTCTGATACCGGGAACTGAACTCACGACCTTGCGCTTGCTGGGCAGGTGAAATGCAGCACTTGTTAGCAACGATACACCATCCTGTTTCTTGCTTTGTTTGTATCTGCCACAATGTCTAGCGTACTCTCATTAGCATCAAGTATATAAAGGTCCTGAGGTGCACTGGATAGCCCTTCTTGGTGAAGAACTGATTCATCTAAAATGTGAATATTGTTCCTACAAGAAACATCTCGCCTATTGAGTTAAATGGCTATTATATCCATCCCTCCTGCTTCTTCTCCTCATACCCATGACGGATGTCAGTAATCAAAGGCAACACACTACATTGAGCTGGATGTGGCCCAATGTCCTTCTCAACAAAGCAATGGGGAAAAAACAAACAAAAAAAAAGCAATGGGGGCATGGTTAGCCATCAGATTTGGCATGAAAAATAAACTCTGCCATTCCTGCCCTTACCTTTTCATTTTAAGACTAAGGAGGATTCATGCTTCTTGAGATGAAGTGTCCAACTAGCACCTTAATACTTTTCACTTTCCTACAGTTATAGCCACGCTCTGGTGATCTGACTGCTCTCCTAGCATTTCTAAAAAGAGACCCATTCAGGAATGTGAGCTCTTGGCCTATCCCAACAGGTCTCTAGATACTGACAGGCATTTACTGTCATTGCTTGCTTCTAGTACTGTAAGTAAATTCTACCCTCTAGTGGGGAAACCTCACTACTACCATATATTGAACATGTTAGGAAGTGTGAGGCCTTACGCCTATCATTCCCAGTACTGGTCGGACTGCCCCCTTTTGAGTATTACAATACTCAAAAGTGTAACACTCAAAGTTATTTTACACGTTTGAGTTTTACACTCAAAGTGACAGGAAGGGAAAAGAAGGAACAAGAGAGGTAAAGCAACAGAGGATTCTTAGATCCCCTACCTGAAAATCCTGAAGGAATCTGATTTCAGGTATGGCCATGTCAAAAGTCTCCAAAACTTTTGCAAGAAATCTTTTCCATCTCTTGGATCTATACATTCTTAATATCTTAATTCTCATAGATGCTTTGCCCACCTCACCCCACTCTCATCCCGAGTGATAGATCCTGGCAGATCTAGCATTAACTAGCTCAGCAGCAGAGAAATTTCCTTTTTCAAAACTCTAACAAAAGGTTTGAGTCTTGTTGTTTTAGTTGGCATAAGATGCTTATTTCTGAACCAGTTATTAGAGTTACATGCATGTCTAGCTGTCATTGAAATGGGCTGAATTACAAGGCCCCCACAAAACCCAGAGGTGGGTCGGCTTTATCCTATGAACTAGAAAAGGATAAAGAATTGTTCCCCAAAAGAACACTAAAGTGCTACTTCCAGAAGTAAAATGAATGCAGGTCAAGAGAACAAAAGACACGGTACTTTGCGCTATTTGGTTGCAGTCTTTTCCGTCTCAGGAGCTTGTGGATTATCCTCAAGCCTGCCTCTTCCCTATTTTTCTTCCCTTACCACAGTCAACAATTTGGTCTGTATCTATGATAAAAGTTATAATGACCTCAGAAGCTAAAGCATTTTATGTTTTAGCAAAAGGTATGGAAATGCCATGCAGACATCTGAGCTTTCTTGGAGAGCCATTCATTCCCAAACAAAAGGTCTTGATCTTATACTACACAAACCATGGACAGCTTAATGTCTTCCCAATTTCAGAAAGCCTTAGGGCATTTATGATCTCTGGGTAGCTCTTGTTCTGTAGCCCTAATTGGGCAAAGTTCTCCATCAGCCTTTTCTGCCTCCACTGCTGCTGCCTAACTCCCCGCAACTTTGGTGCATGTTAGACTTCCCGCCTTCATTCCTGAGGCACAGTCAAGGTTATTTGAGGTAAGAGGTGTTTTCTGAAGATTTGTTGTGATGGAGGAGGATTATAACTAACAAAGAAGAGGAACTGTGCCAAGATTCTTCCACTTAAAAATGGTGAAAATCAAAATGAAACTTAGGACAAAATGAGAAAGTTGTGGGCACAGGCAATAAAGTGCATCAGAGTGGGTCTTAGTTTAGGTCTTGTTGTACCAGAGACTCAGCATTGTTAGGAGTATAACTTTCTAACTCTGTCCATTGCTTGTCTATCAACTTCATTAAATTTTTACTTGATCATGTCTTGTGGAGGCTCCACAAACCCAATGAGAAAAATGGCAGCTACCACCTCATTCATTCATTCAACTAACAGGCCATGGGAAAAGGGCTGGGAGTAAGATAAAGAGAATCTTACAGTTCAGCCAGATATCCTTCCAATCAGTATGCAATTGTAGTTCCTGAACATGGCAAATAGAATGGTTTTTAAGTGATTGTCTTAAAACATTAAACCAAGGATCAAATTTAGGCATAGAAAGGAAGATTGAACTACATCTATGTTATTATTTTATGTTAAGAAAGTCTATAAATAATTAGTATTTTAAAAATTTTGCATATTTAAAGACCTACAGCATATCAAAGAATCTAATGCATGGATTGAATATTCAAATTTGGAATGCTGATACAAATTAATGGAGTGCTGATTTGAACTTAGAATATTAAATTGAACAGATAGGAATTTCATGAAGACAATGCTATTGTTACTTTGAGAAGAAATATTTTACCACATTTTATGCTCATTTTAATACAGCTGAAAGATTTATTTAGATATATGAATGGTCATATTCAACAATTAAAGTACTTAAAGAAAAATTAGAGTGTATTTGATTTATCCAATCACTCATTCTTCTTTTCATAAAAAAAAAAACCCTGGGAACCCACCCCTATTATTATTGAAAAAGTGATTGACCTACGTGATTATTAGGTTGTCTCCTCCCAACAAACTGAAGGTTGAAACATATCCAATTTTCATCAGAGTTGCTTATACCTAGGAGTGACTGTAGAGAAAGTAAGTACTTAGAAAATACTTGTTGCATGATTGGAATAGACACTGCTTATTACACAAATGCACAATGAGATAGCTGCTCACATCTGTGGGGGTGACCACTTCCCACTCAAAGATGTAAGCGTAGACCTGACTCTATCCATTTTATGATGTAAGATGAATGAGCTTGTCATTTGGAGGCAAAAACATAAGAATGTAATTAGGAGGAGGGTCTTTAAAGTCAAAACAGCCTGGGTTTCACAATAAGTCCCTGAAATTTACTAGCTGTAACTAGGAACTGTGGCAAAAGACACAACATTGCTAATCATCTGTACAGTGGAGCTAGTGATACTTAAACATTGCTCATAAGGGTTAAATCCAATGATGTATCTGAAATGTTTGGTGGAGTCCTCATGATTAAAAGAATGGAAAGACAAATACAAGAATTGTGTAACAAGGAGAACTTGAGGCAGAGAGGCTATTGCCAGAGTAATGAGACAAAAAACAGTTAAGAAGTAGCTACACAGGAGCCTTTTGGGAGAGGGAAATTGAGTTAAAGAGAGTGTTTGCAGTTATTTCAACTGTTGCTGCACAGATCCTTGATTTGCTGCCTCTTTTCTGTGCTGCTTGGCCATCCTAGTGTTCCCCTGTGTGGGGCTCCCCCAGCTTCACTGAAATTGTTTCAGAAGATCATGTCTTCCCACAAGCTTAAGAGTAGAAACTGTTTTCTAGGCATCTCTGCCACCCTGGTGTGTAGAATACTCTCAAGTCTCACATAGACTTTTGATGAATGTTGACTGACCAAATGAATGGTGGACATCACAGTTTGGGACAGTTCAAACAATTTTCTAACACCCATATTCACTCCTTTAGAGATCACACTAAAAGATCTAACAGGACAAAACAAATAAAAATAAAAAGCTGGGGATATAGCTCAGTGGCATAAGTGCCTGCCTGGCAAGCACAAGGTTCTGAGTTCAATTCCTGGTACAAAAAAAATTTTTTTAAAAAAAGATCTAACAAGAAGTCATAACAGGAAAAATATTAAGGTTAATTGTAAAAAAAAAAAAAAGGCAATGCTTGTTGAGGGGACTTCTAGTAAAATGACAGAGTGGTGAGCAGCAGTAAATCAGTAAATCAATCTCTCCAAGATCTGAAGTCCACATGCTGGAATATAGTAATGTAGTGAAAAGAAGAAAGAGGGAAGGGGTCCCCGGGACCCAGCAAAAATCTGAACTGATAATTGAACCCTACAAGGAGAGCAAAGAGAGGGACTTCAACACAGAAGTGGGAAGTGGCAAATGGTGCTTTCTCCCTGAATCACAGCTTGTAGCATGAAAGAGGAGGCTCAGACCTACAGGGGCATGGTGACTTCAGGTAACTCCATGGGCCTCCATAGAGAAACAGACCAGTGGAACAGAGCAGTTGACACTGGGGGCTGCAGTGGCCAGTGTGTGATTCTAATTCAGATGTCCCCAGAAAAAGATGACTGGTCAGTTGCCATTTTAGAAAGGGGTCAACTGAACCTGTGACTCAGAACAGCAGTGGGTGGCTCCATCTCAGGGCTCCCAGTGTCAGGGTGAGGCACAGCCCAAGTTGGCACTCAGAGCAACAAGTTCAAGCTGGTCAGAGGCACCCAGAATGTTGTGGGCTGAACAAACCAGTACCCAGCATAATAGGCAAAAACCGATGTATCAGTCAGGGTTCAGCAGAGAAACGGATGTAACACAAGATATATAAATACATAAGAAATTATAAGTTTGGCTTACAATGGTCAGCCACAGAGTTGGATGAGGAAGCATGCAGAGGGTGTCTGCACACTGGAGATTGAAGAGCCCAGTTCCAGGCCTGGGGCTCACTGCAGTGTCTGTGTAAGTCTGTATCAAGAGGCCGTTGGGTCTGCCATGGAATGCTGAAGAATCTATGATGAAGGCTGGAGAGCTTATATCAGAAGGCTGGAGAGTCCCAGGTGGAAGCTGAACAGTCTGTACGAGAAGTCAGGAGATGATCAAGCTAAAGGCAAAGACGAGCACCTTCGAAGAACCAGCAACCAGTCCTTTTTTAATATTATTTTTTATGTAGCCTACCCACCCTGGGGGGTGAGTCCTCTACACCCACACCCTCTAGGGAATGCCTTCCTCTTGCTTAGGCTCAGGATGAATACAAAGTAAGCACCCTGGCTCTCTGCTGAGTAACACAGTTAACCTTCTAAACTTTCCAAGTTGACATAATGTATCAACCATAATAATCTACCCCTTGTCAACTTGGCAACCAGACACATTTTTTTAGAACAAGTTTTTACATATAAAGACATTATATTACATTAATGTAACATTTTTACCCCCAAAGACTCATGTATATCCCTTTATGCAAAAGGTATTTAGTCTATCTGTAAGAGTTGCCAAAGTCCTAACAGTTTTAGCATTGCTGAAAAGTCTAAGTATTAAGTTCTCTCTAAGTCGCCTCTTAGATATAAGCCGAACTCTTAGTTGTAAGCCCCTATATAAATGAAAGTTAACCTTCTAAACTTTCCAAGTTGACACAGTATATCAACCATAACAACCAGCTCACCCTGAACTTCAGTATAGTTGAAGCACAGGCTTTATGCGACCAACTAACATAGATCTGGACTCTGTCTGACCCCTTTGTCTACCAGTGATAGCAGAGACATGACCTGAAGGGACATTTTCACTGTCTTCCTTTTTTTGCTATTCTTTTTTTTCCTTTTTCTTGATTGTTTCCTCCGTTTTTTGTGAGTGTGAACATTGTTTCTAGTTTTTTTTTCTTTTTTTTTTTTTTGCTGTTCCTGTTTCTGTTTCTTCCTTATTTCTTTCCTTATCTTCCTTATTTTCACAAAGCTTGAATAATTTTCCTTTGTTTTTCAGCCTTATAATACTCTTTTCTCTTCTTTTATTTCCCTATTTGTTCTGCTTGCCCTTTTTAAATTTTTCCTCTTAGGGTAAAATCACTCTATTGAGAGGATGTTTACTGTATATAAATTTCTGATTTGTTTTAGATTTTGGTATATAGTTACAAATCTTAAATAGTGAAAGGTGACAAATTAATAGTTACCACAGTTTGTTCTATACTGTACTTGATGCTATTGTTATTAATGATTGTACAAGTTTAGTCAAGATTTCACAGTTGCTCTAATTCAGTTGTTCTTTCTTGTATGCCAACAGTGAGATTGCCTGAGGTCATAAACAATAGTATAGGCCAGTGCCAAAGAACCAGGGGCTAGGTCAAATAGACAGCAACTTCTCATCCCCAATATATTAAGAGGTAGGAGCTTGTGACAGACTCTAAAACCAAAAGGGAGCTATACCTAGAAGACATCTCTGAGAAGCAATAATTTCTTAAGGAGCTCCTGATACTAGCAATAAAGCCACCCACCATAAGCAATTTGCAAACATCAACACAGAAATTAAACTAAAAATATATAGAAAGTGAGAAGACACAGTAATGAGATGCAACCCCAGACTTCCAGCTTGTCTAAGGAAAACTCAAGGGGCAGTGAGGTGAAAAACTCAAAAGCCACCTACCTGAACTCTCTGAAATGGTAAAAATGGAAGTAACAAAGCCAGATAAATGGGGCTCTAGAAAAACTCAAATTAGAAATCTGTCAGGTAACTTAAGAGATGGTGACCCTAGTGAAGGAAATGGCTAATGAATCTAGAGTAGATACATATAAAAAAATAGAGGATCTTAGGAAAATTATGGAAACTGTGAATGATCAGCATAGGGAGGAAAAGGAAACCATGAAACAAATTCAAGCACAAACCTAGGAGATTAAAAATTCTATTAAAAGTACATGCTCCAGAAAAAAACAATCTGAGGGAAGAATATGAAATCTAGAAAACAGGTTTGTAGCCAGCAATCATGAAAAGAAACATTTCTTAAAAATAGCAAGGGACCATGAAAAAACAAGCTAACAACACCTAGATGATGCAAAGAACAGTAACATAAGGTTGACTGGAGTAAACGAAAAAGCAGGACATAGCACAAAGGACATAAATACCTGTTCACAGAATTAATAGCAGAAAACTTCTCAGCTTGGGAAAAGAATTTGACATATAGACAAGTGAAGCATATAGAACTCCAGTTAGCCATAATAAAAACAAAAACTATACCAAGGCATGTACTAGTCACGATTCCAGAAATTCAACACAAGAACAGAATGTTAAAAGCTGTTAGAAAAGTAACACATCCCCATAAAGGAAAGCCCACCAGAGTCACAGCACATTTCGTATCAAAAACCCTGAAGTCAAAGAGAGCTTGGCTGCAAGTATTTGATGCCCTAAAACAACCTGCAACTTAGATTGATGTACTCTGCAAAACTATCTTTCAAAATTAACGGAGAAGTAAGTTACTTCCATGACAAAGAATATCTGAAGAAATCCATGACCACCTAACCAGTACTCCAAAATGATCAGAAGGATATTCTACAAAGAGATAATGAAGACAGTGAAGATGATAATGAAGATTACAATTCTATGAGCCCCAGTAAAATAAATCCACCAGGCAAGGCAAGCAATTAAACACAGGGGAAAGAAAAGGAACCAACAATAGGAAAATAACATGACAAGGATAAGTGAATATGTATCAGTTATAACCATCAAAGTAAATGATTCAATTCACCAATCAAGACAAACAGATGGGCAGAACAGATCAAGAAACAAGTTCCAACACTATGCTGCATAGAAGGAACACATTTAACTCAAAAAGAAACTCATAGACTGAAAAATCAAAGGATGGAAAACAATACTCCATGCAACAGGAACATGGGAAAAAGCACGGGTAGTTATTGTATTTGCAGATAAAGTGGATTTCAAATGAATATTGATCAAGAGACACAAATAAGGTCACTAAATACTTGTTGAGGGTACAGTCTAAGAGAAAGAAGTAGCAACCATAAATATATATCCACCAAATGCCAGCACATCCTACTATCTAAAGCAAATATCAACAAACATGAAAAATCAGATAAGCATCAATATAATTGCAATGAGGGAACTCAATACACCACTGTCACAAATAGACAGATCAAATAGATAAAAAATGAACAAAGAAATACCAGAACTGAAGCAAACCTTTGAAAAAATGGACTTAGTAGATGTCTAGAGAGTGTTCCACTCTGAATCAGAATACACATTCTTTTCAGGTGCATGTGGGATATTCTCCAAAATAGATCACATACCAGCTCATAGAATATGCTTAAGTAAATGCAAAGGAATTGAAAGGATCCTCCACATGCCGCAAACCAGCATGGCTGTCAGTAGTCCTGGGGAGAAATGGAGAGGGGATTTAGAAAATAAAGATAAGAAATAAGAGCTGAGGTCAGGTGGAGACTCTGATAGGAGAAGAAGAACTGAACAACAGTAGGGGCATTTATTTGTACTTTTGCCAAGTTAGCACCACAAGACACAAGGTTGCCTCGCAAATAATGACTGAAATTGTCCAAGCAGGATGTTTTTCTCAAGACTGAGATAGCTTCACTGCTTTAGGCACTTTGGCCTTGTCTTGCCCCCACACATATGACCAATTTCTAGCTTTAGTGGCTCCTTACATCTGCATATTATCAGATCACGTGCAATAGAATTGGAAATCAATCGCAAAAGAAACCACAAGAACTTCATAAACATCTGGAAAATAAATAATAACCTCTTCAACAATCAATGGGTCACAGATGAAATTAAAGATGAAATTAGACAGGTTCTACAATTAAACAATAATGTCAGTGCAACACACCAGAATTTATGGGACCAATTAAAGCAGTCCTATGAGGGAAATTTATAGCTGTGAATTTCCACATTAAAAAAGAAAAGCAAACTCAAAAAAGCAACTTCAATTTCTAGCAAAGGAAAAGCAAGTCAAGCCCAAAACACATAAGAGGGAGGAAATTATAAGATAGGAGCAGAAGTTAATGCTATTGAGACTAAGAAATAATACAAAGAATCAATGAATTAAAGAGTTAGTTCTTTGAAAGATTAAATAAAATTGACAAACCCTTAGCCAAACTTATCAAAAAAAAGACTCAAATTCATGCCATTAGGAATGAAAAGGAATAATTAGGAATGAATTAGGAATAAAGATAGGAAAAGAAGAAGTTAAATCGTCATTATGTGCAGATGACATGATACTCTATACAGAAGATCCCAAAAATTCCAGCAAAAGACATCTAGATTTAATAACCCAATTCAGTAGCATAACCGTAAATACCATTTACTCTAAAATCATGACAGATCTTGCAGAAATCCAGGTCATCAATACCTACTTTGAGAACCTGTATTCTGACAGGATGGAAAACACAGAGAAATGGACAAAATTCTAGATACATATGAATCACCAAAGCTGAATCAAGAAGATGTAAAATTATAAGCCCAATATCAGTCAATGAAATTGAAGACATAATTATAAACCTACCAACAAAGAAATCCCCAGGTCCTGACAAATTCACTACTGAACTCTACAAAAAAATCTAAAGGTCTGATGCCACTATCCCTCAAACTCTTTAATGAAATTGAAAGGTAAGGAATACTCCCTAACTCATTCCTGGAAGCAAGCATTACCCTTATACCAAAACCAGAGAAGGATTCAATCACAAAACAGAACTACTGGCCAATCTCCCTAATGAGCATGGATGCAAAAATCATCAGTAGCATACTGGCAAACAGAATACAGCAAGTCATCAGGAAGATTATACGCTATGGCCAAGTAGGATTCATCCCAGGGATGCAGGGATTGTTCAACATTAATGGAACAAGGAAAAACTCCACATGATCATCTCAATAGATGCATAAAAAGCATTTGACAAAGTCAAATACCCATTCATGATAAAAAAACCAAACATACAGAAAATAGGAATAGATGTTCCTTATCTCAAGCTGATAGAAGCAATCTATGAGAAACCCCAACAGGCAGCATCATAATAAACAGTCAAAAACTGAAAGCTTTTACTCTAAAATCAGTAACAAGACAAAGATGTCCACCCTCACCACTCCTATTCATACAGAAACATTTGCGAGAGCAATTAGACAAATAAATAAAAGGAATAAAGACAGGAAAAGAAGTTAAATTGTCATTATGTGCAGATGACATGATACATGATACTCTGTATAGAAGATCCCAAAAATTCCAACAAAAGACATCTAGATTTAATAACCCAATTCAGTAGCATAATCAGAAACAAAGTCTGCACTCAAAAATCAATCGCATTTCTATACACAAATAACAAACTCACTAAGAGAGAAATTAGAGAAACCAGGCCTTTCAAAATAGCATCCAAAAAAATGAAATACTTAGGCATCAATCTAGTTAAGGAACTAAAGACCTTTACATTGAAAACTACAGTACTCTGATAAAGGAGATCAGAGAGGATATCAGAAGATGGAAAGATCCCCCTTGTTCTTATATAGGAATTACCAACATAGTGAAAATGGTCATACATCCAAAATTGTTATACGGATTTAATACAGTCCTGATCAGAATTCCAAAGGCATATCTCACAGCAATAGAGAAATCAATCAAAATTTATTTGGAACCAAAAGAGACCTAGAATAGCAAAAGCAATTCTGGGCAACAAAGGCAAGGAAGAAGCATCACAATCCCTCATTTGAAATTATACTACAGAGCTACCTTGATTAAAAACAGCATGATACTGACAAAAGAACAGACCTGAGGGTCAATAGAACAGATTAGAAGATGCAGAAACAGTTCCAAACACACTCAGCCAGCTTACCTTTGACAATGGGACTGAATACCTTCACTGGAAGAAAGATAGCCTCTTGAATAAATGATTCTGGAAAACTGGCTTTTCATATGCTAAAGATTAATCCTAGACCGATGTCTCTCACCATGTAAATAAAATAAAACTGGATCAAATATCTAAACTTTAAAACAGAAACATCTGCTGGAAGATAGAATTGTTCTAGCTCTTGAAGACATAGATGTATACAAAGACTTCAAGAACAGAACCCCAATAACACAGGAAATATTACAAAGAATCAACAGTTGGGATCTCATCTTGTTAAAAAGCTTTTGCACTCCAAACGAAACCACCAACAGAGTGAAGAGAAAATCTAGAGTGGAAAAAAATTGCCACCTGTTCCTTAGACAAAGAAATAATATCTAGAATGTATAAAGAATTCAAACAAATCATATCCCCCTCCCATATTTAAATACTCATTCCAGAAATGAAGATCTGAAATGAATAGACACTTCTCAGATGAAGAAGTACAAACATCAAATAAATATATGAAAACATGTGCAACATTCTGGTCATTCAAGAGATGCAAATTAAAACAACACTGACATTCCATCTCACTCCTGAAAGAATGGGTATTATCTAGAAACCCACCAATAACAAATGCTGGTGGGGCTGTAGGGAAGTAAAAGCATGGTACCATAGCAATATATGCAAACCCTGTTTGTAGCAGCACAGTTTGTGTTAGTTACATCTTGGAAACCACCCAAATGCCCATCATTGAATGACCAGATAAAGAATATGTGGTTTTTTTTTATACCATGGAGCACTACTATGCCGTCAAGAAGGATAAACTTAAGACATTTCTTGGTAAATGGATGCACCTTGAGCCCATACTCTTGAGTGAAATAAATTGGACATATGTTTAAATATCATACTGTATCTCTGGTGTGAGAAACCAAAAGGGTAATTAAGGATCAAAATGTATAACAGATACTGGGAAATAGGAATTAGGAAATAGGAGTGCTCAAATGGGAAGGGGAATAAAGGAGGGGGAGGGGAAAGGAAGGAATCGGAAAAAGAGAATACAAGGAAGAAATGGAGCCAAAGCTTTTATAAATAAGGGAAGAGGGGTTGAAGGGAGGGGAGCAGGTTGGGGGAAAAAGGAAGAGTTGAGATGTATTATGTACAGGAACACATATCTTAGGATGAATGTAAGCATTATGTATATCTAAAATGTACCAGTAAAATTAATTTTAACCAAAGAAGACATGTTGAGTTTCTTAACTTTTTAACTTTGAGTTTGTTAAATTAACCTCTTAACTTTCTTGTCATGTAACTTTGATCTTGTGTAGTATGACTCATGAAAATAATTCATACTTTGCTGCATAGTGCATGCTCAAAGTTCATATCTATAAAAGTGTAAAGCCTTTTATTCAGACTTTTCAACACCTACCACCTGTATCAGTTTTGAAATTGCAATGATCTACCTATATCGTGTTGTATTTACCTGTATACAATATCCTTTTCTGGATTTCCTTTGTAACTTAGAAAAACTTAGAGCCTTTTGAAAGTGAACTTCAGAAATAGTATAGTAATATTTTAGGCCTGTGACTGAAATTATCCAGAAAGAATTATAGAGGAAGGAAAACGGACTTGTGTATAAGCAGATACAACAAGACTCTTTGTGGGGTGCTGCCGCATGAAAGGCACTGTTAGAGGATTACAAACATCTCACAAGAAATAAGCCAGGGTGAGGATATCGAGGCACTAGAAACTTTGTGCACTGTGGGTTGGTATAGAGAAAATATCTCTATTATTCATTTTTTATAATCTTTAGTTATGATTTTGTTCCTGTTTTAAAATTTGAAATAGGAAAACCTACCTTATTTATAAGTATTTCCGGCCCTATCACAGTGGCTTTTAACAATAGGAGCAATGCCAACAAAATGAAAGAATATATCCCTTTGAAATAAAAAGTCAACTCAGCCATGCTGAAATTTTATTGACTGCCGTCTATATATGGTAGGCCCTGCACTCGATACTTCGGACTGTCATATTTTAAGCAGGTAGTCATACATTTGCAGAACTGTGGGATTGGGGCTGGAGGTAAAACAGGCATGCTTTGCCATTTATAATTAAGAAACAAAGACTTCAAGCTTAATGCCTTTATAACTACTTGTCAGGTCTCAGACCTAAACCCATCCCACAGAACACCGTGACATTTTAAAGTTATACATTATGCATATTCCAAGCAACATCTAGTCATCTATTGCCAAAACAAGGCATACAGCATTCTTAGGTGCCATTGGCTACATCCAATGATATCAGTTTTTAAAGACTCTCTCTTTGGGTTGAGATCTCATTTAGATTCTTATGTGATTAAGGCCCCTGAAGGAACATTAGCCATCTAAAAGGAACAAGGAAGATATTTCTGTCACATCAGCTTTCCATAGAAACTTCTAAAAGAAACAGTGATAGAAATATACATTGTGTAAATGATAATCATCATAATTCCCCAAACCTCAGAAGTACCTTTGTGCATAAAATGTACACAAAATGTATACAAACTGACACTGGGGGGTAGACGTTTTATTGACACTGCTTTGCTTCTCACTTAAAGGTGAAACTCTCTTAATATTTATTTTTCTATACATTCTACCTATACTTTGTACAGTTGCCGGTGTGTTTTGACTGAATTCTTTCAGGAGCATTAGAAGATAGGACCAGGCAGTGAGGGGCCAGTTTGCTAATCACAAACCAGCTTCCCAGTGACAATATCTCATTCCAATTTGGAAACAGAAAAGGCCAAGGTCTTGCTGTGTCCCTTATCAGAGTTTAAAGATGATCTTGTCAGAAGAACAATATGGAATAGAATGTTATCATCATTTACATGAAGAATGTAATATGAAATCTAAGATGAAGATGAACAGTACATGAATACAATTAAATTTTGCTGTTTCTTTTTTCCTCTTGGTACCCCAAATCATATATGTTTTGCCATACAGAAATGGATTACTACAATGACTTGTATAAGAGAAGCTAAAACGTAGCATGCTAACCTTAGTACCATGTAACTATCATTGGCAAAATGTAATTTTAAAATGTTAGATTTTTTCCTTAGAGACAAGTGGCCTTTCCAACCTTTCTCGTGCCTCAGACCTAGCCACCACTCACTCTTCTCAGCCTAAAAAATGTGCAGATGCTGGCAAAATCCAATTTCATTTCCACAGAAAGGGATAAAACAAATCCGGACATGTCTGTTATCTCTTTGTATTTCCTTTCATGTTCCTTGCTACAAAGACTCTAACATACCTGTGCAAAGACAGTGATTTGGATGATAAGGCCCCTGCACCTCCTTAGATCTAGCTTTGTAAAACCTTTTTTCTCTTTACCAAAATAAATGGCCTCCTTTGACTTGGTCAGTGGCAGGCAAACAAATCTGAGCATGTAAACCTAAGTGGCCAGTAACAGCCTATCAAGAAAAGAATAAAAAGAGTAAGGTACGGTACACTCTATAAATCATTTTAGTCTTCTTCTCCGGCAGGATCATCACCCCTGTTTTGTCAAATTGTTTTCCGTGGCTCCCATGCACACCAACCTCCTCCTACTGCATTTGTGCCCGTTTAAAGCTAGCTATTTTGCCTATTTTGTTACATGTATGTAACGATAAAAACATTGAGTTTAGAAAATAAATTCGGGACTTGAGTCCCACTGTGACGTTGTGCAAGTCATTTATTCTCTCTGAAGGTAATTCCCTATCCATTAGACAAAGAAAAAACTAATTAAACCTATTCCTGCCCACCTGGAAAGTTTTTTTTGAGATACTGATGTGAAAGACCTTAGATCTGTAAAACACTATTAATCGCACACAGAGACAATCTCTAGAAATCACAGTGGTGATAAGTTAACATTAATATCTCTAAGGAGAGCTCTTATCCCAAAAGAAAGAAAAAGGCTGTCAGTTTTAGTTGAATGAATTCTGGAAAATATTTCTATTGGAATTTATTTGCTCTGCAAATGACAAGGTTAGGGGCCTAACGTTTACCGAAGCGCAGAGTACCAGCCTGGCTGAAGAGCAAACCACTAGTTCCGGCGCTTCGGTGTTGGGTTGTTTCCGCCCAGGTGTATTGGTAAAACGAGGAAAAGGACCAGTTTCAGGCAGGCTGCAGTGCCACACTTAACATGGCTGTCATGCCTGGACGCAGTTACCCACACCCAAAATGGAGGTAAAGTGCAGGCCGCGCGCAGCCCCGAATGGCAACACACCGGAATGCCCGAGAGGCGGCGGAAGCGGAAGTGCCTTGTCGCTGGGGGCCTCGGAAAGTGTTTGCGGTGTTGCTCCCTCCTTCTCAACCACAATAACAGACGGAGGGCCGGCGTAGGTGAGGCGGCGGATAAGGGGACGGGACCCAGAGGCGGGAGGTAGAAAGACGGGGGTTGGTGGGGCGGGGCACCTGCGGCCCGATGGGGGGACCCGGGCTCTCAACCGCCTGGGCTGTGGGTCTCTGGCCCCCGCAGGGCCTAGATCTGCGGGGAGAGCTGGGGTCCAACGTGTAGCCCCTGACTTTCTAGGCCTTGCTTTGCGTTTGCACCTGGCCCCGGATCCCGACGTGCTGAGCCGGCTCAGAGCCTCGATTTGCTCCTGAAACGGGAGGCTCGCTTTCGCCCCTCCCCCTCCCGGGGCGTCCCGAATGCCACGATTTGAACGTTAAGTCAGTCGGGGTTTAGGCCGGTAAATGGATTAAGGCCTTTGATCGGCTGTACTGGAGGGATTCCCCGAGCAGAATGCAACGAATAACATCTTGGAGAGGAGCTGCTGCGCTTGAGGATCGGGAGTTTGAGTTTGGGTTCTACCCCGTCCTCCGACTCTCTGTGACCTTGTCCAGGTCCACTACCCTCTCTGTGCCACAACTTGCTTATCTGTGACTTGCACGTGTTGGGTGTCTCCGATGCCCCTGCTAGCTCTGGAAGTTCATATTCTCAGTCCCCCTTTCATGGCGTCTTAGCGATAGACCTGAAAATCATGTCCTTCCTGCTCCCTGCTTATCTAGGAATTAACTGATGAGATATCCACAGTATTTCTTTCCAGATAGGAAGCAGGCCTGCTGTGCCTGGTCATTTAAGGAGATTCCTGTGCGTAAGGAAGTTCTGACCAGAAAACTATGAATCTAAACCAACAGTGAAGTAATTGTAGTGTGAAAAACAGGAACCCTGAGTTTTGTCCTGAAAGTTCCCATTTGCTTGATGATTCACTTGGGGCAAATGCCTTCCTTTTTCTGGACTTGACAGGTCTTATTTGTCAAAGGAAGGTGTTGGATTAGGTCCCTCCTTAATCTTAATCTTTCTGCAGACAACTGAAGGACAAAATAATAGCTCTATAAAGATACAGTTGCGGGGGGGGGGAGTAGAAATTGGAGTGTAGAGGGTACGTATTATTTAATTGTAGATTTAAATACTCGTCCTTATACCTTTTAACTTTCTCTTTGGTAAGTACTAGTTTAGGTGATCTGTAGGACTCTGTACCTTTTTAGCTTAAAATTTGTGGTGGTTCATCTCCGGTGACCTTTTGGAGTAAGGAATATAGAAGTGACTGTTTAGGTGACTGTTTGCATGAGGTATTCAGTTTAACTTTAGTAAAAAAAAATAATAATAGTTATTACAGGAGAAAAAAGAAAGCTAGGTTTCAATAAAATTACGTGGTTAGTGAAATAAAATAGAACTGCTCCTGAAGGTCTGGATCATTGGTTCAGCAATGATACATTCTGCCTGTGGTTTTGGGCAAGCCAGCTCACTTCCCTGGGCCTCACTTTCCTTATCTGTAAAATGGAAGTTTCAACTGGATGATTTCTAGGCCCTGTTGAGGACTGAACTTGTGTGTGTGTGTGTTTCTCTGAGCAGTTTGTTGGATATGGTATGATGTTTCTTTAGGCAAGATACTGTGTCCGAGGCAGATCTATAATATCTTCTGTTAACATTAATTAGGTAACATGCAAGATTCCTTAGATATAACAAGCTGAAGCCAGTAGAAACTAACAAAAGACATTAAAAACCTGAAGGGTAGGGAAGCCTGACCAGAGAGAATCATTGAGGTCTTTGGGAAGTTTTAACTGGGAGGAGAGTTCTCTTGGTGAGAGTAGTGAAAAATAATTGGAGTTGTACAGAATTGCAATGTCAAAGGTAAGAAATGTGGTAGATTTTGCCTGTTCTCTGAGGCTACTAGCTTCATGGGGAGAAAGACTTTGCACCACCTACTGGATGGATGGTTAGAGTAAACAAGTAAACTACTAGTAAATAAGAAAGAAAGGAACTTTTCAAGAGAATTGACATTGGTTTTATAGAATGAAAAATTGACTCAGAATTTTGAAAATTTTATAAAAGAATATATCCCTGAGTTTAGTTGCAAGATAAGTTGATTTCTCTTTCCTGAATTAAATGCGTAAGAAACAAGCATATGCTCCAGAGTGCCTAATGCAATCTGTCTAAAGGAGTAATTAGTAAAATATGTCTGCTATGGAAGAGATGGTTGACAAGATAGAACAGGTATAAGGTTTTTAGTTGTGATAAGTTTAAAGAAGAGTAAGAATTTTTATAGATGTCAGTAAACTTTTAAAATTTTTAACCATAGTATTAAAATGTGAAAATATTTATGATGGAAGTACAGAATTAAAAGGAAATTTTGCAAATGAGGAAATGTTGATGCTTTGATATAAGAAGTGGAGATACCTTTCAACATTAAATGTTAAAAGATGTAATTTGGGGAGCAACCCAAATAAATTGATAGGGTAATACAGTTTCATTTGGGATAATGCAGATATTTGAACTGGCAGGAAATAGAGAAAAGTACTTCCTAAAGCAATTGTGTTCTTGAAGGACTTTGATTTAAAGACTGCTCATAAGCAACTCAGGCTTTGAACATGAGAATAAAACTAATGCTTTCTGTGGTTAAGGTCTACCAGACAGGCAGCCATGGAATGGCTATAGGATACTCAAGTGACTATAGTTTACTGCGTGGGAGCCTAAATTAGATGGACCACAAACCCTAATTTGTGAAGAAGGGTGTGGTCAGAGGCTGCTGTCAGAGCATCCTGAAGCCCGTCTCCAAGCATTGAGGCATCACTTTGGAATGCAGGGTGACAGCTGCAGTGGCAGAAGACTTGATGTTGGGTTGTGGAGTGTGTGCAGGAAAGCCCGAATCTGAGCCTGAGTTTTGACATTTGTATGTGACCTTGGGCAGGTGATCCTTTCTGGCTCAGTTTGTCCATCTGAAAATTTAAGGAGCCAGTGTTGGATAGGGAGCTCTAGATGTCTGGGAACTCTCTGAAATTACATTGGTAATTCTGCTTTCAGGAGCCTGGAGAGAGGATGTGTAACTTTCGTCATATTCTCAGATGTGTTTGGCGTCTACCAAAAATTAACTGTGTGACAAGATAGTTTCTGGGGACTCCTTCAACTTTTAACATTCTCAGATTGATTCTGCAATTCTACCAGAGTGACATTTCTTTGAGGTTGAAGAATCTGAGCCTCCACAATTTGCTAATCATTGAAATAACTTGGTGCCGCAAAATACAAAATCCAGTCTAAAAATTAAAGTGTAGGGTGTATGTTCGGGCTACTAAATAGGACCCACATATTTATATTTGTGCATTACTTATATTCATCTTTCCTTCACTTCCCATGACTACTAGGCCTCCTCTTCATCTTTCTCCACCCCTGGTAACTAATATTTCTTTTCTTTCCTGCTCTTTTAACGTGCTACTGTGATGGACTTTGCTTATTTTCTTGAGTTTTTCAAGGGAAGGTAGAATGAGATTTTAGAGAAAGGGGTGGAAAAAAAATAGAAAGCTGGTTAAGACCATTTTCTCGTTTTCTTGCTTGTTTTATCCCTGTCCCACTGAAAAGAAATCAAGAGAGACTATACCTGGGCCTTTGCTCGAGATGCTTGGTGTTTTCTTGTACAAGGAAACCGAAGCAGTATTCCCTAGTGCCTGGGATGGAATGTTCAGCATATCCTAGTTGGGTATTTCTCTTAAATGAAGATGATGCTAGCTTTAGTCCAAACTATTTTGTTGTCCTTTGGCAAGAGTGGGAATGAGGGTAAATAAGTGATACCTTTAGCGAGGAAGCTTTTTATCTCCTGAACATTTCCGGAGGCAGCGACTTGGACTACAGAGGGCTGGTGGACATCTATCAGGTTGTACAACCTGTGGTCAAGCTATACATAGGATTAAGAGCTTATCTTTACTCCAGTTTTCATCCCCACCAAAGGCTTACATGGAGGAGTCCTCCTCTACTTGCCAAATAGATACCTACAAGATCAAGTCTTCAATTCTAGGCATTATAAAGAAATATGAATACCATCTTAAAATCTTGTTACCCCTGCTAACTAGGCTTTTTGGTAGTTAGCATTACGTCAGACTGTAGGTCAGTTAGATTTTTGTTGGTTTGCTGGAGACCTGAACTTTGTATAGTAACATTTCTGTGAGTAAATATTTTTTTAAATACTTCACAAGTGAAATTTTGTAAACTTAATGATACTTAAGGTGTCAGTAATTTAGAAAAATTGTAGGTGTAGGTTGTACACTCAACTACTAAACATGACTCACAAAGCTACAACATGG
Source organism: Chinchilla lanigera (assembly GCF_000276665.1). Lineage (NCBI taxonomy): Eukaryota > Metazoa > Chordata > Mammalia > Rodentia > Chinchillidae > Chinchilla > Chinchilla lanigera. The sequence continues at coordinate 5,884,483 of NW_004955415.1, read as the reverse complement.
TAAAATAACAAAGAATAATCAAACATGAAATCATAAGAGGAAGGTGTTAGTTATTAAGTCTTGTGAATTTGGTGAAACAAAAAGAAGGGCTAAGAACATCATCTCTAAAGGGTTGTCAGAATTTGTGTGTGTGTGTTTACCCGAAGAGTCTGGGAACTTCCACCTGTTTTCTTTAGGTTTTCATTTTTTCGTATTCCAACCAGACGCTAAATACAATTGGTAAGCACTGGTTTTACTCTGAAGGAGCAAGACCATTCAGATTTACTCTCTGTGTTCTTAAAGCTGAAGTGTGTGCTAAAATACAATAGAGGTCTGATTGGAATCCATTCGTAGGTGGATTAGTCAATGCCGATGAATAGTTTTGTTGAGGCTTTTGCGTGCTAGAAGTAGCCGTTTGTTAAATGTGTTATTGAAGTAGATGGATTGCATTATCATTAGTGTTATAGAATCATTGCTGAGATCAGTGAGTGTTATAGGAAACAGTGCTCATGGAAGTGTGACATGGTTGGTAGTGTCTGCCGTAGCTAATTAGTTTTCTCATTAGCTGTTAGATGCCTATGGAATAATGGAAAGTTGTATGGATATACACCAGACAGTTTAGGATTTATTATGAGAAGAGGCAAGATGGAGGCAAAAATGAGATCCTTTTCATGGCAGAAAAGACGAAAGCACAACACAGATTACTGTGGAGACACGCAAAGTTCTACAGGAAGCACAGATGGAGTTAGTAGAAGTCTTTGGAGGAGATCAAACATTTAAACTAGATTTTGAAGGTCAGTTAGTAGTTCTTATGCCAAAAAGGGGGAGGAGAAGGACATTCCAGCCACTGTTAATAGCTTATTAAGAAAGACCAATGTTTGGTGAGATGGAGTAGATAGTGGTGCTACTGGAGTGAGAATACTGAAGAGCAAATGGTGTGCATGGAAGGATGAGATGGAGTCTTAGTTACTTTTCTCTCTTTGCTGAGACAAAATATCTGAAGACCAAAATTAAGGAAGCAAGGTTTATTTAGCTCACAGTTTGTGAGGTTTCAGTCCATAATCAGCTGGCTCCAAGGCTAGGTGGTATGGCCCCAGGGCAGCTGTTCCAGGAAGACAGCAAAGCAACAGAAGCAGAAAGGAGGGGAAAGAGCCAGCCTCCTTTCCTCTTATATTGCAGGCAGGCTAGGAGCCACACCATCTCCCTGCAGTCCGCTCCCACAGGCTCAGGATGTTTACAGAATAGAGACCCTGGCCCCCTGCTGAGTCACTTAGTTACATTAAACTTCTCAGGTTGACACAGTGTATCAACCATTACAGCTGGGAAGAGGGCTTGGGACTAGCAGGGAAAGATTTATCATCTAGAAGCCAGGATTTCTTGTAAGCTAATGTTTTAAATTTGTTTTGCTTATTAGTTTTCTAAAGAAATATAATACTCAAGGCTAATCTAAAAATTTTAAGCAATGCAAGAGAATATGAAGTGAAAAATAAGGGCTTTTGCTCTCTTTTCTGTCAGTCCTCACTCCTCAGAGGAAAGCGCTATTTTGTCACGGATCTTTTTAGAAATGCTGTGTCCACACACAGTTCTAAAATTGTGTTTCTTAGGCTTCCCGTGTCATAGGTGATTAAAAGCAACAGCCTGAGGAGTGGGTTGGGGAAAGACAAGGAGGCTGATATCTGCAAAAATAAGACCGTACACTATAATCTGTCAGTGAGGGAAGAGACCAGAACACACACATAGACAGGCACCAGAACATGAGCGTTCACTTAGCTTAGCAGTTTCCTCTCATTTACTGCTGCAGCAAAGGAACCCCAAGAGCACCAAGCATTTTAGTACCCTCTACCCAGCTAGTGTCCACCTTCCCTTCAGAAGGACTGGAGCTGTTGCAGTGTGGTAATGCCACTGACTTTTGTAGCATTTCTATGGGTTCCAATCATGCTGTGAATTCAGAGCCCTACAGGTAGTTCAGACTCCTCTCCATCCTTTTGCTTATCACCTTCTGCACCCTCACACTTTAGTTTTGTTTCAGTTCCTTATTAGAACAAAGCTCTTTCCCAGTGTGAAAGAATGCATGCGGTTTGCACCTTCAGGGATGCTTTGCTTTCTTCCCTATTCCCTTTTACATTGTCAATTCCTGCTTTTCCTGTTGATCCCTGCTCAGTCCTTTTTCCATAGGAAACCCCAGACTCAGGCTCCCTTGTCATAGGCCACTGTTTACTTTCTTTATAGGACTTACCGCAATTTGTAATTTCAAGCAGATTTGCATGGCTGTTTGATTATCTGTTTTCACTTGCCTCCAGGGTTCTTTGTTCACATTGCTAGACCCACAGTAGACATTTGTAATAAGGACATGGGATTTGAGGGCCATCTGCCTGTGACATCTGTCCCCCCCATTGATCACCAGGCTTGATTTAGTTGAACTGGCTGGCCAGGCAGGTGTCCCCTTGCTCCCTCACCACTCGGGCATCCCTCCTGAAGCTGCATGCTAGGTTGAAGAGGACAAAACCACCCAATAGAGGAGGACTGTTTCCTCGGTCAGGGGTGTATGAGCAGCTGTGCTCCCCTGCTAGAACCTCCAAATAAGCTCTCAAAATAAGTACATGAAGCCATGCCTAAATTAATGAAAATTTAAATGAACTTCCTTTCTGCTGTCAACCTATGCCTGCTTTTTCATCTATGATATCTTCCTACTAAGGAGACCAACATTTCATAGAAACTGTTTTATCTGGTCCGCTATTATTAAAATACTTCTGCTTTGACGATTGAGTCCTTTTTTACTTTTTTTTTGGAAACTTGGTCTCACTATGTAGTTCAGGGTGGCTTTGAACTCACTGTGTAGCCCAGGCTGGCCTTGAGCTCCTGGTGATCCCTTACTGAGTGCTGGGATTACAGACATGCACCGCCACAGCTGGTTTATAAACACTGTTTTGCATAGGTTTTAATAGAGGTGATTTTGGGCTTGGGCTTGGTGTATTGGTTTATTCTGTTCTCTGCTTGCTTTTCAGGGCTTTGAACCCAAATAACCAGGAAAGGAGATTTGCTTTTTGATACTAGAGAGAACACAGCAATGGGGCCACGAAAGAAAAGTGTTAAAACTTGTCTCGTCAATAATGAAATCCCAGAGGAAGTGATACCAGATGAAACAAAGGACTATATGAATCAGCTTTCACATGAAGTACTTTGCCATATATTTAGGTAAGATTTTGTTAGATTGAATTCCCACTTACCTGGAATGTAAAAGAGCATACCGTAGTTCTCTGCTTTTTAATGTGGTAGCCATTAGCTCTATGTAGAGTTTAAATTTAAATTATTTGAGAGGCTAAGGCAGGAGGATCTCAAGTTCGTAATAAAGTATATGTCCATAAAGAAAGTGGAAATTCATGCTCAGTTGCATTAGTTGGTGTTTCAGGTGCTTAGCAGACAATATAGAAATACTTGCATATAAACGTGAAGCAGTATTTCTGACCTTTTCTAACCATAACCTATAGTGGGAAACCTATTTTGTTGCACATATACATACGTAGAAGGTTTTGTGAGGGAGGGGGTAGTAGCTAAGCAGTAGATGCTTTATTCGCTTGTGCAAAGCCCTGGTTCCATTCCTGGTACTACCAAAAATAAAGATTTGTGAAAAAATACCCATTGTACTATATGCAGTGTCTACATTAAAATTGTTTTGTTATTAATATACATTTTTTAAAAAACAAACTTTTAGAAATTATGTTTTACTTAAACTCCATTATAACAGCAGATATGTGAATGAAGATAAATTTTGCCATTCTAGCTTCTGTTGCTTTCTTTTTATAGTCTTTATCACATTATTCAAATAAATAAAGTCTAACAGTGTGAATCTCTAGAGACCCAGGTTAGAATTAGAGACCCAGGTTAGAATCCTAAGCTTACCATATACTAGCTGTGGGCCAGTAATAGATATAAAGGTATTATAAGAATTCTATGAGATAGTGCTTTTGAAGCACTCATTGCAATGTGTAACATAAATGCTTCTTCAGTTAGTAATTTTATTCATATTGCTCTGTGGTATCTATAATTACTGTTATAGTCAATGCTTTCTGTCCTTTTGAATGTATGCACAGTGTGACATACTTACCATTTCCTTTGTTATCTGACATAGGGATTTTTCCAGTTTTTCTCTTTACTGTAATTATAATTGAAATTAAAATTTCTAAGCATTTGAATTTTTTGAATTTTTTTACAGTCTTTACCTAGAAAAAGTTTGCATTAGTAAGATGCAAACTTCTGTACAGAGCTATGAAATTTTTAGTATGTTGAATTTTTTACAAAGTACTGGACATAGTGATGATAGAGTTATTTTAAAGAACCTCGGGTACTTTAGTTTTGTTTTCTAATATACATTTGTGTTACTCTTTATCTTCTACAGTTTGTTATTTTGTGACATATATAGTTTTTGTTCAGTTCTGTCTGAGAGTCAAAGGCCCAATTAAAATAATAGGTTTTTTTAATAGTTTAAAGTTTTAATGTAAAGTAGATTTGGTGTTGATGAAGATAGCTAGTCAGGTAGGGAAACAAAGGAACGTGGACTCTGTAGATTCAAATACTTGTGGTAAAGTAGTGTTTAATAGTGATATCACACCTACATACCACTTGAAGAAAGAGATAAAAGCAAGTCTTCATTTCTTATGTTACAATTAAATTGTAAATTAATTGAAGAGTTAAATAATAAAGCCATTATAATTCTGAAAATGTATAGATAAAATTGTTTTTAGAGTGGATGTTAGAAATTGTTCAACGATCATTGTGTGCTATATACATCTATTGAATTCTCCTACTGTATCCTATAAAGATGTACAAATATGTCTCGGTAAAAATACTTTTCAACTGTTAGGATGTATTATGAACAAATCAGACTATTTTAAGTTGAAAGTAGGTGAGATAACATTTTGCAGTTGAACAGAATATTCCAGTGGAAGAGGTAAAAACAAGCAGAGGATCTTATCCTGGTTCTAATGAGGAAAACATAACATTGGCAGAATGTAAGATGGACGTTGTGCCACATGACTGTAATCCCACCAATCTGGGAAGGTAGGGCGAGAAGATCATAGTTTGAACCCAGCCGGGCCACTTATTGAGACTCAGTCCATGCCCTTTTCCCACTGTACCTCGATATGTGACTTTTTGCAGGCTCAAGTTTCTGGCCCAATTTCATTGCCTGCAAAATGGAATAAAAATAGTGTCTGCCAGATTAATGATTCTGGCAGATAATGGAAGATAACACTCATCTGGAATTTGAAGATATTATAATGAAAGGATTATGTACAGAGGTATAGAGAGGGTTGAATGAAGCAGTAAGGCAGGTTGAGAGACTCTTCACGGAGACAAGTGGCCTCAGAAAGCCAGCATTGCTACCTCTAGCCCTCTCTCTGGCACTTCCCAATAGCAAAGTCAGCTGTAAGACTTGAGAAGGGTTGTATGACTTAATTGACTGGTCCAAGGCCACAAGGACATGGTGGAAGGGCCTGGGCACAGTAGCTGCCCGTTGCAGGACACCCAGGAAGCGGAGAGGGAAGAGCTGGTGAGGGAGAAGCACCCTTCTAGGTCATGTGCCCAGTGACTGCCTCTTCCAGCCTTGTCCTACTCCTAACAGCAGGGCAGCTGTGAACCCGTGGGAGGATTAGTCCACTGATGAGTGTATTGTCCCTGTGATCCAGTCACTTTCCTAAAGCCCCTCTTCTGAACAGGGGGACATTTCATTCTAGATCTAAGCCATAATATGCACTGGTGTTTTTATCTTCTGTCTTTTCCGTTTTGTTTTTAAATTTTCTTTGCCCAGGAAAACCTTTTTTAAAAGAAGAAAAGTTTTATTAAATACCCAATGCAGAGAGTTCAACACTTTGGATACTTAAGTATTGCTGACAACCTGTTAAACCTATATGATCTAGGCAAGTTAGCCATAAAGCCCTGTGAGATCTCATTTCATTTGAAGGGTAGGAGAATGGAGGAAGGAAAAAAATGGTAAAAGGAAGTATGTACCTACTTGATAAATATGAGTTTCTTTCTCTCACAAAAGGTACCTCCCTCTGCAGGATATCATGTGTATGGAATGTCTTTCCCGGAAGCTAAAGGAAGCAGTGACACTGTATCTGAGAGTTGTGCGGGTCGTGGATCTCTGCGCAGGGCGTTGGTGGGAATATATGCCAAGTGGTAAGTACATTTAGCCTGTAAGGTACAGTAGAGCCCTATGGGAGAGGGACAGTGATTCCATAAAATGTGCCACTTTGTCTTGAGAAAGATTGTCTAAGGCACCTTATTTGTAAGAAGGTTGGAATTTATCCAAATGTTCACATTGGCTGTAGGTGGGTAAAATGCATTTTCCCTCAAGCTTTACTGTTTTAGTAGTTTCTTGTTTTCATTTCCTAAGCCTTAAGTAACTAAACATCGATTGGATACTTACTAAGCACTTGATCAACTAAATACCTATGTGTCTTATTAGACAGTGTGTCCTGTATTCTTTGGTGTAGGTTTTCTGGTAAATAGTAATGTTCTCCATCATAGATTTCCTCTACACTCTAATGTCACTCTTAGTTAAATATTTTTCCACTACTCTAAAGTTACTTAAATAGGGCACAGAAATGGTATTTCTGAGGCTTACATTTCTTACATTTCTTTAGTTGTTTTTAAAAGCCTGCATTAGCTATACATGATGTTACAGGTCTGTACGTAATTGTAAGCACTCAGGAGCCGGAGGCAGGTGGCTTGCAAGTTCAAGGCCATCCTGGGCAACTTAGCAAAAGTCTGTCTCAAAATAAAAAATAAAAAAGATCTGGGGATGTAGCTCAGTGGTAGAGCACTTACCAAGTGTTTGCGAGCAGCAGAGCTCAATCTCCAATTAAAAAAAAAACGAAACAAACTTAACTAGGTCTTAGATACACTCAAATCTGAGTTCTCCGGTTACTCAGAATTAGCAGCCTAATCTACAGCGGATGACCTCAGAGACAGTCAGGAAAGAAAATTGATGACTTTAGCTAAGCAAAACACCTCTAAAAGGGAAGAATTAAAAAGGCCAATCAGATATTCCTTTTGGTTAATGCCAGTGCATTAATTGGTGTAGTTTACTGTTCAGCAGTTTAGAAACATTTCTGATCATCCTTTTCCTACCCTGTCCAGATCATGAGACTTTGAAAATCTGAAGAGGCTGAGAGGGTTGAAAAACTAAGCAAAACAAAACAAGTCTTAACAGAAATGCAGGGCTGAGGAGAAAATTGTCTCATTCTGCAAGACCAAACACACCAGCAGTAGGGTACTAGAATATTATGCAATTTGGGGTCTTATGCTTTTCAACTCTTACCAGTTAGCCAGGGTGAAGAATACTGCACATACCTGAGAGCAGAACTTACCTTGGTGGAGACATACCATGGCTATCTTTAAATACCTAACAAAACCACCTAAGGGAAAGGGATTCCTCTCATTCCAGAGAGTGGTCATTTAAGCATAAAGACAAGAATTAAGGCACTGTCAAAATGATTATCCTACTCTATTAGATTTACTCTTGTAGATGTTAAGTGAGCAAGAGTGCTGGAGGTGGAATTAATGCTCTGTAGAGACAGAACATCTCTCAAGGTGGGTGGTCCAATCTTAGTATTGACAACTACATCCTGAACAAATTAGAGAAGAATCAGTGCACATGGTTCTGATACGTACCTGTAAACCCAAGCCTTTTCATTTCTACCAAGAATATTAAAGAGAAGTGGAACATTCTCTAGCCTGAGATCAAACTATCCTTTCATGATTATCACCTTGCCTGTTCTCAGGAGTTCAGTATTTTATGGTTTATACATGGAATTTTTTGGAGTCTCATACCATCTGTGTAAAGAAAGTAGAACTTTCCCATTTGCGATGAGAGGCAATGTGTAAGGTACAACAAAAGAAGATAGACTTCAGTAGTGTACTGACTTGGTAGAATTCTAAAACTGCCACGTGGTAGCTCTTAAACTCTTAAACTCTCAATTTCATTATTTACATTTGTAAATGGAGTGATAACTTTTATTTATGTATGAGAATAAGTGGAAAAATGCTTCAAATGGTTCATTTCCTAAAGATTACTTTACAAGAGAGTAATTAAAACTGCTAAGATTACAGGCATAAAGTAGTCTGCAAGGTCACTTTTTACACTTCGCTTTTGTGATTCTCAGTTAGCAGTTCGGTAGTAGCCCTGTACAAATAGAATAACTGTTGAAAACTATGGTACTTAAGATTTAGTCATTTGAGCCTTCATTTGATTTTTGAGAGTTAATAGTTTTGTCATGAACGAGCAGACAGTTGGCTTTCAGGCACCTTCCATGGCCCGGTAATAGATAAAATATCGTCTGTGTGACACTAGTCTCCCTGCTTTTTCAGCCAGTAGCTCGTGCTGCAGAAGTCATTTGGCTTTCTCTGCTCCCATCCTGTTGATTCCTTGCAGTGAGCACAACTCCCTCAGAAGGCAATAAGAAATTTAAAACCTAATTCAGAGTATGTAGAGTGTCTTACACATTTCCTGTGTCACAGAAGGAATCTATCTTCTGTTGGAACCATTTGTTCAACTCTCATGTTAACTAACCAATGCTAGTTAACATTTATGAAAAGTTTAAAGGGGAATTTAAAAAAAATTTGATAAAAATTACAGTACCTAGTAGATATTCATGAACAGAAAGCTGCACTTGGCTCTAAATGCTTCTGAACTTCTCAGGCTTCACAGATTCCAGTTTCCTCACACTTTTGAAGAAGATGCCAGATGTGGAACAGCTATATGGCCTTCACCCTCGATACCTGGAGAGACGAAGAGTAAGGGGCCATGAAGCTTTTAGCATTCCAGGGGTCCTAGAAGCTTTACAGGCATGCCCAAACTTGGTGGTGAGTGCATCTCATGTTTTGATGTCAACTGGCTGGTGATACTAATGGAGCAAAAAAATAATAGAACCTGTTTACTCATAGTACATACTAACCACAGCAAACTTTTAAGTTGCATTGCCTACTTAGTGTCTTGTGATGCAAAAATAGAAGTGTTGAATGTTAATTGAAAAGCCTTTCTTATGCTTGCTTTGATGCTATTTTCTAGGGTGTGGAAACATCACATTTGGAGTTAGTAGAATCCATTTGGACATATATGCCACATGTTCATATTTTGGGGAAATTTCGTAATCGTAATGGAGCATTTCCAATTCCTCCTGAAAATAAACTGAAAATTCCTATAGGAGCGAAAATTCAAACTTTACACTTAGTTGGTGAGTGTTATTTCCTGAGTCACTTGTAACTCCTTGGAATGCCACATAACTGAATATTTACTAAAAAGGAATAATGAGAATTTTAGAGATGGTTTGTTGATTGATGATGGAAAAACAAAAACAAAAAAACAGTGCTTGTTAAATTTGTATAACAATTCAGGCTTGTCATTAAGACCCTGCAGGGGACAACGGCACTTTATTTTTTTATTTTTATTTTTTTTGGGTTTTTTCCGGTACCAGAAACCGAACTCACGACCTTGCGCTTGCCAGGCAGGCGCTTTGCCGCTGAGCTAAATCCCCAGCCCCGACAACGGCACTTTATGATCAATCTATTTCTTTCTTAAAGATAAATATTTTTTGAAAGTTTTGCTTTGTTTTGTTCCGGTGAGTCAGAATCCTGCCCTTAGTTTTCTAATATCTGCCTCTTGGTCCTAGTTCTGCCCTCTAGAGGTGGGTTCTCTCATACAGTTTTTTGGAGATGATGGAAATGTCCTATATTTGTAATATGACATGGGATATGCAATGTGTCTACTCAAACTGAGGTGGGTTCTCTCATACAGTTTTTTGGAGATGATGGAAATGTCCTATATTTGTAATATGCCATGGGATATGCAATGTGTCTACTCAAACTGAGGAACCCAATTTTTATTTTATGTTTATTTAAATTTAAATAGCTAGATATAAGTAGCTGCTACTTTATAACAGAGCTTAATCTAGAACATCACCATAAAAAAACTTAGTTGTTTACTTATGTGTATATTCTCTATGCAAAAAAATATTAGCACGTGTTCTTCAACCCACAACCAGCAGAAAACTCCTGCTACTTAAGTTTGTCCCTAAAACATGGAAATAGTGTGGTCTTATTCCAAAAATGTTTAGTTTGCATAAGTCACAGTGTATATTCTCTATCTAAATATTATTTGAAATTCTCCAAAATGTCAACTGAAATTAAATAAGGGCAGACATTTTTCTAAAATTTAATTTGCTATCTTTAGCTTAGATTTCTTAACGGAGTTTTTGGGGAGCCCTACTAATACAGTTTGATTTTATATATTTATTTATATTTTATTCACTATATGTATAGGTTGTATGCTATGTTTCAAACATTATTCTTGGTATTAGGGATGTTCCAAAGCACTGGAAATTTGTGAAACCGGGTCAGATAGTGAAAGAGGGGCATCGGGAATGATAAGGACTAATATACACAACTAAGGAAAAAACACTAAAGATATCTAGCAGCCCTTCATTTATACGATAAAGGAGTGATCCTGATTAGGGACTGCAGAATCTTTAGTTTATAATATAAGCTTTTTAAGATCAAAGGCCACTTTTATGTCTTTCTTTATTTTTCACATTGCCTCTCATAATTCATTGCAAATATTAAGTTATTAGGAAGTTTAATCGAAACATGATAATTTATATAATTGATTCAAGAGCTTAACACTGTGATGGTGATAAAGTGAGTCAATCAGTATTAACAGGGACTGGGTAACTGTGTCCCTTTTTTATAGACCAGTGTTCCAGGAAAATGTGGGCTAGACATAGGGTTAGCTAGCTTTGGATATGTCTGACCTGGCTACCTTAGGGCTCCTAATCAGTATAACAGTAGTACATCTTCAGAGTAGCTGCTAAACTTACCTTAGTGAATTCTGCACCTTGCATCTTAATCTGAACCTCATTTTCTCTACTTTTCTTTCTTTGATCTCATCCCAGTTTTTCTCATCTTTACAGTTTTGCTTTCAGTAACCTACTTTCATTTCATGTCTTCTGAGTAAATGTATCCTGGAAGAGTTGCAGCATTATGAGAAAAACTTATATATGATGTGAAACTACTTTTTAAATCTTTTTCTAAAACATTAAAGTAATAAACTAGTGTTTGCAAGCCTGTTTTAAATAAACCAAACTTGATGGACTTTATGTGATTTGTTGGAATAAAATTCCCCTTGAGAGGTGAATTGTCAGTTTGAAAAGTAAACTTCTAAGCTTACATACAGAGTACAGAGTATGTTTTGTAATTTTCTTGTTATCCTTTTTCTTTCCTGGTATATGTGCTTCAGGGGTGAATGTTCCTGAAATTCCTTGTATCCCAATGCTCAGGCACCTTTACATGAAGTGGGTAAGACTCACTAAACCACAGCCGTTTAAAGACTTCCTTTGCATCAGCCTAAGAACTTTTGTCATGAGGAACTGTGCAGGTAATGGTCATGATTATGGCGGAATTAAACATACTCTTCTAAAAATACTCTAAAGCAAACTCCATAGCTACAGTGTGATAAAATTATATTATGCTATTATTGCATGTGTTTTATAACTTAGCTTGTGAAGATAAAAGAACATTTTGTTTTAAAGACATTAGAAACATGATTTGTGTTTGATATTGGCAAAAAAATACAGCAACAGAAATGGTAGACTATCTAGGTATTCCCTAGAAATATGTTTTCAGATTTTAGTCTGCTTTCTTTGTCTCTGGTCTCTTAATTATCTCCCTGTCAATAGTTGTCTGACCTAATCAGCCTTAAACTGCATTTATGGTATTTCTGACTCCTTTCCAAGGTACACCTTCTTTTCTAGTCACAGCTGCCTATTCTGACAGTTACATGACTTTCTTGTCAGTGCCTTTTCTTATATTATTACTGTTTTATCCTGAGTTATTTACCTCCGTCTTCTTATATATATATACTTCAGGGTCTTCCCTTCCACCTTACTTTTTTATCTTCTCCTATTTTCTTTTTTGTGGAATATAGCAGATTTTATTTTGATAGATTCTGCTTCCTGATTCTTTTGTCATTATTCATGTTCTGTCTCCATGTCAGTTGCAGGCCACTGATGAACGGGACCGTGTCTTTTATGGTCTTCCGTAGTGTCTAGTACAGTACTGGGCAGATGAGAGAAGTTTAGGTGGTTGAGCTGTTACTTAAGGATCACATTTTCATTTTGGCTTTTTCCCCTTAGTTTTTTTGAGCTCATAAGTATTGGACTTCAGTGTATTTATAAGAAACACTACGTATATCCACTATTACTAAAAATACTTTATGCTGAATAAGTGCATGGCTAACAACCTAACACTTTCTTTTATGAGAATTACAGATCACACAGAGTTAAAAGTTTTAAGACACAGTTCATAAATTGCTCATTCTAGTCGTTGATTTGAAAATTCATCTTTAAGGCAGTTTGCATTGTTTCATTAAAGACTTTTTTTTTCTCCCCAGGGCCCACAAATTCCTTAAAATATGTTCCGTTAGTAACAGGCTTATCCTCTGCCCGAAACTTGGAACACTTAGAAATGGTTCGTGTTCCTTTCCTTGGAGGTCTTATCCAACATGTAGTTGAAGACAGTTGGAGATCAGGTATCTTTGTTTCTTCAGTTACTAAATATTTTAAAAATTAATTTTAAACATTCATTAAGCTTTTGTTTAACTTCTCTTACAAATCTTTTTAGAAAGAACATACTTGTCAGCAATTGCATTTTGGAGAATAAATATCCATGAGCATAGGCTAGTATTCATTTCCTTTTTACGCATGCTAAAAACTTGTTAAAATCAATAGTAGCATTAATAAAGCATGTTTTTTGGTTTGCTATTACATATTACTTAATATAATACCTTTTATTGTATTGGGAATTATAGAAATAGAAGCAAGGATTTCTAGTACCCTTTGGTGATAAGAGGTAGGATTTGGACACCGTCAGCCTCCAAAAAGAACTCAATCATTGATAGTATTGATGTTCAATATTTGTTTAATAGTTTATAGTACGTAAAATGTTCTTATGCCTGTCTTTGGATATTGTGTCTATCCATCAGGTGATGACTTTTTATTTTTTTTTATTTTTATTTTTTCTGATACCAGGAATTGAACTCACGACCTTGCGCTTGCCAGGCAGGCACTGTGCCACTGAGCTAAATCCCCAGCCCCAGATGATGACTTTTAAAAGAAAAATATTTAATTTTTAGGACCTTTAGCTATAGCTGTATAATGATAAGTACAGCTAGTCTTTGTACTGCGAATCATCTTATTTCCAAAAGAAAGTTTTGCTGGATAGAAAATAGTTGAAAACTAAAACTCTAACATTGGTTACATAAGATAAAATGGATAACCCTCCTTAAGTGTTATTGGTAATAAATAGACATATGTCTGTATGTCTATAGTTATAAATGTCTATATGTCTATAGTTAACACTAGTAAAATTATAATAAAGAGTAAGTAGTACATAATGTAGAGACTTTGTCAGTTAAATCTGGACTAAGTGTACTTCATTACATTGAGTCAGTGGGGTCGAACAGGTTCCGTCCAGACCAATAGCATTGTCACAAGCAAGAGAATAAGAGTCAGAGAGGAAAAGAAGGCCACAGAGGCCCATTCACTGGAGACAAGACCTAGAGAGAGGTGTCAGAAGCTAAGCAAGGTCCCAAAAAAGAAACAGACTTTTTCTTTCTTAGTTTGTATGTAAGTAGGACCCTACTATGCCTAATGTTATTCTAAGGAGTCAGCATTTCTCACAAAAATCAACGCCAGATGGTCCAAATAGGAAAAGTGAAAGTTAAAAACTTTCATTTTTAAAAATGTCTTACCTTGGTAGGCAGAGATGTTTTGTGGGGGCATTGGGTATCAAACTCAAGATAATTAATTACCCAAGCTTGCCAAGCAGGTGCTGTTCCCCAGAGCTATATCATCAGCCTTAGGCAAAGATTTGACCACATTTAGATTAAAATTTTTAGTGTGTCAAAGGGCATGATTAAGAGGTAGAAAGCCAAGCTCTTCAGCAGGAAAAGTTCTTTGAATACAGACATCATATATGGGATGGTGTTGAGAATGCATAAAGAATTCCCAAAATTAGTAAGAAAAAGGAATACAACCCAGTAAAAAAACAAAGAGAAAAGACTTGATTAGAAAATCTCTCACATAGGAGGTTATCTGTATGTCCAATAAACATGGAAAAATGAGTTTTATTAAGCATTATAGAAATGCAAATTAAACCCTCATGTGAGCTATAAGTGCAGACATTGCTACCAATATGTGACTGATAGGAAAAAGACAAGCAGTGTAGTTGGCTAGAATGTGAGGGAACAACAGGACCTTTTTATATATTGCTGGTGAGGGTATAAGTTGATACAAGGCCTTTAAAATACTACTTGGCAATGTCTGTTCAAATCAGCCATACACATAACAAGTTGCACTCCTGGCTCTGAACCCAACAGAAGTACATACATATGTTCACCAGTAGTTGTGTTCAAGATTGTTCATAGAGGCACTGTGCCTAACAGATGCAAAATAGAAAGAAGCCGCATGTGTCTCAGCAATAGAATGGGTAATTAAAATGTGGCAGTGGAATACTATGCAGCAATGTGAATAAACAAATTTAAACACTGCCAGTGATGCAGATGAATTTCATAAACAAAAACATGGGGCTGGGGATTTAGCTCAGCGGCAAAGCACCTGCCTGGCAAGCGCAAGGTCGTGAGTTCGGTTCCTGGTACCGGAGAAAAACCAAAAAAAAAAAAAAAACAAACAAATAAACAAAAACATGCAGAGAAGAGTATGCACTTTTTGATTTTATTTATAAAAGTGCAAAATGGACAGATAATTCTGGGTGAAAATTCATTGAGCTTTACATTCATAATTTGTGTCCCACCCCTGTTTTGTTTCTTTTAGATAACATGTTTTAAAAACCTGAAAGAGTTGAAGTTAAGATAATATTGTCTTGTTTCAGGACATACAGAGATTCACAATTTGGCCAGAGAATTCCTTCTTTATAATTCCCTCTTGAGCTTCTAGCTTCCTGAAAAGTCTTGCTTAGTTTAAATCTCTTGATATTTTCAGATGCCATCAGGATATCTTTTCAGAATGAATATCTATTCTCATTTTGGGGCAGGGGTTTACCAATAGTTATAGTTCATCTTGAGTTACTAATTTGAGTTAAACAAAACAGATTTACTTTTAAAAGAGTAACTATTATGTACAAATGCCTTACTGAATATGCTGTGGTCAAAGAAATTCTTGTTTTTGTTTATTTTCTGCATTAGGTGGTTTTAGAAATTTGCACACTATTGTTTTGGGAGCTTGCAAAAATGCTCTTGAAGTAGACCTTGGTTACCTCATTATAACTGCTGCCCGTAGGTAAGTTTCCTCTTCACCTTATATTTTTTATCTTAGATTTATATTTCTTATGTATTACAAAATTTGAGGTAATGTGTATTCATATGTTTGTGTACCAAATTTGATCTTGTCTTTATTTAAAATGCAAATGAGATAGGTGGGTTATCACTTAGTGGTAGTTTTTTTTTTTTTTGGTTTTTTTCTGGTACCAGGAATTGAACTCACAACCTCGCGCTTGCCAGGCCGGGTAGTTTTAATTGTAAAATTAGTGACCATTTGAGCCGCTTCCAGACCCAGTCAGCTGTGGAAGGGAGTGGTCTCATCAGAGAAAAGCAGCTGATTGTAGAAGTGCCTGAGTCCAACAGAAGTTGCCTCTGAAGCCCTGGAGTCTGCAGCCCTCTCCAGAGCCATTGTTTCAAGTCTCCGGATGATTTTTGAAATTGTTATAATGGGCAATAATACTTGCTGTTCAGAAATCACTGTTTTAAATTGGATTTTGACAAGCCCTACCTTATAACGTCTTTCTTCTTTTTAAACTGTTTCCCAGTCACTTTATGCCACATTTTGTACTTCTTGTCTTCAAAGTTATACCTCGTTTTTATTTTTATATTTAACTTAAATTAACTAATTTTTTCAGTTTATTAAAAAACACAACTTTCAGTTTTTATCAATACAATATAAATGAAATAAAACAGGCTAAGTGTAAGTAGATGTTTGTTACCTTCCATAGAACTGTATCTTCTGTTAAAATGTTAACAGCTAGCATAAGAAAGACGTTAAAGAAATACCAGCATCAGTTTTGCATTAGTCAGTGCCTACTAGAGTCAGATGTAGAAGAGTGCGAAACATGTCTGCACAATGGAGACAGGAAGGGTCCAGCCAGTAGCTTGGAGTCCGTGGCAGTGTCCTGTGTGGTAATGTGTGGTAGAAGAAGCTAAAGGATCCACAATGGGAGGCCAAAGGACCTGTGCCAGAAAGGCCCCAGTGCTAGTGCTAGAAGCGGAAATCTCCGTGCTGAAAGGCTGAAAGATCTGCTCAGAAGATTGACAGATCTGCACTGGAAGCCAGGAGATGACATCCAAGAGGAAGACGAGGATTGAAGCTCCCCTGAAGAAATGAAACAGCCAAAGCTTTTTCAGAGAAACTGCTGAAACTCCTCTGGAAAAGCAGTCACAAGAAAGATCAGCTGAAAGCCTTCCCTTCCGTTCTCTTTTTTGTACCATTCCAGCAACAACTCTCCTAAAATAGGGCTTCCATGACCAGAACCATGCTGACTTAATTTAACTAGGAGTGCAGCTCAAGTTGACAATTAATCAGTAACCGCCACAACTTGCAGACGCTCATCTTGACTTACTGGGTTTGAGAAAATACCTAGAAAAGATATAGGAGTCCTACTGTGTAATTCATTGTTACTTAATGTGTATCTTCAGTGTACTGCCTAAGATGTGCCTGTAGTTTGCAAACATTCCTCTAAGAAAACGTCTCTGAAAAGTGTTCATGAAGAGTGGGAAAAGTCGTTGACGTCTGTTACACTTCAAGAAAATTATAAACTTCTTTAAGAGCCTCACTAACATTAGGAGGAATCTGACTCTGATGATTTTTGTTTTATTCTGATATATTTGTCTTTGTTCACAGGTTACATGAAGTTCGGATCCAGCCTTCCCTAACCAAAGATGGTGTCTTTTCTGCCCTAAAGATGGCAGAACTGGAATTCCCCCAGTTTGAAACCCTTCATCTAGGATATGTAGATGAGTTTTTGCTGCAGAGTAAGACTTACTTCATTTATTCTCTAGAATTGCTAATTTGAATAAGGGTGTGCCATGATTTTCTGATACAAAGCAACTTAAAAATCTCGAGTTACTTAACTCACTTGAAAAGAAACTTTCAACTCAAAAATGCCAATGATTTTTTTCCATATTGCTCCTGATATTAGCATATTATTGAAAACATAATGAGTAGAAGAGCCTAATCTAGATGTGATGTTCCTTCCACTTTACTACCCAGGTTTCTTTTCCATTCTGCTTCATTGTCTTCCTCGGATGTCATCCTTGGTTGCACTTGTTGAATCTGATTTGCCACTGGGTTTTTAAAGTTCTCCATGGTCCCTTTCAGATGAGGGCCCCTTCCTTGCCCATACTGTTTTCCATAGTCAGCCTGCTGGGTTCTGGATTTTCCAGGTAGTCTGAGTGTATAATGGTCAGTATTCATTTAATGATATTAATATTCAGTTAATGTTAATTGCTTCCAGCTTATTCACAGCATTTTCTAGTATACATAGCAACTGGGAACTCATTCCTTTCTATTGAATGTGTATTAGTCAGTGCATTGTTCAGACTTTGTTTCAGCATGACATTAAAAAAAATTCAAGAAAATTTCTACCACCACAATGTTTCTAGTTTTGCAAGAATTAGTTTCTCATGTAATGTCTAACAATTCTTGAACGCCATCATATCAGATGTCATTTTTCCCTTAGATCTAATTTGCATTATAGAAAACTATAAGAAGGCTTAATTCCTCTGATCAGGACAGTCCAGGTCAGAAATACTTTTGACCTCTCCCTTTTTTGTTTCTAGCCCCTTTCGCCTTCTAATATCTTTCACAATAATAGTTATTGTGTGGGTTTTTTGTTGTTGCTGCAGTTCTCAGTGTGGGTGCAGGATTATTACAAAAAGTCAAATCATCCTTTTCTAACCAAAACAGAAATCATTTTAACTTTGTATAACTTTGAAAATGATTAGCTTCTTTTACTACAGCTTTAAAATGCTCATGTAGTGGAGTTGTTTCATAGAAAGGTTAGTATTCTTTCATGCTTTTCTGGTTATGAATGAGTTGTTAATATTCACTATGTTTCTGTAATATCTGTGTAGTAACTTGCCATGTTAGCTTGAACATGGTGTTCTTTCAGTAATTTTATTTTCTGTGTTTCTCAAAAGTTCAAAACATGACAAATTTTGTACCTTCACAATGGGTACCTTTCGGTCAATCGAAAGGTTGTCGCTGCGTGGCATGTGTTTGAGTTAGAAATCTATTTGAGGGGATAGGTAGGCATTTACTACCTGTGTGACAAATGTTTTTCCTTGTAGTGTTTCCTGTCCTCATCACACATTTTCAATAGCACAAAAACATCTTTCTCGTGCATTTTAATACAACTTAATAATCTCTTTATATTTAGCAGACTTTTAACACTGACTTTTTATATGCCGTACGTGCTGCAGTTCGACTCTTGCATGCACTCATGCATGTGTACATTTGTTTTTATTCTCTTTTCTATTCCTCCAAAGACTGCCCACAGTGCTGTGTTTTGGAAGAGGTGCCAGGTGACTCTAAGAGACCATCCTGAGAGAAATGAGAGGTCACTGTCACTCACATGCTTCTCTGTAATTTAGATGTTGAGATATCTCTTCAGGAGGAGAGGAATGACCTCTGGTAAAATCTGAGTCACTTTTTTTTTAGAAAGAGATGAGTGTTTACCTGAGATTTATAGCAAGTTTGGGGAGATGACTGTGCCGGAGAGCAGGTGGCCGTGTATTGGACTTAGAGAAGTTCCTGGTGTGTGTCAGTTACTGAAAATGATGATGGGGGTGACAAAGTCAGTGACCCAAAGAGGAGTAATTAGAGAAGGGCTCTTTGTTTACATGGATTTATCTCGAAGTTTCATAGGAGGGTCATAGGAATAAGCTGTTTAATCTTTACTCTCGAACCTTGTACAGAGATGGAATTAAGGTCTGCTTGTTTTTAGTCATAGGACCTTTAAAAGTTATGTAAGCCCATGTTTTTTCATCTTTAAAATAGGAAATAGACTATTCTCGAGTGGCTCTGAGGAGTCAGTGAAAAGTGATGTAGACATTTAGGAGTGTGTGACACTTAGGCCAATACAGGCCAATATTCAGCAAGTGATAGCTTTTACTTCTCGCTATCCTGTGAACCGAAGAGAAAAGAAACAAAAGTGAGTACAGCAGTGACAGTTCGTGAGGATTCTAAGAATTGTGACATGCAGGAAGCCTTGAGAGCAGACACAGAAGGCTATACTTTCAGGGATCATTTCTATAGTACGTTACTAGGGAAGTTTCTCTGATCGTGTAGAGAGCAGACACAGGTTGGTAATCTCAAGACTGAAGTCAACCCATGGATCTGTGTTAGGCTGCAGCATTTATGTAGACTAAAAAGGACTCAGGATCAGTTCAGAATTTACTCCTGAAGGAAAAAGGCAGGTTTTGTCTCAAGTCCATAGAGCAGGAAAAAGGTTCTTATCCAAAAGTTAAGCTTAGCTGAATTGTATAGGGTGAATTCAGGTGGAGCCTTCAAAAAGTGCCGACCAGTACCAGTGCTGGACACGAATGGGAGACAGGGACCGAAACAAAGAACAGATTTGGGAGCTTGGAGTAAATTGACTATTTTCACATGTTTCAACTTAAAGGTATAAATTGCTATGTGTAGAGCAGCTTCACCAGAGCAACAATTTTTTTATGCAGTGTGTCAGTTGATTTCAATGAGAGACATTTGATGTCAGTTGATTTCTATGAGAGACATTTGTTCTGCTGTTAGGTCCCCAGCACTATGGTGGACACCAAAGATAAACTGAACTAACTGCTGTTCTCGTTGTCCTTCAAGGAGCTCTTACAGCTAGGTGAACTGTCTTAGAGACTAAAGGGCAGGCTGGTAGGAGAAATTACGGTAAAAAGCAAGATGTACAGTGTGACTCCAAAAGGTATGATCTAAGACGGAGGACCCTCTTCTTACCCACCTCCCTCGCCTGTGAGCAGAAAGCAGGCACTAAAACCGAGCGGCTAGTGTCAGACTTAGAAGTCCCCTTAAAGGACCAAAGAGGTATTTACTGACCAGCAGTATGGTTTAAAACTATGCCAGGTCTAAAAATGAATCTGAATTCTTAGTTTTTCCTTCTCTGAGTCTGGCCAAACCAGACTCCAGAAACTTGATCCTTATAGTGTGAAGGAGTTGAACTTCTAAGGTTTCATTTTCATTTTTGAAACATAAAACTAAAACTTCAGGATGGTATGAACCAATACCATGTACTGTGTCTGCTGTACACTGATATATCTGTTATGCTTTAAGAATTTTTACTTTTTTTCTTTTCTAAATAGTTGAAGATAATGTTTTCATGCTAGTTATCCCTTGACTTTAAGTATAAGAAGAAGAATACTTATACTTTAAGTATAAGATGAAGACATGTTGTTGGTGCTAAGGTACAAAATAGATAACACTCCAATGCACTTAAGAATTTGACTTTCTTCGAAATTGACTTTTTGTTCTAGGTAGAATGGCGAATGCAGATTTGGTGAAGTATGGTTTGGCTGATGTGGTAGAAAATCCTGGTATCATCACTGATATAGGGATGAAGGCAGTCAATGAAGTTTTTTCCTGTATCAAGTACCTGGCCATTTATAATTGTCCACATCTACATAATCCATACAATTGGATTTCAGGTATTGTAGGCTTAGAGATACAACTGCATTTTATTGATGGTGAAATAATGTCTTTATTTTCTCTGTGATATGATTACATTCCTAATGCACAGTGTAAATATTGTATATGGATTATTCATTCAAGTCCTGGGAACCTTCGATAAAACCAAGTTACACACCTATTTACTGCCTCTTTAAACTCCTAAAGTTGCTACCTAGAAATTAATTGCTGTTCAAGTTATAGATTCAAGTGCCCTGGTCTATATGTATATGTCTTTGGGCGAGGCATACAAATTCAGGTTAGGAATTATTACCTAGGACCTAGAATGTTACAGTTGTTTTCTCTGAATTACATTCAAAATGGCACATCATCTAACAGTACAAAGGATGTACGTAAATCTAAAAACTTTAATTAGGTCACATATCAGATACTTCACCTGAGGTGAAATTTTCTGTTGACTAGAAAACCTACTTTATTTCATACCCCACTACCTGACCTCTTATATGTAGGAGTATGACTTCTATATATTATATTTTTCCTAAATGATAGGAGTTCATTTTCCTTTTTGAAAAGTAGTACTGGTTGTTATTTTAAAGGCCCTTAAATGCCTAAGCTCACAAATATTTAAATAGATTCAGGACTCATGAGATCCACTTTAATGAAACAAAGCCCCAAACTGCTGCCTGCAGACTAGGTATCTGCTGTTAAATCACCTTGCACGGGGTTTACATCCTCACAGAGGCACACTCAGGCCTCTGAGGTCCGGAGGCCTCTCCCGAGGTTTCTCACTAGGACAGCTACATCTTGCCTACCTAAAGTTAAATTCTGTCAGTGGCCCAGCTGAATTAAGAAGTTATTGGGAAGTAAGAACTTTAGGATGTAGCAGATATAGATCACTTTTAAAAAATAACATTTATTGGGTTTTTGGTTTGTTTGTTTTCTTAAATACAGAAGAGTATAAAGAAGAAAACAAAAAATGGCCTATAATCCCATCACTCAGAACTCCTGTTAACACTTAAAAAAATAAAAGTAATATATGCACTTGATAAATTTCAAACAGTACAGAAAGGTACAAAATGAAAAGTCTCCTCTTCTCAAGGTAACCATTATCAACGGTTTCTTATATGTTCTTCTGGACAAATTATTTTGTGCATCTTACAGCCTATACATGTTTAGCCTTTAAAAATGATTTATATATACAAAAGGATCTTACTCTATGCATATACTGTCCTCTATTTTTTGTACTAAGTCTATTTTGGCGAGTCTTCATATCAGCAAATATACTCAGCTTTTTTTCATTCTCTTGAAGTAGCTGCAAAATGTTTTGTTAAGTGAATGTGCCATAATATTTTTATCCAGTGTCCTGCTGTTGAAAGGCATGTAGGTTGCTGGCTGCATCACATTTAAATCAGGGCTGACTTGGTTTCACATTAGTCTTTCCCAGGCCATCTAGTCCTCAAAAAGGAATTAGGTGCAGAATCATTGTAATACAGTTTTAGAGATCAAAAGATAAGGGAAAAATTAAAGAAAAGAATTGGACCTGTAGCGAAATTCATTAGTAGCTTGGAAGTGTTATTCAAATTCTGTCTGGTCATGTTATTTCTTCAACAGACCACTCAAGATGGACTCGATTGGTTGATATCAACCTTGTACGGTGCCATGCTTTGAAGCTGGACTCCTTTGGCCAGTTTATTGAATTGTTGCCGAGCCTGGAGTTCATTTCACTGGACCAGATGTTTCGCGAGCCCCCAAAGGTAAGTCACATTTGAGAGAGTTTTTGTTTGTTGGATAGTCAAGGAAGAGCATGAGACGACCTGTGATTGTTTTTACGAATGATGCTCTCACAGTATTGCAGTTAGACTGTCGGTGCCAGGCTCAGTGGAAGTGTAAAGCTGATAATAATGCACGACCTCATCCTGTCCTTGTAAATGCATAGTTAGAGCGTTCCTGGGAAAGGGAAAGCACTAGTTAAGTGGAAGCTGTCTGTCAGCTGCTAAAGGTAAGATAAGAGTGAGGATGGAAATTGGAGCTCAGTCCAAGACTAATACTCAGAATAATTAGTTGGTAGATTAAATCTCCACAATACAGATGAGAATTTATTTCAAGTGTTTTGCTTTGCTGCTGTCTCTTCTATTAATTTTTATATCCTGGGAAATCTGAGGTTGCCCAGTTATACAAAATTTCATTTTGAAACTGCTTAGCAAAACTATACTTTCACAGTAATAAAATCTTAATTAATCCTTCAACTAATTATGTTCTCTCTTGTCAGTTATTAATGGTTACATTCCCCCTGTTGAAGCAGTGCAATATAATGGGGAAAGCTCAGGATCTGAGGTCAGAATACTGGGTTTCGAGTCCCAGCTGTACCACTTACTGGTCCTGTGCTATTGGACAGATCTCTTCCCATTGTGTACCTCATCATCTGTAAATCAGGCTAGTAATACTTTATCTTGCTTGAAGTGTTGTGAGCCTTAAATGAGATCTTTTATGCATATATGAAAACATTTCATAAATTTTAACTACTACATAAATACTAGTTTGTATGTAAAGATTCAATAGTGATATTAGAAACGAAGTGTTCTATACCAACTGAAATTAACAAACCGGTGGTTTGTTTTTACCCTAGGGCTGTGCTCGAGTTGGTCTGAGTGCAGGCACAGGAATTGGGGTTTCCTCAGCCCTTGTTAGCAACCAGAATTCCAATAATGACAATGATAATAATGCCCAGAATAACAATGCCAACATACACGACAACAATCACCATCACCCAGATGACTCAGATGAGGAGAATGACTTCCGGCAAGACCTGCAGCCAGGAGAACAGCAGTTTGCAGCCGACGGTAACCCAGATCTTTTGTGAGCTCCAGATAAAAATGAATTTTTACTTTGGATCACGTGTCTCTGGTTCCATCCTATTTTTTCCCTGTTTCAATTTACCTTTCCACACTGAGGAGAGTTAGCCGAGAAAGCCCATGTGGAGGTGGAAGAAATCCTCCTATCTGCTTGCTCATTTTCAAAACTATCTCTGTCCAGAGAATATATGAGTACTTACAGAGTGGGAAAGGCTAATACATAATGCCTTGGGCTTCGGGTTAGAGGCTTGGTTTACCGAAATTTAATTTTCAAGATCTAGGCACTGTATCTTTGACTAGTGGGTAGGTACATTTAGCATGAATGTTAAGAACATTTTTTGTTACCTGCTTTTTCTTTTTTTTTTTTTCTTTTTGGTACCAGGAATCGAACTCATGACCTCAGGCTTGCCAGGCAAGCACTTATGCCACTGAGCTATATCCCTGGCCTGAGAACATTTTTTGGATATTGCAAGAACTGAAAAATATGAATGCAAACTATGTGCTGTTGGACATACCATTCTTATACCTTTATAGTAAATCTAATCCCTAATAAGTAAATCTTTACAACACTCAGCTCATTAAACACATTAGCTAATAAAGACCTACTGGGTGTCAGTTATGTAGTTACCTGTCTAGTTCTTTAATGTTTGCTGAACAACCTTGTTAATAGGCTCCATCTGTCGATGCGTGAAGAGGGAAATAGTTTGCCTTCCCAGACTTTCCAGTTTCCCAAGTGGCCTCTAAGACCTGGAAAGGGAATCTTTTTAGCAGTCTTCTTGCTGCTGTTTTGCTCACTCTCTAGGTCCAGTAGTGAATGAGATGTAAAGTGCCCTGTTCTATCACTGCTTTGTAACGAAGGGACACCGTGAGTGCACAAGTCCTATCAGAAGGTCACCTGGACGTTTTGTCTTTTACATGCTTACCTTGCATTTGGCTCTTGGCAAGACTCTTCAGTGACTGTCATAAAATCTGGCGGTCGTTTCTCTCCTTTATCTCATTTTGCACCTCAACAGTACTGGATATAGTTGCCTGCTTATGCTTTCTTGAGGTACTTTGTTTTGGCAGCTTGAAGCCATTTTGCTGGTTTCCTTCCTGCTTTTCTGACTTTTCTCTGTTTTCTCTGTTCATACTGCTTCTATTGCACTTTTGTCTTTTATATATCTTTTTTCTTTACCCATTGTCTTTCAGAATCATGGCACTAGTACACAGTATATACTATTTAATTTCAGTCTATTTCTAACCTTGACCTTCTGCTTTTTTGACGTAAAAGCAGCCACATTGTTATTTCTATGTCAGAACCCATAGACTTTTCAGATTTACTCAGATTTCTTCCCTGACATCTGCCCAAAAGATACAGAAGCAAAACTGCAGAGCCAGGGCTGAGAAGAAGGGTGTTTGAGGCTGGATAGTGTCCCTTTAGCTGAGTCTAAGTGCTACCATGCAATGTACAGGTCACTGGCATGAGAAAGATCTGGAATTCAGAGAGCACAGACCGTTCATGGGAAACTCTTACAATACAGAGCAGAACTGCCCAAGGCTTACAAGCCCAGTTGTGGTTGGAGCTGTTGAACTGGACGTTATAGACGGCACTAGAAAATGATGTGTCCATTAGCTTCTCAGTACAAAGTGCAAAATACATTTCATTATGAAATCACATATTAAATGTATAGGATTAGTACAGGTATTATCCTGACTCAAATTAACATTAGTCAGAGGTGCTTCAGAAGTAAGAAGGTACCAGATTGAGGTTCTTGAATATTGACTCAAGGGATTTAGATTTAATTTTGTAAAATGTTGGTAAGCTGAGTATTCTTTTATTTACTGTTCTACAGGAAAGTGACTATTTTTTTAAAAATACAGTAAGCGGACACTTAGTATTCTGAAAGTTTTCACAGCTCTTGTCCCCTGAAATAACATGAAAATAATCATACATTCTCATTCGTTGATAACCACTAAGAACTATAGTGAAAACTTTGGTGCACATCACATTTAAATGATATTAAAATGTTAAAAATGTACTCGGTGTATCAATAATCTGTGTCATACATTAGCCAGTAAATAATAACGTAATCTAAGCAGTGAGCCTTGTGGTACTAACCAGGCAAACCAGGATATGAGAGGTAGGGCAGCTGCACTAGGAAAAGAAAGGTAGAATGGAGCTTCCCTGCCCCTGATAGCTTGGTTTGCCTGGCTGATACCACAGGCTCATTGCTTGTGAGGTGATCACAGGGTGTCCTAGTATCTGGGTTTCACCATCATTAAGCAAATAGCTCAAACAATGATCCTGCAGCCATCCTCTGCAGCATCTTCAAGGATGAACGTGATAATTTTTTCTCTAAGCTGTGTCCCTTTCTCCTTGCTTGCTTCTTGCAGTGATGTTTTCTCTACCAGTGATCCTTCCCCACTGTGATTTCCTTCTCCACAGGGTGACTGGAAGCCAGCAGCTCTAAGCTGTTTTCCAGAGTGAGCTTAGTAATCAGTGAGGGTGTTCAGGCCTCGGGGCTACTGCAGATTTGCCCACCTGTGTGGCTTTTTATGCTCCTCTTGGTTTTGACTTTGAGTTTGTTTTTGTTTAAGCTTTGAATGAGATGGAAGACATGGTACAAGAAGATGGAGAGGTGGTGGCCGAGAGTGGAAATGCTACACCAGCTCACAGCCAGGCCATTATTCCTGTGGATGTTGATGAGGAGCAAGCAGGTAATCACCTGACTTTCCACATTTGTCATTGTGAAAACTGCAGCCAGACTGTGATGGAAAACATGAAACAGCGAGTGATAGTTGTCTCACCTCACAGCTTGTGGTGGGTGGTGCGCTGTTTGTTATTTACAGCTATAAAAAGTCCTGAGTATTATCCTTGCTCTATATGTAGTGGTCTGGTACCCTCCTCTCAATGCAAGGACAGTGGAGAGGTTGGCCTGGTTTAGGCCAACCAGTATCTTCCCTCTGTTGTTGGGTGACTCGTGGCAGGCTATGGAATATCAGCTCTTAAAGATCACTAATAATGCAACCCTTCATTTTACAAAAGGGAAACTAGTATTCTTTTGAGTGATAGGTTCAACACTTATCCAGTATTAAAGGCACAGATTGAGCCTAGATACCAACTTTTCTCACCCCAAATCTGTTGGAATGCCACCTTATTTTCTGAATTGAAAATAGCTTTCCCCTTTTTTTAAGAGTCCTGTAGATGCAGTCGCCTATTTGACAAATATTTATTGAGTGCTGGGCATTGTACAACAGACAAACAAGGTTCCTTGGAGCTTGCATTTTGTTAATATTAGTCACTTCTCTGAATTGAGTTAGATGAGCTAAAGGTGTAAAAGCTGCACTGCCAAATATATACTCAAATAACTAATGTATAACTTGCATTTAACCTTCCAGATAGACCTATAGTCAGTTAACGAATGCAGGAGTTGCTTAGCAATCCTGTCTGTTTTTGAGGATTATCTTCATTTGCTTTTCCTTGGCCCATATATTTACAAAATTAGGAAAGTATATTGCCTGATGTTTAAAATTATTGTGATGGTTATTTGGATTATTTTTAGGATTTTTTAAATACTTTTAGAAAAGTGAAGATCCTTGAGGAGGAATGCCATATGACTTCTACTATTTTACCTTCAATGGTGTATAAAGTTGGTTGGCATATTGATCGTACTTAATGTTAACATAATGGTTAGGTTTAAAATGCTCTCACAATATCTTATCCACTTTAATATTCCATTAAAGTGACAGAAAAGGAGGCTACACAAAGCAAAAATCATCTAACTCCAGATCTCTGGAAATAGTACTTTGTGTGAGGGCTTGTCTTGGGCAAAGAATAAGTATTAGGCCTGTGCTTTTCTTTTAGGACCCAGTGGTCTTCAACGTGTAGTAAAGCCAACCCCAATTACTGTCCATGATTCGGAGAGTGATGATGAGGAAGACAGTCTAGAACTGCAAGAAGTCTGGATTCCTAAGAGTGGTGCTCGGCGTTACTCTGAGCGTGAAGGAAAAACGGGAGAGTCAGCGCAGTCCCGGGAATTGTCAGGTGAGAGACGACGTCTTATTCTATCTGTTAGTGAGAGGCCCTGTCAGAACTGAAACCCTTGGCCTTGGTAATGTGTTTCCACTGTAGTTAGTGGTATAGTTAACATGTCCCTTATAAAACATGATAGGAAGCAAGAAGCCGGCAGCTCAGGGAAGAGGGGATCCTGGCTCAGGTACTGTTGTAGACAAGTGCCGCACAACAGAAATTCGGACTGCGGGCTCAGAGGAGAGGAGTGGGAAGGATCACGAATCCCACGGTGGAGGTTTTAGGCAGTTGTGACCTCAGGGAGTAGTGAGCAGCTTGTGCCACAAGTAAGGAATGGCTCCTGAGTCATCCAGACCAATTAAGAAACGACCATTTCCAGGTTGACCCTGTGCAGTCGTACGTAGTGCATGCTGGTGCTTGAGGGAGTTCTAGAATACTTTTGTATGCTCCCTTGCCCGCTTTCAGTGTAGACAACATTTTCCGTCACTTGCTTCACTAAGAGCCTATAATTCTCTTTAACTTTTAGGTTCATGCTTCTTCCTTGGCCTCTCTTTTGTTTCTTAGAACCATGTGCTTGCCACTTCTAGCAAAGGAGGATTTGTTTTTAAACATTATTCACTCAGTTTTCCTTTTGTACCTTCCTTACTCCTTAATATGCTCAAATGTTCAGTACGTGTTCAACACTGTGCTGAAAAAAAATATATACACATAGACGCACACACGCACGCGCGCACACATGTACTTCTGTGTACGGACCATTCAGCTGTTTTCCATTTTGAATAATTTACTAACCATTGGCTAATAATTCAATTTTTAGTTATTCCATTTAGAAATTCAGATAAGTGAAACTGGTTGAAGAGAGCATTTATGGAAAAGTAATGACTGAAAGTTGTCTAAAAAGTTCAGTTTCCATACTGAACAACTAAGAGTCTCTGCTGGCCAACCAGAAACTTATTTGTTTATTCCTTTCTGAATTCATTGAGCCTTACTGTGCCCCAGGTACTGTGTTAGGTGCGGTGAGGGCTACTGAGATAAGCAAGCCACGGTTTCTCTCTATGGAACCTCCAGTCTAGGTAAAGAGCGAGTCAGAACCGTGGAGCACCGTACTGAGGGCACACGGGACAGTGGCTTCGGGGTGGGCGTGCAGAGGAGCTGAGCAAACCCTAGGCTAATGAACTGATGAGAAAGCGAAGGCCCCGACAGTGAAGCAGCTGTGTGGGAGAAGAGTTGGTGCTGGGGTGTAGAATGCAGCTAGGGGGCACTAAGCAGAAAGCTCGTTTGGAACCATGGTGAGCCTCAGAGGCCGAGCTACGGACTGTAAACCAGGTGGGCACCAGGGGTCGATAGAGAATTTTGTAGCGACAAAGTGATATGATCGTAGTTATATTTGAGTAAAATCAGTGTACATTGTTTCCTGTTCCAAATTTACTCTTGCCTTTTTGTCCAGAATTTGTACTGAAATCTTCTCTTTTCCTCGGGCCGTTCTTCTTTTTCTGTGAGCAGTAAGTGGAAAAGGCAAGACTCCACTTCGAAAGAGGTACAGCTCCCATCAGATGGGCCAGTCGAAGCAGTTTCCCCTCGAGGAAAGCAGCTGTGAGAAAGGCTGTCAGGTCACCAGTGAGCAGATCAAAGCCGATATGAAAGCAGCTAGGGATATTCCTGAAAAGAAAAAAAACAAGGATGTTTATCCCAGCTGCAGCAGCACCGCCGCCAGCACAGTGGGAAACTCCAGCTCACACAGCACTGCTGCTCAAAGCCCCGACTTTGTAAGGACGGTGAACTGCGGCAGCTCTTCCGAGCCTAGCCCTACAGAAGTGGATGTGTCCAGGCAGTGTGTCTGCTCCCCCGCTGGGTCAGAGGACCCTGAGGCCATGGAGGAGGGAGATGCAGAGAGTTCTGTCTGCCCCAGATGCTGCTGTCGCAGGTCCCAGGAATCCCAAAGGAGAACTAGCAGGTGTTCTGATGAGGAACGTCCTTCAACCAGCCGAGCCTGTGTTGTGAATGGCCCGGATGGTACGAGATCCGCCTTTTCCTTTAGGACTCTGCCACAAGGGGGGTCTTCAGGCCCAGCACATGATGAGAGGACTAATGGGAGTGGCTCTGGGGCTACAGGTGAGGACAGGAGGGGGAGCTCCCAGCCTGAGAGTTGTGACGTGCAGTCTAATGAAGACTACCCTCGGAGGCCCCTAACCAGGGCCAGGAGCAGACTGTCCCATGTACCGCTGGTATCTGAGTCAGGTATGATAATGCTCCCAGGATCAGCAACTGCAGGGTAGGGCTGGAGAAAGGCATGAGCTTGTTTATGAGTTTTCTTACAGAAAGCCAGTTGGGCAAATTACATTCTGTTGTGGGGTTCTGCAGATTATAGAGATTGTGAACTAATTTTCTGGAATGTTTTGGTGGGTGGGGATGTAAAACAGGTTTTAAAACATTCAGCCCAGATAACTCGAAATAGTTCAGCATTTAAGGAAAATGTAACTGTGTGTATTTACCTAAATACAGTACTGATTCTGATGGCTAAGCCCTGGTAGATGAGCTCTGCCCTCATTCCATGCTTAGGAAAGCCTTAAACCCAAGCCAGAAGGTGAAGACCTAAGTTGCTAGGACCGGGGAAATAGCAAGTTCAGTGCAGCTTGCTGGGTATTCCCTGTCTGCCTCTGCAGTGCTGAGTAATTTTCTCTGAATTCTAGTTTTGCTTCCAGTTAGGTTTGCCAGGATATAAGCAGGTAAGTAGTTTTACTGCAAATTATTTGGGTAAAGATACAGTTTAAAGAAAAACTATATATGCATATATAAAATGGGGTCAATACTTACAGTGTGTGTGCTGAGGCATTGGCTTGGGGAAGAGCATTTACATTTCTTATCATAATTCTCTATGTCTGACTGTAGTTTTAAGTAATCCATCCTGTCAGTGAATAATAGTGGATTTTAATCTTCTCCAAGTATCCCTCTAACCCCAGAACTGGAAGTGCTTTTTTATGTACTAAGTAGAATTGAGTGAATCCTGTCAAATTACCCTAACAAAAACAACTTTAATCAGATAAATATGAGACCGTGAGTATGTACTAATCATAGTAACATAAACATATATTGAAATACTAGATTTCATAATGCTTTGCAAATATTAGTTCTAGTGAAAATACCTTGCCCAGCTTGAAGTTTAAGTGTTCTACCATTTCTAAATTTAAATCATGGTAAATGTATATGTAACATAACGTTATCATTTTGAAGTGTACAATCCCGTGACCTTAAGTACATTCACACTGTCATGCAACTGTAATAACCACCTGAACTTTTTCATGTTCTCAACCCAAAACTCTTCCCTTTAAGCGGTAATTTCCCACTCTGAGACCCCTCCATGCTTGCTTTTTTGTATTTATAAAGTCACATCTACATTTTTTCCTTTTTTATCTTCATGCTGTGAAAGGCCTGCCCTGTACCTGATTAGGATAAATGTTTACATCTCCTCATTGTTTTATTCAACTGTTTATTTTGTTTTACTTCTTTAGTTCCATTTGGAATCACATTATATTGGTAGCTGAAGAAAAATGTCATTTTCTTAACACCAAGTCCTCATGTTTAGGATATTTGTGTCTTATTTTATCTGTCCTAGGTCTCTTGGTCAAGCTTTACAGTTTTCTTGTGTTTTGTTTTGTTTTTGAGACAAGTTCTGTCTGAGTTACTAAACTTTCCAAGCCAAGCTCAAACTTACAATCCTGTCTCAGCCTTTCAGAGGTCTGGGAAGTCAGGCGTGTGCCGCCATCCTCAGCTACTTGTTCTCTTTTTAATGTAGAGCCTTCATGTTAACCATTGGTGTTCGGATGTTTCTGGTTTTTGCTTTGTGTGCTACTTAACCCTTTATCATTTTCTTCTGACCTGTTTCACAACTAGAACTTTTTTGTAGGTTGAGTAATCTTTCAGTTAAAAAAAATAAATAAATTTCATATCTGTAGAACTTTTTACTATTGTATTTATTTCCTTTTTTTCAATTTGAAATTTCTAATGTCTACAGTGTAGCTTAGTAGGTAAATTTTTTACACTAGTTTTTAAACATAATGTAAATATCCATTTACTTTCAGTAACAGTTTTTCTGGGGAAATACCAAAGTACTGATTTTAGTATCAGGTCTCATTTAAGAAGAACAAGTCATTTGAGTGGTTTATAAATTATTTTTAACTTGTATGTTCTTTGTATCAAAGCCATTCTGTTTTAAAAAGTTTTAAGGAGAGAAAATCAACTAATAAAGGAAGAAATTTGATTGTTACACATTTTTGTAATCAGTTCAAAATTAACATCTGAGTCTGATTCTTGATTTTTTGGCCTTGTGGAGTATTGCAGCCATGTTAGAAGTTAATGTAATTCTTTTGTATGTAAAATAAATACTTTTGTAAATTGATCTTTTTATCCTTACTATATAATAGTTTAAAAGTAAATGTGGAAAATCTGATTTGATTATCAAAGGATAGGATTTACAATTAGTTCTCAGAAATAGCAGACTTTCCCTAACACACCAAGACTAGGTTCACCTGCTGTCCTTGTTTCTGTAGCATCTTTAACACTAATATGAACCCCACTGTGCTGTAATTCTGTGTTTTATTGTCCTGTCTTTCCCTGGCCGGTGAGCACCATAAGGCCAGGGCAGGGTCATCTTGTTTACAGTTGTGTTCCCAGCTCGTAGGCACCATGTTTCACATACAGCGAGGGGCTTGGTGAAGAATTGTGAACTTAGGAAGCGTGGAAACCGTCATGTGAGGCGTGTTTATGCTAGGAGATTACAGGATCACTAGAAATTGTCCCTAAACAAAATCAGTTGTCCCTAGATGGAGAGGAGGGTGTAAAAGAATAGTAACACACCAAAGACTCTTCCTTTCTCACTGGGAAGCCTTCCATAGTTTTTCTAGGTCATCTACTAATAAAAATGACTTTGTTTTATAGAAAAAATAGCTTTCATTTTGTACAAAACAGAAATCAACTAATTTGGACACTCTGCAGAGTGGGAAGTATAACTTTGGACCCTCCTGAGCATTTAATGGGGAAGGTGAGAGGTTTGAAAATTAGATCATAAAAGGAGGGTGTGAATGGAAGCCCTGTATTAGAACACTGTCTTAGAAGACTGGAATCAGACATGCTTTTTGTTTTTGTTTTTGTAGTGTGAGAGAAGGAACAGGACTTCTATGTGGAAGTTGTAGCAAGTGTGTGAATTTTGGCAATTCAGTAAAGTATGTGGCCTGTGCAGGGTTCCTTGTCATGAGAGATTTTATATGAAGTTCCTTCCACATACTGTAGAAGAAGGCGTTCATTGGGCAGCCTGCCAATAGTTTGTTTTTTTTTTTTTAAGAAGCCCAGGATTTTGCTTGATTTTTCAGGGTCCTTAGAAGTTTCATGTAGAACAGTCTTTATAGGATTTTCCTTTTGCTTTCAATCAAAGCAGCCATTTTTATTATGCGTAGTAGAATTTCACAAAAGATTTCAGATGGTGGAGAAAGGATTCTGGGTGTAAAAAATTACCTGTACTAGATCTCTAGGTTTTGCCTAGTCCTAAGCTTGGGAAATTAGCGATATTTACACCTCATTTTCCTATCTTTCTTTCTTGGGTTTGGTTTGGTTCTGGTTTTTTCACTGTTGGTTTGGTTGGGTTTGGTTTGGTTTTCTTTTTGAGAAAGAAAGCTTTTTGAGACAGGGTCTTACTGGGTAGCTCAGGCTGGCTAGGAACTTTGTGGTCCTCCTGCCTCAGCCTTCCAAGTGCTGGGATCATAGGCATGTGCCACCACTCCCTGCTTCCCTATTTTTCTTTGTAATCTTTGGTTTGAGGTGATAGAATTAAGAGTGGGGTGTTGTAATCTCGCAGAGTGATGGGAACTATATGCATTAATAAAAGTAAAGCCCTTTGGACAGTGCCTGACACACAGTAAGTGCTCAGTAAACATTTGTTATTCTGTTTATGTACTTGTAATTCATTCTTTCACTCTGCAAATGTCGAGTTGTCACTCATTGAATAAATGTGTATTTTATTGGCCCATGGTTAGTGGCTGGCATTGAAATAAAGTTGAAGTCAGATAGTGTGTTTGTCTTCAGGGAGCTTCTAGTGTAAATTTGGAGACAAAACAAGTATACAGGGAACTATGAAAAAATGTATAATGTTTGTAGATGCACGATGATTTGTCAGAAACAAGGAACAGTTGAGCTGGGCATGGTGGCAAATGTCTGTAATCCCAGCACTGGGAGGCTGAGGCAGGAGGATTGCCGCAAGTTTGAGGGTAGTGTGCACTGCATAGTAAGTTCAAGGCAAGCCTAAACTACATAGTGAGACACTGTCTCTAAAACCAAAACAAAACAGAAACAAATAGCAGTTGAGTTTGACCAGTAGTGTTTCAAAAGATGAAATCAGAAAACATGATCTCAGCTAGAGTGATCAATGGCTTGAGAGTCATTGGCCATATATGATGACCAACATATAGTATGGAGTAAAATTAAGAACTAGTGGGGGCTAAAGCATATCTGCCCAGCTTGAGGCATTGGAACACATTTACTGAGCAACAGCCAGTAATTTAAATTTTATTAAGCAGGAAAGTCACAAGTTTAATCTATTAGCAGTACTTATGATGGGGTGAGTCAGAGAGACTAAAAACGGGAAAGGATAGTATATTGTTGGAATAGTCTAAGTGCGGAAAGGATATTAGGTTTGATGTGGACAGGCTTGAGGTGCTAGAGGGTGAGCCTGATTTGGACCTGTCCATTAGAAACATTGATTCTAACTGTATTTCTTTGGTAACCAAATTGAGATTTGGGAGCTGCCTTGGTGGACTTCATACTTATGTGATTGGATATGTATGTGATAAAATAAAGCAAAGCTAAAATTTGGACTTTTTTGCCTTTTCTAGAGGTTGCCAAAACAAAGCCACGTCATGCCATTAAACGGAAACGGACGGCAGATAAATCCACCAGTACCAGTGATCCTGTGATTGAGGATGACCATGTACAGGTTAAAAAGTCACTTTTCAGTTCGTCCCAGTTATTGAGCACTGCAGAAAAACTAAAGTTTTTTTTTATATAGTTTCTTAATCCCGAGGGAAAAAATAATAACTGCTTCTCAGTCACACTACTGTAAACATTTAAGCTTTTTTATAAAACAAGATACTTTCACATTCACATGTAACTCTCACATTTTTCTCCTTGAAGGTTCTTGTATTAAAATCCAAAAATCTTGTTGGAGTCACCATGACCAATTGTGGAATCACAGATCTAGTGCTCAAAGACTGTCCCAAGATGATGTTCATTCATGGTATGTATGTGGGCCCATACTGTGCTGGAGCACCATGAATGACTGTAAAGAATTAGGAAGTCGGGGCTGGGGATTTAGCTCAGCGGCAAAGCGCCTGCCTGGCAAGCGCAAGGTCGTGAGTTCGGTTCCCGGTACCGGAGAAAAACCAAAAAAAAAAAGAATTAGGAAGTCAAGAAACATAACAATAATGTTACCGTGTATGTGTCTTGTGGGAAGACTGCGTTGATTATCTTTAATTGTGTCCTGTTCTGCAGTTCTCAAATAAATTACTCCATAGAAAGGGTCCATGTGCCAAAACGGGTTCATTTTGTAAACAGCCTCTCCAAAAGCTAATTGCTCCCTGACCTGATAGACTAGATTAGCAGCATGAATGGGCTCTGGAGTCGGATACACCTCAGCTTGAATCCTGGCTCAGCCGTTGACTCGCTGTATGATTTGAACATGTTTTGTGTAAATGTTTTGAGAGGAGCTTAACAGCTTTGTTTTTGGTGAGATGATCAGTCACATCCTTAATCTTAATACATGGCACATTAGCATTAATCCAGACCCAGTTTGATGTGTGTCTCACTCCAGATGCCTTGGGCTCCCTCCTGCCTCACTGATGTATTTTGTCAGTGTATCTTTTGTGTCCTGACTTACATACTTATCTCCACTACAATACTTATCTCCACTACAGAATATTTTGTGAGAGTTTATAAAAATTTAGGTGTATATGTCTATCCATTTACCTTTTTCCTTTTTTACTCAGAATTACAGTTTTGATACTCATCCACATGAGATTGTTCTTCTTGTTCTGAAAGAACAAGAAGCTGACTTGTTCTTTCACTTGAGTAAATTATGTACTTCAATGTGCCCCATTATGCTTAACCCATAAAATATTAGTGAAAATTAACTGCAGTGACTGATATCTCTGTGTATATACACAATCTGCCCAGAGTATACATCAGAGAAAGAAAAACTTGTGTAAATATTTTAATACTAAACTTACTGGGACATCATGAGAGTAATATAAGCTACCTTTGGCCTTTACAGTTATAAGAAGTGCTCAAAGTGGTGGCCATGAGCTTCAGACATTCATTAATACAGTGAACAGCTGAAGTGTGTACACATTTTTTTGGGTGGACTCTGTCTATACATATATGCATACATACTTGTAGATATACACACACAGGCTCTGACTTTTAGTGACTGTTTAATGAAGATGAATTTGTATTGTATTAGTATCACAAAAAGTATTAAAGTGTTTCTTTTTCTGGCACATTTCCCATGACATTGATAGTAAACAAAATGAATCCCATTAACGTTTTCATGACGGGCCATAATTTACATGTCTCACTGCCAGCTGGCTCTGATTTGAGTTGACTGTTCCCTCTAGCAGCTTGTACCACTTCTCAGGCGTCTCTGGGTTTGTTGTTGTTGTTTTGGGGTTTTTGGCTTTTTGAGACAGGGTCTCACTGTGCAGTTCAGGCTGGCCTTGAGCTCACTTTGTAGCCCATCCTGGTCTCAAACTCACAACAGTCTTCCTGCGTCAGCCTCCTAAGTGCTGGGATAACAGGTATGCACCACCATGCCCATCTTCAGATGGCTTTGATTACAATAATGCAAAGAAAGGTGGTGATTTAGCAGACTAGGTGTAATTATATTATAGTTCCTTAAGGAAAGCAAAATGCTATAAAGTAACTTTAACATAGCCAATTTGTGGCATAATACTTGTAAATGCATATTATATATACCAGCAAAGGGGTTTTTATAAGATTTCCATGTGGAGAATTAATTATTAACCCATGAATAAATGCCACAGGCACAATTTACTTAAAAATCACTTTATAGAAACTCATTTAGAATTACAAGAATCACAAACAATGTAGGGAAAGTTAATTGAAAATTATCTGAAAAAAATGTGTGGTGCTATGGCCGCAGCAGAAGCCCAACACATTGACATGTTTATGTGCTTTGTACAAATCAGCTGCCTTTATGTATAAATTGTCTTTTAAAAAATTTACAAATACAAATTTCTTTTAAATAAATTTCTTGGTTATTGTAATGATTTCTATTAGTATGAATGTTAATATTTATATTTGGGCAGTAATTATTGAAATTCAAGAAACTAGTTAGGTTCAGTCCATTTATAGACTTTTTATTAATTTTATTAGTAAAGAGACCGATAAAAGTGATGAGATGCATTCATATGACCAGTGATATAAGCTGCATGAAGCACCAATGGTTCAGCCCAGCAGAAAAGTGTTAAGTGGTGCCTACCAAATATTGCTAAGTAGGGGAAGCCCCAAAAGGAGAGACAAGCCAAGAATCATGCACTGCCTTAGCCCAAATTCTACAAGACTGGACACTGGCTTCCCCAGCCCTGTGCCTCTAAAAAGACAGTACTTTCCTTCATCCTAACCAGTGAGGTGTTTCGTCCTGAAACATTAGAATTTCTTCATAAACAAAACGTGGACTCTTCCAAAGCTCAGAGATCATACAGAAGGGTTCTCTTTGTACCTCATCATGAGATAGGGGGCCTTAGGTAAGCGGCCAATGCTTCAGACACGAGCCGGGTTAGTGGCAGATGAAATGACTACACGAGGTTCGTAATGACTTAATCATGTCTGATTTTGTAGCAGAGGATCCTCCAGTCCTTACCCCCATCTAGCCCTCTCCTTTCTTCCTTTCCTGTTTTCAGTGTCAATTTTCCTTCCTGCCAGCGTGTCAGAGAGGAGAAAATGAGCTGCAAAAGCGAGAACCCAGCTTAGTATTTAAACATGGAAGTTAGTTGCAGGGTAGAGTGCTTCAGAAGATACCCGTGTCAAGATCTTACAGATGATGTCTTTCTGTTAAGATCAGGCAGATTATTATGGTTTCCTAATTTTTTCCATGTAAGCCTCTGTCTTGAGTTGGACCAGGTTGAAATTTGTCCTTTCTCAAAAAGGATGGAGATGTGGGACTGTAGTTCAGTGTAGAGCCTTAGAGCCCTTTTGTAGCACATGGGAGCCCGTGGGTCCCATCTTTAGCAAAAGGAGAGAGGGTGGGAGGGAGGAAAGGAGCAAGTGAGGAAGTGAAAAGAAGGCGATATTTTTCTTAAGTTGTAACTAGTACAGTTAATTGCATTTATTATATCCTAATTCTTGTCTGTGATCTTGTATTTGGTACATTAAACAGGAAGACTAATTATTTATTGGACCAGCTATTCCAGTACAACTTTCTGCAATTTTGAAAGTGTTCTGTATCTGACATTTCCATATGGTAACCACTAGCCACATGTGACTGTTAAATATTTGAACTGTGGTTAGTGTTGATTTTATTATATTTCATTCCATTGAAACTTAAATTCTTCCAGGTGGCTAGTGGCTGCCATATTGTACTGTACAGTTGTAGACTAAAGAATCCAAATATTTCTGGGCCTTTTTTTTTTTTAAGTTTTTGGGTCTTTTTAAATAATGTAATAATTAAAGTTAACTTTACTTTTATCCTGTAAGTGACTAAAAGGTCATATATGAGTTATCTGGCTTTGTGTGACCATTAACCATAAAGTTGTATAGTTTAATATTTATTCTATCCAGCAAATATTCCCTAAATAATTCCTGTCCGATTGAGGCATTTTCTGGCACTTGTTTTCCTTAACAGTATTGTAAAAGGAAAGATACTTCAGCATCTCTTCTATTATGGTTAAGCGCATTTTCACATTCTCTTGTGACTGTTATTTGTGCTCTGTGGTAATACTTGACCTGTATTAAAGATAGTTACAATAGTAGTATCTTGTGCTAATAAAAGTTGAGCCAGTCCTCTGAAAGAGCTTTCAAACGGGTTATATGTTGTTCTTGTATAGGATTATTTATAGAGTTATGATTGTTTTTATTTTTAGCTACCAGGTGCAGAGTACTAAAACATTTAAAAGTAGAAAATGCACCAATTGTAAACCGCTTTGACTATGCACAGTGTAAGAAGCTGAACATGGATCAGGTACTAGACCAGATACTGAGGATGCCTCCTGAGAGAAACCGTATCATATACCTTCGTCCCATGCAGCAGGTAACAAGCTCTGCTCCCTTCTGATGATACACGTGCATTTGTAGATTTAGTCTTCAACCTTTTAGACTGGGCATGTGTTCATTGTTCAGTCCATATTAGTGATTCCTTAGCTTTCCATATGTAGTTTTCTTTTTAACCCAGGTAGACTCTCTTGCCAATTTTCTTTATTAATGCTTTTATTCTAGAATTTTGTAAGTTTTTAGCAAGTTTTTTTTTGACAAGAGTTATTTGAGAAGTTTTTTTATTTATTAAAGGTATCTGTGGCTAAAACAAAGACTCAGGTATCAAACTACTTGATTCAAATTCTGGCTTTCATACCTACAGCAGATTGTTTAATTTCATGTCCTAATTTTTTCATCTATAAAATTAGAATAAAATAATATGTCTAAGGGTGTTATGTTTTAACTAATATTGTATGCTAGAACCATTGTTTTATTTGTGTATATATATATATATATATATTTTTTTTTATCTTTTTGAGAGAGGGTCTCTATGCAGTTCAAGCTGGCCTTGAGCTTACTTTGTAGCCTAGGCTGTTCTCAAACTTACAGTGATCCTCCTGCCTCAGCCTCCCAAGTGCTGGGATTACAAGAATGCACCACCACACCTGACCTCTCCATTGTTACACTATTATAGCATAATATAATATTAGATCATTATTACGACCAAATTTTGTATGTGAAACTGTGCTTGATTGCAGAAGAGTTTAGAGGAAGTACTAAACAATTCCTGGAGTCACTGTGTGAGCCAGACCAGAAAAGGGTCAATTCGACAAACAAATTCTTCAGTATACAAGGCTCAAAATTTGCTCTGAGCTTAAAAAATACCTAGAACATTGTTCTTCCCTGAGGAAGATTACCTTCCCCAAAAGGACATAAACAAGCTACTGAGATGGCCAAGTGGAGTTTTTATAACTACTGATAGGGCAGGAAGTGTTCCATAGGAAGAAAGCAGTGCTCACTAAGGAAGGCTACAAGGAGATAAAACTGTATTCTGTCCTTAAGGTGGACAGTGATCCAGTTAAGGATTTACGATTCTGTACATTCACACTTCTTTAATGCAGTCAGTACTGGAACCTATAATGCTCAGAAGTGGATTCTGAATTGATTGAGATCAGTTACCTGAATCAGGGTTCTCTGACTTGCCAGGTATGTCTTAAGCCCAGCATGGTAAGTTGTTTAGGGTTGAACATGACTATTGGATTTTTAAATCAGCCACAGATTTCAACACTGAGGAGCTCCAGGAAAGATTCTCCAAGCTATTGAAGATAGGTTTTTAAGATTTATTTTCGTTTCCAAAGACCTCTTTCTGACGTCTTTCAACAGGTGGACACACTAACTTTGGAGCAGAAACTATTTAGTGGTCCCTATCCCTACCACATCTGTATCATCCATGAATTTAGTAACCCTCCCAATGTGCGGAATAAGGTGCGCATTCGCAGCTGGATGGACACGATAGCAAACATCAATCAGTAAGTAACTGCCTGGCCCTTTGACAAAGGTCTTCTCAGTCATTTATGTAATGCAGCTCCCAGAAGCAAATGGGAGTTACTTCTTGTCTTAAATGATTCCATCAGAGCTTTTCAGGCATGCTTGAATTAACATATAGGAAAATTAACATAAGCAAAACTGAGGGGAATAACAAGTAAAAAGCATAAATGTATATATGTATGTAGCTTTTTGTTTCCACAGTAGAGAAGCTAAGAACAGACTGTACGTGTACATTTGACTAAGTTGTGGGATATGAGAAATCAAGTTAAAGATCTTAAAATGATGATGTTTTACATCATCAAAAAATTGGGCTATGTATTTGTTACATAAACATTGGATTGAGCACCCTCTGTGCCCAGGACATTTGCTTAGAGGATGGCTTTCTTTCTTTGATTGATACCATTTTGAAGATAGTAATGAAACTTTGACCTGACAGGACAAATTTCTACTTTGAGTAATTGGGGGCTGTTAGATTCAGTATTTTTTCTGAACTGTTTTATAGAATCTGGGCCTGAAACAGTCTTGAGGGATCCATTGTACCACATTCCCTAACCTTTTCAGTTGTAAAATTTCATTTTCCTTATTGCCTTTAGAGAGCTGATTAAGTATGAATTCTTCCCTGAAGCCTCTCGCAGTGAAGAAGACCTAAAGAAGTACCCGAAGTACCCCTGGGGGAGAGACATCTACACTTTAGAGGGTGAGTGTGAGGGTGCTTGTGATGGATGGAGAGACGGCTCAGAGAAAGGAGGAACGAGAATCTT
Source organism: Chinchilla lanigera (assembly GCF_000276665.1). NCBI lineage: Eukaryota > Metazoa > Chordata > Mammalia > Rodentia > Chinchillidae > Chinchilla > Chinchilla lanigera. The sequence goes on along the minus strand of NW_004955415.1, from coordinate 5,843,331 downwards.
AGAATTCATTAAAATAAATGGGTGACATGAATACCTGTAAGAAACAGGGACCTGATAAACCTTGCTCTGCCTACATGGGTCTTCACCTGGAGAATGCACCAGTGTCTCAGTTCACAGATTGAATTGGACAAGAACCAAATCAGCACTCCCCATAAGGTAAACATAGAACCTAACCATTGAATTGATTTGGTTCTTGTCCAACTCAGTTTGTGACCAGAATCATAGAAACAGTGAAGTTTGTGAATCAAGGTACCACGGTAATCAGAAATAGTAGATGAAAATTGAAGATTGCTGTAATTTGAGATTTGGAAGTAACTTGAAGGCACCTGGCTCAGTTTCTCTATTACATTTTGTGTTCAGTTTAGAAAATACTACAGAGTTTGGCCCTTCCAGCGCCTCTACAGGAGGAGCATTTTTACATTTGTCTTCTTATTTTAGGTGTTGTGGATGGAGCTCCGTATTCAATGATTTCTGACTTCCCTTGGCTGAGGTCACTACGGGCAGCAGAGCCCAACAGCTTCGCACGATACGATTTTGAAGATGATGAAGAAAGTAATTATGAACTGACTTGATTTATTTTCTTTAGTTTGAGTGTATCCTACCACATTAATTGCTAAGACTTTGAAAATTCAGAGCAATACAGCATTTAAATGATTTCCACATAGCCCATATTCCTCCCTTTCCCAAAAAAAGCTCTGAACTTGTACTGGGGATATATGCTGAGAAGAACTCCTGCAAACATATTTTTCATATTCTAGTTTTATTGCCTTTTTTGTTTTTTAATTGGTGCTGGGGGCTGAACTCAAGCCTTCTACATTCTACCACTGAGCTGCACCCCAAGCCAGTGTAGCTAAATATGTATAATTTTGCAATTTTTATGGAAGAATTTAGAATTTATCAACAGTATTGTTCGGAATTGTTCCAGTTATACAAATTATTCTCCTGTTGTGTAGAAATTGTATAAAGAAATGAATTTTATGAACTATGTGCATATGACTTACACTCTGGCATATCCTTTTTCCCTGAGGTTTTAATCATGTCTGCTGTCTCAGGCATCAGACCTGATATAAAACTATAAAACCATGGGACCCGTTCCTACATTATGTTAAAATGTGTAGGAGGATTTCATGAGACAGCTTATCTGATTGACTTTCCAATTGATTCTGATTGCCACACACGTCTCCCTTTCTCCTTCTCAATTCCAAGGTACCATCTATGCTCCTCGAAGAAAAGGACAGCTGTCCGCAGATATCTGCATGGAGACCATAGGGGAGGAAATCTCAGAGATGCGTCAGATGAAGAAGGGTGTGTTTCAGCGAGTCGTGGCGATTTTCATCCACTACTGCGATGTGAATGGGGAGCCCGTTGAAGATGACTACATTTGATCGGTCCCCGCCCCTTTCCAGGTATTCTGGCAGAAGCAGCCGCCCTCAGTCAGCTGCTGGAGTGCTCCACAGGGGCGTGGGGTGCAGAGTTGGGAGGCCCTGGCTCAGTTTGGAATACAGGAAATGTACGAGGAACCTTGACATTGTATACAAAGATTTGTACATAAACAGAATATGCAAAGACACTTCCTAAAGTACAAACTTTATATCATATGTTTATACAATTTAATTTAAAAGTCTCATTAATGAAGGCATATAATTTGAAAGAGTTCCTTTTGTTCCATTTTTTCTTAGTTCATTCAGTGTCATTTTTGACTTGAGTCCCCATTTACTATATTCTTAATAATTACCATCACCCCCTTAAACCTGTGCCTTTTTCTTCTCGAGCAAAGCTGTTTAAGTAAATCTGATGAAGACTGATTGTGTTTTGTGTACTTTCTTTTGTTAAAAAAAATACCAACTAAACTGTATAGTCAGAAAAGGCTATAAGTTTCTGTACAAAGAATGTAGTTCCTTTTTTTCTTGATATTATAGTTGCCATGTTTCTTTAAATAAAAACTCATGAATTTGAGGGGGAAATGGAAAAGTTTCCAAAGCATTTGTAGTTATTTATTTCCACATTCAATTGTGTATATGCTTTACCTTGAATATAAAAAATAAAAGTTTATTAAAAACTCTTTTCTTGCCTTAGATCTAAATCCTTCTTTTTAAAAAACATAGAAAATACTGTGCAAAAGAGCAGTACACTATATTGTTGTGTCTCTGTAAGATCCCAGTCCACTATCTCTTTAAAATTCTGTGGCTGTCAGATGTTGACAGAATCCTGTGACAAAATATTGGAGTCAGCAGAATTTCCCAAAATACGTGGTCTCAGATGGCCTTTCTCTTTCTGAAGGAGAGACGTTGACCTGATATGATAATGGTGTGTGTGTGTATTGCCACCTGACGGTAGCAAAAGCTTTAGAGCAGTGCCTGCATTTGTCATGGCTTTGCCACTTGGGAGCTGAGGGACCTTGGTAAATGAAACAAGAAAAATTTTATAAAAGCTTTCCAAATGGACCTAAGGAACTGCTATCTATATAAGGTATATAGGCTCTTCAGTATTGGGTCAACCCCTTCACTTATAGGTAATTAATAAAAGCCCAGGGGGAAAATTGCCTGTACTAGGCCCTGTGTGCTCAGTAGGATAAGAATCTGATTCCCACTACACTGCCTCTGTTATTAATGGTAGAAATGCAAGGATGCCAACAGTTTCCCTAACACTCAAGTATGCTGAATGATAATCAGTACCTTCAAAGTTCTCTTTTCTGAGGTTTTTAAAATTTTTCCTATTACCTTAGGGAATATAAGTCAATTCATAACATCTTTTTTAACTCAGCTAACTTCTCTACTTAGAAGAGTGGGTTCCACTATTAAGGTTATAAGTAGCAGAAGACAGAAAATACAGAATTTCCTAGATTCTCCATCTGGAATCCCCAACCCTCAGCAAAACCCAGTCTGACCCTGATTTTTTTCATCATAACCATACAATCATCTGAACAATGCTTATGTCAGCCACAAGAGGCCGCTACTTTTTAACTTAATTCTTGATTTAACCCTCTCACCTAAATTCTTGATTTAACCCTCTCACCTTCTAACCCAAACTATTAGGTAACTGCAACAGGAAGTGCCAAAATGATCATAAAGATGCTAAGACTGAACAACTCAAAAAACTGGAATGCCCACCATGATAGGCATGTTTCTGGTTGCCCACGTTGTCCGATGGTGTTAGCATTCCTTGGGAGTGAGCTTTTCACAATGAGGTCACATCTCATTGCAGAATACCAAGTCACCTTAGACAGACAGGGCAGCCAAGAGGCCAGAGGGTCTTCTTGCCTCACTTTGAGGTATTTTCCTTGTGCACAACGTTCAAAACCTTCAGACAGACCTTTGGTAAGTGTATATGGAAGGAATGGCTGAGTAGTGATTGCCTCGTGGCAGGGTCACCAAATGGTCTATATAGGGTTAGGTGGTATTTTGTGCTGAATGGGCCATAGCTTTTCTTTGGGAAACGATTCTAGTGTGAAGACCATAAACAGTATAGATTAATGCACATGGCAGTGTTACAGTAAAATTTAATCTATGAACATAAATTTGAACTTCACATAATTCTCACATGTCCCAAAATACTTCTCTGACTTTTTTCCCAGGCATAATAAAGTAAAAACTTCTGAAGACTGAACATACCATATCTGGCCCCCGCGCCAGGGATTGCCACCCCTGCCATAGGGAACTGTGTTGACCTATTTGACTATTCAGTTAGGCCATGAGCTTGTCTGCCATGTGTTAAAAAGGCCATCAGACATATTTCATGGGGAACTTATGACTGCATTAGCGTCACTATTAAGAGTGAATCTTGTATATCATGCTGCTAGGTTTGAGACTAAGGCTTTTCCCAGATAACTGCCAGCACCACAGATGTTGGACTGCCTTCAGATTGTGACACCCTCATACAATTGCTGGGTGACCAAGAGATAGTCACAACCCTATCCTGGAGATGATAATCACTAATGTCACAATGACAGCTGTAGTAAGCTGCACAGTGCAGTGCAGGGGAGGTTCAATGTGTGAATGAAAAACACCACACTGAATATTTATGTTTTTAAAAATGTACTAGAGTGAAAGACACACTGCCATCTAACTCCCTTAATATACTACACTTAGCCCATCATTCTTACCACATTTTGAAGCAGTTCTGGAAGTGCTCCTTTGTGAATGTCTTTAGTTGCTTTCTTGTGGCTGTCCCAGACCTTGAATCAGATAGTTTACCTTTCATGGTCATTGTGACTTTGAAGAAGACCCAGAAGTCACCCAATTCCACATATAAATAGCACAGACAAGGACACACTAATGTTCTCACATGCTTGCCTTTCTGTTGAATGGGGCTTGACAGCGGCATTCACCATACTTGTAGTCACACTGCGTAAGACAATAATGAAAGAGAACTTCCAGAACTGCCTCAGAAAGTGACAAGAATGATGAGATGTGTGTTTAAAGCAAAGGGGGTTATCTTGAGAATTAATGGCAATGTGTGTTTGAGTTGTAATTTTTTAAATTTAAATAATTTTTATCATACCTCGTAGCATTATTTCTATAATCCTTATGATAGAAGGCAGGGATTTTCTGAACTAATCTTTCCATAGTTTGTCCCTTATATCAAATCCCAGGTTGGATGGAAGGAAGCAAAGAGAACTGTGCGGCCATGAAAAGGCAATGATGGTGTGAAAGCTGGCTTTGTTTTGAGACAGGATCTTGCTCTGTAATTCAGGATAGCCTTGAACTCACAATGGAGCCTAGGGTGGCCTGATATGGTGAACTCATAGCAATCCTCCTGCCTCAGCCTCTCAAGTGCTGCTAGGTGTGCTGGGATTACAAGCAGACACCATCACACCACACCCAGCCAAAAACTGGCTTTCTTTAGCATCACTGAATGCTTCCCATAGCTTCTCACAGCGATGCTTTCAAGCATGTGTGACCAGTATATCCCCCACTGTACTACGGAATAAATGAGGGTTTAGCAGACTGAGTCAAAAGCATACATCTAGAAATTTGGAAGCAGGATGTCATCAGTCTGACTTCAAAACCTAGGCAACTTGGGGAATTTCTTTATTCCTCAAAGTGGGAAGACATTGCCTGAAGCCCATTTAAGGGTAGACTTTCCCTCCCCAACAGGGAAGCTGCCAAGTCAGAGTTGCTGCTTCCCCTGAAATGAGACCACTCTGTCTGACCTTCGTGTCGTACTGTTAGCACATTCCCAGAAAAGAGGATGCTGATGACTTTCTGTCAGGCCTCAGCTGCCCTACTCAGATGTGTCTAGAATATTAAAAAATAATAAAATTTAAAAATTGCAAACTTTACAATGTTTATAATACAAAATGCATACAGTGTAGCTGAAAAGAAAGATTTGTGTTTGTGGAGAGTGATGTTTAGGGTAATTTGAAAAGCAAGCTATAGGTTATATACAGCATCATTTAAGAATAAAACAAAACCTTATGTTTTTACATGTACATTTATACATATGCCTAGAAGAAAATTCTTGAATCGTATTAGTTAGGCAATAAGACCAATTATTTCTGGGGAAGGGAGAAGGACTGAGTGAGAGTCAGGGGTATTTTGCTGTATTTATATAATCAGAAGTTATTATACTGGGAATGATTTGCGTAAGCATATCATTTGTGTAAATTCTACCGAATCTAAAATGTAGAGCTGGGTGGTGGTGCACACCTGTAATCCCAGCACTGGGGAGGCTGAGGCAGGAGGATCATTGTGAATTTGAGGCCAGCCTGGGTTACAAAGTGAGCTAGCTCAAGGCCATCCTGAACTCATAGTGAGATCCTGTCTCAAAAAATAAATAAATAAATAAATAAATAAATAAATAATAAATAAAATAAATAAAATGTATAATTTGTACATTTAGAAATAAGTTTAAAGAAGGAGAGGAAGAAAACACTGTTAGAGTGAAGAGATTGAAGTCTTTTTCATCCTGCCTTCTGCCCCATCAAGTAGGCTCTGTGTGCTTGGACAAACCTCCCTGGCAGTCTTTTTCTTCTGTAAAACGAAGTAAACAATCCATTCCCACAAGCTGTTGTCACAGGTTCAGAGCTCCTGCGAAAGTGCAGAGAAACTGAAGTTCCTACAGTGCTTCTATACTTACCGGGCCCGTCGAAATCATCCAAACAGCGTTCCCATCAGGAACCGCCGGGAAGCCCGAGCATCTTGTGAAGGGGCCGCTCCCCAGCGGGCAGCCTTCCGAGGCGGAGCACTCAGGGCTGGTGCTTTCCTTGGCTCGCACGTCTGGTTCTCACGGTCTGTTGCTGGTTATTCAGTAGCCCAGGTTGCTGAACGCTAGGAAGACTGGGTAATGTCATTGCCCAGAGGCCTTCCCTGCCGATCAATTATCAACCTGAATGCCTTCATTATTTACATATGGAGGTCGAGGCTCAGAAGAGAAAACAATAGAGCAAGCAGGCAGCAGAGTTCAAACAGGAGTAGGCAGACCTGGAATTCCTCTGCAGCTCCCTTCCAAACTGATGGGAAGGGAAAGCACCTGAGCCATGCCCGGGCAATATGAGGCAAGGCAGCGTGTGTTCTCTCCCAGCAGAGCCACAGGTGAATGTTAAGTCAAAGAACCCCAATAATGAACACCATGGGCATATGTAAGACTGGGTCTTCAGAATCAGACAGCCAGTTTTGCATTCCAAACCCACAGTTCGCAGGGCTCTCACCCTGCGCCAGTCCCCAAAGTCTCAGTGCATCTGTAAAGTGGGGGTCATTTTGGTACCTATCTTATAATCAGAAGTTTATGAGACTAATTATGGAATTAAATGAGATAATCCGTGTAAATCACTGAACCACAGTATGTAGCAAAAAGAAGCTCAGTAACGGTTAGCTTCCTTTACCGTTATTAACTAAGTCATGTTCTGGGAAGAGCTGAAAGAAGTAAAGGCAAGGAGATGTATAATCAGGTCAAATATAGCTGTGGTTCAGAATTTAAGAGTCTCGCTTTCCTTCTCTTTCTGTTTCCAAAAGTGTGCAATGCTCTTTGTACTCAAATCCCAAACTTTTACAGTTTGGAAATTTATTTCTCCTGTAATTTTCCTTTTGACTTCCCAATGAGTTGCAGAGTCCTGCGTGGGTGGCAGGTGCCTCGGCCAATTCCTCATGTTCCATGGAGCCCAGGAGAATGTCTATGTGCTGATTTAGAACTTGATAGCCTTGTTTTGTTTTTATTTGTTTATCTCTGTGACTGCTTTCTATGTATGGCAAGTAAAATTGATTTTCTATTTTGGACAGTAATGTAATGTTTCCTTTTAAAACAAATTGTTGTTAAGTGAAAACTTGAACTGACTTGAATAAAGATATTAAACAACTAACACTACAGAGAACACATATTTGGCAAAAGTAATGGTGACCCACAGTGACCCATGTAGGAACACTCACGAGGAGTGACTCTGCCATCTCAGTGATGGTCCCTGTTCTATACATGGGACAAGGAAGGCAAATGCTGGCTGAGGCCCAGCACAAAGCTCTGTCTCATCAGACCTGAGCCTTCACATCCATTCCAGAACTGTTTCAATTCAAATCGAATACTCCGCTCAGTGAATTTCAGTGGAGAGAGGCGTACCTATTTGTCTTTGTTTTCCTCCTCTAGATGGGGTATTGCAAGAAAGATTTATACCACAGCAAACCAGAGTAATAGAGAAAAAGAGAAAAGCAATTCTGATCTCACACCAAAGAGAACTACAGTACCAAAGACATAAATGGGTAGACAACACAGCACCAAGAAGACGTTATTATCTTGTTCTCACTTGAAGACAATATTAAAAGCAATGTAGTTTCCCACTCCCTGGTCCTTCCTTCCCTAGGTGCCCTCCCTCACCCACCCTCATGCCCACCCCCCACTCCCCAGCTAGATAGCACTTTCCTTCAGGACAGAGCAAGTTAGCAGCATGAAGTGGAGATGATGAGTTCATAAAATCCTAGAAAGAAAAGCTTTTTACAAACACATTCTTGGGTGTCCATGGAAGGACTGGGTTTATTTCTTTTGCTCCTAGCTGCTAGTGGTGAGGGTTGGAATGGGAGTCTCAGGGCGGGACAGTCCTTGAGCTGGATGAGGTGAGGAAGCAGAGAGAATTCCCTCTATACCAGACATGGAGACAGCGACTGTGATGTCCATCAGCCATTGACTGCAGGGCCAGTTGACTGGGCCATGTCCCCCTCTGCCGCAAGAATAACTCTTCCTGATAGTGCCAGCTTGGCGTTGAAGATTTTCTCCGGCCCTGGAAACTCTTCCTTCTGAGTCTTTCGTACACAGTTGGATTTTGGGAAGATGCAATTTTAACTACTGCCAGGCTAGCAGCTGCGCAGACAGCACAAATCTGATCCTGTCCTGTGAATCTCCAATGAGGATATTTGATGTATCACAATGTCATTCCAGCCCAGTACAAAGAGACAGCAAAGCACGCTTATGAAGCTTTCTTCCACAAAGAACACTGCTCTTTTGACAATGAAGAATGTTACTATTTCTGCAGTTGCTGTCCTTTTCTAGTCCAACGTGTGTGACCTCTACAGACACTGATCATAGTCCAGTTCCCAGAGGCATGTCCTCCAAGTTAGGAAGAGTCCTGGGAGAAGGTGAGATTTCATTTTGCCACCTGTGTTTTAATCCTTGGATCTCTATTGAATCCAAGCTGCCATTCAGTACAGGAGATTTGTCACTGAGAAATAAAATGTCATATAAACAGATACGCTTGCCAAGCTCCTGGGAAGAGAAGCATTTTGAAACCCTACTGTATACACACATATGTGTGTGTACACAAGGATTAAAAAGTACAGCCTCTCAATGTGGGGCACTGAATAAAGTTTTCCAGCTTCTTCAGGGCACTAAGCACATTGCTACTGACTGTAATCTGGTCCTGCCCTAAGAAGCGCTGTATGCTTGGAGGAGAGCAGAGACCACACTCAGACAGTGCGTGGAGAACACTTGACCTCCAAAGTCCTTATCCTCTGCCTTGCATGAAAAAGTGAAGACAAGGAGTGAACTCTAAGGAGGGGTGAAAGTCCTCAAAGCAGGGAGAGTTCTACCAGTGTGGGACAAGCCACCTTCAGTGTGCCCAGTACAGTGGAAGTCCTAGGACATGGGACTGTCAGCACTAACACCAGACACTAGGTCGCTCTTGACTTCCATGGGGCCTGACTGTCCCTTCATACCACATCTGAAGACAAAAGGAAGAAGGATGGCCCAGGAGTTGAGTCCTGACCTCATGGATGGAATGGGGATTAGGGAGGCAACTGTGACTTCTGAGCTCACTGAGGAAGGAGGAGCAACAGACTAAGTAAAATGGCAAGGACAGCTGATGAGAGCCGAACTGGCACAGCTTTGTCTTGTGGTATACGCACTCAAGCCCACTTATCTTTTTTCTGACTCTACTCCAAGGGCCAGCAAGCCATCCTTTCAACTTGTTGTTTATCAGGAAAAAAATGCCCCAGAGTCTCAACTTGGGGGGATAATTTGCAAAAATAAACTAGGGGGATAATAGCTTTGCCATTGAAAGGGAAGCATCTTCTTAGGAGTCCAGAGGGCATGAGTGCTATGCAGCGGAGCTGCACAGGAAAGGGCCAATGATATCTGCCTCCCTAAGAAGTTAATCTGCATTTATGTCTTTGCCAGGAGCAGAAAACAGTCCTGCCTTGCACAGGTGCTACTCCGTACAAGCTTGGCATCTCCCCACCAGGCATCCTGTGACAGCAGCTCCATTTCCATCCCCATCTCCTCATTGTAAACAGCATTTCCACGAAAGGGTCGTTTCCCCATGGTCATGGGAGGGAAGTGAATCAATATTCATTCCAAATGACCCTCCTGCCAGTAGGATACTAAGAAAGTCACAACTTCACACACACACACACACACACACACACACACACACACACACAACCTAGGCAGAATCTCCAGTCTGAAGAAAGAGAAGAAAAGTGCTCATGGCTCTAAACCAAGAGTCTCGATGTTTCTCTTTGCAGTACTTCATAGCTTCTTGACTCTGACATCATCTTCATTCAGTAAGAGAGCACACTCACAAGAAGATGGCCAGGACAGAGAAGAAAGCTGAGATTTTTAGTTCAGAGAGAAGAATGAGAGAGGTGAGTGGGTGGCAGGTCGTTGTCTTAGAATACTTGAGGGTTCTCAGGGAAAGGGAGCCAGATGCTTGGCCCCAGATGGAAGCTGGAGCAGCAGCAGACTCGGGTTCCAGCAAAGAACATAACCGCCTCACAATTAGAACTTCCTGACAACAGAAGGGTATGCATTTGAAGGTAGTGACCTGCTGTCTTTTGGGGTATGCAAGCAGAGGTTGACCAGCTTTCAGGAATGCAATGAAAGGTGCTACTCCTGCTTTGAGTGGGAGGCTGGATCTGAAGGTGCCTGAAGTCCCTTCATGACTGTGAGATCCTCGACGCTCTGACCTCAGGTCCAACTCTGTCCTCCGTGTACCTTCATGAGGCCTTGGGCCCAAGTGCCTCACGCCTCACTGGTGATGGAGCCAGGGGTGATGCCAGGGTGTCCTGTTCATGCAAACATGAGTGGGAATGACTGGCTGAGGTGCTGAGCCACATCCTCAATCAGAAGCAGGACTCCAGGGACTCTGGGTCATTGTGTATGGGCAGTTTCTCGAGTTCCTGGTGATGCCCACTGTGCAGAACTGTGTACCTAGGAAGGAGGGAAGAAGGCATTAAAATTCTGCAGACACCAAGTGACCACTCCCTGCGCTCTTGACTTCCTTCTGAGGGCATGGTGAGGTGGATGTGGGATCAGCTGGGACTTCACAAAGCAGGAAGACCAAAGAACTCACCTGGATTGTGTATGTTAAATGTGAGGAAACTGAGTCCTGAAGGAAACAGGCCTAGAGTTACACAGAGACTGAGTGACAGAACTGGGACAAGGACCCAGATTTCTTTCCTCCCACCCAAGCCTGGGGCTCTGTGCCACTCATCAGAGTGAACCTGTGCTTCATCCACCAAAAACTGTGCCAGGATAAGCCACTTCCCGTCTACCAGCACTGACCAACACGAAAGTGCCCTATGAGATGAAAACACCATTCAGAACCTGAAACATGATGTATCTTATTTATTACTTTGATTCTGGATGGCCCTGTTTGCAACAGTAGATCAATTAGATGAGTCAAGCAACAAGTTGGCTCTAAACATCATAGTGAAACTACTACTTGACAAGTGTTTCTTACGTTTCTGCAGGGCCACGGCGGCACGCAACAGTTAATTCTTTTTAAATCTCTGTCATTTGCAGTCATGTCAGTCACACATATGTCAGCATCTGGCAGGCATTTGTATGAAATTTCTGGGACGTTTAAGGGCATCATCACCACTCACTCTTCTGAGGCCAGTGTCAGACCCAGTCAGAGAGACAAGCAAAATTCACTAGTCAGTTTCATGGCACCCTATGTTGACAAAACAATGCGTTAGTGGTTCTCATGGCTTACCTTGAAACTTCAGTTTCAACTACAATAACTTATTACTGATTTGTATTGATCAGTTGGGTTTGTACTAATCTGACTGTGGATTGAATGCTGACAGTAGCCCCATGAGATGGTATTATTTTCATTTTATGGCTGGAAAAAGTGGTGCATGGTCAAGGTTAGTAACTTGCCCAAAGGGACGTCAGTAACATTTGAATATATGTCCATCAGACCTCTCCATCTGCTGCCAATACCAGGTATTTAACTGGTTCTGGCACAGCCAAGGACCATGTACAAGACAGAGCAGTGAGCATCTGGTCCTCCAAAGGCCATTCTGGTTGTCACTGACAGGGCAGTGCTGCTGGCTTCTAGGGAAAGAGACCAGAGATGCTGCTACATATTGCACAATGCACAGCATAGTCTCCCATAAAAATATAGGGCCCCAAATATCAACAGTGCTGAGATCAAGAAGCCTTAATCAAAATAAGTAGTTTTCCTAACTGGAGAGAAGCAGGTGTTACCTGAGGAACAAAGACAAGGGGAGTAGCATGAGTCTGAGTTCTCACTAAAATGCCCAGCATGGCTGCTGCTAAGACGGGGGAGAGACAACACATAGAGAAGCAAAGCCTGTTCTACTGCTGGCCAGCTAAAGGAGTGTTGGGGGAAAGTTAGAGCAGGAAAGGGGAGAGCGCGGGTCAGGTCATGTGCTCCTAGTGAGGGGGGTCAGGAATGTTCCGACAGGTGCAGGGCCCTTGCAAAGTTAGTGCAGCAGCACCTGAGTCCAACTCTGACTCTCAGAACCACCCACCGTGCTGCACCATTCTGCAAACCCATTGCTTGTTCAGTCAGCCTCCTTAAATAGGGGGTGTTGGAGGGAGCCTGGCAGCTGGAAGAAGGCAAAACCTCCCCAACCGACCCCCAGAGCTTCCTCTCGACTATGGTTGCTGTGAGCATCTCTGCTACAGCAGAGGAGAGGCTTCCCCGCCCAGCAGCTGCCCCGGAGCAGGCTTCAGCCCTCAGTGGCCAGCCTGATGGCAGCCCCTCAGAGGCTAAGATTCTGTCCAGTGGGGTGCTGACCTAAGTTCCTAAGCTATGCGGATTTCTCCCTTTATCCCCCTAAGCCTGGGACGAATAGTTACTCTTTTCTATTGCTACTGCATGATACTTTAAACATCTTTAATTGCTCTTTCAGTAGTTAACATCTATCTGCTGAGCTGACACCTTCTATATTAAAATATTGTTTCACTAACGTGTGTGGTTTCTATCTCTGGGTGGTGCCATGTGATACATAGTCATGGAAGAGCATGTAGATATCTAAGGAAAAAAATTCCAGGTGAGGGAATAACAAGTGCAAAGGTCCTGAGGACAGACACTGCCTGGTATTCCTTGAGGGAACACAAGGATGAGGTAGGCTGAAGGAGAAGGAATACAAAGAGTTAAGGTCCACAAGGTATCTGGGCCAGAGCAGGGCTGAGGTAGCTTTGGCAATTCCTATGGAGCTTTGGCTTTTCCTATATGAGAGGAGTCTGAATGACCTTTCAGCAGGCTGCCTCTGGCTCTCCTGAAAGCACAGTTACCCATTCTGTAATGTAAAAATACATGCTGAGCAATGCATCATCATGATGGTGATGTCATCATGGTGTGGGCATCAGAGTGCATCTAGATGGTATCACCTACCACACACCGAGGCTCTATGGTAGAAAGATTGCTCCTAGCATGGACTGTGTGAAGCATGTACTAAATACCGCATGCCATTGTAACACAATGCCAAGTACCTTGCTTGGTAATGGGAATGTGTGAGCTGGATAATAATCACCAGCATGTATGTGGCCCATCATTAACTGAAAAGCAATATGGGGCATACATCTAGACAGAGCAGAAGTGTGACAGCCAGCTCATTTAAGAATTTACAGCAATAACTCAGAAGAGGAAAGATAGTGCCTTGGCCTAGAAGGTAGCTGTAAAGATGATGAGAAATGTAATCCTCAGTAGTGGTGCAATACTAGGTCTTCCAGCAGAAGATACAGCTTTGCACGTTTGTGGGTTTCCCTTCTCTCATAAACTAGAGGGTTGTATTATTTTGCATGGTGACCAAAACTGGGACTGGAGTCCACCAGACCAAGCTCCCAACCTGAGCTCTACCAGCTACCAGCTTTGTGACATTTGGCAAGTTACTTCAGTTCTCTATTCCTCTCCCTCTTCCATTGTAACTGAAGGTAGCAATACCTTACCATATTCCTGTATGGATTAAACAGAAGTATAGGGGAACTTTAGCACAGTCTGACGCACAGCCACAGCTCAATGTATGGTAAATCTAAAATTTTCCTATCTATATCTTTCCCTCATAATCTCATTTAGTTACATGTCTGTAGCAGTGATGGTCATAACGATATATGCACAACTCTTGACTACTGAGAAACATTTTCTTCCTTTATTTTCCCTGTATGTAAAACCTAGAAGGCCTCAAGGTATAGAAGGTCTTCACTGAAGAATCACAAGCCTTCTTCACAAGTGTGCGGATGAGAGTAGCATCAATCCATTTTGCCATCCCCTGACTCCTTTTAATAACCATAGCAGTTCTGCAGTCCAGGCCAAAAAGCTGAAAAGACCAAATTATACAGAGCGGACAAGTGAGACTCAGGGAAGCTTAGGTCTTGAGCATCATGGGAAGTGCCAAGGCCTGGCAGGCCCCCAGGCAGACACCATGCTCTGGCTTTTCCCTGGAGCAGCAGTGCTTAATGATTTCTGAGGAGTACAAATATTCCTGAAGTAGATGTTTGTGCTGGAAAAACTTGGATAATAAAAGAATAATAATAAGAAGAAATGATACACAGTTGAGTTTATTGAGGAATTAAGATGTGTTTCTGGTACCATTTTTAATAATTACAAGCATTATTTCATTTACTTAACTTACTTTTCACAATATTAAATGGCGATCACACTACATGGATCCATTTCATGGATGAGGAAACCTGAGGCTCAGAGCAGCTAAGCACTTTATCCAAGATCTCAGTTGCATAAGGCACATACCCTTAACCTCATCTCTCCATCCATGATTTTCTCTTTTTGATGGCTAATAGGTTGCTTTCACTGATAACAAGGAGATGTTCTCCTACAGTGAGCTCACAGGAAGAGGGCATTCCAGTTGAGAAGACAAACTCATACTAGTGATCGCGTTCAGAAGACGTGCCGCCACAGCACACAGGCAACCATGACAGCATCTCTCACTTTCTCCAGCAGCTTTGCACACAGCTCTCCTGAGCTGGCTTTCCGCGTGCTAAGGAGTCTCCTGTTAAGACATCTAGAGAGGAAGGGTGTAGCAGGAGCAGATACTCCCAGCAGAAGCTCTCTTTATCCAGGGGGCAACCAAAAGGCAGTCACACTCCGTAGAGATGAGAGTGAGCAGAAGAGTAAGTCTCCTGCTATGCCATCTGGCTGGGGCCTCTCACTGGGCAAGGTGGGTGACACACACAGAAAAGAGCAACTAGTCTGAGCTTTCCTTGGCAGGGGGCAGCTAGAGGGCAGCATCTCACCTGCAGACTGGCCTACAGAGATAGTGCCTGGGCATAGACATTCCCAAGTCTCAATGAGTAACACAGTTTTAATCTTCAGATGTTTACTTTGATAGTAAATAAATCTCACAAGAAGACTTTGGGTCCTCTGGATGGCCACCCCATGACCTCACACTGCCTGAATTCAGGGCTTGCCTGTGCAGGGTCTGTCCCGATGCTGCAGTGACAACGGCCAATGTTCTGGAGAATTTCTTCCCCGCAGCTTATTGGCACCTTCCCAGGTAGCTACACGTCCTCAAGTTGAGGAATGTTGAAAGAAAAGGAAGCAAGCAGTACCGTGGGCAAACAAAACAGGGTTCAAGTCCTAAATCTGCTTACTGCCTACTTGCCTTAGTCAAGTAAGTTAGTTCCACCTACCTGAAGCTTAGAGAATAACAATACAAATATGAGCTCTTGATGCAAAATGCTGGGATAAAAATCCTGGCTCTGCCACTTGCTCACTCTGTGAATTATTCCAAACATTGTGGGTTGTCGTTGGGAGTAAGTGAGGTAATGCTTAAAAAGTGCACATTAGAATAATGCTAGTCAAATAATAAATAATTGTCACAATAAATGCTTCCTTGCTATCTGATGATCAAGGTATCTCCAGTACTTAATCCTGAATTCAAAGCAGAAATCCATTCCTTTGTAACTTATCAAATGTTTCTCCACCCTTAATTCACCACGCAGCTGAAACAAACCTTTGAGATGGTTTTACTGATAAAGAAACACCATAAAAGACAGACCGTCATCTGTCAGGGTGATGGCATTCTCCCGGCTCTGTTTGGTGCAAAATCTGACTAAAAAGCTGGCAGCTGCCCTGGTGTAAAGTCGACCCCCAGTGAGTGGGTGTCCCTGGATGGTTTCATGTCCTGATGAAAAATCAGTGATGTTTCCCAAGCAACAGCAGTGCAGGAAGCAGCTCCCTTCAGGCTGGTTTTCTTTTCCCCTTCGCATTAATATACTCAAACATGACAGGAGCTACATTAGGTTTGGTAATTACCTGAGACTACAATTCATTCTCTGAGCAATTAGTATCACACTTAGAGCAGTCTGGACCCAGTGCTTACCAGTGTAACAACAGTCCCCTCTGCCTGCCCAGCCTGGTGTTGTAGGAAATTAGGAGACCACGTTGTACATCCCCCCAGCCCTCCCCTGCACAGAGGGGATCACTCACACGGGAACACTTACAAGAGGGTGGTTTTATTAGTAAAATAGAAGGTGCCTCTATTTAAAGTGAATTAACCCTCAGGTAAAATCTCACAGAAGCTGGAGCTCTATAACCTGGAAGCAAAGAGTTCACAGTAGGTATTTTTTTCCGTGCTCAGGAATGAATGAGATTTTCAAATTCTAGACCTTTATTCGTTCAGTAATTTGCTGACTTAAAAGTGTTACTTTGGCTCTCGCCTGGGGCGGCTGCGGCCGGAAAGGCAGGCAGCAGGCACCTGGGAAGCAGCACGGAGACCAGCGCGGGCCCTCTAGCTGGCCGCCACTGCGCAGTCGAGAACCGCCATGCCACAGAGAAGCACCAACACAACAGGCCGGCCTGGAGACCTGCGTGAACCATCCCGACATGGAGAAAACTCTGGGAAAACATGCCACACGGCAGTCCCTCTTGACCCTGCCCTTGAGAGCCAGAAATGTCCAGAATCAGCAGAGGAGCAGCTGATGAACAAAGACTCGGAGAACACGAGCGTACCAACGCCCGACGACGCAGAGGTCCAGCTGACTGGGAACGCGGGAGCCACTGGGGAGCCGGAAACTAGGAGGACCTTGCACAATACCTGGGGAGACACCCCTGAGGCAATTCTTCCCCTAACTGTACAGGTTGCAGTGTAGGAGCAAGGGGAGCTCCGGAGAGGTCTGCACCAAGACTTCGTGGATTACATGGGTGCCCAATATTTACATTCTGTAGAACTGCCTTCATGGAGAGGGTACTGTCTAGGTTACCTGCCTGAGACACTTCACACCTGAGTGCTGTGACTGACTAGTGGGCTGAGGACCTCATTCACATGTTCCTGCCACCTGTGTTGACGGTTGGGGAGAGGACACTAAATGGTTGTGGGGTCCCAATGCACTGGGAAGCTGGAAAGAACACCCCTCTGCTTTCTTAGACAAGAGGCATTGATAAAGCATACTTACCTGGATCCCAATTCAGTAAAGGGACAAACTATTCTTGAGGATTGGTTTGTTGCTCAGTCAGCCCCAGATAGTGGAAGGGGGCTGCGGAGGATGGCTTTTGCCCCAGATGGCTCACTTTGAGATGGTGGCGGGAGTTGCCTCCTCAGTGTCTTGTGGCCTTGGAGAGGGGGAGACCAAGGGGAGAGGGCAGAGAGACCGAGAGGGGATGGCTGCCTCTGTTGCAGCACTGGGAGAGGCAGACCCTGGGTCTGGTTCTCAGGGCCCCAGTGGGGGGGAGGCAGGGGGCTGGTCGACTGCATTCATCTGCTGCCACTGTCAGGGGCGGGCCACCTCGGGAGGGACTGCCCTGGGAGGCCCCCTGGGCCATGTCCTGACTGTGGGGGTGGCCAATGGAGGTCGGACCCCCCCTGGGGGTCCCGGGGCTCAGACCCCTTCTACCAGCTGGTCCAGCAGGAATGAAGGGGCCCAGGGCATACTCTGCCTTCTCCCTCTGGCCGGACCGTTGTCCCCAAGGAGGAGCCCCGTGAAATCATGACTATAGAGGAAAAAGTGGATGGCCGGTTGCTGGACACTGGTGCTGGTCTCTCAGTCCTTCTTTTAGTCCTGGTCTTCCTTCCAGCCGTCACCCCTCAGTGAGGGGAGTCGCTGATGAGGAGGTAATCCGCTATTTTTCACAACCCTTGGGCTGTAACTAGTTGTTGGATCTTTCTTGCATATCTTTGTTTTCCTGAGAAACCGCTTTGAGGATGCCAACATGTGTTGCAGCAGCCACTGATGATTTCCTACCAATCTATCCATAGCTCTATAATGTTTGTATTGTTCCTGTGCTATTTCATAAATGGATGTATGTTTGTTACTATGTGTTTTCAGCAACAACCATTGAGAATAGTCAATGATTATTTGATCACTCATGTATAGCTCTATTTGTTTTCCCTAGAGACCACTTTGGAGAAACCAAGATATAGTACAACAACCATTGATAATTTCCTGCCATTTTTGTCTGCAACTCCCTATTTGTCTATTTGTTTTCCTGTGAAACTATCTTGAAGATACCAATAGGTAAAATAACAACTATTGATACTGTCCTACCACTTTGTCTGCAATTCAGTGAATCCCCCTATTGCTATATTGTCCTTCTTTTACTCTTTAAAATATATATAAAAAAAGTTACTTTGAGGGCTGACTATGGTTCAGGCAAAGTGCTGTGCCTTGGAGTGATGATCATGGAAAACTGACAGAGTCATTGTCCCACGGAGCTCACAGTAGAGTGAGAGATCCACGGTCAGGTGTAAAATTACAGGCACAAGAAATGCTAGGAGCGAAAGGTATTTTGTGGTGCTATGAAAACACCTTAGGAGGATGTGACCTGGGTTAGTGTGTCAAGGTAGTGTGACTAAGAAAGTGACCTGAAAAATGGGTAGGGGGTAAACAGGACAAAGAGAGGAGACTGCAGACAAAAGGACCAGCATGTTCAAGGTACATGACAGGGGAGGAGTAAGACACGGTGAGCATCAGTCTAAGATGTGTTTCAAGGCCAGAAGAGGCATACCACATCAGCAACTGTTGCCTACAACCTAAAAGCAGGAGGAAGGCAACTAAGGTTGCAAGCAGCATAAGTTCAGGGAGGCTTTACATTTTGTGGGATCATTTGAATGTGGTGTGGAGATTGCACTGGAGTGATTTGGATTGGAGTCCAAGGCATATCCGGAGTATTAGTTTCCTGTTGCTGGTGTAACAAACTTAGTGCTTTGAAGCAGCACAATGTATTGTCTTACAGCTCTGGAGCTTATGACTTGAAACTGGGTTTTCAATGGCTAAGCTCAAGGAATTGGCATTCTTTCTGGAGGCTGTAAGGGAGAATTCATTATTTGCCATTCCAGCTCCTGAAGCTGCCCACATTCTTTGGTCTTGCAGCTTCAACCTGTGCCTCTGTCATCACAGTTTTCCTAACTCTGTCCCAACTCCAACTTTTCAAAATACTTGTGATTACAGTGAGCCTGCCCTTATAACACAGGAGAATCTCTCCACCTCAAGATGCGTTAGTTAATCACATCTACAGTCCCTTTTGCCATACAAGGTCACTGAGGATTAGTAGCTGGACCTCCCTGGGTAGCTATTATTCTGCAGTCCCTAGATGATTCTGGGGGTGTCCAGAGATATTTGTAGCTCACAGATATGCAATGGTAATAGTGGAGCTGGTGGGAAGTAGCTGGGTTCAGGGTGTACCTTGAAGGTAGAGCTGACAAAACCTAATGATGCTTTGGACAAGGGGGCAGTGGAGTGAGGACGCTCCAGGCACACGCATGAGCTGTGCAAAGGCATAGACAGGAAAAAGCATGGAGTGGCTGTTTTATCTGAGGCATGGGGACTGTTGAACAGTGTATCCTACACGGTGCTCCTGGAGTGCTGAGAGATAAGGCTTAAAGAAAATGCAGCATCATAATTGAGAGTCTTACAAACTGGACCATGGCCAATGGGTTGACTGCTTAGGTGATGGAGAACAGATGAACAGTGCTTGCACTGAGGGAGGGGAATGGCAGGCAGTCAAGACACTGAGACCACACTGTAGAAAAGACAAGATCATGAGCAAAAGAAGCAGTAAGGGTGGCTGAGTCTGTATTTCCAGCCTGTGAGACTAGTGGGCTCTCGTGTCGTTAATGATGGGGTCCCCAGCCACGCTGACCCTCCTATTCCCCAGGACATGTGCCTTCAGTGCCTTAGCACTCCTCATAGACCAGGGTTTCTAATCTCTCCGAGGTTCCTCATTGTTCAGTGCTCAAACTGGCTTATCTCAGTTACTAGAAAATGGATAATCTGAATGCTTAATGGATCCTGGCAACATAGCTCCTCAATAGTTATCCCAGACTTTATGGAAATGCCTGATAAATAGATAATAGAACAAAATGCTCCTGCTGTAACCTCGCTTGTCATTCTACATGGTTACAAAGGATGTCAGCAACTGATATTTGTTGTAGCCTCTGTGTCTCATTGCTCAGGAACTCTCTGCATTTGTAATGTCTCTTGCCTTTCCTCTGTGTCCAGTGCTGTGTCTTCTCAGATAACTGTAAGGAGAGGCAAAATGACCTCCACATATCCTTTCACAAACAGCCCTTATATAGACATGTCAGGTTTTGTTTTCCCTTTTTTGAAAGAGATGGAAAAAATTTTTCTAACATCAAAAATCCTGAGTGGGGTATTCTCATGGAAACCCGCTGGCAGAGAAGCTCAGAGTGGGTTGTGTATATGTCTACGACCCTTTTCCTACAACACTTCATGTATTCAAAGGTCAGTTATCCAAGGGCTTTCTGTATCCAGAAATCTGCAATGAGAAATCTTCACTTGTTTCTTTTTAGGCCTCTAAGTGACCAGAATACCGGTCACAAAGGTGTGGACTTTTCTTGTTCTCATTGACAGGTTTTTGTTTCTAATTTTGAAGCATTCAAGTGTAGTTCATATATTACTCTAGAAATTTTTCTTCTACATTCAGCAGAGTAGAGACTGGAGATTAGAAAGGGAAGGGGAACACATAAGGCTAGTTATCAATGAACAAGTGGCAGGAAAAGAAAGTTCACATGTGCTCCAAAGAAAAAAATAACTGAGACAGTAAGCAAAAATTGACATAGCCAAACCAACTGGGGCCATTTATTGTATTTTAGAAAAATACATAGTACAGTTCCCAAGGCCATTACTTCAGTATTGGATAACTTAATGGGAAAGCAAAATGATAGTTTTGAATAAAGTTGTTTCAAAATTGATTTGATACTAGACAAATCCAAGTAAAGTCTGTAGTTGATTTAATAGTATTAGAAATTTTCTAATTTTCCAGTTTGATAAATATACCATAGTTATATGAATTATTAGCCTTAGACAAGCTGAGTGGAAAGTATGCAGGATTTTCAGTACTGTTTCTGTTCTCTATAGTTACAAACTTGTTGCAAAACCCAAAGTTTTTATAAAACTAAAAGAAAAGTGCATTTTCCAGGCTGGCTTGAAAATCACCACTCTATCCTAACAACAAGCAAAAAGCTGAATAAGCTGAAAACTTGCCACTTTTTAGATATGTAAGAGAAGTGAGGTCACAGGGAAAACTGCTGGCTCCAAAACTAGACAGACAGCAGGGCAAATATAGAGAACCAGCACTGACGGGGACTGGGGGCACCCTGGGAACCAGTGGCAGGGTGGAAACCTGAACTGCAACTGACAAACAGCTGGAGGCTTCCAGTGAACAAGTCTGAGAGATTAAGAATTCCACCAGGACTCATGGATAGGGGACCCTACTTTCTGAGTTTTGCCTTCAGAAATGCAACTAAATTCTCATAGTAAATAGATAAAAAAAAATCCCCTTATGCTTCTGTCAGGAAAGGGGGCAAGGAACTATTTTGAAATACTTTAGACAGAGTGAGAGCATTCTGTTCTTTTAACAAAATCTACTTTCAAGAGAAACAACTTAACATTGCCTAATATATTGAAGTGTAGAACTCAGCTGATGTCAGGGAATGGAAAAGCACAATTTCAGGCTCCTCTACCCATTCTGTTCTGCTAGAAAGGGCTGAGAAGTATACAAAATGCACTTATCACAGAAAGACAAATATTACATATTCTCTCCATATGTGGAAACTATAGACTGAAAGAATAAATGAATTTTAAGGGCCAATCTCAAAGTACAGGAGGGATTACTAGGAAAGGTGTGGGGGTCAAAACTGGGTAGAAAGGTGGATGGACAAGATCAATTTACACTGTAGGTATATTTGGAAATATTACAGTAAATGCTGGTACTACGTGCAGAATAATTTGAAAGCATACTAAAGGTGAAAACACAGTGTAAGGAGTCAGATGAAGCACCAGAACAAGACTCAGATGTGGAAGGGATATTGGAATTATTGCAATGGAAATTTAAGACAACTATGATTACCATAGTAAGAGTTCTTGTGAGTAAAGTAGTCAGCATGCAAGACAGAGAGGCACTGGAAGCAGAGAGGTGGAAATTCCAACAACCAGATAGAAAGTTTAGAGATAAAAACTGAAACAAACATGAAGAATGTACCAGATAGACTTATTACTATACTGAACACAATTGAGAAATCTCTGGACTTGAGAATACCTCAGTTAAAATCTCAAAACACTGAAAAACAAAGAGAAGAAAAAGATTGCAAAAAATAAAGTATCAAAAACGCTGCAACAACCACAAAAGGTATAAATATACATAGTAGGTATCAAAAAGTGAACAAGAAAGAAATAGAAAAAATATTTGAAGTAATAATGACTGAGAATTTTTCTCAAAAAATTAATATTAGACACCAAACCACAGATCCAAGAAACTCAAAGAACAGTAAGCAGGATAAAACCTACGACAATTACACTCAGATATATAACATTCAAACTAAGAGGAACTCAAATATAAAGAAAATTTATGAAAGAAGCCAAAGGGGAGAAGTCTTTTACCTACAGAGGAACAAAGATAAGAATTACATTCAGCCTCACAAAAACCAGATAAGCAAGAGAGATTAATAAAAGAAATATTTACAGGGTTAAGACAAAAAAGAAATTCCACCAACTTAGACCTATGGCCCTATGAACTTATATCTCAAAAGTGAAGACCCTGGCACGGCGGCATGTGCCTGTCATCTCAGTATTCAGCTGAGGTAGGAGGGTTGAGCAAGTGTGAGACCAGTACATGCTGTATAGTTAGTTCAAGGCCAACTGAACTGCCTAACAAGACCCTATCTCAAACAAAGCAATAAAAGTGAAGGAGAAAAAGGGCAGTTCTCAGACTGATGAAAACTGAGGGGATCTGTTGACAACACACTTATTTTTCCAGAAAAATAAGTAGAAAGTTTTAGAGATGGCAGAAATTACATAGACCAGAATCTCAGACTCTACACAAAAAAGGAGAAGAATAAGAGAAAATAAAAATAAAAATTTTTATTTTCTCATCTTAATTCATCTAATAGATAAGGGCTTGTTCTAAATAATAGCAACAATGTAGTATATTATGTTTTCCTCTGTGTGTGTGTGAGTGTCGGGGGAGGGGGTTGTGCTTATGTGCGCATGCATGTCCGGAGAAAGTCTAGATGAGTCTTGGTTTAGTGATGATTTTTCAGAAGAGATAACTGATAACTGGACTTTATTAAACATAAGTGTTCTGCAAAAGAAATGGCCAAGAGAATGAGATATAAGACATAAACAAGGAAAAAGTATTTGCAAGACATACATTTATAAAAGGTTACTGTCCAAATTATACAAAGAGCTTTTACAACTCAATCAGAAGAATATGAGCAACCTGATGTAAAAAAATGAACCAAAGATCATAGAAGACACCTTGTTAAATAAGATATAGAATGCAAAAGAGCATGTAGAAAGATGTTCCACATGTCAGTAGTGAAATGAAAGTTAGAGCAAGAATAAGATACCACTACATACTCATAAAGTGGCCAAAACCATGCAAACTGGTAATGACAAATGCTATTAAGGAAGCAGAAAAACAGTAACTCATTCATTGCTGGGATGCAAAATGGTACAGTCACTGTGAAAGACACTTTAGCAATTACTTATAAAACTAAACATACCTTCACTATATAATACAGCAATTGAACTTCTTGGTATTTACCCAAGGGAGTTGAAGACTTTATGTCAAAATGCAACTCAGCACATAGGTGTTTATGGCAGCTTTACTCATAATTGCCAAAACTTGAAAGCAACCAAGATGTCAGTGGGAGGATGGATAAATGGTAGTGCATGTGACAAGGGAATATCATTCAGTGCTAAAAAGAAATGAGCCATAAAAAAATATGGAGGAAACTTAAATGCATATTGCAAAGTATAAAAGGCCAACCTATAAATGCTACACACTATATTATTCTAATTATATAAGAGTCTAGGAAAGAAAAACTATGGGAACTTGCCAGCTTGGGGGATAAAGATGAATAGGCAGAACACATAGAACTTTTAAGGCAATGAAATTATTTTATAAAATACTACAATGGTAGGCATATATCCTTAGACATTTTTCAAAACATACAGAGAACATTCAACAATTAGTGAGCCCTAATGTACACTATTAACACTGGGTGATAATGATATATCAGAGTCACTCATCAGTTGAAATAAATGTACCACTCTAGTGGAAGATGTTGACAGTGGGGGAAGCTATGCACACTGTAGGCAGAAAGTATGTGAGAAATCTTTGCACCTTCTTTTCAATTTTTTTACAACCCTATAACTGCTCTAAAAAATAAAAGCCCAGCATTTCTTTAAAAAGATTCTTGATTTAGTGATAATCATTCATTTAAGAAATATGAAGGAATCCACTACTTATAGCCAAGGATACAAAAAAATTAATTGGTGCATGGGAGATAATCCAGCACCTCTGATGACCACAGTTATACGGTGTGAATTCAGCCCCATCAGAGCATTCATGTCCCTTGAGACTTGTGGAGGTTGCGCTTCCAGACCAGAGAAGAAGCCAAACACATCCTTAAGAAATGGAGAAATGTACAGTCAAATAAACCTCCCAAACTACATGAGTGTTGCCTTCAGGTCAAGAAGGAACCTTAGACTTAGCAGGTCTGCCAAAGCCTGCTATGATGCCTTTGCACCCTCAGCCATGTCCGGTGAGGACAGAAGAGTGAACATAAGCTACAGACATTTTGAGTGAAGAAATGAATGGACAGATATAGACAGATCACAACACCGGCAGGGACGGACTTACAGAGCACGTTCAGGATTAAACAGGAACTGGTCTATTGCAGAAAAGCAGGAGGAAGCTGGTGATAGAGGAACAGCCACTTTTAGTTGAAACAGAAAACAGCCACAGATGAGGGAGAGCCAAGCAAAAGTTGGGGGAAAAAAGAGAAAGAAAAGACTGGTGTTATCAGATGACCCGAGCATAAGTGAGTATTCTAGTGTTGTTAAAGTACTCCTAGGGAAGCATAAAGAAGGGAGCACAATTGTTGCATAACACGGCTATCCTAAATTTTATGTCTAAAAGTCAGTTTGTAGCTAACATCTTCTATGAGTCATGCAGCAACTTGGGACATTCACAGGGCAGGTTACTACTTTAATTCACCAGATAAGGAGACCAGCCCAGTTTCCCTCTTTATTACCTAACCTCCTGAGATATGCCCATGTTGAAGAATCTTTGAAAATACAGTTGGATATAATGACATTTCCTGCACATACCCTACTCCTTTCTGACTACCTCAGAATGATAGTCCTGGTCCCTCTTAAGGCAACATAACACCTTCTGCTCCCATCATTCATTTGACAATATAAATTGCCCTGTGACAGCCCTTGCTGTGGGTTGTTAAACATTAATATACGAACATTTAAATAGCATGTGGCCAGGTAAATTACAAGTTACTTGGGGAGAGGAGCCATGACTTATTCATCTAGCACAAGGCAGCATTTTGCTGGCCATTAGCTGAGCAATGGTGGTTGGGAGTCAAACAGGCAGAATTCTAATCTCAGTTCCATTCATTCCTTAATGGCCTTGCTACCTCAGACTTAGCATTGCTTAATGGCCATGCCTATTATACAGACAGAATCACAACTCTTCCCTTTGTGAGTTACACTGAGTAGTAAATGAAGAGAGGCGCGTCCGTCATGTGTACACGGTACCTGACACCATGTTTGCAAATATCCACTGGGGTTATTTCAGTCAGACCCTCACATGGTTCATTGGTGATCTGGACTCCCTTTATTTTCATTCTTCTGGTCTTTCAGCAGCCTTATCTTAGCCTTTGTACCCTTAACAAAACTGTCTAAGGGTTGCCGTCTGCATACTATTTTTTAATGAAAATGTCCAACCTTAACAATTCAATTGAAAATTGGAGAAATTCAGAAACTTTGAACAATTCTAGATAATTGGCTAAGGATATAACTATCTGAATATGTACTTTCATAAAATGCTTTTCCAGAACACAGATTTCAAGGGAATAAGGACCCATATACATACCAGAAGATTTGAATTGTAGTGAACAAAATTTGCTGCAACCGCAGCCTTGCTGTAGATTTCCCACAACTAAGTGTGCTGAGTATTTGTATGGGGATGAGATCATGCATAGGATAATATTATCATCAATTATTGCAAAGCACTAGTACTTGGCAAATATAATGCTGCTTTATCAGAGCTTAACAATAATTTAATTAAAATTTTAATAATCCTTACATGCTTATTAATTTATTTCCTTTTAAACATAATAATGTTGTTTTCCCCAGATATAATCTTAAAGAGTCAAATGGCTGAACTTTTCAGTATTGAAGAAATTCTGGCAGAAAAAGTCTCTTTATGAAAAGTTTAGAAGAACATATAATGCTGCTAAACACATTTTTTTGAAATGCCTTTAAAAATGGGAGATGTCATTACAATGTTACACATTAAATAAATGTTAAAATGAAATTTAAGCATTGCTGTAATATAAAAACTTAAATAGTCACAAACTATACAATTTTATAACACGTCTCATCCATGCCCAATGTCAATTTTCCTGAATTAGCAGTAAAGTTTCCCATGATCTTTGGCTACTTGTATGTTCACTGGCTAGACTGATAGTATACAACCAAGGCAAGTTGAACCTATGTTTTCACATACAGAGACTGCTACAAAGACCGATCTTACAAAGCCATTAGCACTCATTATTTTATTTTCTTCTCACCACAAGCCATGAGGTTGGTGTTTTTAAGGTTTGAATAGAAAAGAAGTGTCACATCGCCTCCTCCAACCCTGTTAATGTAGAAAAGTTTACATGACCACACAAGCCCATGCTAACCAGTCAGCCTTACCTTCCTTAAGTTTGACATGTTTGTCACAGGCAGGAGCCTAGCCTCTCAGCCCATGACAGAGCTGAGGTAGGTCACAGGCCTAGGGGGAGTGGCACAAGTGGCAGCTGGCTTGACTGTTTGGATGTGATGTGATATGGTCCAGGATTGGCTGGTGGTCAGCCAACTACCTGGCAGCAGGTTTTAGGAAAACTCAAAGCTCTAACACCTAGGAAATAAAGAGGATGAGGGTTGCATGACAGACAGAGCGAAGAGACCAAGCAGACAGCAGGAATCCTAACATATTAGCTCATAGTGTTTCAAATGCCTAGACAGCTCCTGGATCTGCTTTGATATTCTAAGAACTCGACTTTTCTGATTAATTCTATGCCATTTACCCTTAGAAGAACTCTTTGCTACTTAAAAGGGCCTTACACACAAACACTGAGTGAATACCCTAAATTTGATTGCCATAACTTGAAAAGAATGGATTATACTTGGTCAGCTTATAAGGGTGTCTGCTGTGGCGGGAGATCATTGCGTCCTCTTGAACTGAGAGCTCGGTCTCCTGGACAACAATTGCAGAGTAAGTCTCAGAGCTATTTCTTAACAGAATTAATTGCCATCAGTAGCGGCAGATGCTATTTGCTTATACTAGCACAGGAGTCTCTTTCTACAAGGTGTATTTAATTTATAATGTCCTATACATCAAGGACAATACTGCAGTTTTTAAAGAGTGATTTTCATTATTTTTGCAGTGACCTAATAATAAAACACAATAGATATACTGTCTTGCAATAGAGCTTCTTTGAATTCACTGCCTTAAAAACAACAAAAAAAGAGCTAAAGCTGGTTTAAGTGAAACGGTAGGGTAATATGTAGATATAATGACTCTTTTATAAACTAACTGAAATGTTACCTATTTTTTTTAGTCAGCAGCTCACATTAATGCTATACCACTGGGCTCTTCTCAACTTTCTGTAAACATCTCTGTGAGTGCACTTTCCTGAAATGACATTGCTCTTAGCACAAACACCCATAAAAAAAAGTTCTGATCTGAGCACACTAGCTCAGCCATCAAGTATTTCCTGGCCCTTCTGCCAAACACTCCCCTACTCCAGGTACCTCTGCTTGTCCCTAGTGGCAGGCCGAGATCTGGCATGTTCTGAAGCCAGCTCTGCTACCAGGAGGGGCCATTAGAAGGCTGTTGGCGGCTTTTGCTGAATCTCTCACTGCAACATAAACAATGAGCTCCTGCGGGGTGCCGGTGGGGGCTGTTTGTTTGGTCAGGGGTTTTTTCCACACGGCTTGGTCATCAGTAGTTGGCTGGTTATAAATGCAGTCCTCGGACCAAATGGCTGGAATCCAATTATCCCAGCTTCCTGTCTGCAGAGCTCTGCCAGGGAGGAACACAGTCATGTTTGCCTGCCTACTCAGGCTTTCAGGACTCAAACTATGTCATTTGGAGAAAACTAACAAACAACAGATCCTCACATTCTTGATGGAGAGGCAGTGCGGAGTGGAAAGAGGACTCACTGGTCCGGAATGCAAAAATCTCTGCTGTGAGTCCGCATTCCAACTCTTTGCAGCTCAGCGGCTATCTCTTCACTTCTGTGAGCTTCCGTTTCTCATTCTTTGGAGAGGGATGGTACCAACCACTAGGCTAATGTGATGATGTGTGTAAAGAGCTGAGAAAACTACAGCAATGATGACAGTGATGGTAGCAATAGTAACAATGATAGCTGACATTTGTTGAGTGTCTACCATGACAAGGACACTGTACTAAGTGCTTGATATGCACTACCTCATAAATATCTTTTGAAGATTTGAAGATCATGGCAATGATACTAATAAGGACAGGTGATATTGCTCAAACATTACCCCTCCATTCCCAGCATTTTATGCATATTAATGTATATAAACTTTCATTACATGAAACAAACACTGTTACTATCTCTAGTAGATACACAAAGAAAATTACATGTAGAAGTTTGATAATTTGCTCAAGATCATGCTATTAGTAAGAGGCCACAAAGAGTCACACAAGCATTCTGACCCTAGGATTGCAGGAGATGCCAAACTCTGTCTAGCATTAGTAGAGTCTTCCTATGAACACTTGGATGTAAATATTTTAGGCTGTGGGATCACATACAGTTACTCTTTCATTTATCTGGGTGTTTGTTTGTTTGTTTGACATTATTGTCATTGTTCTTTGTTTGCATAACTCTTTTAAATGTAAAAACTATCTGTAATTCAAAGGTCCTCCCCAAATCGGATTATGGGTCCTCCCCAAATTGGCCCACAGAAGTGTAGTCTCTCAGAATTGCTCAATAATAATTTCAGTTTTATAGATGAAGAAACCAAAGATCAAGACCATTTAGTAAGTGCCAAAGTCAAGATTCTAATTGAGTTCATTGGCTTTCAGAAACTGTGCAACCCACACTACAGTATCTTCACATTTGCTGTTAAAAGGTGAGACATTATAATTGAATCAGGGATGTTGCATTTGCCATGATAAATTTCCAATGGAATATGTTTATTCTCTTGAAATAGACTCATGGGCAAGACAGCACGCTGAGAGTTAGCTGTACCAATGCCTAGTACAGTGCCTGACACAAAACAGGCATATAATAAGTACATCCCCATTGGGTAAAGTAGTTCTGAATTCTGGTTGGATTAAGTCGTTCTGTAAGATTTCAGCCATTTTCCAACTTTCCTGGACTTAGTAGTCAAGTTAGTGAAGACAATGACAAATTCCTTATCTAGCTCATAAAGAATATGTAACATATTACAATATAATTTCTATAGGGCTTTTTGGAGGGAAGAAACATTTTATATGTGATGAAACATCTTTACAATGAAAACCATTCTGTTGGCAAAAAGGAAACTGGGAGAATGTACTTACAAGTTTGCAGTGAATCTATTACTAACTAAAGGCAGGGCAATAGCAGTACATTATAATTTTGTCATACATTATTATTTTTGCACCCACCAACATAGTCTTCTGTTAAAACAGAAATTTTATTTTCTTAACTTTGAATTTTTATTTCAGATAATAAGTGAAATTCTTGGAAACATATTAAAGTTTTGTGCATCTGTCCACATGTTAAGGGAAAGGGAGATTTATATATATATATCTCCAATTGTCAGGCTCCCAAAGGACATTATTATGCCTTAAATGGTAGTACTACAGTAATATTGTTTTAGTGTAGTCTACACCTGACTTGGAAAAGAGAAAGATATAAGTTGCTGGTGTTCAGTGACCAGTACTAGGTTCCCACACACCTTTGTCAGTGTGATGTACTGTTATACCTCAGAGACCCACAGTAACACCACTTTCCTGCTGGCATGACCATCCGGGTCTACACACCCATCTGGACAACTTGCCATTCCAGGTTGGCTGCAGTGACCAGCACTCAGCGAATGCAGATGTGTAGGCAGCCATGCAATGCAAAAATGCGGTCTTCCAATTTATCTTTAGTTCCAAGATGAGGCGTACAGAGGCTGCCATAACAATCCCTGGGTCTGTTCTCTTGTATCATTATCATCTAGCATAATGCTTGTGGCACACAGTGAGCATTTATAAAATTTCATTTAGTGAAGATAAGGATAGTGATTATATTAATAACAGTTATTTTTTGCCTTTTAGAGATGGTTAGTAAGGTTATTTCATTTCTACTATTCCCTGAAATATTCTGTCTATATGGAATGATGTGCTAGATGGTAGATTTTACCTGGTTCTGTTTGTTGTTTGTTTCGGTGGTGTTGGTCAGCTTATGTCAAGCTAGCTAATTTGGATATTTCTCTTTGGCATGTGGGTTTGAGAGCATCCATGGAGATTATAGCTGTCACTCCAGGAAAGCAGGTCATGTTGGGTATTTATTAAACAGTTCTAAGTCCCTGCATTTAGTTTTGTGGACATTGCAGTCCATGAAATAGGCCTTGTTGTTCCTGGCAGGTGGTGGGAGAAATGTCTGGTTAGTGGGTTGCAGCAGAGCAGGGAGAAGACACAGATAATCCCTTTAGGCTAGAAAAGAATTTGGGACACGGCCCTATGTTAGTTATTGTGCTCTGAGCTGGGCACTATGCTGTAGGCACAGATGATAAAATCAAGGAGCAGTTGGAATCCCTTGAAGTGTTTGAGTGGAATTATTGAAAAATGGAAAAATTTT
Organism: Chinchilla lanigera; assembly: GCF_000276665.1. NCBI lineage: Eukaryota > Metazoa > Chordata > Mammalia > Rodentia > Chinchillidae > Chinchilla > Chinchilla lanigera. Next base: position 5,812,321 of record NW_004955415.1, on the reverse strand, counting down.
AAAGGAGACTACTAATTCACTTATTCCTTTGTTATCTATTTATTATAGCGTGTGTTAAATTAACTTGATGTGGGTGAGGGGAAAGGGAAGGGGCAATAAGCAGAAGAAAGATGTGCTACTTACAGGAACCTAGTAACCTCAATGAATGTCAATAGTAGGTTCCATAAACATGAGTTAAGATTAATAATACCAACAAGAATGAAAATGGGGAAAGGGGAATTAAAGGAGGAGGGTAGCAGTGGGGAAGAAAAGGGATTTTTAAAAATTTAATTAAGTTTATTGATACAACTTAGGTATATACAATGATCACACTCACCAAAGGGAATTTGTCCCTGTATGTGGTATACCTTGATTTGCCTTCTTTGTTCTTTTTTTCCCTTCCCATTCCCCTTCCTTCCTGTCAACCCTTCTCCAGGAAGGAGATTTTGAAAAGAAAGAAGTTGTCTTGTGAGTATGTACCCACTACCAAAGATGACTGTAAACTGTATCTTCTCCAAACATATACTAATAAATTAAATTTAAAAAAAAGTAACATGACAGGGTGTTTAGACACACAAGAAAAAGAGGTAGAAAGTAGCAGATGTTATCTTAGTGTGAAGCGAGGAGGAACAAACTCAGAGAGGGCAGTGAAAGCAGAGAAACAGGACTAGGGAAATGATTTTTAGGCAAGAAAATGTAGACTAGACGAAAACGATTGGAAAGTACAGAAATCAGAGATCATAAACCACCTGAAATATCAGACAAAGTACTAATAGAAATCATATTTTGAATTTGTTATTCAGTCTCACACGTTTTAGAACACAGTGTCTTCATTAACTTCACTGGACTTACCACTGTTTGCCCCTCTTTTCCATTTTTGTGACCGTATCCCTCTCCCCTATTAAAACGGAAACCATCAAAGGTCATTGACCAAAGTGCATTTATGTGTCGCTCCTCCCACAGCACAAAGTCATTTGTAAAATGAATGGATAGAATTTGGTTTGGTAGTCTAGGGTATTTGTTTCATGGGAAATTTGAAACCAAGACAATCAACCCACTAGCCAGACTCTACTAATTAGGGAAGTGGCAAAATGCAAGTGAAATCAGAATTCATACTTTTCATGTTTCAGACCACCACAGTGAAACTATCAGCTGTAGTAGGGAGATTTTAGTAACAAGGAAATGCCAGGAAATCAGAGAATAAATAGAGACTACTCAGTACGGAGAGGGCAACTTTTAGATGAGACAGAATTCCAGAATGATTTTGCTCTTACAGCTTTACAAGCCTAAAGCTTCCAGAAGTTTCTGCGTTCAGGAAAGGAGATGCAGCAGTAGGATAACCTTGATCAGATTGCTCTTTCCTGGTTTATTTCACTGACTCATAGTCCCCTGACCAACTGCCCACTCTCCATCCAGCTAGGACAAGAGGTCCTGATAGAATTGGTGCCTCAGATCAGTCAGTCAGCAGCTTTTCACTAGAAATGATGAAACCCTGGCTGAGTTCCCTTTCATAAAGCCTTAGTAATTGATGAGTCACAGTCTCCCCAGGGCAAGTTGCTGAAGCCAGTAAAGAGGGACTGCTATAAGGCTTTGGAAAAAATGCAGGGTGGAAGGGGGTGGTGGTCTGGTTTCTGGCCAAGAATTTCATCATTAGGCAGTGGCATATGGACCCCATTTGGACCCTCTTGACAAGAAGACCATATACTGACGATTGTCATGATAATATAGGGGTCAAAAAATGGAGTGAAATGACACAACTCCTATGGCATTCTACTAAAATTAAGTGGTATGATCTCAACCAAGTGTTTAAAAATACAGCTGTGCCTTACTTTTTATTCAAAGGTCTAGATCAATTTAAATGACTATATATCCAAGCTACTGAAATAGTCATTGATTATAAAATGTCTTGAAATTTCAGGAGTGCATCTTCAAAGTTTGATGCTGTGGTTTCTCTCTCCCTTCTTTTAAGCAGATGGAAAAATAAAGTATAGACTCAGTGATGTTACCCCCTCTACTTTCATAAGTTTTATCAAGAAACTGAAGCTCAGAGAAATTAATTAACTGCCCCCCAAAACCCAAATAACAAGTTGAGAAGTAGAGATTCAATCCAGTGGATAATTTTTTGAGAATTACATGTTACATTTCTTCAGTCCTCAATAAGGTCCCATCCTTTTACCCTCTTCTAATGTGGGGTGTGACTGATGTTTGTGAGACACAGGAACTGAAGACTAAAGCAGGTCTTTTTAGATTTCCATAACAAGACACTAAGTGACAGCTAGACTCCGTTTCCCATCTATGCTCATTATGTGTATCTTTCTTCTGTGGCTCCACAGTCAAATCCTGTACCATCTCTATCTTCTCCTAAGTAGATTTCTCTACTTGCACCTTGTCTGATTAGACACCTGGCATAGAGTCACCGCCTAGAAGTCTCATTACTTTGTGCTTCTGGCTTCTCAGCATCCCCATCATGGGATTCTATATGCTGCTTATGAACTTCAAATGTCATGGAATCCAAAGTAATAATAGTAACAGCTACACTTCAGCGAAAGCTTACTGTATGCCCAAGACTGTGTGCTGCTATTTATCTGCTTTCACCCACTGAAATCTCATAGCAACAGTCTGGGATTGTGCCATCAGTATCTTTTCTGGAGTTCTCTTTAACTCAAAGAGTTAAACAACTTGCTTGCAGTCACACACTCAGCAACTGGTACAGCCCAGGTCTCAATTCATGTCTATCCAATGTTAAAGCCCAAGTCTTTGATCATAGAAAGTTTCTCAATTTATCGATTCTAAAACTTAAGGCAGAATAAGGTAGGGACATGCATGCCCCGTCGTATAACAAATTAATAAGGATGCTAGGGGAAAATGGACTATTTTCTGACATCTTTTGAACATGCTCAGTTATATCCCACTCTGACTGCTTGCTGCCTTCTTTCTACCTCCATAGCCTGGTCCACCTTCTGTCCACTATATTCTGCCTCAAATAATGCCATTATTGGTGAAATGAGAGACAATATCTTCTAGGATTGTTGTCAAGTAATCCACATGGTTTGATTCATCTTTGCATTCTATAATTATAAAAATTAAGACTTAATTTAGTTTTTCAATAGACAGACATGAACCCAGAAAGAAAATAAGCTTGCAGTAAATCAGGAAAGAAATGGTATTTTGAAATTTTAATCCTTTTGCAGCTTGCAAGAAATATGATAAACATCTTGATTTTATTCAACACTGTACCAGAAAGATTTTACTCTTATCAGAAAGCTCCAGCTTTTGCAGTAGGTGGAGTATTAAAAAGCAGACCAGCAGTGAGCTTTGGGGTTGAAAGAAGGAAGTGGGATAATGCAGTGCAGACACAGCAAACAACGGAGTGCTCTGAATTCTTCTGAACAAGTAAATTCAATGAATCTACTAAGTAGCTTCAGTGCACAAAAACCTCGGTTAGAGACTAGAAAAAAAAGACAAGCAATATGAAGTTGCCACTGTCCTCAAGGAGCTCAGAATCTGGTAGGGGGGCCAGAAAGGGCATCATTAACGAACCACACTGGAAATTGTATCAAAATGTCAGAGAAGAGCAAATGAAGTGCATGATGATAGGAATAGGTCAAAAGCCTCATGCTGTCCTGCAGGCTGTAAAAGGCTTCAAGTAGAATGTGGCATTTGAGATGTACCGCATAAGAGATGTCAGGCAATGCACCCAATGGAAAAAACAGTTGGAGCAGTAACCTGAATATAAAAATGTAAGAGAAAGTCAGTGAAATACAGTGCATAGATGCATCTTGTTTGCTTCACAGGGATAAAGAGGAATAACTGAATGCAAAACTATAAACACCAAACCTAAAAAAGCATGTGGAGAGCCTCGAATTTTGTTGCCTATGAGGAATCCTTGAGGGTTTTGACGGGCAATGGTACAATCACAGTTGCATGTTAGAACCTAATGCCCAGGCCAGATAAGAGATAATGTCAGTTGTAGAAGGATCATACCAGTAAGGACAGAGATAAGGGCATTCTAAAGAAAAAAAAAAAAAAAAAAAGACTGATTACATAACCAGATGGATTTCCCCTTATTTGAGATAAAATAAATAGTTTTAATAGGAAAACAGGATTGTTTAGCTAAGAATTTGTTTCTTTTATTCCCTTCCCGTCAGATGATATTCAGAGTTAACTAACCGAAAAGCAGCAAAGAACCACTGTTTGAATACATCTGTGTTTGTTTATAGACAGCCGACACTGCATGGAGACAAGATGAGATGAGAACCATTGCAAGGATGGCACTTTCTGCTTAATTTTTTTGTTTGTTTGTTTGTTTTTCTTCTGGTACCAGATATCGAACTCATGACCTTGTGCTTGCCAGGCAAGCACTTTTGCCAATGAGCTAAATCCCCAGCCCCTGCACTTTCTGCTTAAAGTAGAGAAGTCAAGGCTGGATCAGGACCCCTCAGTAAACGATGTAAGAGTGAAGGGGTTGGCCCAGCAAGACTGAGTCCCATTTCCAGCTTCAGATAGTGTCTGCATCCTTAGACAAATTTTGGGGCAACTTCTGTGATGTTCAGTTTAGTTTTCTTGTCCACATGGAGAGAATGATACTTACCTTATAAGGTTAGATGACATCACATGTAAAATACTTCCCACAAAGCCTGATGCGTGGTAAGTAGCTGGTGAATGTCACCTAACATCACCTTTACCTACTTCTCTGATCTCACTTCTCCCACATCCACCCACACCAACCTCATTCCCAGAGCACTAGCATTTTCTATTCCCTTTGTCCAATACAATATTCTCTAGGTCAGTGATGGCAAGTTTATGGCATGCATGCTGCAGCAGGCTGTTTGTATTACTGAATATTCTGAAAGGTTCAGCATCGCTGCTCTAGATCAAATATATAACCAATTCCTCATTTCCAGTCCCAGGCTTGCTCTTTCCTTTAGACCTTCCTTAATGATCCCAAGTAACAATACACTACTACCCCCTCACTGATATCCTCTTCTAATTTATGTTCTTCACAGCACGTGTCAGTATCTAGACTGCCTAATCCGTGTACATTTCCTTGCTTGTTGTCTGATTCTTAGAAACATCAGAAACTTTGCATTTAATAGGCTTCCAGCAATAAATCTTGGCACATAGTATATTCAAAAATACATGTTTCTCTGAACACTAATGTGCTGTTAAGCGAATTAAAACATAAAACCAATACAAACACAAAATCTAGTCTCTCCTCCTTGAATGAATCCGGAGACAGCTGCACTAAAGTGAAGATGGACAATTTGGAAAGAAAGTAAGAAAAAAGACAGTGTCCCAAGGTAGATTAGTCTGCAGATTGCTTCTGCAGAAGGTTTCTGGAGTATTGCCCTCTTCCTGGAAATAGCAGGTGCTTTACCATTGGTGACGGTTTAGGTTTTAGGAAGGGAGTTTTAGGAGATAGGCGTTTTCTATATAGAAGAGGAGGTTTTCTAAGTGCAGAGTGTGAGGGAAGGCTTGTCACCTAGAAAAATAGCTCATGGAAGTATTATGGGCAGTGTTTGAGAAAAATTAACTAGGAGGGTAGGGAAAACAGTAGTACCACGGACCTTCAGAAGAGATTCCTTAGCTCAGCTATTTAGGGCTTTGGACTCCCAAGAAGGTTTCTTATGGTGCATGGATTGTAAGAGGCAAAGTGACAGATCCAGACCTACTTTTTCCTATCCTGTTTCAACCTGTTATTTAACAGGGGCTTGAAAATTCGTATATGAAGAAAAGGTTCTGATCTGGAAACATATTTACTCCCTACTCCCCAAATTTATATGTAAAATGACAGAGGCTTCAAGAGTCAATAAAGAGCTAAGACTTGTTCCTTGGCCCTCTGGCTGCTCACGGGAAGCTTTCTTCTGTCACACGCTCAGAAGAGTGCCCTGAATTTCACTGGGGACAGGGTTTGGTTCTAAGGGAGCTATACTCCAAACACCCAAATGGTTCATGAGAACAAAGGAAAGAAGGAAAAGAAAAGGAAAGAGAAGTGAAGTGAAGTGAAGTGAAGGGAA
>NW_004955415.1:5775685-5806134 GCF_000276665.1 Chinchilla lanigera | reverse complement strand
CAAAACCAGAAAAAAAAAAGTTAGTTTGTTGCAAGGAGGGACCTGCATAATAACCTCAGTCAAAGTCCTCTGGATATACGATCAGCACACTATCATGAGGGGCTCCCTAGGGTTTTGTGTTCCAAACTGGTTGGTCAGGATCCCAATCCTCTTTTCAGGAGAAGACCAATTCAGAGAGGTCTGTCCCTGTCCTTGAAGCCTTCATAAAGATTACAGACAGCTAGTCTGACAGGTGGAGTCACATCATCTAGGGGCCCTGGGCTTCAGGCTTTACTGAAGAGCATGTAGCATTGAAAATGAATTGCACTGCTTCAAAGGACAATAGCTTCTGGGCAACGTGTGAGAAGTCTCCTGGGGTGGCAGAGGGGCTCCACAGGACTGAGGCATAGGGGTCAACTTTGGCATTTTGTTGCTTATTCATAAATGAGTTATTAGTTCTAGGACTAAAGATTTCCTTTAATATATAATTTATATAAACATGAACAAAATGCATTCATATAAACATGTTTATCAAGGTTTATCAATAAATATAATTTATTAATAAAAAATCTGTGTAGTCTTCTGTCTTTCTAAGAACACATTCCTGGAAACTGCATCAAAAAGCAGATAATCTTAAAGCCAAGGGTGCTTTCAGCAGAAATAAATTTAGAACCAGGAATTCCAGTATTTTCAAAGCCTTAGCTTCAAATAAATCATAGCTATAACAAACAGTCCCATAAAACCAAATATACAGCCATCATCAAAATTTATAATCCTTTTAAATTATAGAATTAATGTCTATGTTATACCTAATGGATACACAAGTGCTATAAATATTCAATATACAAGGGGGATCAGTGCTTCAAAACTGTACAAATAGCCCCATTTATAATTATACTTTGTTAAAAATGTAAACAAAAGTAAGGTATTAGCTAAAATAATCTTAATCATACTCAACCATAATTACATAGACTATCACTTGAGGAAAGATACCAAAAATTACCTGGTTCAATACCTTAGGAGACATTGTGTAACATTCTGGTCTATGTTTGATTTTTTTTTATAGGATTTACATATATGTAAATTGAATGTACAAGATGGGAATGGTTTTGGTGGCTCAGGTTTTTTTCCTCCAAGCACATTTTTATTTGGCAAACTGGCATTTGAATTTAGTTCATCTGACTTTGAAGTTACTGACAGCTAGCCTAATTCTTAAACAAATTAGCCTGTAGTCTCCATCTCTCTCTCCAGCCACCCGTTTACTTGAGGAATGACAAAATCTTTTTAAGTGAGAGTGTTTGTGATACATGAATTCAAGCGCTGCGCAACCTGAAGTGCTCAGATGGGAAGGGGCAGATATACAAGAATTGGTACCCAGAGGCTGCTCCTCAGGGATCATTTCAACACAGAAAGCTTATTCTCTAAATTCCCTCTTCTCACAGTAAATAAATTTTTAGCCCTTGGGAGCTCAGGCACGTCCACAATAATTCAAAACACCTGGGATAATAAACATATGCAGCATCATTTTATGATTTACAGAATGTTTCCACAAAAACATGTTTCCATGATACCTTTCTGAAGTAGGCAGACAAGATCTCTGAGCCAGCTATTACTGGTTCAGTTTACCTAGCAGGTCAGTCACTGGGTGCATGTATGGCTACGCTGAACCCCTCCTCACCAACATGTTCATGGAGGTGGTGAGTGGGCTGGACCCACAGCCAGAGCAGGTTCCTTGAGTCTTGTCACTGGGTCCACAGCTGTGGGTCTCAGAAGCTTGTGGCTCTTTTTTTGTAGTAGGAAAGAACCATCCTCAAAATGGAGCTTGCTCCGAATGGTGGTTGTTGAAGTGGGATGTCGGGAAGCAATGATTTAAAAAACCAAGGGGGAACTGGTCCAGCCACAGAGTCAGCATGCACGTTAGAACTTAAAGAGAGCTCTCTTCACATCTGACAAGAATAGATTCCCAGCTGAAACTGCTCCACCCATGAGCCGGAGCCCCTTCAGGCTGGGTGAGATTTCTCCACAGTGGTCAGGAGTTCTAAATAACTGTTCTCTTTCAGAGTCTCTTTCCCGTCTCTAAGGCATAGCTTCCTCCTCAACAAAGTCAATCTTTCACAAGACAAAGAATTCTTTCCGGCAATCTTTCTCATTCCGAAGTCTCTTTCCTATCAAGTTTCACTGCACAACTAAAGTAAACATAATGGAAATGATAAATGACAGTACTTGAGCAGCAAGAGGAATGAGAGTGTGATAAATAATCCTGAGACGCTATCAAACCACAGTCAAGGTGAACATTTAAACCTCAAGCAGCCCTGGGAAGTGGCATTTTCCTCCCCGGAACCTTTGCTCTACAGGAGCTGACAAAAGCCACGGACTCAGCTTTGAGTGAAGGACCTCCAGGTTTCAACTGGAAGAGCAAAGCTCACAAGGTCAGGAGTCTGGAAGGCCCAAGGGAAGAGGATAGTTCCTGGGAAACGAAGCCAGAAGGCAGGCAGGCCGTGGCTTTTCGAGGTAGCAGATGGCTGTAGCAGCATCCTGTTATCCTTGAAACAGAAAGAAATCTTAGAGACCCCCTAGTTCAAACTTCAGCTGGCAGACTTGGAAAGCAAGGTCCAGAGATGGACGGATAATATTCAAAATCTCACAGCAAATTAGAAGTTGAACCAGGGTTGGAATCTCAGTTCTCTAACATCAAGTCATTGTTTTCTGCTCCCAGCCCTGCCGGGCTCCGTGCTCACCAACTTGAGGGACTGCAGAGATGCTGAGGTCACACAGCGTGAACTTCAATAGTCCTCTCCTGTGGGAGCAAGAAGGCCGGATTCAGGGTTTTCAGAGTCACCATAAGGTCATGGAAAAGATTCCAAAGCCTTTTAATAAATCTCTACGAAGCTGCCAGCCCGGCTTGAGGCTCTTGAGAAGATGTCCTGCTCCAGCCACACAGGTCAGTGAGCGTCTCAGAGCAGACACACCAGTAGACCCACACTGGGGGAAGCTGTCTGTTTTCCTTCAGCTTCCCTCCAGGCCTGCTGCAGAGACATTGTCACTGCCAGGTCATGCTCCTGTGTCCTTTGTGGGAAATACATGCAGCATGTCCTGAAGAGAAGGACAGACAGTAGGTGTCCGAGACAGTGAGCAGAAGTCTGCGATTGACACAGGGCCTAGTCAAGAGGGTGGATATTTGGCCGCAGATGCAGGGAAGAATGTGTGTGTTAGTGTGTGGCACAGAACAGGGTGAAGAAGTGACACTATTTCTGAGTATGGCTGTGAGACATATTACCAACCAAAAAAATGTGAGCTCTTGGAATACAGCTGTGACCAAGACAGGCACAAAAAGGATGCATTCGGACAATGTCTTTGAGTGGACACAGCAAAGGCATATTTGGAAACATCCATGGCTGATAGCAGACAGTGAGCAATCATGCTGAGAACACAGTGAGACAGACCAGGCACGGCAAGGAGAACATGTCAGGGACAAAGGAGACTATCAAGCAAGAATGGAGGCTCCAGGAAGAAGGAATGGTGGGAAATACAGGAACAAGTGAACAAGGAAGACATTCTGTCCCCTGACTCCCTCAAATGCCACCTGCTGGAATCTCGAGGAAAAGGCCCGTGTGTCTAGGGCACCTGCACCAGTCGATGGAAGCCTTGGTGAAGAGAATACCAGGTGTAGTCACGCATAAGCAGCAGCTCCTAAGCTGGACCTCCCTCAGTGCCACAGCTGTCTTCTGGGCCATTGTCCCAGGGGCCTAAGTGTCACTGGGCTGAGCAACCACCAAAGGAGAACTTGCTGCCGGGTGGCACTGACTCTCCCATTGGCCACCACACTCCACTGCATCCCTAGAGGGGGAAAAGATTAGAGAACCTCAGTGTTGACCATCAAGGAGCCTCTTGTAAAAGAGTCCACCCAGTTCCGGGACCCTCTTGCACTATGCAGGTGGGTGGCGGTTTAGGTAGGGACCACAGTGACAGGCTAGCTTGTAAATAATTTTTAAGCAATTTTATCTACTAGACTAGTTAATAGTCTATTCAGGGTCTGCCAAAATCTGCCTTTCTACATCTTGGACTGAGGGAGATTACTGTGCCCTCCAAACACACTCAAAATTCTGCCCTTTCTGATTATGTTCTTTAAGTTATCTCTTTTCGAGTCTATACTTTCCCATTTTCTTTAATGGTTCATTATATATTATGATTACTAGATTATGCCCCATGAGGAACTTTGTCCTCTGAACGCATGGAATGGGGAAAAAGGGGCAGGAGAAGGGGAAGTAAAAAGAATTGGTACCTGTGCTATGTACAGATACCAATTTCCCATTATGAATGTAATCATTATGTAATATAAACATATAATAATTAAAAGAAAAAAGGTACAAGAAGTAGCACAAATGTTCAGTGAGCCTGACATTTTATGTACTTTTCATCATCGGTTTAATTTACTTACATGAAACTAGTCAAATTCAGCTTATTTCTAACAACCATAATATACTCTTGGCTGATACTGAGCTTGCTGCTAGTTTTTACCTTTCTGACATAATCACTGCCCATTTCTGTCATTCTTTACCATGTTATTACAGTTGGTTTTATTTAATTGAGTCATGATGTAGGACATTACATTTGTCTCAGTTAAACTTTTATTTTAAGGGCTTGGTGGCACGTTGATCAGTTGGGATTATTCTAAATGGAGTAATTTCAACACTTAAAATGACTTAGTACTTACTCAAACTAAGTTTTAAAGATTTTGCAAGAATATTGGAAGATCTTATAATTTATGATGCTACCTAGATCTTTCAGCTTAGTGTCACTTGCCTTTTAAGTTTTCATTCAACTCATGTAGGGGGCAATGAATCTTAATATATTATTTTGGATAAAATAGTTTTGGTAAAAGCCTACATGGTGCTTTGGGAAGCCTCCTGGGACAGTGTAAGAGCTAATTCCCCAGATCAACACTGTCCAGGAATGTCTCCCCAAGATAAGGGGGCGCCTAGGCCTAGTTAACCCTCCATGACCCTGCCTGGGCAGTTCCATCTCCTGGCCCTAGGTAAACATTGTAACCATAAAGTAAATGTACGGTTATCTAAAGGGGGACATATAAAACTGAGTACAAAAAGTATATATCATTGTGGTTGGGCTCATGACTGGAGCCTGGCCCGGTTACATGGCACAAGGAAAACAACATGTGGCCAGGGCTATAACATTCCTTTCTGTTACCATGGAAACCAAAAATGTACATAACCTGGGAACAACGACAGGTCCACGCCCACTTCCCGGACTTGCAAGTCGGGATGAGAGGTGACCGGTCTAAATTAAAAACTTTGTTTGTTCTCTTTGGTCTCTTGTGGAATATAGCCTGAACTTTTGCCGTAACACTCAAAGTTATTGAGCAGGACAGGGATAGAAAAGAGAATCATGATACACCCAGGCTTCCTTGCTATATGTCAAGCATGCAAAATTTAGTGTGCCTGAGAATGGACCCACCTATGGCAGGCTTTATCTAATACCTTGCTGAAAATACTCTGCCAAACAGTAAGTCTAAGACACCTATTTGGAATGAATTATTTTTAGTGAAACAAACATTAATTCTTGATCACCAATCATTGGTGTAATAGGTGTCTTAAACTTGTAGTAAGGTCTATTTGAAGTGATGAGTCTATAGTTTCTGGACTCTAGTTCAGTCTTGCTTAAAAATTTAACATGATATTTGTTTGTATCCAGGCTTCCACTATATCCCCAGTCCTGGAAGAGGACTAGATGTTAAACCCCTGAAATATAAAACATCTTGGCTCAGAGGCAGTTAAATGCTTTCCATCAATTCTAGACAGGAACTTTCTCCCTATAATGCCCTCTCTTCATTCCAGATAGAAGTCTATTCTTATTGCGCAGAATATGCAAGATTTTTTCCTTAAATAATGAGATCTAACTATTTCTGGACTTGCAACTTTTTCTGAAGATAGCTCTTGATTGATCCTTAGTTATGCATCTCTTCTTCTTGATTTTCCCCATGCCACTTTAAAGAGCATGCTCTCTGGACAACTCAAACTGTGCCCTCACATCTTTAGCTGCTTTCCTCCATTCTTGTCTGTCTCATTTCTTGAACATGTCTGCTAAGAGCAAAAAAGAATGAATGGAAAGGAGGAGGGGAGGAAAGAAATTTCTTATTGGCTGAATTCTACCTGCATCCTATTGGCTATCATCATAATTAGCAGCAGTAAAGGCTACCACACATTAGAACAGCATCTATGTACCGGACACAAGGCCAAGTGCATTATATGTATGTATTTTATGCCCATTTACTAGACAAGAAAATTGAATTTCAGAGAGGTTAAATAGTTTGCCCAAATGAAGAGAGTTAATAAATGGCAGGGTCTGACCTTGCATTTGGGTCGTTTTTGATAAGACTTTAAGGATTTTGCAAGCACATAGGAAGATCAGATAATCCATACTGCTACCTAGAAATAATGGTAGGTTGTGCTTTTAGTTGTTCTGCTATATTGTTCCTCATCTTGAGAACTGCTATTTCTAAGTCAAGTGTTCAGGTTCTGCTGAGTCTGGTACTTTCTTGTCCCAATATGGCAGACTCCAGTGGGAGATGCCTATGCACAAGGTACAGATTATGCTAGTTCCATCTATGGGATGCCCACAGTGTGGCAGGGCTTCCCATTTTTTGCAACACAGTAGGACTGGGATGTTGAGATAGGGCCTTTTCTGACAACCCTTCCTGCTCACTAAAGCAGAGTCATTGCCAGGTGGGTTATATACAACTGGGGTAACCAAGTGAGAAGGAAAAATAACCTACAAAGGCAGAAGGAGGAGAGAAGGGAGTATGTAGAGACAGAGGCCTGGTGGGTAAACATTATGAGAAGTAAAAAGAACAGATGAAAGACAAAGCAGGAGGACCAAGGCTAAGGAAAGCCAAGCAGCTGGGTGTGTGGGAGGCTTCAGAGCAACTGGAAAGAAAGCATGGTTTTTTTGTTTGTTTGTTTTTTTGTTGTTGCTGGTTTTTTTTTTTTTTTGAGAAGGGTCCCTGAAAGTTATGCTTGCTCTCTTTTACAATTCTTTTCGGAAGTCAAAGAAAGATTGAAAATATTCTATAATTGCCATGGGATACCCAGTGCCATTCCTTTTTATTCACAAGATACGAGTACAGCTAAATAAAGGAGCTGTGAGAAAGGACAAATGAGAGTTTGAGAATAAAGACAGGGTGAGTTTAGGTCCCAGTTGGTCCATAATTGTATTGGTTTACATTATTATAATCATGAGCATTTAAGGGTTCGGGGTCATCTGCCTTTTAGCTGTGCACGGATGCATGATACAATACCATGGGAGATTGCCATCCAGTGTGAGACCACACTCGCTGCACACGGCTTCCTCACTCATGGAACCTCTCTCACCCCCAGCTCAAGGTCAGCCCACTGGTTCGGGCCGTGATGGAGCAGGGTCCGGGAACGTGACCCATAAATGGGAAAACAGGAACCTGGGTTTTAAACTCTTTTCCGCCTTCAGTTGAGTGACTCTGATGACATCCCTTTTCCTGTGCCTCACTTTCCTCTTTTGTTAACTGAGGAGGAGAATAATCTACAATATTTTTGTGGCTCTGACATTCTGAATCTGTGAGTAGCAGGGATGGTGGGTGACAGATACAGGCGTTCTGATTGGGTGGCAGCTGTGTGTGGGACTGTTCTCCAAAGCTGTGGGTAATTGCTTCAAATATGGCTTTTAATATTCTATTGTTAGGATCTGATACTTTATATTCCAGGTGGAGGGAAGAGGCTTTGCTGAAACACAAGGAGGCTAATTTTTGCATTGGTAGGAAAGAATCAGAAAGACCACAATTTCTGAATCTGTGAAATTCCACTGCAAAGCTGTTAAACATATCCAAAGCGAGAGGATCGAGTGGGGCCGAGGTGCCACAACTTAAAATGCAGCGAGATCACAACTGTCTGTCCTCAAACATATGCTTGATTAGAAACATTGGCAGAGCTTCTCAAAATCCCTGATGCAAAACATCATTAAAAATTTTTTCTCCAAATTTTAACAGATGAGTTTTAAGATGCAGTTTCTAGCTGTACTAGTTTCAGTAAAACTCTTTATAATTTACAATACATTTTTATATAGAGATTCTACATTTAACTTTGAACACAAGTCTGAAAGAAAGAAATGTATAAACTATTACTTCCATTGCAGAGGAAGAAGAAAGTGCAATTTCAAGGCAAAGATTTGTTGATGCCTAATTGTGGATCCACAGTGTTACACACTGGGACTTCTGTCTGATTCTGCCTCCCAAAAAAAGGGAATCCTATACATTTGAAAATATGGAAACCATTTGTGTGATGGGAAGAATTGTGTTAATATTATGGTTTATGAAACAGACTTAGAATTACTTGTGTTTCATACAGAGAAGAACAAAGCAGAAGAGGAAATCTGTAGCTGTCACATCTCTCAAGTGTCCAGAGTGCTGATTCTAAGCCCAATGTACCTCTTTCCCTATTTCTAAATATAAACACATATCTGAGGAGTCAAACCATTTGCTTGTAAAATTTTTGCCCCAATATCTACCACAACTCTAAATAAATAAATAAATAAAAAATAAAGCTTTGAATTTTTGTGTAGGTCAAAGTGTCTGTCTTTACCTTTTTGCTAAACTGTTTCAATATGAAAGAACCTAAACATCACCAGGAGAAAACACTTTTGAAGTACATATTCACAGTAAAAACGGTAAGCCTTTGCTGAGTGTTTATCTTATGCTGATTACTATGATAAGCAAATCATGAATTACTGCATATCATCTTCACAACAGTTCAGTTGCGCAGGATTTATTATTTGCAGGTTCTCACTGAGTAGAATGAGACCTTATAATTTGGCCCAGGAAGAAGATGTGGAAAGCAGTGGAGTTAGGATCTGAACCAGAGCCTTACTGAATCAGCTCCATTAACTATGCATCATCACCAAACAGGTACCCTCGGCCACTAGATACTGCTTTTGAGAAGGTGTCCAGGTGAATGAGGGTTTTTCAGGTGCATAGAATATTAAGACCTGGGGGAGTCAGCTGCATTTTCCAGAGAAAGAGGGGTAGGTCATAAGAGAGGCTGGAGGGGGAAATGATTAAATACTGCTCAGAGACTGAGGAGGCTGGTATCAAGAAAAGTTTAGCAAGCTCATATTGGAAGTGCGGCTGGAAGAAATATTAGGCTTGTGCCACGTGCAAGCAAGTAAAAATAGAGCATTCAGGCAGCTGAAATGGTCCAGTGATGGAGAGTTCACTGCCTATTTGGGAAAAGCTAACCAGCTTGTATGCTTATTGCATAAAAAGTTAGATCAGGGAAGCAGGGCTGCAGAGGGGAGAATTGAGGGAAACAAGCTGGAAAATGAGATTGGGGCAGCCAAGAAGGGCTTCATGTGTTCTTTGTTATCAGCCTACTGCAAGTCACACTGTGGCTCAAGGTTGTTCTGTTATGACCTAATGCAGCTGGAATTTGCAGTTTAAATTCCACATGTCTAAATGCCTTTTCCATGTTCCTGAGCTATAGCATGTGAAATGACATCTCTCTCCACAGTCAGTTATATGCAGTCCCAAACAGAAGCAGAAAAAGAATAAATTCTAATTTGCAGCACTGTCACAGAAAGAGTTCCCTAAAATTGTCAAAATGTTTGAATAGCCTTGAGTTCCATTATAGAGCCCACCCTTTTCAAAGTTTAGAGAAAGGGAGCTGAATACAGAAGATGTCCAGGATGGTCTGTTCCATTTATGTGTCATGGGTGTGTCTGTGTCTGAATTTGGGGCAGGGGCTGGACCCTTAAAAAGAAGTGAGAAGGTAAAAGCTCGGTGGTGTACTCCTTAACGGTGTTAATCTTGCCTGTCTAGATCTCTATTGTATCCATACCATCTAGAACAGTATATTAACCCTATGAGAAATGTAATAATAAGCAATGAATGAAGGGATTAATTCATAAGTAAATGAGAACATAGCCTAGGAATTGAATTGTGGGTTCTGGTCATTGTTTCTCTGCTTTTTGGTTATATTATTTTAAGCAAACTAATATCCTCTGAGCCTCAGTTTCTTTGTCCATGCAATCTTGGGTTTGATGATTGATTCTGAGTTAGTGTTTATAACGCTTTACCTCAAAAATGACCATTGACACTGGAGAGATGGAGCAGTGGCCATGATTATAAGCATACATATCTCCACATCAACACGTACTTTGAGCAAAGCAATGATATTTTCATTGTTCACATTTCCAAATAAGATTCCACTTGAATAAAAGATTTCTATATCTTAAAAAAAAAACCACTGAACTGCTCAAGCTCTGTAATCATTTCCACCTATAAGAGTCAAATCCTTTGTGATATAGGAAAGAAAAATGTGATCAAACTTTGCAGCAACTAGTTACTGCTCAAACAGAATTCCTTGCCTTGGATAGTAATGAGCCAGTCCTTATTGAGAAAGGAGATGCACAGCTGGCCTCTCTCCTTTCCCCCTGTGCTTCCTGGCCGATGAGGTGAGCACTTTCACTCTGCCATTTGCTCCACTCACAATGCGCTGCCCTGCTACTGGCCCAGAGCAACCGAGCCAATTGATCACATGCTAGAACTTCTAAACTAAGAGGTAAAGTGAACCCTTTCTCAGTAATTGTTTTAGATAACTCATAATAGTGATGGGAACCTAAATAACACAGTAGAAATATTTGACCAGATTGCTTTTGAAGCTATCTTCATATGTAAGGTTCAACAATTCTACATTCCCACAAGGCTTTTGGGTCAATTGTCAAGAAATATAATGATTATTAGTAAGGGCTTCAAATTAAATGGTCATGTGTTATAATCACCTTGCTACTTAACCAGCTATGGGAACATGGCAAAGGTATTTAATCTCTCAAAATCTCAATTTCCCTATCAATAAAATGGGGATAAAAACATTTTCACCCCAGAATTAATTAAGGCTTCAGTGAGATGACATTTGTAACCCATTTAGCTCAATGCTTTGCATACGAACTAGTAAATATTAAATGGTAAGATGATAACTATGAAGATGAACATAGTGCTTGGTATCTGGACCAGGAAAATATTCTTATAGCAACTGGCTATTATACACAATAATCCTTCACATACATATCCCTTATTTTATGTAAGTACACATAGGGCCACTTACACAAGCACACACACATTCCTTTTGTGAAATTCAGACATTCCGAGAAAGCAATATCAATTTATCAATAGGGGAGGAGGGAAGAAATTGCACCAGTCAGCAAAGGAGAGTCTCCTAGTAAAAATAACATGAGCAGACACCAACTATATTTGTTTGTCAGGTTTATCAAAATATGGATTCATTCATTACTTGGAGAATAAAAAAACTCTCACAAAGCAATTCTAACTGTGAAATTTTTCTAAGAACTTTGTTAAAAATAACCTGAAGCAGGCATGGCAACGAGAAAAGGCAACTCAGAAATCATCTTGTGAAAAGTAAGTTCCTGCTTCCTTGGTGGAATATAACCCAGCATATACTCAGTTGTTTGTTTTCATAAACAAAGCCCATGCAATGTGCCTCCATGCTCAGGACTGGCAGGTGACTTTAGCACATTCTGCCCATGTCCCACCAGCTAGGACTCTGTGTCAAACGTGCTTCCTCCTCTCTCCAGAAGCTACTGTTCAGGGACTATTCTTACCAGGGAGAGCTTACAGAGATTTTGACACTGAGCCATTTCTCTCCAAGACCCTGTTCTGATACTAGCCACGGTTCCCAGAAACAGGAGTCTTGCCCTACTAACAAGCGCTCTTGCTTTTACGCTGAGTAGATGATGATTATGCTGAGAGCACAGCACCGCAATGACTTACTGTGTCCCAAACTGTGTGTACAGTATCCTTAAAGATTTAAGTGTCCTGTGAGGGAGACAAGGTCTACCTTTCCTCTCAATGTACTCATAAAGAAACCGGGATACTTACTACCTTGTCTCAAATCACACAGCTTCAAAGTGATAGGACCAGGAGCAAACCGAGATCCATCAAATACCAACTCCTGTGCTTTAATCATAATTCTGAACTATTTCATTCATTGACAGCCCGTTCTTCCTAGAGTGAGATTCTGCCATGGTCTTTTCGTAAGTCTTTCTTTCCTGAAGTTCTGGTCCTGTGTCTATGTGAGAAAGGAAATACTACAAAAACCAGATTGAGGGGAGGTCTCCTTAACCTCTGCTCAGAGATTCTTCTTCTTGAAATTTTTAAGAAGTAACTACATTCACATTAAAGCTTTAAACAACGGAACTTTATCCTGCCCCATAGGTATGCCCAATATTTTCTTCAAGAGGAATCTCAGACATCAAATCATCTGTATGCCACTGAGCATCCACAGGGAAGAATTTTTCTCCTAGAAATATCTAAATTTTCTACTGGGTATTGATTGCCAGAATACCTAAAGCAAAACCGAAGGGCCTCTGAAATTGACAATATCACCTGCGATGTATCTCTATTCACCAGTAATCTTTCCAGATGTTCTCTATCTTCATCCAAACAAGATGTGTGAAGTAGGTTTTGCTCTGTCCTACATTTTAACTGCATTGTGGGAAGATGCTGATGATTCTGGATCTCACGGAATCACAAAGGCAGGGTCTTTGAGCATCTCATTCAATTTTTTAGCCCTTCCTCATAAATGCTAACAAAAGATCAGTCAGTTCTTCCCAGTTAGGGTCAATCAACACTTAAGTGATCATCGAATTTTTTCTTTCTATTTTCCTAAGAACTTTCCGAGTATGATAATCAATTCCATTTTGTGGTGAAATATTTGTTCTTATAAAGCTTTACCTTTTGTATCCTTCCTCTATCATTTCAAACTGTGCAGAACAAGTTAAATTTCTTTTTCTCTTAGTACCCCTTTAAATACACAACAATGCTTCTGACCTGAATTTTCTTTGCTCCAAGGCTGGCATCCTTGCTTTCTTCCACTGTTCTTCATACATCATAACTTCTACAGAGAATATTATCTGATTTACCCTTTTCGGAGAACACTCCAACTTGTCACTTCCCAATATAAGATAAAGCTTGTGTCACTTCCATGGGACAGGGACCAGCGGCATTCCACTTCTGGCTAAACACACATTTACAGGGAATACGGGTTTCCGCTGGGTCTCTTAGTGTACTTTCAGGCAGTTTCTTCCTGACAAGCTGCTCTGACTAAATTGAGAGGGATGTGTCCTTGCCAAGTACACACTGTAAGAGAACAAGCTCATCAAGCCTGCCTTGTGGAAAGGCTTATCTGCAAGGTTACTGCAGCTCCCTAATCACAGATCCCCTTGCTCCCAGAAATAACTTCCATCACGTTCTTTAAGAAATCGGTCATTGTTGTTTTAATTTCTGTCTACTCTTGAGAATGACATGGGTTAAAAAAAAAAGAACCAAAAAGTTCACTTCTTAGCATTGTTGAAAGGCCTCTCTTGCTGTTCCCTGGCAGAGGCGATGCCATTCTCTGTTACAAAGATGAAGGACTCATTTAAAGTAGCGTGTTTCAAGCTCAGCATAGTCTTGAGATTCACTGTGGATTGCTGTTCTGTGCACTCTCAGATGCTCAGCAGCATTCTCAACCTCTGAATGGTGGCTGCTTGCTTATCAATAGGGGATTAGAAGATAGGCCTCCTGATCTTTCCAGTATACCAGTGGTTCTAAGGCTGCTGCATATTAAAGCTCTTAGAAATCTAGAAATTCCTAGTTCTCCAACCAGAGCAATTAAATAGCATCTCTATAGGATAATGTCAGAGATCACAGGTGGCTCCAATGTGCAGGTAGGGTTAAGGCTCAGGGCACCACACCATGCCACCTCCATTCTTGACCTCAGAGAAACCATTTTTGGCATTTCAAGATCTAGATGTGATTTGGGGGCTTGCCTTGTGCAACAGTAGCATTCACATTCCCCCTTACTGTGGGCACCAACCGCAGAGGGCTGGTACATAGAATCCGGGCACCCTGAGGGTAGGTGAGCTACACACAAAAGAGGGAAAACAAATATACATGGAATGTACTCAGATTGGTTGACATAGTTAGCATGTTTTATACTCAAAGAAATGCCTACAGGTAATTTAAAAGCCACAAGGCATATTGGAAATGACAGCCCCAACTGTTCAGCACAGGGCATGATGTACCCAGGAAACAAGTCTTGTCTCACATTGGTTAAACAATTATTTATAAACAGTGTGATTAATTTAATTCATTTCTGGCGTCTCTCTTAGCAGAGGGAGCTCTACATTCGGTGATTAAGGTGTAATGTTTAGAACATAGAGATTCTTATTGACTCATTCCTTAAGAGGTACTTAGCAGGACACTGAAAAAATTGGAGAACTGCAGAAGGGTGTTTTATCAAGATGTGAATGATGACATATATATAATTTTATAGCAGTTTTCATTCACTGAGTGTTTTCAGTGCTATAGGTTTTGGGCTTAGCCCTTCACATGTGTTATCACAGTTAACCTTAATAAGAGACCTCTGAGATGGGTTCTAATCATATCTCCATTTAACAGATACCCAGGATATTCAGCCATATCTCAAGGTCATATTGTTACTAAATGGTAAATTTCAGACAGGACGAAACCCAGGTGTGCTACACTCCAGCATATGCAGCCATTACATTCTACTAAGTAAAATGAGCTCTGGTTATACACCAACATTCACCTTCCAGTAACCTAAAGACATGAAATTGTTCCTACAAGCCATCTCAGTGGAAGGGATGGTTCAGCCTCAGCACTTTGGCACTAAAATGTTTATCCTAGAAGGCAGTTTAGGTTGCTCACTCAATGGGTTTCCTAAGGATAGGTACAGTCTGCAGAGAATACAGGGCTAACTTGGTATATGAACTGCATTCTTCCATAGTTCTGGTCCCAGAATTTGTTCCACAGTTCTGTTTGCAACTAAACTTCAAGCATATGGAACCAGAAGCAGGGAAAGAAACAAGTCCGTGAACCCAGGCACCACTGTACTAAGTTTTCTAACAGTGGGTATTTTAGTAAAGCAAGCAGTGATCTTCTGAAATTACTATTCTTGTTTTCCCGGTATGATCTCAGTAAGATCAATATTTTCTTAGTAGCTATTTCACGTTGAAATTGGGGCAGGGCTGGGTACAGGGCCAGTTGTGACTGTGTGACCAATGTAATCACACGGGGATCTAGAACTAGGTTTAGGGTTCTATTGTCACCATCTTGATATTCTTACTAACCTCGTCTTTGAACTTGTGAAAGGCAGTAGAATGCACATGTACCAAAAAGTGAAATAAAAACAGTCAAATTGGTTTTGTGTGCTAGTCTGGTTAAAAAAATTGTGTATATATATATATATATATATATATATATATATATATAGGCATGTAGAAATCACAAAATACGATTTGTGTAATTTAGGTCTGGATACAAGTAGAATGTTTTTACATTTGCATTTAAAATTAGCACATAAATGTAAGGATGAATAGCAAATTTTATAGTAATGATGAAAATCTTTTTCCACTAATTAAAGTGATTAAAACATAAAAAATACTAAGGCAAAGGAGACACAGTAGATAAAAGGAATAGGCTTGCTGTCTGCCAGCACGCTGCAGCACAACCTGGCCTCCATGCACATCCTGCCTGTGCTGCTCCTCCTGCTGGGGCTTGTGCTGCTCCTGACAGCAGGCAGGTGAGCACCACGCAGCCTGGTGTGTGGCCGGGCTGCAGGCAGCTGTAAGCCTGCCTGGTAGCTATGTCTATCTGCAGGCAGTCAGGGCCAGAACCTCCCTTGCTGGCCCCCCAGGTCAAACACTACTCAAAGGAGTAGTCAAATCTCTTTCACCTAAAGGGGTAGTCCAGATTCATGTCCCTAAATCTTTGGACAGGAATGACGGGACATTTGAGAGGGGATATAGAATGTATGACACTGCTAACAAAGGACTGAAGATAGAGGTTCTTTATGGCAATGAATATGTAGCACAGTCTCCCTATGTTCTGACAGGACCAGGGTACCGTGAGTACTGCTAGTGTCCCGCAGAGGACCCTCAGGCCTGGCAGAATACTCTTTCCTGTCCAGCCAATGTGCCACAGATAGAAGAACACTGCTGTCTTCCCCAGCATCCATCTCCAGGAGATGCTCAATGAAGTTCCCAAAAGATTTGGGGACAGAAGGGTGCCATTGTTCATCACACGATCCTCAGTAACCACACTTACCTGAGATCTTTAGGGAAAATACAGAGCCTTCAAAATGTTCTCTAATGAGACTTTGCTATCACTAGCAAGAAAGGTTCATCTCCCAGATTTACAATTTTATATTAATCTTGGAGATTGGCCCTGAACCCTCAAAAAGTCAATGAAACCCAGGGCCCTATACCTATCATTTCCTGTTGTGGCTCTCTGGATTTAAGCAATGCTATCCTTCCAATATATAATATAACCCAATCCACACTTGAGGCAGTGAGGGGTGTTATGAATGATCCCTTCTCTATTCAGGGAAACATAGGCCCTCCCCCAGATCCATAAATAACAAAAAGCTCTCTTCAGAGGTAGAGGTAGTCAGAAAAAAAGATTGCAACTGGTACAACTGTCCAAGGAAAACCACAGCTACTAGATGCAGGAATTACAGGACATTTCTTTTTCCAAGAGAAAGAAAAGGAGCTTGGAAAAGCCATGCTGATGGGCTTTTCTGATTTAAGTTCAAGCACCAGGTGAATGTGGATGGGACTGTGGCTGCATGTAGGTTTCTGTATCTCATGATGGGAGGCAGCCTGGTTCTGAAGCAAGATTCTCAGTACTATGAACATTTCTACATGACGCTCAGGCCTTGGAAACACCATCTTCCAATTAAAAGAAATCTTAATGACTTACTAAAAAAAAGTTAAACAGGCCAAAGAAAATGATGAAGAAGCCAAGAAGATTACAAAACAAGGATAATGGACCTCTAGGAACCTGCTACAGCAGCACAGGATTTACTGCTTCTGTTATGGAACTCTACAGCAATATGCCAAGTGGCAGTCCAGCACACCTGAGATACGTGATGGAACGGAACCTGCTTCTCAGCCACGTGACAACATATCCATTTGCCAGTGCCACAGGGAAAGAAAGGCCTTTGAAGACAGAGCTTTAAAGCAGCCCGGACTCACACTGCTGCACATCCAGCTGCATGTCTGAGGGCTGACAGACATACAGAAGACTTTGCTCGATGAACCGGTTCTCTTGGTGGGTTTACATGTGGCTCAATATAGCAATATTTGAGCAAGTATTACCACATATCTTTGGATATTAATTTTTTTCAATAAAAACTGCTATTATCAGCATCAAAATCTCTCTAAAAAGAATATTTCCAGTTCACAGTAGATAGAGGTTTGCCAAAGTCTAAATCACCCTGTTGACATCACATTCATGGGCTTACTGGTTTATACCTGGTTTACTCTCTCTCTTCTTCCAGTAATGAAAAGAAAAATGTTTGTTTTGTTTTCTTCTCACTGCGTCACCTCTCTTGCAAGCTGCTTTTGGCATTCAATAATAGCAGCTTCTTCTCGGAAAGTCTGGTAGCAATAGTTACAGAGCAGGAGCACGACTCTTGTTAAAGGTATCAAAGAAACTATCAAGGAACTACTTTTATAAAACACTGCTCATATATTACTAGCTAGTTTTTTAGATAAAAATTAAGGAGGCCCATGTGTAGTGGTGCACAATTGTCACTGCAATACTCAAGAGGCGGAGGCAGGAAAATCATTGTGAGTTGGAGGGCAGCCTGGGCTACGTGTGAGTTCAACAACAGTCTGAACTACATACAGAGACTATCTCTACAACAACAACAACCACGATGACAACGACAATGACAATGAATTTAAGAAGAAACTGTGTTGTAAAATGATAATTCTCAGTCCATCTGGATCTTACACCCATGAAGAACAATAGACTTAGTTGTTTAGGTAAAAGCATCTTATGGGCATCTTTCATTATCTATATATAGACTGGACAAATGATAATGATAGTTAAGTAGAGGTCTTTGCTTTTAAACATTAAAACTTGTCTTTGAAAACCTTGTACAGTAAGTTTTAGGAAAGAATCCTGAGATCCTGGGATTCATTAATAATCTGATAACAGAGGCAAGTACTCACACCTCACTCTACCCCTCACCTATTTCAGTGGGTTTCATTGCTAAGGTAATTGCCTCTGCCTTTTAGGACAGGGTCAAGACATAGTACTCATGGCCCAGAAATGCATTATATCTCCTTGTAGTACTGTCAATCCATGATTTAGTTTGTTATAGAACGTGCTCCATAAACAAGAGCTAGCCGCACTGACATTATAGAAATATTTACTTCCATAATTGAAATAATATTTAACCTGGAAAACAGTGTAACAGTGTAAAATAATTTTAGGCTAAAAAACAACCACCATAATTTCTTATTTCTTTTCCTGAAAAAACACAAAGGACCAATCCTCTGGTTCCAAGAAACATTTTCAGTTCACAATTCAGTCCTAAGGTGTTAGGATTGTTATAAATATTTTTCATCCGCTTCTTTTATGTAGCAAACTAAATATATCTTCATTCTTTCTGAAGGGAAATAAGAACACAGGCTTATTTTAGTAGGCAAAAGCAACACTGAATTTCAGACCAGTATAATCAAAACCAAGTATCCAAAGCAAATTTGAATACCCATCAGTTGTTTAAAGCCACAAGTGTACAGGTATAACAGAAAGGGCAAGCTGTCCTTATTCCATACTCTAAGGAATATGTGTCTTACATCTATTGTCCTAAGAGTTGGGCTTATCAAAACGGGAATAATGGAAAGAAATTAGCTTTCTTCATTCTGCCCTCCCATGCACAAGGTACCGAAGGGTAACAGGACTTGTTAGAAACATCTTAAATAGTTAAAGTTGATATCATCTGCTTCCAAAGAGTCCTAATAGCGAAAAGGAAGCTGAGACACTGCAGGCCACTTCAAGGGAGTGGAACAGGAAAGACGTGCTTGAGAAATAAAGAGGAGCCTCTTCACAGTGCCTGCCTGTCAAACGTGCGGTCTTGAGTTCAATTACAGGTAGCAAGAAAAAGAGGAGCCCCTTAGCAAATTCTGTAGGCAGTGAGCAGCCTTAGACTAGAACACAACCCTCCATCTCACCAATTGGACCTCGGTGTTTTAAGAGAGTTAGTTATATGTGGCTTTCTGGTTTGTTGGCTTGAACATAAGGGAGTAAAAATGGAATTACTAAAATCCTAATTCTTTACCCTTCCAGTTCACATACTACCAACACAGCCCATGAGCTATGTTTAATAATGCAATTTTCATTTAAAAGTCTGAATTTTAAAAGAAGAGAGGAGTATAAGGATATACAAGTGACTGTAAGAACTGTATTTGTCTAAATAAACTGTCAGCATGTTTGTTCCTATATTGATACAGAAACACCCTAAGTAGTCATCATTAGGGAACTGGCCGAATACACACTGATAAATCAAAGCATCAAGCAAAACCATTAAATAGAATGAAATAGCTTTAACTATACTTTCATGAAAGAGTTCCATGATGATATTCAGTGAAAGCAATTTACTAAACATATAAAATGTGAAACAATTTATATAAAAAACAAAATGATGAAAAGTTTGGAAGGAGATTCATTGTCTGAGAAGGGATGGAGAGAAGGATATTGTTACTTTTGCTTTTTATTTTAAACTCTTTTTGTTTTATCTTTTATAAATATTTAAATTTTTTATAAGTATGAATCATATCATAAAATAAAGAAAAATGCCACCTGGGAAAAGACAATAAGTGCACAAAAGACATAAAAAGCAAAAGAAAATAGACATTTATATTTTCCATTGTGCTATTTAAAAATCTATATGTTGAATTTTATGTAATAGACATGGTTACATAGGCTTTTTAAATAAAGGAAGTTTTCTCTATAAAAAAGGAATAGGCTTTATATTTCACAGTGCTTTTTTTGCTGCCTTTGAATGAGCAGCCCATATTTTTAGCTTACACTGGACCTGCAAATTATATAGCTGACCCTGAAGGGGGTTAAAATACACAGGGCAAGGTCAGTTTCACTCACATCAGATTCAAGCAGTTTTGGCTGAAACCAAAGAGGTAAATATTGAAACCCATTGTAATCTCCAGAATTCAAAGTAAAAGACACTTAAATGTCAAATAACTTTCCAACGTCAGTGGAAACTTCTAAGGATACAAAGTAAATCAAACCTAAACAATTTCTTCATCTATGAGTAAATTTTTCCAATTTATTGCATGAAAGCCTTCATTTAAAAGAATTTTAGTATGTTGAAATTATAAGATAATGAGTGATTTGACAGAGAAAAGCAACTATTGCATCAAATTAGTCCTTTTTTACAGTAGTAAAAACTTATGCTAGGATGTAATTTAAATCATCCAATAAATATATTAATTAAACAATGTCTATATTCTGATAAACTATAGGAAATAAAAGAAACATATTATTCATGTACAGTTTGGCTAGGGGGACAGATAACGAAAGAAATACAAGCTGGGCATGGTGCCACACTCCCATGACCTCAGCATTTTGGGAGGCTGAGATAGGAGGACTGCAATTCAAGCACACCCTTGGCAAATTTGCAATTTAGCAAAACCCTGTCTCAAGTAACAAAGGCTATGGATATAGCTCAGCAAGGTCCTGGGTTCAATTCCCACTGCCAGAAAAAGGTACAATTTTAAATTATGATAATTGTTATTTATAAGAAAAAAATCAAAGGACAATAACCGAGAATATTTCTTCTTCTTTTTAATACAGTCAGCAGCAGTGGGAAGGGGGGCATCCTCTTTTCTTCTTTCTTTTTTTTGTTAACTTCATATTTTTTTCTTGGATTAATTCTATACAGAAATATGGATGTATTTATGGTATGCATGGAAATGTCAAAGAGTTATGCAACACACCAAGTAGAGTTGATTATTTGGTATTAACCTTTGGTTAATAGCAAGTCCAAGGGAAAGTAATACTGTATTGCCTTCTTCCAGAGAGAATGCTCTTATAGCTCTAAAGATGTTTTTTTTCTCTAATAGAACTTTTGGAATCTTAGAGAGAGTCTACACTTGTGCTGCTAATTCACTAGCTAATTTAGTACATGTGTGACTAACTATGCTTAAAATGTAGCTAGCGTGACCAGGGAAAGGAATTTTTTGTTTTATTTCACTTTAGTTAAATTAAAATTTAAAGTGACACATGGCTAGAGGATAATATAGCTTTACAGATCTCCAAGTGAATAGGAAACTTGTTTTTCAGGGCAGCTGAGAGTAAATAATGGATGACAATAGCCACAAACCAAGCTAGACAGGCTACAATTGTTGTTTATAAAGAAAATAGGCTGTAAGTTCTATGGAAAGTGCATAGAGGGGTTCTCAGCCTTCTTAAGAACTGGCTGAATGTCCTAGGTTGGAATGAGATCTTAACTTGGGGAACTAGAGAAGAGATTGACACCTGGCTGGTGAGCAGAGAAACCCATCTCCAAAGCTGAACTTCACATGCAATCTCTTCTTGCATTGCCAAGCTTATGGTCTGCTATTATAATTATTCCTCCAGTGTGGACAGAATTTTGCAGTTAGCAAAGCACTGCATATTCATTATATTATTTGATTTTCACAATGAGTAGTGATATAGGAGGACAGGGATTATTTATCCAGGAACTCAAAACTAGAACCCTTAGCACAATTCACACAGAGAAAATCTCTGTTTTAAGGTCCCAGGCTTTACCACCAATTCCTACTCCTTTCTGGGTTATCAGAGCAAAGAATCATAGAGATGGTTAAACAGAAGAGAAACAGAACCAATGAAGAAGGGACAAACACATTCTTCCAAGCTCCACTATGTCCCAGGAACTTTACTAGGCTGTGAGAATAGAGTAATGAATAAGACTGGCAAATTCCTTGACAGTTGTCAAATGAAAAAAGAACTGTACTATCAAATGCCCAAAGAACCTCAAATCTGATGAAGGCAAGGCTTGTGTTCATACTCTGTCTCTGGAGAGTCATCTGCCTTAAAGCAACTAAACAGAGACAAACTTTGGAAAGGAATTTTCTAGTACATTTTTCTGGTTAGCTTCAGGTAAAATGATTGCCTTTAAAAGACACTATAAGGACCCAAGAACTGTAGTGTATGTCATAATCAGAAACCCTGAAGCAAAGCAGTGCCATCACACACTGGGTTAATGTTATCCATACGACCCTAGGATAGTGATTCTCAAAGTTTCATATGCATAACATTCATCTTGGTACAAATTTCCTGCTACTAACCATGCCCTGATTTGGTGAAATCTTATCTGTATTAAACTACCACGAGATTCTAATGTGTTTTTATTAAACTACCACGAGATTCTAATGTGCGTGCCCTGCTCACCATATTTTGATCGGTTTTTCTTTTTTTTAATTTTGAAGTCTTCCCTCTAATATTTTAGTTCTCTTTCAGAAGCCACAGAAAAATGAAGGACATGGTAGAAGTTGGCTCCATTTATGAGACAGGGAAGATCAGGAAACTTGTGGCTAGAGGGGTGTATAGAACTAAGAGTTCTGTTTGGTTTGCTTAAATAAGAGGCATTTATATAGGGTTTTCCAGGAAGCAAATAGGATCTTCTGGTCTGGAGCTCAGAGGAGAGCTGTGACCTGGAGAGAGTAATCAGTTGGAGGGTTTCTGGCATGAAAATGATAACTAGAGTCATAGACAGTCCAATCACATAAA
The DNA here is from genome assembly GCF_000276665.1 of Chinchilla lanigera. Taxonomy (NCBI): domain Eukaryota; kingdom Metazoa; phylum Chordata; class Mammalia; order Rodentia; family Chinchillidae; genus Chinchilla; species Chinchilla lanigera. The sequence continues at coordinate 5,783,498 of NW_004955415.1, read as the reverse complement.
GTAAAAGTATAGTTGAGAAGAACGTCAAGAATCATGTCCTAAAATCCCCTATAGTGAGAGGCCATTTAGAGAAGGAGGAGTGTGTGAGAGGGCCTGAAGGAAGTTGCTGCTAAATTCGAAGAAAAATCCAAGAAGAGCAATGTTGAGGAAAATTAATGTGGAAAGTATTTCAAGAAACAAATGTGCCCACTATAAGAGGATAGGTAAGAATACTATTTTTCACAGTTTGAAACTTTTGTAAGAAAAAAGTTAATCAAAGTTAAAAATCAAACAGAAATTGGGGAGATGTCTTTTAAAATTATATAACAAATGATTGACATATAGAGACTATGATAAAGAACATCCAGAAACTAATAGGAAAAATACAGCAGAACTGGTAGAAAAAGACCAAACAGAGGCAGTGCCTAGACAGATAAATATGAATAGTAATGAACTAATTTAAAGGAGGTTCAACCTGACAAAGCATCTGGGACGGATGAAGTAGAAGTGTTTTTAAATTAACAAATACTATTAATAATATTTGTTACTGGTGAGGGGAGGGAGTAAAGAGTATCCCCAAATCCTCTCAGCAAGAATGCAAAATTGCAACAGTGTTGTAGGAGTTAATTTTATGATGAACATTAAAATCCTAAATGAGCATAGATGTTAATAAATTAATTTCACTTTTGATAGTTATCTTAAAGAAATACAGGTGCATGCACAAGAAATGTGCTCCAGAGCATTAAAAATAGTACAGTTTGTGATAGCAAGGAACTGCAGACACCTACAAGCCCACTAATGGGATATAATTAAATATATTTTAGTTTATATTTTTAGTACAGAAGATTATGGAGCAATTTAAAAAGAATGAGTTATATCTATATGTTCTCCAGTGAAAATAACTTCAAAATGTGATACAGAAAATGGCACACACAGCGGTCCTACTTATATAATAAAAGAGACATGACTTTATACATTTTCAGAAGTGTTCATAAGTACCTGAAGAATCACCAGACTAATAGTACGTTATTCTCTAATGAAATGGTACGATTAGCAAGTGAAAGATGATTTTGATTTTTCACTGTTTTTGTTTTATAGTTTTTGAATTCATCTGAATTTGTTGTTCAACTTGTGGAATCTTTAAGAAAACTTCAAAATTTTCTCAAGTTGCATTAAGTCAAAACAGCTGATGTGGAAAAATAGATTTATAATATGTTCATTTATTTACCAAGAGTTTAAGCACATATATATACAGCAGAGAATCAGAGAGGCAGAATTCTTGTCCCTTTAAGATTTACCTTGTCGTGGATTCAGGTTTGAAATAGTATTTTCTTCTCTATATAGGTTGCCCTTTCCCTTAGAGATTTCTCATCCTGACATAATTATACCCAAGCAACCTTTTGTACTTTCACAAGGTCATGAAGAAGTGTAAAGAATAAAGTAGAGAGAAGATCTATAAGATATCTCTAGAGCACAGCATTCTTGCTTCTCAGATTACCAAATGCATCAGGAAAACAACAATAATATTAGTAAAATAGGCTTTCTTGGGCTTCCCTACAAACTTGAAAATTATTTCTGTGGTAGTGTCTATGGGAAAAAGCCACCCTTCTAAATGTACTGCTAGAGTATACACTGTCAGTTGTTGACAGCCTGTACTTAGACAACTATGAGCTTAAATAGCTAAAAACTCACTGGCATCCACACAGAAGTTCTTGTACACATACTTTGTGGTTGGATTCTTTCTATGACATGCACTAAGACATCAGAGTTAATAGAGAATGTCAACCTCCAGGAGTAGCCGTTGAGGCTCTTCCTCCAGCTGGAATGACCATAGCACACCAGGCTTTAGCTACAAGTCCGCCCACACTGGAAGCTGAAAATTGAACTCACGCTTCTGAGCAGCCTCTGGGACACAGCGTTTGTATTCCGCAGCAATTCCCACTTTCTCCTCATCTCACACTCGTGCAAATGAAAACCCCCCAAGTTTTAGCTGCTAGAACAAATGAATATTGTACTCATCATAAAAAGTAAATGATTATTTCAAAGAAGGAACTACTCTTTAGTACACTTGTATATCCTGAGGAGAAGAAAAATTGTCATTGATAATTCATGTTCACTGCAAACTGAATATGTGTATTACACATAGATTGTCACAACTGAGGACAATTCTCGCCCAAGGGAGCCAGAAAGTTCTCAGGATTGAGAAAAAGGCACCATAACTAGACACTGGGTATTCAACTCCAAAGTCACTCCCATCTCCACCAACCTGTGTGACCTTGAGTAAATCACGTGACCACTCTGTGCTCTTTCATATTCCATTTCCTTCTGCAGGTTAAACTATCTGCTATCTTCCTTAATGGCTTCCCTGATATCTCATCCTAAATTCCTATAGAATGCTATTTTATGAAGCCATCCTTGAGTTTCTTAGGCCAAGTCAGTCTCCTTTGTATTCATAAACCTATTCTAAATTGCCTGTACCTCCATTATATAGTTTATCATATGGCGTTATTATGGTATAGTTATTATTCTATTTATTGTGGTTTATCACATTATCTCACATTATTGGTAATCTACAATTACTATTGGTCCTGCTAATATTAATAAAATTATTTATAATGTTAGAACTATGTGTCAAGCCCTATAAATGCATTATTTCTAATTGTCATAAAAACCCTATGAAAGTGGTAGTATCATTATTAGCACTTTTACAGTTGAGGAAATTACATGGAAGAGAGATTATATAAATTGATAGGTGGGGCCCTGAGAGTCATGGTAAAGTTTATTTTGCTTTAAGCCCATGCTTTTAATCATTACCCTAAAATAGTACTGTAAATAACAAGAGATAACATTTATTACATCTTTACTAGATGTCATGCTCAGTACTATGAGTTGTACATATAATAGCTAACTTGACCCTCACAAAAACCCTGTGATGTAGATTTAGTGATTATAATATCCATTTTTTAAAAAAATGCAATTAAGACTCAGAATGGTTGAATGTCCTGCCCAAGGTAAAAACTATAGAGAATGGATTTTAATGCTGATTGGTCTTTTCTCAGAAACTGTACCCTTACCCCCTACTTTATTCTGTGATAGAATCTTCTTTAAATACTTCTTTGCAAATACTGCTCAGGTTTTCAGGAATAATGCCCCTGGAAACAGAACCCTGGAGCATTACCCTTTCTGAACAATGCAAAGTAACAAGTTGACTCACTCCCTAAATACTCACCTCAGTACATGTGTGGATCCATTAATGGTTGTGGTTGAACAGGGCACAGTCTGGCCCAGAATGGAAGGTCTCCGGTAGCGCTCATCATCACAGCAGAGGATGATAAGGAAGGCACGTCTGAAAGACTTATTCAAGAAGGCGTAGAGAAAGGGGTTCAACCCGGAATTGATATAGCCGAGCCAGAGAAAAGCAGTCCACAGCTGCCCGGGGACCGTGTAGTCTATGAAAGGATCCACAATGTTGGTGACAAAAAATGGAGCCCAGCAGAGGCAGAAGCAACCCATGATGATGCACAGGGTCTTGGCCGCTTTGGTCTCTGTCCTCATGCGATGAGTGCTGTGCTGGTCAGCTGGCTGGGGCCTGCCCTCTGAGGGGGCGCCTGCCCGTTGTAACATCTGGATCTGGTGGGCATGCTCTTTGGCGGTGACATAGATGCGATAATAGGCCAGCACCATGAGGAGAAACGGGATGTAGAAGGCCACCACAGAGCAGGTGATGGCGTAGGGCTTGTTGACCATGAAGATGCAGTATGTAGAGTTGGAGTTCTGGTTGAATTTCCTTTTTTCTATCTGAGAGTTGCAGGGAGAGAGAAAATGCAGAAGGGAGGGGGAAAAGGTAGAGAAAGTAAAGTAATAGCAGAAAAATGTAATAAAAGAAAAAAGTGCAAAGAAGAATAAGATAAAAATAAGGAAAGGAAATAGAGTAAGAAGAAGAGAAAAAGGACAAAAGAAAAAGAAAGAAGACATCAGCAAATCTTTGTTTTTCTTATAATCCATAGATCATAGAGTTTTGACAGTAGAAAAAAGTATAATCTATCCCAGGGCTCAGAAAGCTGTGTATAGCAAGAGGGGCTGAAGGCCTCAGGAAAGAGGAGAAATAAAATGGAGATAATCGTTCTTCATTCTGTTCACCCATCTGTGGTGGAACGTAGCCTCCTTCTCCCTACCTTTTCTACCTGCACTTATCGTATCAGTGTCCCACATCTTAACAGGTAATCTTAACTGGACAGGATGTCTATGGATCAGTAACATCAGAAACATTTGTGGTGCTTATTGTAAATACAGAGTCTTAGGCCCTCACACAGATATTGGAACTAAATCTCTAGACAGTGAGGCTTAGATTTCTGTGTTACAAGCAAGGTGTTTAGTTGGTTGGTTGATTTAGTTAGTTAGTTACTTAGCTATGTAGTTTGCACTGACCTTGAATTCACTATGTCGCCCAAGCTGATCTCAAACTTGGGGTGACCCTCCTGCCTCAGCTTCCTGAGTGCTGGGATTATAGGTATGTGACACCATGCCTGGTTAGTTGATTTTTAAAAAAATAATTTTAAAGTTTGTTAGTATTTGTGAACCTTGGTTGTATATAATTCTAAACCCAGATCTGTGGAAGATGCCAAAGGGTACCTTCCTGACTATTTCTCTGTTCACTGAGCATCCTGATGAAGGTTTTTCTCATTTAGATTACACAACATTCAAAATACTAACATACAGTAGTGGCCATAAGGGGCCTTAGGTCTTAAGACAAAGATAAAGTAGATAGGTTAAACTCATGAGGAACGGGAACGCAGTATTCTCCCATTACCTCTGGTTTTAGTCTTCAAGGCTTTAGTTATCAATAGTGACCTTTAGTTACCCGTAGTCCGCTACAGTTCAGAAATTTCGGAAATAAACAGCTCGAGACTTTTAAATTGCATGTCATTCTGAGGAGTGTGATGAAATTTCACAGGGTGGTGCTCTGCCCCACCCAGGCTGGGAGTCGCTCCTTCCTCTAACATAGCTGCATTCTTCAGTGATTTGGTAGCCACTTTGGATATCCAGTTGGCCATGGTGGTGTCCCAGCACTTGCCCTCAAGAACCCTAATTTACTTCATAATCACCCAAAGTGCAAGAAGAGTGATACTGGCAATCCTATCACAGTCCATAGCTATAATTTTTGAACTTTACTGGCATTGTTGTTAGCCTCTCACTATGCCTAATTTATAAATTGTACTTCATAGATTTCTTTTTCCCAGGGGTACTGGGGAATGAACACAGAGCTTTAATACTGAAGTACATCCCTGGGCCTTTTAATTGATTTATTTTTATCTTGAGACAAGGTCTCATTAAATCAATGAATTGCATTCCTACTACATAGGCTTTCCAGAGTGCTGGGATTGCAGGTATGTGCCACTATGCCCGCCTACCAATACTTTATCACAGGTATGTATTCACAGAGAAAACTTATATGCAAAGTCTGGTATTATTTGTGATTTTAGGCATCCACCAGGCCCTTGTAATGTATCTTCCATCAATAACAGGAACTGCCAGGTACAGACTGAGTAGGGCAGGACCCTTAGGGAATGTAAAATCCAATCAGGGTTGAGGTGTAAGTGTTACTGCATCTTATTCTCTCCTAAACCCACCCCATGTAGGTATTTGATCCAACCATTTCACTAAAACTGCTCTGGTCAAAGTTACTAATGATCACTATTGTGACCAAGTCCAGCCTTCATTTTAAATAAGACTTCTATTCTTTTGACCCATCTGAGCTCTCCATCCTTTCAACTTGGAATAAAATACTTATAAAATACTTATGAGGTATACACATACCGAACGTACCTATAGATGGATGAATTATTACAAAGTAAATATACCTGTGTAGCTGTTATTCAAATACAACTATAGAATATTGCTAGGATCCCAAAGCTTCTTGATTAAGCCTCTCAGTCACTGTCATGCCCCAGTGTCACCACTGATCTTTAACATCATAGACGAATTTGTTTTCCAGATTGATACAAAGCAACTATAAAACGTATAACTTGTATCTCATTTAATATTGTATCATTCATTTTACTTTGGGTACATATAATTTATTTTTTTACATTGCGCTATAATATTGCATTTAATAATGTTAACTACAATGTCTGATACAAAAGGTTAAACATCACAGAGTTTCTTTTACATAAGAAACCCCAAATATAAATAATCTAAAGAGCAAAATAAAGGAAAAATTGTATGAAAGAGGGAGGTAATTTTTTGGAGATGGGGAAGGGAACCTGGAGAAGAAGGAGGGGAGGGCTGGGGGGAAGGCGAACCAAATATGATCAAGATAACAGTAATAATATATGTATCCAACTTCCCCCAAACAGTTACTATATATCACAAGCATACCCTAACAAAACATTAACCCCAATTATTTTCCACTCCACTACTGCCAGGCATTTGAGCAAGTCATGTTTTGCCTATTTTGACTCAAATGCTTATGAATATTTTTGAAAAGTATGTGTGGGGCATACTTTCATTTCTTTAAGGAATATATCTATCTAAGACTAATACTGCTGTATCTGTGAATAAACTCAGCTTTGGGAGATAGAGCCAAATATTTTCCAACTATCAATTTACATTTCTACACTAGGCTAGGAGACCTTCAGTTATTTCACACCCTCTCCAACACTACATACTTCCAGTGTGTAGTGGTATGTCATTGTGGGTTTGTTTTTTGTAATGGTTATAAAGTTTGATTACATCAGTAAAACCCTTCCAGTATCTGCAACCTCTGTCCAATGAGATGATACTAGGATTTGTCTTATGTTCTAGCTTTGATATCAAACAGTGTCATGGGCATTGCTGTCCACATAATTATAGTATTCAAATAGCACTTTTGGTGGAAAGTACAGGAGACTGAGTTTCTGCTTCTGTTTCCAGTTATCACTAATTCCCTCACTGGGATCAAGCATTGCCTTCATAATTGTGAAATTCTGCTGATTTATTGTCACTCTGCAGTCTTCCTGCACTGTATCTTCAACCTCAATCCTATAAGTCACTCACATATATGGAAAAGAGCACCATTTCCCAGCTGTACTGCAGTAGATGTTTGATCATATATGTGCATGTTTCTGTGTTTCAAATTTAAATTATCTTTTCTCAGTTTATCTATGTATGAACCATGCTATTTCAATTTTTATAACTTTTAATTTGGGATATATGGTAATAGATGGGGCTGGGGTTTTAGCTCAGTGGCACAGCACCTGCCGGGCAAGCACAAGGTCGTGAGTTCAATTCCTGGTACTGGAAGAAAAACAAAAAAACAAAAAGACAATAAATGTCTTTAAGCTGTGGGCCATGTCAAAGATTTCCTTGGCTATTCTTATATCAATATTTGTATATAAAATTTAGAAGTAGAATTATCTTAAAACTCTTCAAGGATTTTGACTGTAATGCAATAAAACGAGTGAGGAAAACTGATGTTTTTGCAATGTCTTCCAATATTTTACAATTAGGAATGATACTCGACAAAAGTTTTTTTTTCTTTCTTTGCTCATTGCCCTCTAATAATTGAAGAATTTCCATTCCATTTCTGTTTTTCAAAGTATGGATGGATATTAAATTTTGTCAATTTATTTTTGGCAGTAATGAGATGTTCATATAGGTTTTCTCCCTTCCTTTTATTAGTTATAGAATTTAAAATATCATTACATTTATTGCATTACATTCCTGGAATAAATCTCTCATCCAGGGTTTGGTGATATAGTACCTAATGATGCCAATATTCTTTATTAAAAGCCCTTGACTGGAAGGAGCTCCTCCCAATGTCATTTCCTGTTCTTGAGGTCAGCTTGTACCCAGT
>NW_004955415.1:5756447-5775585 GCF_000276665.1 Chinchilla lanigera | reverse complement strand
GGTGTACACACAAAATTCACTTTTATTTGTGTCCATATTTAGTATCTTAAGTCATATAGTATAAAGTTACAGTATATTTTTCTACTGATATTTCTGCCATGAAATATCTCTATCTTAAAAAATACTACTTGCCTTAAATTTTATTATATCACTTATAATAGGAGAGCTATTCCAGTTATTTTTCATTAGTACCTATATGACATAAGTTTTCATTATTTCATTTTTAACTTCCTGTCACTCTATATGCAATGGGTATCTCTTCAAGCAGCACATATTTGCATTTTGTTTTGATTCACTCTGATAATCTTTATCTATTTATAGAAGTGTGTCTTTGAAGAATTTACTCATTTAATATTTACTGTAATCCCCATTTAATTTACATTTATGTCTTTTCTTATTGTTTTTTATTTATCTCTCATTGGTTTTCTTCCCTAATTACTTATTTTTAAAATGATCAATTTTTAATGTTATATTATTTCTCCTTCTATAACCAATTTGACTATATTTAGAGACTAAAACTTAATTCAATCTCCTTAATACATTTATCACTTCCTTGGCAATGAAAAAATTATCACCTTATCTCTAGCCACCTCATTCCTTCCTTTTATAATGTTTTAAAGGCATTTTATTCCATGCGTATTTAAAAACTCACAAAACACTTGTATTAATGTTATGTGAGTAGTCAATATTCTGTTATTTTATTGTTATCTTACTTGTATATATACCATTTCCAGTGCTCTGCATTTTTCTGCTGTATGATACTTTCATTTATGATCATTTGTTTCTCCTGAAAAATCCTTCCTTAAAGAAACATTTAGTACAAACTTGATGCTGAAACTTTCCCTCAGTTTTTGACTAAAAATGTCTTTAATCCATCTTCATTTCTGAAAAATATTTTAACTGGATATAGAACACTAAGCAGTAGGTTCTTTTCATCATTTTAAATGTGCTATTCCACTGTCTTCTAACTTCCATTATTTCATTGCAGAGTCAGCTGTAAATCTTTTCTTCCTCTTCAAATGTAATTGACTTTTTTCTCTAATTGCTTTTGGGATTTATTTCTTGGTCCTTGATTTTTAGCATTTAAAAAATGAATTCCCAAGCTAAAACTCTTTGTCTGTCTCTCTGTCTCCCTTTGTCTGTCTCCCTGTTTTTCTCTCTCTGTCTCTGTCTCTGTCTCTCTGTCTCTCTCTTGGTTTACCCTGCTGGAATTTCAAAAAACTTCTTCAGTCTGTGACTAATGGCTTTCAGGAAGTCTTTTCAGCTTATCTAATCTGTTATGAAATTCATCATTACACTTACTTCATTTACTGTATTTTTTAGCTCCAAAGTCTACCCAGGAGATTTTAATTCACTAATAAAGCTTTTTGTGTTTCCTACTTTCCTTTTAATTATATGAAGTAATTACTTGAAACTCCTTGTCTAATAATTCTATTATATCAATTGCCTATGGGACTGTTTCTGTTGCTCTTTTATGTTCTTCATTTTCATCTCTTTGTCCTATTTATCTCAATGTCTGGTGACTTTTGATTAAATGACAGGCATAATACATAAAAATTATAGATGCTCTGCATGGTAGCACCCTAGGCAGTGGGAAATTAATTTTCTTCTGGTAGGCAGATGAAATATGGAAATAATACCTCAGTTATGTTTAGGTTGTGTTTAGCATAATTCAAAGTAGTTTTCCTATGGAATAGTTTCTCAAGTGCCTTCATAAGAGCCCTAGGAATGCTTGTTGAAGCCCTCTGTGTTAACAAGCTTTCACACTGAATTAATTTATGTCTTTTCTGAACTAGGAGACTGTTAAAGTCACATCCAAGTCTTCTGTCTTCCAACAGTTGTTTCCAGCCCAACTGTTCGACTGTTTTTATTTGACCTTTGCCCCTAGGCCAATACAAATGCTTCAGGAAAAAATTATTTGCTGAATTTTATTTTCATATCTTTACGCTTCCATATCTCTAGGAACTGAGTCATTCAAATTTCAGGCATCCTGGCATTTTCAGCCTCTAAACTGTTCTCCCTGTTAGGTATATCTTCATTTCTTAAACATTTTCTCTTGTCTGTCTGCCTGCATCTCCTATACTATTCCATTGAGCCATATCGCTTAATTCTCTGAGAATTCCTTGGTTTTATTTCCCATCAAGGCAGCCTACAGTCTTCAGGACTTAACATCCAAGCTGCTCATGGATGTCTCTGTTCGCATATCTCTGAGGTACCTCACATTTATGTTATCCAAACCATGGGTTTGATTCTTCCCACCCCATAAAGTCTATTCTACCTGCAGAACTTCCCAGCTATACTTATAGTCATTCTTCTTAATTTTCTAATTGTGTTAATCAAAATCTTCGGTCAGATTTGGTCCAATATGTTTTCACATCTGTCAATATTTCACAAAATCTCAGTTAAATTTTCAAAATATATTAAGACTGTACACTACAGTTTTCATTGTTACCCCTAAGATTGTAACACCATCACCTCTTAATTGTCAGACTTGTCATCCAACTCTTCATATACTTTTTTGTTTTTTGTTTTTTGTTTTTCTTCCGGTACCAGGAATTGAACTCACAACCTTGTGCTTGCCAGGCAGGCGCTTTGCCACTGAGCTAACTCCCCAGGCCCTTCATATACTTTTTAATAGGAAAAAAGAGCTTTTTTTCAAACATAATTCAAGTCATGCTACTAACCTTTTCAGTATTCTGCGGTAGTTCCCTGTTATGGTTTAGATCTAAACTCTCTGCCAAGTTTCACACGTTTGGAAGATTACTGGATGGCAGGGCAGCTATACTTATCCACTGGTGAACGTCCGATAGTGGAATGCACTGTGAGGAGTGGGGGCTGGGTGGAGGTGGTCAGTGGTGAGGGGGACCTGGAAGAGAGTGTTCTTGTCCTGGACTCCTTTCCTCTCTGTTTCCTGGCTGCAATGAGTTGAATAGCTTTCCTCTGTGATACGCTTCCCCCACACCATTTCTGCCTTAAAGCCAGCTGCCATAAACTGAAAATATGAGCCCAAACATGTCTTTTCCTTAAAGTTTTAGATGTCAGGTATTTTGTCCTTGTGACAGGAAAGAACCTAAGGAATATCCTGTACAATTCAGAATAAAGGGGGCTGGGTATTTAGCTCAGTGGCACAGTACCTGTCTGGCAAGCATGAGGTAGTGGGTTTGATTCCCGGTCCCCCCAAAAAAAAATCAAAAAAAACCAGAGTAAATGCCAATGTCCTTATAAAAATATACAAAGTCATACATTATCTTTCTAAGTTAGCTATTTGAACCTTCTATTTTGCTTTTCCTTCTCATTCTGTATCAGCCACACTACCCTCCTTGATATGTCAGATGCATCTTGCCTCAAGGCATTTGCACTAGCTTTTCCTTCTGCTTAGCATATTCTCCAAGACCCCCACAAGTCCAGTTCCTTCACCTCCTTAAAGTTTTTAATAAAAGTTAACCAATGTGAAGATAACAGTATGTAATACAACAGCCATTGTTAATTTCTTTTCTCCTTGTCTGAAATTCTGTATTGTTTTTCATTGTTTTTATGTTGTTTCATTTATGTCTGTGTGTTTGTTAATATGTTTTGGCTCTTTTAGATCTTTTAGAAATACAATTTAAAAAAATGTCACCTTTGCAGCAAGTCTATTCTAACACTGTATTAGTATTGTAACCTGCTAGTCCACCCACCACTTTTGATAATAGTGGCTTATGTCAAACAGTAGATGATCAATAAAATATTATAGACCACAAAAATGTCTGAAATCTAAAACTTCTCACCACCTTAAGTGACTGTTATCTTAGTCCAAGTTACCATCATCACATGCTGGGATTATTGTAATCCCTTTCTAAGTGTGTCCCGTATTTCCTGTCACTCCACAGCCATTCTCTACGAAAAAGTCAGAATGATTCTTTGAAAACACAGGTCAGATGATGTCACCCATCTGTCCACAACCTTGCAAAGCTTCCTCCATCACTCAGCGTAAATGCCGTAATGCAGCCCTGGGCTGTCTCTGTGATCTCTGTGCTCCTTGATCACTGCTTTCTGAAGCTTTGGGGGCATTTCCCTGAACTAGCCAAGCCCATCTAATGGTCTTTGCATTTATTACAATTTTGGCTTAGAATACTTTTCTCTAAATACTTACATGGCTTGTTTGCTCGCTACCTGCAGGGCAATGTTTTGGGAACATCAAAGAGTGAGTTTCACATGTAAAATAATCACATCTTTTCTCCACTCCTCATCTCCTTACTTGTTCTTGGTTTTTGTCCTAAATAAAATGTAATACCCAATATATATTAAAATTTTTTCTTGCCAGTGTTTAAGTACCATGACACTTTCAATGTTTTCATCATGGATTTCTCAGGAGCCTTTAGAACATGGTGGTCATTTCAATTAATACTTCCTGAATGAGTACATGAACAAATAGGGCAATTATTATGAACTTAGCCTCTGAAGTTCTATGATTTCCTTTACAGAATTAACATTAAACATGGTAATATTGCATTAATTAGATGAACTTAAAATGTGAAAAATTTTGTATACTGTCTAAAATATTTAATAAATGGTAGTCATAATGAAAAAGAAAACTGATATTATTAAGCAGAGTTCAGGTTTAGGAACATGTCTGGGAAATAATCTGAAAGTTCTGTGAACATGTAGCTCAATTTTTAGTGATTTTAATTCATAGTATGTTCATAATCCTTTGGTGAGTTGGTGCGGTTTCTTACTTGCAAAATTTGAAGATGAAGTAGAGCATTTCCAGCAGGACTAGCTTTAAAAGTACAGGTGATTTGACTCAGCACATGAAATCCCTGGAGTAGGTCCTTACCCTGAGTATTATTCATATCTGTATGTGTGTTTTAAAGCTATGCAAATGGGTATAAAATAGATCTTTATTGTTCATGAATTTCATTTGGACATGCCACATGCAAATCAAATTCCATGAATTTACCTTCTCACTAAAATTTATTTGGAAACTCCAAAAAGGAATACTTGCAGCAGCCTCCATAGTCATTTACCCACGTACATATGCACAGTGCAGTGAACATTTTAGTTGTATAATAGGTAGTTTCTCAGCTAAAGTCAAACAAAGTGATGCACCATTTTATTGTTTTTCTTCAACAAGTGTCCTTTTTGCTATCTGTTGCCACATAACTTGCATGTTTTGTGATTTTGGTTAGTGATTTCACTGTTTAAAATGGCCCAAACATACTGCTAATGTGTCATGTAGTATTCCTAAGTGCAAGAAAGTGGTAGTACCTTAGAGCACGACATGCATGTGTTAGAGTTGCGTCATTAAGGCATGGATTATATTGCCTTGACCATTAGTTCACAGTTAATTAATTAACAATACAAATTAAATCAATGTCTTTAAACAGAAACCATAGAATATGGTTATGTATTCACTGGTAGATGAAAATAGAACCAGAAAGTTGCAAGAATATAACCTGTATTTTACCTGGGAGCAAATATGTAGTGTTTGCTCATTTAGTCTTTTTGATGACTTCATAAAACGTAATCACCACAAATAAAAAAGAATTAATCATATATATATATATATATGTTTTACGATCATATGAGTTGTACTATCTTTTCTCTAGGAAGATGCATTGTGCAAGAGAGATGAAGGTAAGGCATGTTAATAATAAGCAAATGTCCCCTTCTCCAGTGAAGTGAAGTAAATGGCTGTGTCTTTATCTCACTCTCAGGAGCAAACAAAAACTTCCGATACATGCTTGGAAGTTCTACATCAGAAGGTAAAAATTCCAAGCCATCACTAAAAATTCTCCAAATACAAAAGCATATGTTTCCTGTCCACTGGGGAGTAAGTTTTGCAAAAAAATTAAAAGCATAGACTCTGGGATGCAGTAAATCTGTGTTCAAATTGAACCACTTTACCAATGAATCTGGTTAATAATTTCTCTGAGCCTCAGTTTCCCAGTCTATAAAATGAAGGCAGTCATAGAGTCTACTTTATAATGTTGTGAGACCCAAAACAGGTTCACAAGAAGAGTGATTAGCTTGGAGCTTGATGCATAGTAAGTGTTCAATATCGCTTGACCATTATTATTATTACTATTATTGTTATTACTATTACTGAAAATAATATTAGTTGGAAATTTGGATTTCATTTGTCCCAAGAATGGTAAAACTGATAGTCTAAAGGAAATGCGATGAGACTTGAGACAATATCCACACACTTTGTGGATAACTGCGTAACTCTCCTTTGAACTTTACTCTTCAGCTTCCAGAAGAACGCCCATTTGCACACGCCATCTGGCCCAGGCCTTGGGGTAGAGGACTTTCCTAGACAAGAAAAAGGTAAAACTAGGGGCTAAGAGGGGGAAGGAGAGGGAAAGAGACAGCTCCCTCTCCTGCAGGTCCTGTTAGGACGGCATGTGCTCTAGGTCTCTCCTCTCTGTTCCCTTCCTGCACTATGGGGGATCCTGGGACTGTTTTTTAAGTGATTGCCTGACACTTCCTTACAAAACATATATCCCTGCTAATAAATCCAGACAATAGATTTTGATCTACATTATAATTTTGGTATGTCAGAGCTGGAGGGCTCTTAAATATTATTAAAGTCTCTTCAGTACTGGACAGGACAAGGTGGTTAGTTCTGTGTCAATTTGAGTGGGCTGTGGAGTATCCAGACATTTGGTAAAATATTATTCTGGGGGTGAGAATAGTTTTGGATGAGATTAACATTTGAATCAGCAGACTGAGTAAAGCAGATTTTCCCCCTTACTGCAGGGTCTCCTCCAATCCACTGAGGGACTGCATAGAACAAAAGTGAGTAAGAGGTAACTCCTGAGAATCACTGAGTTCGAGGCCAGCCTGGGCTACCTTGTGAATCCAAGGCTAGCCTGAACTATGTAGTGAGACCCTGTCCCAACCCCCACAAAAAAGAGGAAACTCCTACGGCCTCACTGTTTGAATGTCAGGGCACTGATCTTTCCCTGTGCTTGGATCTGAACTGAAACGTTGGTTCTCTTGGATTGCCAGCTTGCTGAAAGTAGATACTGAGACCACTCAATATCTACTTTTGTAACCAAACAAACTTCCTTGTTGTCTCTGTCTCTGTCTCTGCCACTGTCTGTGTCCTGTCTGTCTGTCTGTCTGTCTCTCTCACATACACACACCCTGTTGGTTCTGATTCCCTGGAAAACTAATACCCAGGAACTGGAACACATCAGGCACATGTGTCCCATGTATCCTTGACAGAAACTGTTTTCTACTGGGGACCAACTGTCCTCCTCATCACAGTCCTTCAAGACGTGGACAGTAACAGAGCTGGACTCAGGGCTTAGCCCTCTCTACTTCTGCACAGTGCTCCTCTCATTCCCTGGCAGCCTCTACCTAGTTGATACGATTGTTCTGAGTCCATGTAGACTTTATAGACTCTCAATGTGAAATGGAATGAAGAGAAATCATACCTTAGGCCCTAGAATCTTACTGTTAAACCTTGAATTCATGTTATGCTATTTGCAAGCTGTGTGGTTTTAGGCATGTTACTTAACCGTGGTGACCTGGATTTTCTCATCTGTAAACTGAGGATATGATTATTCCATTACCTGAAGGATATTGTTAGACCTATTTATAAAATACTTAGTGTACCTTCTGGCATACATTAACATTTAAGAAAAATTATTCATGACACTTGTTAAAGCAATAAGGCTGACTTTATTCAATATATTGCAATACATTATAGGAACTACTGTGATGGAGTTTGTAGTAGGGAAGAACAGTTGAACTTAGCTCTGAACACATTAAAGGAAAGCGAAAATTTATAATCAAGAAGTATGATAGGCAAGGGTCAGTAGCTAGAAAATTATTGAGAGTAAAAATCAGGGGTAAGGAAGATCCTGGCCAAACCACCTGGGCAGGATTCTGCCTGAAGACAGGTCAGAATGATCAGACACCATGTGTGATGGAGATGAAGAAGTTGAGCAGACACTAAGGGCAGGGGGTCTGGCTAAACTAATGGGATTCTTGCTAAAATAAACTGATAAAGATGGACAGGAAAGTTCCAAATTCAAGGTCTAGTTGGGAAGATAATTCAGAGGACCCTAGGTTTGGTCAATGAGACATTCTGTTAGTAGACATTCAGAAATGCTAGCTTCTTTAAAAATGATCACTCAGACCATCATCAGAATTTTTCTTAGACTATTAGCCCAGCTTTATAGTATGTGTTTATTTAGAATCCCAAGCAAGGTTGATCAGACAGTTAAGCAGAAGGTTTGTGTACATACTCACCAAATCAACTATTCCAATGTTATTCCAGCCTTGCATTATTGGGAGAAAAGAGATGAACATGGGGATGACCCAGCAGCCTCCCAGCATTAACGCGATACGCAGAGGGGTCATCTTATTCCTGTAAACCAAAGGCTGGCAGCAGATGGCATAGTACCTGGAGAGGCAACAGAGTGGGTGTGGCCGGGGCAAGGAGAAGTGGACAGGAGAGGAAAGGGAGGGCAGGAGGAGAGAAGGCGAAAGAGGGAGAGGGAATCAGAGAAGTGGAAATATGGACAAGAGGAGGAGATTCAAAGGGGGAAGCAGAGAAAAAAATAAGGAAGGAAAGAACAATAGGGAATAAAAGGAAATCAGGCAGTAGAGGGAGGGAAAGAAAAGGAAGAGAGAAGAACAGAAGAAAGAAAAAAGTGATTATACTTCAATTAATATAAAAATATACTTCAGATAGCTTCCTGGACTTGGCTCCCCATTCCTCTTCAACTCCAGGGAACTTGACGCACATGAGGGTCTTGTCTTTCTTAGCTACCGTCCCAATGCTGCCTTCAAGCCTGGAAATTTAGGAGCTTCTGTCCAGTCCTCTGGACTTCAGTGTGAGCGCACTTGAAGCCTGTTTGATTATAATTTGAGGCGACCCACATTTTTCCTGTCTCAGATTTGTTCCCTTCCTCTTGATCGCCTGCCTGTACCAAGCGAGGTGGCATTCTACAGCTGTGCTCCTTAAATCGTGGTCCAGAGATCCACCGCCATCCTCCCTTCCCCATCCTGCATCAGATACAGAGATGCACCTGAGGAGGCCTCTTTAAAATGCAGACGTCCTGAATCAGACCCCTTTAGAGCGACCTGGAGTCTACCATTCAATCTGAAGGAGTCTCTGCTATTGTTTGGTAAGGATATCCAGTTTCTCAGGGTAAGGGCATTGTCCTTCCTGGCCTCCTTAAATTGGATGGAGCCATACTTATGCAAGAACTCCCTCGTGGAACTCACTTCTCACCCCCTGTGAGTCACTGCTCTGCTTATGGTACCATTTCTTTCCCCTCCAGGTAGAGACACAATCTGCCCCACATATAGCTGAGGATCTCCCTCCTGGGCTGCTCCTGTATGTTATTCCAGCCTTGGATAGCGCCCTTCTATGCCCAGGCATGGCATGGGATTTGACACCGTGTTACAGCAGGTCTATCAGCTACTGGTCTCCAAAAAACTAAGTGCAAAAAGACAAGTCAGAGACTGTTTCTTCTTTAAGACTTTTATATTATTTAAAAATAAGCCACCCCCTTACACCCTTAATTTTATGCAGTTCACTTTGTTAATTTTCCCCACCTCTTCTTTTCTTTTCTTAATTCAAAGCTTTAGTTATGTAACAATGGCTATATTCTTTGAGTGACGGTAGGAAGGGTGAGGAGAGAGGGTAGAATGAGAAGAGGAAGCCCAAGCTGGAGCACGAGAATTGAGTGCCTCGGGAGTGGGAGTGGGAGGGGAGAGGAATACTCTTCCCTCCAGGGCTCAGAGGAACAGCCTACCACATGGTGCCGGAAACCTCAGTCAGAGGCTAATGAGTCTCTGAGGTGTCCTGCTCTGGACCAGAGCACAGGAACAAAAGACCAGAGAATGAGAGAGGGGCTTGCCTGGGAGACCATTTTTTTCCACTATAAAAAAAACAAATTTAACTAAACATAACTCAGTAATGGAAAGAATTACAATCAGCTGGAATTCCCTTCATACTCTCAACGTATAAGGAAGGCAAGAGTAAAGAAAATCTGAAAGGTAGACTAGATAGTGTGAAAGGGAAAGAAACTGCTCAAAAGGAAAGAACAACTGGGATGAAGGGAAGGGAAAAGAAAGAAGGAAGGGAAATATATATACATACACTCAAGATAGCTAAGATAACTGTACTACTAATTTCTATTGGTTAATTGAAAGGAACAGTTTTTGCTTAATTTTTTTAATCCATTTTGCATGCCTATATCTGGTAATCTGAACAACTACTTTGAAGATAACAATATGCAAAATAGTAACCACTGTTGATTTCCTATCATCTTGTTTTGAATATCTTTTCAAATTTATTAAATTTTTATTCTCTTTAAAATTAAAAAAAATTATTACAGAGCGGCTAATGTTTCTAAATAATGACATTAATAATCATCATAGAACTATTTTAATGTAGGGCTAATAATAAATTTAAGTGGGAGAAAAGATTCTTCTCTCCATTTAATTTTGCTTTGTTCCTCATTTCCTGCCAAGGGGAAGACTTGACATCTTTCCTGTTATCTTTAGGTAGTAGTATTTCAAATTCATTGGGAATTTTGCCTTTTCTGTTGTTATATAACTGATGCAAAAGAAAACAATAAGACTCTGACTCTTGAATCCAAGCAGTGACCCAGTCAGACTGCCTTCTGGGCTCCATGTAGTGGTCAGCAATGCAGACAGAGGAAAGCCGGTGAAGGTCCCATAATTCTAGCAGCAGCCTTCTCACAAGTCTGAGGATCTGGTCCTGTTCCCTGAACCTTGAGGTACCAGTGTTCTTGCTTTTTCATGCCTTCATTGTTTTCATCTTTCTTCAGTTAAATAAGTCACCTTATGTCTTTACAATAAATTCTATTTTGTTTAAATTGGTGTTATAGGTTTAGTTATGTTTTCCCTGTTCTAAAAATTAGGTTGAAGTCTTATCCCTCACTACCTTGGAGTGTGAACTTATCAGGAAGTAGAATCTCTACAACAGCAGTCAATTTTTTAAAAAAAATGTTATTAAGAGAAGCCCTAATCCAATACATTTGACACCTTCATAAAAAGAAATCCAAAGCTCAAACAAGGGAGGACATTACAAAGGTGAGAACAGAAATCAGTGACATTAAGATAAAAAAAAAAAAAACCCATACAAACAATCACTGAATTAAAGACTTGGTGGCTTGGTTCTTCAGAAGAATAATCAAAATAGACAATTAGCCAATGTAACCAAAAAAAGGGGGGGAAAATACCCAAACCAGTGCAATTAGAAATGAGAAAGGCAAAATCACAATGAATACAGCTGAAATAAAATTATTATGAACAACTACTTCACAAACCTGTACACCAATAAATTGGAAAATTCAGAAGAAATGGACAGCTTTCTAGATACATATAATTTACCAAAATGAAGCCAAGAAAATTTTAAAACCCTGAATAATCCAATAACAGGCAATGAAATTCAGGTAGGAATAAAAAACCTACCAACTCAGAAAAGTCCCGATGGGTTCACTCTTGAATTCTACAAAAATTTCAGGGACAATCCATCACCGATATTTGTCAGGCTCTTTAATGAAATTGAAAGGGAAAGAGGACTCCCAAAATCATTTCTAAAAGCCTGCAATTACCTTGAATCCGAACCAGAAAAAGATCTGACCAAACAAGAAAACTATAGTCTATTCTCTTTAACAAATATAAATGCAAAAATCCCCAACAAGATACTGGGAAACAGAATGCAACAAATCATCACAGAGATCACACATCACGACCAAACAGGCTGCATCCCAGGGAAAAGGATGTTTCAATATAAGTGAAATAAATCAGGCACACAAGTTTAAATATAGCATAGTTTCTTCTATATGAGAAATTCAAATTATAAAGTAAAAAGCAAAATAAAAGATAGCTCCCAGTAAGTAGGGAGAAAGATCTTTCTCAAATGGGATGGGGATCAAGAGATGGAAGAGGCAAAGGGAGGAAAAAGGAATTCAGATGTATTATGTACATGTACAAACTCCACACAAGGAATGTAAACATGATGTACTGCAAATGTGTACTAACAAAAGAAAAGAATAATTTTTGCAGAGACTATGTGAAGATGGAGGGTAGGAGTGAGGAAGCAATACCCCAAGGAACACCAGACACTGCCACCAGAAGCTAGGAAAAGGTAAGGAAGCATCCTTCTGCAATTTGCAGAGGGAACATGGCCCTAGGGACATCTTCATTTAAGACTTCTATTCCCAGTGCTGTGAGTTGTTCAAAACCAGCCAATGTATGGCATTTTGTCGTGATAGCTCCAGCATACTAGCATAGCTGTCTAAAGGCAGTGCTTATGGCTTGCAACCGAGTATCCCACCTCAAACAGAGCAGTAAGAAGAGTTCTGAATGCCAGACATGCTCATCATGAAAGTACTTCATTCTAAGTAGGAATGGCTTATTTCGTTTAAGAGTTTCAGGTCATAGCTGAGGTGTAGCACCTGCCATCCACCACCCCTCTGAAGGCAATGGAGGGATAAGTGAAAAATAGACACTGCCACTGTTTTTTCCTTGTTTATAACTTATGATTTTTGAGGCTTAAAGCCAGGTGCCAAGAGGTTGAGTAAAGAGCAGATTTCACAAACTGTGGTTGGATCTCCAGTGTTATAGAGATCCAAAGCTTCAAAAGGGCAAGGCCTCCAGGTGTGGTGGTGCACGCTTGTAATGCCAACACTATGCGAGGCTGAGGCAAGAAGATCAAAACTTCAACCCACTGCGAGAAAGTTAGCAACTTAGCAGGACCCTATCTCAAAACAAAAAAATCAAAAAGGGCTGGAAATGCAGCTCAAGGGGAGGGTTGATTTCAAGAGGATGTTCATGCTTACAGGATTATCTTAGGGATATAACTGAATTCATAAAGGTGGACTTCAAAAGATACTGTTATACTTGTGTTCATGACATTTTTCATAAACGTTTAATTTCTGAGTCTCATTTGACCAAGGATATTGTCAGATGCTCATGACCTGGCAAACTCACCATATTCTGCAGTGCAAATGTTCTTTGCATCCATTTGCATTGTTCTAGATTACTCTGCTGGGGCAGAGAAGTCACTAGTGGTAACATGTTTCCTTTCAAATTCAGCTATGAGAGGAACTCTGCACATTTTACCAAGACCTTTACATTTACATATACAGTCATTTCTCTGGACAATGAATTCCTGGAGTAAAGTTGCCTCGTTAGCTCCTACCGCAGAGCTTGAAGTGAGATTCAGCAGCTGTTCGTCCAGGGACAGTAGTAGCAAGTTACATTTGCATAATCTAGAGTAGTTGACAAAATTGGCAAAAATCCTTTCTCCTCTTTAAAACTTAGCTATAAGAGTGATATATTCTTTAAATTTAAATTAGATTGGCCAAATTATGTGCACTTGGTTAGAATTAATAAAAATATGTAATTCTGTCTAGATATCTCCTATTTAAATTTTATTTCTACATCTTTTTCAATCTGTTACCCTGTCTTACACTGCATGTATGATTATGGAATGGAATAGGAAATATAAAGTCCTTATTTGAAGCTCCAATTATAGCATCCACTTAAAGGCTCAAAATTCCTACCGAGGATTTAGCATTCTTGAGACAGCAACCCTAAAATAAGTCACCTCATACCTTTCAGAATCTTTCCTCATGTTTCTAATCTTTGCTTTCAAGCAAAGCATTCAGGAAAGTAAACATCCTCCTAAAGTCTTCACTCAAGAGTCTAAATTAAAATAGGTGGGAATAAATATCATTGAATAAAATGATTATTAAAAATTGAGTTATAGCATTCACTAACAAAGCTTCCTGAAAATCCTAGTATTTGTCTATAGAACAAGGACTCAACAGAAACTGATAACTTGATTTTTATATATTGTGGTTTCCTTTTAACTTCTATATTTGGATTATATTGACCTTGTTATTTGCCCTGCAGTACATGTACAACATCACCAGACACAAGTTGACAGTCAGTTTTTCAAGTTTTAAGGAGTCAGCCAAAATACACTGGCTGAGTTAATAATAATAGGTATTGCTTATTTCTTCACTGAAATGTAACCTGTAGTTCTCATCCAATCACTACAGCTATTTTAAGGAAGAAACAGAAATGTGTCCATTTCACAGATGCAAAAACAGAAACACAGAAGGATCTAAAAGACACCTAACAAACACAATATAAAAAAATACTATCTCAAGACTTGAAGGATGCTCAGAATTGTGAAATCCTCAGTAGGGAACCATTGTTTACGTACACTTGTCTAATTGATTAGGGACAATACAAACTACACAGTCTAGAGAAGATTACGGCATCATCTTTACCATGCCCCTCACAACTTTGTACAGTCTGGAGGATACCCTTATACTCTAGAACAGGAGGCAGAAAATGGGTACCCCTAACTTATTTATAAGCTCCATAAGGACAGAGATGAGCTCCTTCTTTACCAGTTTATCCCCAGTGCCTACTACAAAGCTAAATGCAGATAGCACGTACACAAACTGGATTCAATAAATAGTAAATTCTCAATCACTACCCGTTAAAATAAATTCTATTAAATACATTACTACATTCTGGAGATGTGAAAAGTCATATCTACTAGAGGGATTGAGAAAGGCTTTCTCCAGTATATGTCTTTCAAGTTGTATTTCAGAAACTGGGTAAAAATGGTGGAAGAGAAAGTGTAAGCCAGGTATTGTAGACAGCACAGAGGCAAGGAGAGTGAAATTATGCATGCATGAAATACAGATCTGTACATATATATCCATATATCCACTTACATAAATATGAGAGTATAAGTTAGCTCGGTCATAAGGTATTTAAAAGGAAGCAGAAGGAAAGAAAAAACTAAACAGACTGGGTGGGGCAGATCTCAGGGCAGTGGTTGTTAAACTTTATCAGACATCAGAATCACATGGAGGATTTATTTGAAACATACTTTGGTGATAGGTCCGGAGTAGGGCCCAAGAATTTGCACTTCTGATATGTTCCCAGGTAAAACTCTGGCTGGTGGGTTGGGGGCAATGCTTTGAGTGATGCTAAATCACTGTCTTAGATTTTTTGAATACCAGGCTAGGAGAAGTCACAAAAGTTTTCTAAATTGGAAAATATCCATCTCAATCAGCAATGCTGCACATTCTTTTAAAGGAGGTGAACTTCAAAACATTCAAGAGAAAGGGGTGCTGGTTCATAGGCTAGCTGGATGGCATTCAGCAGGTTCAGCAATTGTATCTCATCTCGGGAACAGGTAAATCTATAAGGTCTGTCCGCTAGCCTTCCATGGGACATTTCCCATTCTTTTCTAACTAAAAAACTTTTATAAAGTGTCTAAATAAATGTTCAAATGACAAAGATTCCAGATGGCCAGAATTAACTAAAATATAGCAAGGGTAATTACAAACTAATTTCTTATGCAAAATATTTCCAAGTATGGCTAATAAGCCTCCACTAAAATCCCCTTGGTAGGCCAGTTACCAGCTTTCCCAACTACAGCCATGTGCAAATGCATGATCAAATTGCTTTCAAGTGTCTCGGGGGACACAATTTACTTGACAACTCTTAGAAGACAGCAATGTATTTTAAGCTCCATGCTAATCCTTTCCTCGATCCTGCAGTTAAGGAAAATTCTACTTTCTCAGTTACTGCCCTCCAAACCACAGGAAAGACAGAAGAAGCAACAAGAGAAACTTGGAAACCTAGACTTTCAGAACTGGCAGCAGTCTTAGCAGTCATCTTTTTCTCTTCACAATTGAGTACCAACTTTCTTTGCCTTACCGATTATTAACTTTGTGGTCCTAGAATGAGTCATCTTTTCAACAAGAGTCTCTTCATCTGTGTAATAGGGATAACAGTGCCTATCGTACTGAAAAGTTTCCTCATCTGTGAAATAGGGATAATAGTGCCTATCTCATTGATTTACTTTGAGAACTGATGAAATAATATGTTGCAAACATATTTGTATAAAGATATAAATGTACAGAGATAGATATACAGATATATACAGATAAAGCTTTATGTGCAAGGAACTCATGTTAACAACATATTTAAAAGATCTATATAATACATATTTATATGATATATTCTCTCATACATCTGTATATTATAGAGACATAAACATATAAATCTATATATAAATATGGATCTACATACACATACAGAGCATATGCCTATTTGTTTCACACATACTATTATAGATTCAAATATATTTTGGAGTTAGGGGTTCTGCATTATTTAATAAATGATAGTCAAGTCACTTGGTTAAACATCTCTCCCAATAGTTGATTCTAAGAAACAAAAAGGTGAATGACTTTGAGCAATGGACCTGCTTGTGTGTGAAATAGAGTCATCATATACTGTTGTTTAAGTCGCAAAGTTTGGGAGCTCATGTCACATAATGATGGATAACCACACTGTGGGTAGAGACCAGACACAGTTTGGGTAACTGAGGGTTTCACTGGCTGGGGAGCAGTTCTCCCTCTGGAAGGTGCTGCAGTCTTGTTTTGCGGTAGAGCTCTGATTGAAGAGACTTGCCTTTCTGTTCTTAGCAATTGATTTTGGTATATTTTAGTTTCTCTGGTTCCCCTTTGAGGAAGTAAAGAAGAGAGAAAAACAGCAGTAGGTTTAAGAAAGAACTAAGGGCATCTTCCCCCAGGCTTGGCAAGCTGCCAGTGACCTCAAAGATCAGTGAGGAAGACCCAGCGGGGATATTCACCAGGAGTCAGGGACAGGAAGAGGGGCTCAGAATGTAGCCAAGACCAGAGGCAGAACCTTGGGCTCCAGGAAGGAAAATCTGTACTGGTGAGGAGACATTTATGGCAGCATTTCTCTTATTGTATTGTATTTGCTCATTTTCTCCTTTAAGGCCATAACTATCATTCCTACTATATCCACTAACCATCTACTGAGGGTACACTGCACGTCAGGAAGCACGTCGTGTGTCATATCTCATTTTTATAACAACTCTACAAAGAAGCTGGCAGCATCCTCATTTCAAACGTAAGGAATCACGGTCTCGGAGAGTTTGATTCACTTCCTCAAGTTCATACAAGCAGGATATGGTATCACTGCTCTTAAAACACAACTGCCAAAGGCTCTGCCCTAGTAATTCTGGTAATTCTGGAGCACTGCCAGACAACAGCAACTCCATCTAGGAAAAAAAGGGAGAATTTGCATAGCCTGGGGAGATTTTTGAGCTGAGGACACAGAAAAAAAAAAGAAAAAACAGATGTTAACAATGAACCTTTGAGATCAGATACTATTTGGAAATAACTAGGAAACTGCTGCAATAATTCAGAAGAGGAACGTTTGAAGATATTTATGGAAATATAGCTGATGTTTGATATCCAGTTGATCATGGCGGACAAGTAAGAGATGACCTCAAAGAAATGCATTCCACTGATTAAAAGATGACTAATAGACACGTTTTGATGTACAAAGTAGAAGAGGAAATTGATTTGTGGTGGAAATTTCTATTTTGAGCACATTGAGATTGTATGAGAAAACAGACGCTTAGGGTAAGCTGTTTAATATCCAGGTAAAGGTGGGATTTTTGGAGCTTGGTGTAGAATAAAATCAAAAGAAAGACCAAGAGCAGAGGTATAGGTGAGCCATGAATGGATGAGCTCTCCAGAAAAAGGGGAGAGATTCTCAGGCTGGAAGGCTGAAGGCATTGGGCCGGAAGAAGAGAAGGCACCCACAGGAGCCAGTTTATATTTATAAAGGAAAACAACAATTTAATAATATTTGTGGCTAACATTAGTCTAGTGACTAGTAGGTGGGTCCATGGGTCTATGGTACTGTACATATGGTACTATACTGTAGGTATCATCCATGAGTCTCCGGTACTGTACATACACTCGTTTATTCCTCACCAACCCCAAGGGAAAGGTACTATTATTAACACAATTTTACAGATGAAATGAAACCTAGAAAATTTAAGTAATGTTCCCAAGACCATACCATTGATGATCACTGCAGCTGGGACTCAGTCTAGGGAGCTTAGCACCTCAGGCCTTATTCTTAACCATTTTCCATATTGAGAGTTCTAAGATGACAAAGAAACTAACACCAAAGGCAGGCCAAACAATCATGAAGCACATCCCAGAGCATTTTCCACTTTGCCAAACATACACAGGGCAGCTACTTTATTCCTGTACAAACACAGGAGTAGATAGCACAGGGCTGATTCTCAAGAAGTTCCTGTTCTAGTGAGCCCAGTGATCAAGATGAGCTCTGATTATCTTCGGTGCTCACAGGAACTGGGAGGAAGAAACAACAAATCCTTGGGACGAAAGCCCTCTAGTGAGTGCAAGAGGTGACACCTCTATCTGAGCGTAGGTGAAAGGTGGTTTTCACCTGGAAAAAAAAGGAACTGGAGGCCCGGGTCTCAACACAGAGTCCTGGGGCAGCACATCAACCCAGGGGATAATCACAGTGCACTCACGGGTGGCAGCCGAGATAGGAAAGAAACTGAGGACAAGTTGGAAAAGTACTGAAAAGCCAAGCTGAGAATTTAGTCGTTAGGTAACAAGGTGTCACTGAAAAACCACCAGAGCTTTTCACATGCTGACCTCAGAACCTGTGAGTCCCCATGCCTTGCCCCCTCCCCTTCCTGGCAGACAACTACATCATACACAGACGCTGGTGCAGCGCCTCTTCCATGGGAGCTTTCCTGAGGAGGAAAAGGGATGCTCCAACAGCTTTTGTGAGTTTTTCTTCTTCTATGTCAATGATCAGCAATTTTACTCTAGTTACCTATTTCCTAGCTCTGTATTTTCCAGTAGACTAAAGCTAAGTGATTCACAGCTTTTTTTTTTGGTAGTCCACCACTGTATTTCCAGTTCCCAGAAGAGCTCCTAGCAATTAGTAAGCACCCTATAAATATTTGATGAAATGAATATAAAAATAGCAGTTCATAGCCTCTAGCATGAAATTCAACTTAACAAATATTACTATTATATTCAAAGCATGAACCTGCCAGCCAAGAGTGTGTGAGAAGAAAAAGGTGTTAATATGCTTTCCTTGTAAAAATGCATTTGATTCTATTGGGAAAACAATGGAATTGTGTGACACAAGCTCCCCATGATTGACACTTTTCATTTACACATTACAAAGTTGAGCTATACTCCAGGGAGGTCATTAAGAAACACAGACACGGGGCTGGGGATTTAGCTCAGCGGCACAG
>NW_004955415.1:5753041-5756347 GCF_000276665.1 Chinchilla lanigera | reverse complement strand
CCTCTACCACAGGATAAAATGCACAGCTTTGGAGTCAGAATCATGTTTTACAAGTAAACTTATTTAAAGAAAATTTGTGACCGAGGACACTGTTTGACAATTTTGTAGATAAAGCCCATCAAGTTTCTAAAATTCACAGAAGAAAGGTGACAATTCGGCTGGACAAAAGAGAAAATCTTGCAATGCTTATCGAGAATAATATCCTCAACAAAGTGAATTAGATTTTTAGAGGAAATTATGCTCGATTTCAAATACAGAATGAAGTGCAACACGTTCAAAGAAAGAGAATCAGAATGGTTAAATATAAAATGTATGGCATCTGAGATCAGCGGGAGGACTTAGGGATATTTGACTTAACATAGAGGAGCTCAGAGGATGACATACCTCTGTCAGGTGGAGCCTCCAAAGTCTCTGGTGGAGACTTTAGGCCTTTTAAGAAACATAAGAAGTGGGAGTGA
The DNA here is from genome assembly GCF_000276665.1 of Chinchilla lanigera. Lineage (NCBI taxonomy): Eukaryota > Metazoa > Chordata > Mammalia > Rodentia > Chinchillidae > Chinchilla > Chinchilla lanigera. Next base: position 5,755,889 of record NW_004955415.1, on the reverse strand, counting down.
CTAGTAGGTGCCCAACATCCCTCTTAGGGCATGTAGTTATATAGGTGGCCAGGGAGAATTGTGTTTTTATGTTGTACTTGTAAACCGATATTTTGTATAATGTTCAAGTATTATTGTTATGATTTTTCTTAAAACTGTTATGATTTTAAAAAAGATTGTTGGATTAGATCAAATGCAAATTTACAAACTGATGTGGACCAACCAAGATCACTGTGTGGAAAATCTGAACACAGGGGATGGCGAGGGCTCCCTGAAGGGGCAGAATGTGAGGATTGTGCAAAAGACAGAGAGAAAACACTGGTCAGAAAAATTTCCTGATCTGTGGAGGGCAACCAGGATGGCTCTCCTTCAAAGAAGAGCACTTGGTTCCATTTGGCCAATTCTGTCCATATTTCCATGTATGATATATACAGAGCTGGCTAGGGTATTTCTTTATCCCCTCAATTGGCTTTAAGCAATGCAGACAGGTCTAGCTGAAGTGCTAATGTGTAGTCTTTAAAGCAATGGTCATCGATGTCCCACCTATAGCTCCCAACTAGTATGTGTGAGCTAGGTTGTGCTGTCCTGCTGAGATTGAGCCTCAAGAAAGAGACTATGACAGCTCAGGGCATGTAGATTACACGTCAGAGCTGAATCACCAACCCTTAAACAAGAGACGCTCAATCTGTGATATACAGATTACTCTTTCTGCATATCTCTCTCACTCTCTGCATATTGTGGAGGTGCTATCAGGCCTCCTACCTCTCCCACCTCATAGCACTCAATGTATTTTCTGCCATTCTCTCAGTCATTCATTCCTGAGCCAGTCCCCTCTTCACGAATTAATAAAATCTGCTTCGGCCCTGGGTCAAGGCCTTTGTTCTGGTTAGCCATGGTGTTAGCTGGATTTAGGACCCCTTGGCTCCCCATAACTACAAATGTGCCTTGGTGTCTTTATTCTCACTGTGGATTACACTGAAAGTGGTAGATTGGAATTACTTACTGGAATTCCAATAATCTTCCCCTAGGATTACAAATGTGGACTCCTCTGGACCGTGACTAGGTCGGTGAAGGGATTCCTGTACCGATCTTTACCTTGCTCTGACCTCAGAGGGCTCTCCCAGCACTGCAGTCAGAAAGTTCTCAGTTAGTTGAGGACTGTGCCACCCTAGAAGGACTTTCAGCTAAGTGAATACTGTGGATATACTTGCATTCAAGAAGGTTAACTCCTAGTAAGGGGAAGTTTAAACCTGTGTTTAGAAATTAGTAAAAGTGAAGTCTCCTAGCCCTAACCCAGTTGACCACCCACTGTACCCAGCACCACCTCCCTTTAAACTAGCCATTAATGATTTGATGGAAATTCATCATGGTCTGGATTTCTTCCTGTCTGTCCATCTCTTTCTGTCTCTTTCTGTCTCCCACTGTCTCTCCCTCCTTTACTCCTGAATGCCCAGAACTGTACATGTATATATTTACTTATTTTATAAAAATAGGATTACACTAAACATTTACCTGAAATTTGCTCTTTTTCACATTAATAAACTAGTGATATCTTTCAATATATTTTATTGTTCATGATTTTTAATGGCTTGGTTTTATTCTACTTAAAAATTGTGTTCTACTATAGCTACTTATTTGTATTTCATTCACAGAATTTCAGACATAAAAACATTAAATGTACTATCAAGTTTTTAATGGAATTTTTGACATATCAACCCATATTACTCGAAACATTTATTTTAATTATGGTTGGAAATTACTTTTAATGAGGCAATACATTTTTACTAATAGGATTCAATTCTCAAAGCATCAGAAAGCACAATGGACTGACAATTGTGGTTGCAGAAATCTTTGTATAATACTAAGAGTCATGCATTTTGCTTCAATCCAGTGGTTTGTCATCTGGATAGAATTACGAATCAAAGTAAACATTCTTGTTAAAGAGACAGTACCCTCTATCAGTCATCCCAAAAGACTCAGGCAGCTCTAGAAAGGAGGACAGGATGTCTTGCCAAGAATCACATGGTGAGCAAGGACATTACACCTCACTGAGACACTTGCTCTATGCTTTGGCCCAGCCTAGCTTAGCCCAACAGTGAGAGCAGGAGGGACACAACAAAAACAGAAGATAAAGGGCAAATAAAACTGTACCCTTCCTTGGGCTCTCATATTGCCTTACAATTTTCAGGACAGACTCTCCAGCCCAGCAAGGGCATTTCTCTTGCTATAGGGGACACTGGGAACAAATGGCAAGCTTCCAAGGCTCCCAAAGGAAACAAAACCATTTGACTCTATCTTACTGTTGTAGGCAGCTGAGTTAGATAGAAATATTATAGGCAGTCAGACAGCGATAAGCCTTTGAAGGAGCCAATATGGAAGACAAGATACCTTGCAACTGTGGGAGAGAGGGGCACTTCTGCTATGGGCCAGACCTCAAAACAAAAGATTAAACAAATGCACACACATACCTCCCTAGGGTATCAGGACATCAGGGATTCATATTCTAAAGAGGTATCGTCACCTTGAAAAAGCCAGGAAAAGTAACTAACCCAATCCCCTACAGAAAAAGCCCCTGTTCTGTATTCATGCCTGCTTGCTACATGACTCACTTCCCCATTTGATCCTGGCTTAATCAATTTTACCTGAATAACTACACTTGTAATCTTATTGGCTGATCATAGTTTGGTCCCACCTCATGCCCTCCTTGCGATTTCCCATTTTTTCTCCACCTTGGACCCACTTCACCTTGTGGTTTTGCTCTATAAAATCTGTAAGAGGGGGCTGGGGATTTAGCTCAGCGGCAAAGCGCCTGCCTGGCAAGCGCAAGGTCGTGAGTTCGGTTCCCGGTACTGGAGAAAAACCAAAAAAA
>NW_004955415.1:5744100-5752941 GCF_000276665.1 Chinchilla lanigera | reverse complement strand
AAAAAAAAAAAAAAATCTCTAAGAAAGGCAGGTTCCTTGGCAACCCACTCAGGTCCCCTTCTGCCCCTCTCTTGGACAGAAGCTTTCTTTCCCTCAATAAATCTATTCCACTCTTAACCTCCATTGTTCCTAAAATTCATTCTTTGATTTTGGAGAACAGGAACTCGTCCCAGATATCCTTCACATTGGGAGTTTCTTTCCTCATCATTACATACGGTATTGGAGTTTTGATGTCCACTATCTGAGAAGGAAACAAATTTTAGTAGCATTGCTCACAAAATGAATGTTCTCATCACTCCATTTGTTCAATAGCATTTGTCAAACATCTACATATTTACATAGTTACTGGCTAGCTGTCAATATTCCCATTATAAAGGCAAAGTCTATGATGGCAAGGATTATCTTGTTCTTGTTCATAACTGTGAGTTTTCTCCCCACTGGGAAGGAAAAGTCCTTTAAGATTACAGAATTGATCTGAATTACAACTGCACTGAATTTCCCATGAAGAATAATGGGTTTGATGGAGTCAGAGAGGACTTCTTCAAGGAAGACAGAACTGAGTTAAAATCTGCAAGACACACAGGAGTTTTCCAGCCAGAGGGAGAAGCCAAGACCCTGACTTAGCACACTGGTAAAAGAGAAAGGAGGCCAAGGTTCCTGGAACCTAGAAGTGAGGCTGGGAAACACAGTGAAATGAAATGGGGAAGACAGACAGGAAAAAGATGGTGAAAAGTCCTACAGACCAAAAGGTTTGGTCTTGATCCTCAATGCAATGAACAGCCAGTTAGGGCTTTCCAGCAAAGAACAGCAGGCTTAGAGTTGCATTTGTAAAAGATGACCATTTGATCTGGCAAGTGGCAACAGACTGAAGAGGAATTAATTTGTACAATCACAAAAATTTGTGATTTGTAAAATCACAAAAATTTGTGATTTGTAAAATCACAAAGGGAAATTTTGTGGATGCCACAATGATTTATGCAGCTGAAAATATTGGTTTGGACCAGGATGATAGAGATAGGGTGAAATAGATTAGGGTCTTTTTAGGAAGGAAAATCAGTAAGACTTAACATTAGTTCAATGCCAGAGACAAATAAAGAACACATTAAGAATAACCACCTGGTTTCCAGAGGATGCAGCTGATGGACCAGCCATTCACTGAGGAACTCAAAGTCTGGTATGGAAGATCACAAGTTGCATGGATGATCCAAAGGCATTGAAACTAAGGACATCCACTAATATGAGCGCTGTCCAAGGTGGGCCAGTGCTAAGCCCTAAACGGATTATCAAACTGCAATCCTATAACTGTTTTCTTTTCCATCATTTTACAGACAAGAAAACTGAGACTCAGAGAAGCTTATTAACTTACTACCACTCTCAGAGCTGAAATTTAAACTTAAACGTCTCCAATTCGAATGCAGATACATTTAATGACCAATCCGTGCTGCTTTGTGACACCTCTGGCCTATTCAGGGAAAATTTCATGGCTTTATTTTGTTATCCTTTTTTTTCCTCTTTAAAAAAATATTTTTTTAAAAAGTGAACCTAAATAAGGAACTCGGAAATCAAATATTCCTAGAAAACCTCCAGACCTTCTCAGATTTTGCCAGATGATGGTTCCATATTTTCTGCTATTCTTTCCTTTGTACCTGGTTTATTTTCTTCCCCTTGCTTTTGCCCAAACCTCAGTAACCTGCAGCTTCCTATTTTCCCAGTATTATCTTCTGCAAGTTCCTGTAATACTTTCAGTTTCACTATTCTTTTTAGCAATGGTCATGTGAAGGTTACCCTTTAAGATTTCAATGTAATTTCTACTTCCTCATAGAATAGTCTTTCTTGCCTGGCAAGCACGAGCTCCTGAGTTTGATTCCTGGTTCCAAAAAAAAGTCTTTCAGAGAAAAAGTGAGATTGTTGTAAACAAGCTAAAAAATACAACTTTCAAACTACGTCATGTGGTAGATCCAACTAGTGGCTAATAGTTTGGTTTTACCATTGCTTTTATCTCTAGCTATACAGTAAAGTATCCTTATACATGCATGTGACTAGGGCACATTTGACTCTATGTTCTTGCCAGAGTAAAAAAAGAAAGTGCAATTTATACAAAGCAGACCACATCCTATAATTCCAATCCATGAGAGAGGAGATGTTCTCACAGCTGCTTTTAGTCCTCAAGGACCTCCTCCAGTATAAAATATTCTCCAAGAAGACTATAATTTTATTGTTTAAATGTAAATATATTAGATATACTACAGTCTTTAATGTCTCTCAATGATATTTCCTAATCCTCAATGAAGGAAATAATAATCTATACCAAGACTGGAGAAAACTAACATTTGGGGGACTGCTTCAGAGACAGCGTCTGGTACTTCTGGCTGTGTGCAGTTTGTGCCTTACACACTTCCTTTTGTGAACTAACTCCTAAGATATGACCATACTCACAGTCGCATATTCCTGGAATCATCTCACTTTTAATTTGCAGTCTGCTTTTACTATTCAATACAAATAGCATGAACTGGGAAATGGAAAGCATTGATACACATGGTAATAATACATCATTAATAAATGAGGCAGAGATGGAAATCACTAGGCCTCCTGAAGTCAAATATGAATAAACAGAACAAAATTGTGCAACAGAGAGAAAAATGCTAAACCTGGGTCCAAAAACCAAGCAATGCTTGGAGATTTTATTATCATTGGTAACTTTCTGGAAAAGAATCTCTAAAATCAAATGCCCACACCTGGACATTATTGCTCAGACATATTTTAGATAAAGGTTAGGCACCATTTTTCAGTACCTGTCCTGCTGCTTAACAGGCCAAAGCTGACTCTTGCCACTTAGCTTCCTTAGAATTTTGTTATGCCATCAGTACAAAATTTAGAGCTCTATTGTAAACACAATTGCTGGTACTTATCATTATCTAGACCATAAGTTTCTTTCTGGCACATTCTAGGTCTCACTAATCTCTAGACCTTAGGGAAAAGGGAGCCCTCTGCAAAGGCTGAGGGCCAAGTGAATAGATAAATTACCAAATTTGCCTCTCTGAGATTCGTTTCTTATAATGAAAGACACTCCGCAGTATCTATCAGGTTATTGCCTCCAGCTCGGAGCTTCCCTGTGCACATTGTTCTGTCCTTACCTATCCAGGGAAATGCAGCACAGGTGAAAAATTGATGCTGTTGTGAGCAGGACGTCTAGAGATGTCCGGACAAGGCAAAACATCTCCCCATAAATCCAGATGTCTTGAACCAGCTCAATAGCTCCAAAAGGCATCACCAGCACCGAAACCAGCAGGTCAGCAAAGGCAAGAGATACAATGAAATAATTGGTCTTTATTTTCCTGTGAGTGAAAATATATAAGGGAGCAGGAAGGAGGAGGGACAAGGGGAGAAGAGAGGAAAAAAAGAACAAGAGAAGAAATGGGAAGAGAGGCAAAGAAATAAGGAAAGGAGAGAGAGAGGAAAGGGGAAGAAAAGTGATACATTTAGCATGGTATGTGAGTTTCATTTTCCCCTTCTGTAGCAAGGCTGAGAAGACATCCAGTAGTTGGACCAGTTCTGACCTCTTCACTATGTACCAAAAGCCCCTCTGCCTTCCAGTGGGGCACTCTGACCTGCCCTGAGTCCCCGTGCACCTCGCTCCCTCCCGAGGATCTTTCACACCAGTGCTCTCTTCCTACACTGGCCTCATCATTTCCCACCCTTGTTTCAGTCCTAGGCTGGCCTCTTTGGAAGAGTCACCTTCCAACATTTTATACCCATAGACCAGCTACTGTGCGCCACACCTGTGGGACACTGGTCAGAATTGTGCTTTTCTGCTTCATTTGCATCCTTACTGCACCGCTGCTTGTCGTCTGGAGTGAGAACTGGCACAGTGCACCTTCTTTTATAGCTCAGTGGCTCTCAGTCCAGGCTGATACTAGAATCACTTGGTTTGTGTAATAAATATTAGTGCCTCAGATTTCATCCCAGATTGGTTGGCTTAGGAAACTTGGGTTATTTGCATCCCCTTGAGAACAGCAGCACCTTTAACACAGGATATGGGTTGGGAATGTAACTCAGGGGTAGAGTGTTTGCCTACCACAGGTGAGGCCGTGGGTGCAATTTCCAACAGTGCCAAAGTCAAGCAAACAAGCACAGGTTGCCCAGTTAAATTTGTATTTAACAGTGAATAAGGATGTCCACAACATTGCCTGGCACATACTGATACCTCACAGTAGTACTTTTTAGAAGCACTTGAGATGATTCTAGTTGCAGCCAGGATTGAGAGCGATGAAAAATAAAAGGTAGAAGATTCAGGTTTAATTCTGTATCAGTCACTAGTCAGTCACCCTGCTCTTGAACCAAGGATATGACGTGGAGCTTAGAGATTAGAGGTGCTCTCAATAATCGCATATAGAGTGATCTCTACTTAAATAAACCAAATGGGACTTGGGAAAAAAGACAGGGCAGAAATAAACAGAAGTGCTTATACTGGCCTTGTCAGTTGTAGGATTACCTGTGATCACTTCACCCTGCCTCTATTTTTCAAAAACAATTCCCCTCAATATTTCCCTCCTAACTAACAATTACAAGGTTAATATGCAGACCTGACTCTCCCAGGGAGGCCCAGAGCTCTACCTCCACTTCCTAAAGGGTTCCCCCTATTGCTCACCTGAGCTGCCTATCCCTGCACACAGCCACCATCACCAGCAGGTTGCCCAGGATGGCCATCAGGATGACCGCCGAGAGAAACATGAGTAGCACGACCTTCTCCACTGACCCAAAGCCCTCCTTGGAACTGGAAGACACAGGTACACAAAACCACAGAGAATTTAAGAAGACTCCAGAATGTGGGAAAGAGAATTCATCTTATCTTTCTTCATGCGGAGGAAGGTAAACTTCCACATTGACAACTCTAACACAGGTCATGTACCTAATATATTCCATGGTCTGGAATACCTTTCACTTGACTAGCTTTTCTGGTTAACTCATATATCATGAGAACAGGAGGCTTAGAGGGGCGAATTCACTAGCCCGAGGTATTCTCTGTCAGAGAATGTACTCAGCAATGTATTTGTTTGATTCTTGTTTTGTGTACAACTAGATTGTATGCTCCACGAGGTAAGGATCTCTGCTCTTTCACTGCTGTATATTCAATGTGTCACTCACATTTACTGGATGAAAGAACGATGGTATTGGATGAATCACTGACCGTACTATCATCAGGGTCTTCTGGAATATAGGGACTCTCTTGTTTTCAGTATCTCATTGCAGCCCATGCAGAAGCTACTGTTTACAGGGAGGCTGCCCCAGGAGCGATGATACTTGAAGTTTGCTCTTGGATCTCTTCTATAACTTCACCTAGAAAAATTGATCCTAGATTCTGTGATGCCCACAGAAGAGAGAGCAGCCAATCAATAAGCTCAGAGACTTCTTCTACTGCCTTGGGTCACCCCATGTTTGGTGCCCAACATGTATTACCATTTTCAGTTTAAATTTATGTTCACTTTCAGCATCTTTCTTGATTCTACAAATGCTTCCTCCCTAGTGTAAGCTCACAATTTTGTTTTACTAACTCGAAGTAAGTGAAAGCATAGTATCTGTAGGCTCTTCAGAAGTCACATGAAAAATTTTATCTTTTATAGAGTTACAAAATGCTTTTTGAAATGACATTTTAAGGGATCTTAAGACCCATGGACTCAAATCCTACATGTCAATGGGGAAAAATGGCTTAACTGAATTGTCAGAACATGTTAAGGGTTGGTCTAGAAAGGGCTGCTTGTTCTATGAGTCTATCACTGGAACACAGGGCCCCAAGAATTAAAAATTACCTGTTTTTCCTGAGTGCCATTGAAAAATCAAGATGGGCACTGACCCACAATTGCATAAGCCTGCCAGGTCCAGGCATTGACCTAGTACAAAATTTCATCCACTAGGTAGGCACAGAAGACCAAGTTCCAATTGGAATCAGGAACCAGCCTTACTGTAGTTGTAGAAGAAAACAGTTCCTCCACTCCGCTGACAAATGTTTCTATAGATTTATTGATTGAAACTTTTAGAGCTGGGATTCAGATAAAAGGAAAAGATATGTCCATCTAAATCACCTTTCCACACTTAAGTCCCAACTATCAATAGTACAAACGCTGGACAGGGAACACTTGATCCGATGTGGAAAAAGAGTTAAGCAGCGTGATATGCCTGCTGATTTAAGGCCATGTTAGCTAGGGTGAAGTGTCTACAGAAGAGGCGACAGTGGTTCTTTTCTTTGGACTTCTTAAAGGCACTGACTCAGAGCTTTCTGAAATGTGTTTGCTCCTCAGGGCTCTGTATTTGATATGTATTTCTTCCTGGACTGCTCCTTGAGTGATTGTCTACTTCTTGTCATTCAGGTCTCAGATTAAATTCAACCCTCATTTAATGTGCCACAGACAACAAACATTTTTCATTTTCTTTCAAGCATTTATTGTTATCTCAAATGACTTCTGTTATTGATTATGTCTGTGTGTCACCCTACAGTCTGATCTGGTTAGCTTTTCCCCCACAATTGCAACTGCTCAACACAATGTCTAGACTGTAGCATGTACAATCTATACACATACATAATTGGAGTAAGAACTCAATTATTTGCTAGTTAGGTGAAAGACATATTATGTTTACAATGATGAGGTTTATTCTTCAATGGTTTTGAAAATTAATTGAAAGTATAGAAGAGATTTTACCTGTAGAAATAAAGTCCCAAGGCTAGAACAAAAGCTATTTTTGACTATCTAAAAGGGACATAATTTGAACTAAGAATCGATTTACACATTCATTCATTCATTCAACAGTATTTTCTAAGTGCGGCACCTACTCTATGTTAGGCATTGTATGTGCTAGGGAAACAGCAATAAGCAAAGCAGAGAGCAGACAATGAACAGACACACAAGAAAATATGCGCTGTCAGATGATAAGTACATTCTATGGCAAAAGAATCCAGAAGTGTAAAGAGGCTGGGACTGCCAGTGGGGGACAGAGGGTGACTGCTGTGTAGTGGTTGTCAGAGAAGGCTTAGTAGCAAGGCCGTCACACTGTAAGGTGCACAGATTGCATGATGAAGCGGGTCCAGGAGAAGGCTTTAGGAGGTGGCTTCCAACCCCAGATACACACTGCAGTCTCTCCAGAAGCTGGAAAAAGGGCTGACAATGGGTTGCAACCTCAGAGACATTGATTTACTGCAATTGGTCTTGTTTGCAGACTGAATAGCAGAAGTTTTTAAAGCTCTCAAGTGAATCTGGTGTGCAACTGAGGTCAAAAATCACTGGTAGAGGGAGGAAAGATTTAGTAATGGATATCAGGATCCTTTTAACAACTAAAGGCAATCTGCAACAGCTCTTTGGTGTTTGCAGAGCTCCTTGGCACAGAAATGTTTACGAATAACTAAATCCAATGAGATACTACTTTATACTCATCAGGATGGCTATAATAAAAACAAAACACAAAATAAAACAGAAACTAGCAACCTTTGGCAAGAATGTGGGGGAGAGTGGACTCAGTTCCATTGCTGGTGGAAATAGAGAAAGGTGCAACTACTGTAAAAACAACTGGTGAGGCCCTGGGTTTGATTCCCAGCAACCTCCACCACCACCACCAAAAGAAAGGTGAGAATAGAATGGCCATGCGATCCAGCAATTAACCGTAGATCTATAGCCAAAAAATGAAGAAAAAATGGAGAGCAAGGATACAAATAAATACCTATATACAATGTTCACAGCAGCATTATTCATAAGAGACCAAAGAAGGAAACCTCAGCTCCCATTAACAGATAAGTAAAAAAGTAGAGTGTGGTATATACATGCTATTAATTCTTACCTTGCCATAAAACAGAACGAAGGTTTGATGCATTTTGTAACAAGGATGTACCCTGAAAACATTATGTTAAGTGAAATAAACCAGGCACAAAAGAACGGGTATTATGATCCCACTTATTTGAGAATCCAGTAATAAGGGCAATTCATAGGGAAAGAAAATAAGTTCATAGCTCGCAGGACTTGGGGAGAAAAGAGAACAGGGTATTATTATTCAATAGTATAGAGTTTCTGTTTTGGATGATGGAAAAATTCTGGAAATAGGTAGAGGTAATAATAGTTTAATACCACTGTGAATATATTTAATATCACTGAAATGTATACTTCAAACATTTATCTATATATCAGTGGTAAACTTTATGTTATTAATATTTTATCACAGTAAGAACATAGGGACAATCATTTATCAGGATATCATAGGGCTCCCACATTGGGGCACGTAATCTCAGGTCTTTTTCTGGTCTATGATTGATGATTTGAACATTTCTTTAGAGCAAGACTTCCCCATCAAGCACACTCTCACCACTAGAACCGGCTCCTCTGCGCTGTCTTTGCTCTTTTAGCAGGAGAAAACAGATTAAGCCTGTGTGTGATGAGCATCTCTGGCTCAGAGAATGTATATTTCAAATCAAATGGGATTTCAGGGTCGGAGAGCCCCAGGGTTATGGGTCATTTTTGGTATGTCCATTAGGAGCTAGAAATACCTCAACTTTAAACTATGAGTGACAAGCAAAATGCAACCGTTGAAAGAGCTTTTTTAATTAGGCAGAACTGTCCATTGAACAAAATGTACATCCAGTAACAATAATTAAACTAAATTAGGGTCCACTTCTGTAAAATCCATGTGAAATTCTTGGGTTCCTGACACCCTCCAGAATTACTGTCAACTATTACCAGATGATTCTTTTTTTTTTTTTTTTTTTTTTGTTTTTCTCCGGTACCGGGAACCGAACTCACGACCTTGTGTTTGCCAGGCAGGCGCTTTGCCACTGAGCTAAATCCCCAGCCCCTGCCAGATGAC
>NW_004955415.1:5705036-5743480 GCF_000276665.1 Chinchilla lanigera | reverse complement strand
AAAAAAAAAAAAAAAGGAAAGAAAGAAGTCACCTTTACCTGTTTAATTCTGTCCACTGAAATTTTTTCTGTGACGGTATGCATTATTTTTACAACTGTGTCATGCACATACTTTTGCATTACCTTTACAACCTGCCATGACTGATATCCATGATTGTAGAGAATATTTGCATTTGCACTATGTCTCAGGTAAATCATTCTTTTTTCCTTTTTTCATTTTCTCCTTCTCCTCTTCTTCCTCCTCCTCCTTGTCCTCCTTCTCCTTTTTACTTGTGGAGCTGTGGGTCAAACTTAGGGCCGTGCACATGCTAGTTAAGAGCTGTACTGCTGAGCTACGATGCCAGCCCTCATGCTCGTGTGTGCTCATTTTAAAATTTTAATATAATGCAAGTAGATGTTAATAAAGAAAATATAAAAAACACTCTCCTTACTTCTATGAAAAAATAGAACAAAATTTCATAGCAAAATAATTGAAGAATAACAATTTTTAATATACTATATATCGTGGTCTTAAACAGAAAGATGAAACATGATTATTCCTATAGATTATTCCATAATAAACATTTCATAAAAATATTGTTTTGGATTTACTAGCAAGCATTAGAGTCTCTCAAAGGGCTTGGTTAAAGCAGATTACAGCACCTACTCATACAATTTCTAACTCATAATGTCAGAAATGGAGCCCAAATGCTGATGCTTCTGGTCTAAGGATTGAGCTTGAGAACCACGGCCCTAGGCTTGAGATTCTTCTGATCTTAGTGTTCATTCCCTCAACTGCAACTGATGTTTTTTTGCTCCTCAGTTGGGAGTTTCTGCTTAGAACTGTGTGGATTCTGACATTTATTTACTGGCTGCCTTCCACAGAGAAAATAACACACTGTAGATCTTTATTTATGTTAGCTTATTTCATCTTCACAAATATCATGTTATCTGACATCAAGATGCTCCTTTTTCATTTTACTTTTTTTTTTTTTTTTTTTTGGGACCTTGTGCTTTCCAGGCAGGTGCTTTTACCACTGAGCTATATCTCCAGCCCCAAGATGCTCCTTTCTCAGAGAAGAGTCTGCAGGTTAAGAGACACAATATCCTACAACGATGATGTGGGGGAGCTAGGACTTAAACACACACATTTTTTTTTTTTTTTTTTGTATTTCTCTGGTACCAGGAACCGAACTCACGACATTGCGCTTGCCAGGCAGGCGCTGTGCCGCTGAGCTAAATCCCCAGCCCCAACACACACATTTTGATTGCAAGTCCAGTGCTATTTCCATTAACTTTTAAACATGCTAATTTGGAAGTAAATAAATTTCCTTTCTTAAAAAAGACATGCTAATGTTTTACTTTTTGTCTAGAGCCTTAACATCCAAAATGTTGATGATGACAGCTTAATATGCCGTGTGAAAACATGTTGGCTGTAGAAAATGGCAGGGGGAAAAAAGAGTAAGTTTTATAGAAAGGAAATTATGTAGAATAGAATTTCTCTGTAGTTTTTTTTTTTTTTTAAAGAACTCTTTTTCATTGTTTTTAAAACCCTACAGACAAGGAAAAAAGGTAGTGGGGTAGTCTGCGCATAGGTAATGAAGGTGAGGTAATTTTGAACTGTAAGCATGTAGACTAAAATTCTTGTGACATGCTCTTAGGTTTGTTGAGGACCCAAAGATCACACATACTGAACATGAGAAAAACTTCAAAGCCCAAAGAGGACTGTTGGGATGATAGGGCATAATGGAGTTTAAAAGCTGCAAAAACAAAGTACAAAGGGTATCAGGATCAAAGACACTGTTCTCTGAGGCCATGCCTGAATGTAAAGCCATACCAAAACAAATGCAAAAGGCGACATCTACATTTGGGAAGGTCCTCACCACTGTATATTTGGTTAACTATCAAGGATTCTATTCTTCTTGGGTAGGAAATGCTAAACAATGTGCCCCCAAATTAGACCTTAGAGATGGAGCTCACTTTAAGAAAACTCATTCTTCCAAAATTGAAACTGAGCTAACAGTTTCAGAAATAGTTTTTTTTTTTTTTTTTGTCTTTGAATTTGTATATGGATTCCATATAATGTCTCTGGTTTATTCTGTAAATATTTCTTTATGCATACTTGCCTAGGAACATGTCTACCAGGCACAGAAATGTCTTCCTCTGTAGGAAAACTCATGCATATTTGACTGAGAATTTCCTCAGAATTATTCCCATAGTACTATGAAAAAGTCCAGGGCAAGAAAAAATGTGGACCGCATGCCTGGATCGACTGTGGTCAATTATTTACCCAAAGGAAAGCACTCAAGGAAAGGCAGAATTTCCCATACTCGAATAATGACCTGCTCCTTATCCCTCTGCTGTAGCTGGCCTGTCACAGGACCCAACTACCAATGCGTCCAACTCTGCATTTTTATCTAGGACCTTTGACTGTTGCAGAATATTAGTTTCTGTTCTCACCACTGCCTCTCAGTATACAAAAATCCTATGTACAGAAAAATGAAGAAACAGCTTCATGTTACCGTGCTGCGGGACTAGCCAAACAAAAGCCAGCAGACCAAATTCAGCCCACTGCATTCTGTAAATAAAGTTTCTCTGGAACACAGCCATATTCAGTCATTTATGTATTTCTTTTATGGTTGTTTTCACACTATGCAGACAGGGTTGAGTAATTACAGTGGGAACTGTATGGTCAGCTAAGCTAAAACTATTTAGTCTTTGGAGCTTTATGGAAAAAAACTTTGATGATCCCTGCTTTTTTTGGAACCAGAAATAAATTAGGTCTAAAGAAAAATGATACAGAGATGCTAAGTCCATAAAAGCCCACAGAAAGGAACCTATTTGACCGGGAGTCCTTAGTTCTTCTAGATTCTCTCCCTCCGTGTACGGCAACACTGCCCTTGTGATCAAGCCAGAAACTAAGAATCTTATTCTACTTTTTTCTTCTTCCCCATAGATATGATCTACTCTGTGTATCTCTTAAAGCTCTTCACTTCTGTCCAATTTTCTATGAATAGCCTAGGAGGCCCACCAGACAGCTTAAAATTAACATGTCCCAAAATGAACTCTTGCTTTCTCTTACCTCAAACCCGCTTCCCTTCTCAATAAGTAATAATTTTTTTTCAGTTGCTCAGCCCAAATATCTGGATCCAAGTCTGTTCTCTTCCTATATGCATCTACAGCAGCTATAATTAAATATGATAGCTTTTCTAACACTACATTTAATTATTCCCTTTAAGTTATGGACCCCAGCTACACTGTACTCACTTAGGTATCAGCAGTGCCTAGTACAACACATACATTTTAGACAAGAGAAAAGATAGCTAGACCTTAACTAAAAGAAGTTTAAACTCTAGTAATCCACCTAAAGATCCTTTTTTCAGCTGGCATAGGTGGCACATGCCTACAATTCCAGCTACTCAGGAGGCTGAGACAGGAGAATCAAAAGTTCAAAGCCAGCCAGGACAATTCAGTGAGACTATTCTCAAAATAAAAATAGAAGTAAAAATGCCTCAGGATACAGTTCAGTATGAGGCTCTGGGTTCAACCCCCAGTAACACACACACACACACACACACACCTTTTACTTTAGTTCAATAGTCCTAATTTGGTCCTGTGCCTGAACCATTCCCTCAGTCAGGTGCATTAGTGGTACCAATCATTTCCTTGAGCTACAGCCTGTTGTTATTGACATCATAGACAGTCATCTAAACAGTTAACTCTTTTATCCAGCGACTATCAGAGAATTTCCCAGGTCGTACTCTGAAAGCTAACCATACTTCAAAGTCTATTTTTTGTCATCACCTGGATGCCTAAGTTGTCTGAGGATTAAGGATATACATGTAGAAAACTTAGAATAATTTCCAGTATGTAGTAAATACTCTGTGAATGCTAGCTACTCTTATTCATCTTTTCTGTTCATTTCAAATGTATACAAATTGTATTCACATTTGTCCTGGCCCTCTGGCTCACAGTAAAGCAAGAAACTCAGCTTGGTCGATGACTGATCATTATGACAGAATGTTGTAATTTGGCTGGAGAATGCTGAAATGACAAGTATAAATAGCACCCACAGCAAGGAGATTGTGAGCAAGAATCGACCGGAGCTTTTTCAGAATAACTGGTAGAAAGGCAACCGCGATGGAGCAGAGAAGAAAAAGATGTGCTGAAAGCTCATGGGGGGGGGGTGTTGAGAAGGTGATGTGCAAACAGAGGGGTAAGAATCTGGGGACACATGGAGCTGCCACAAGCACAAGAGAAGTCAGGATTGCCCAGCATCTCAATGGGGCATGAGGATTTGGGAGGGAAAGTCTGTGCATTCCAGTTCACACCCATCCACTGCATTCATTCACACCCACATGTGCATCAAGTGTACATCCCCATGGGGGAAGGCTGGGGAGGAACGGAGAGGAAGAGGGGTGGGTAAGGAATTGTGGTGTTGTGCAAAGGATAGGAATAATGAAGTTCTACCTGGATCAGATCCTTTACTCACTTCTCCTCTTCTCACATGTTATTAGGTTTCTCTAAAGTTTAAGACAGAATCACACAAACTAGGCTCACTTAAAAATGCCTGCTGTGGTATCATAGCCTCGAAAACCTATGTACATGGTATATCCAGACAATGATTGTGACAAATGTCAAAAGAGCCTTGAAAACATTCCTGCTCAAAAACTCTTACCTCTAAGAATATAACCCAAATAAATAAATTATCGGAGTGGTTCACAAACATTTATGTACATTATTACTCACAACTCTAAGTGAAGAAGTAGGAAACAACCTAAATATCTGACCTGGGATATTTGTTATATAAACTATTTATAACATCGTTAAAATCCAGATTTGGAAAGAATATTTAATGATGAGAAAGTTTTCATAAATATAGTCCAATGCTAAAAGTAGGTATGAAACAGTAAAACACAAGCTCTGTTTTCTATAAAAATGTACATTTACAAATGGATTCAGAGGAAACATCTACTGAGACATTAAGGTTGTGGCCCTGTTTTTAAAACCACAAAAATGAGGGGTGAGTGAGTGCCTACCTTCCTCCCCGATCCCAAGAAAACAATGAAGATTTGTGTATTTGAGTTCTCAATGACTTTGCTTATGGGTTCTTCAAATTTTTTGTTTTGTTTTTTGTTTTTCTTCCGGTACCAGGAATTGAACTCATGACCTGGTACTTGCCAGGCAGGCGCTGTGCTGCTGAGCTAAATCCCCAGCCCCTGGGTTCTTCAAATATTACTGCTGAAAACAGATATTCCTGGCATGAGAAAGTTACCTGACCTAAACTCAGAAGTAGCCAAGCGGGGCAAGAAGGAGGTTTAAAGAGCTATGCCTTCAGAATTAGGGGTTTGCAGATTTGAAGAACAGCCAGAAGGAACTCCACACCTCCTCTCAGCTCCCATAGAAAGAGACCACTGGGCCAGAAAAGCCCAGTGTCCAGCTTGACATGGACTCAGCAGAGCCTCCCAGCTCAGAGGGAGCAGGTAGAGATGATGGTGACCAGGGTAGACTGAAGAGCGAATTGCCTCCAGCTTGATTCCAAAAGAGAAAAATCCACAAAAAGGCTGAAAATTAAAATTCTCCTTGGGACTCACTTTCAAGGGTTCATAGAAAATTTAACCAATTTAGAAATTTAAAGAAATCTACAGCACCCAAATGTTGAGGAATAAACTTCAAATGCAGCCTTAATACACATGTGATATACATATAAGTGTATGAAAGTATGTAACATGTAAGTATGTATACTTACATATGCACACATACATGTGAACAAGTAAATCATATATATATGGCATGTAATGTTTGTATACAGAATAGCACACCCATACTACATAAAATCCAAATATTAAAACTATATTTAACAAATTTAGTTACTTCTAGGTGATATTTTCCTAGAAAAATTTTAAATTACTTCTTTATAACTTCCCATAATTTTCACATGAAATATCTATTACATTCTTAATAAAAAGTTATTTTTGCAAAATATATGCCTATATCTAGCTTTGTTCACAAAAATTTCTTGAGAAGTATATTAAATCTGCAAGTGGTGTTTCTCCAACCAGCTATTATCTAACTAATTGGCACTTTTGATTTTAAAATGTTTTTAACTGCAAATGTAGCTATAAACTGTGGAGCTTAAAGAACATATTCTCAGTTTCTGCTTATCCACCCCGAGCTGCTATAAGGAAATAATAACTTTAGTAATTTTTAAAAATTCTTCTTCCCATGTGAAGGCATTTATTTTTATTTATTTATTTTTTGGCAGTTCAGTGAAAAAAAAAAAAAACCCTGCAGAACTGCAAAAAATAAATAAATAAATAAAACCAGGAAGGCATTTTAGGGTTTGCAACTTTGGATGTTCATTCTGAATCTGACCTCTTCTCAAAAATGGCACAACTAATATTAGTCCAAGCCACATTCATTCCTAACTTATTTCTTACAGGTTTGCTTCTTACAATAAACTCTTGTCTTTAATTCTCAGCACTTCTGGCCTATTCACACAAACACCAGAGCTGTATCTCTGAACCCTAAGACAGACAACGTGGGTTTCCCACTCAAAATTCTTCAGTGGCTTCCTAGCTCATGAAGAGCATCTTCAGTTCCTGCGGTGGTCTCTATAGGCTTATGGGATCTAGCACTGGCTGCCCCTTTACCTACCACTTCTCCTTTCTGTCCTACAGCAACAGAAAACCACCTTTCTCTTTCTCCAATATGTTATGTGCACGCTGACCTCTGCACATGTTGTGTTTTCTTCCTGGAGTAGTCACCACCATTCAGTAATCCACTGGAACTTTTCCCTGTCTTCATTAGGACTCTGCTCAAAGGTAATCTTATTAAAGGGGAGTTTTCCAGTCACCTGAACTAATGTGCCATCCTTCACCATTCTCAGATTCGCTACGCTGCGTTAGTTTTCCTCATCTTGTGTATAGTTTATTCCCTTGCTTTTAGTGTCCACTGAGTGCCTCCTTCCAATAGATTATACATGCTATGAAAGCAGACAGTTTGTCAGTTTTCTTGGCACAGGGTAGGTACACAACAGTAAAGGGTGCTGTTCTAGACTACCTTGGGCTATAACCTGCTAGAATAATGTGGTCATTAATCCATTTTGATGAAAGTCCTGCTTTCAGATACTTCAATCATCTGTTTGCAAGTCAAGCACTATCTTTTCCATGGGAGGTTATGACTACGACGTTCAACAGAGGCCACTGTCTTCTTCAGTTCCACTGTCTTTTTCAAAACTCAGTTGATGTGTTATTTTATCTCCAAAGTTTAGAGTTCTTAACCACTTTAGCCCCAGTGTTTGCCCTTTTAACAAAATGGTCATTTCGGGATGTTTTCAACAAGTTTTTCTAGTGCAGACTCTTTCAACCCTTTGGAGAATTCTTAAGGATAACTAAGGTTCTGGCAATAAATCTGTAAATCAAGCAAATTTTAAAATCAATGTATGATATATATTTACCATGCCTGGCTTTGGATGTACAGTGAAGAATGAGATAGATATGGCCCTTGTGCTCACAGAATATATGATATACATTATTTATTAATCATTCTTTCACCCTGTCTCTGTCTCGCTCACATCATTCATGAGCTTACTGAGAGACGCACAGCTACAAGTACCTAGCAAAGCAAAACTTCAAACAAGGAGGTATAATTTTCACCTGTGCAATTTGAAAACACCATAGATTGATATTCTTTTGGGTTGATGGAAATGTGCCAAAAGGGCACTCTAAGGACTAGCTGTGGAAGGGCACACAAAGCTTTTTGCATGTTTTAAGATTTTTGAATACATATTTATACATATCTCTTCTAGCAAAATGATCCAACACTTGCCCAGGTGTTCCCAGGTGCAGGGAGAAGGATCTGTGGTGCTGTATCATTTGTAAAAATGAACACTTGGAAACAGTACAAATATTCACAGATCTGTGAGTGACTAACTAAATCATGGCACTTTAATACCTTTAATTACTGCGCAGATGTTAAAAAGAGTGAGAAGGGATTCACATATATCTGATGAAAAACATAAATACATGCACCGGGTTGATAAGCAATGAAGTCAGTGGATTGGTTGAGGGGCGGGCCAGGGACAGAAAGAAGGAGCTGTTTGATCAGGAGGAGTTTTCAGGTATGTTTTATATCATAAGTGAGGTCATGGGTGCACAGGTATTCTTTATTTTTCTCTGTGTTTTTCCCTAGCATCCAAAGTTTTTCTGTTTAATATAAAGATGCACAACATAAACACATAAAATAATAAAATATCTCCAAGTTACATGAGTAGATAGAAATTATAGCGAAGTATAACTAATATGAGATCATAGGATCCTGAAAGAGAACAAAAACTGGGGGAAACAGGCCAGAAATGCAAATGTATGCACATGTGTACATATATATATGCATATATACATAATTTCAGAGACTGTGGCTATAAGAATGTACATCCAATTGTCAATCATAAATATTTTAGCAGGGAAATGGAAGGTGATGAGAGACTTTCCATAGGGGTATTATTTGAAATTTAAACCATAAGTATGTGTGTGTTTATGTACTACTCTCTAAACAGAAGAATAAGGAAGCACTCCTTCACCTGTGACTATCGGCCTCTTTTGCATTTTTGGCTCACTCACAAGTCTTTTAACTTCACACTAGGTTAATGCATGGTTCTTGCCAAATAGGTCATACGTGAGAGCATTCATTTCTCCAAGAAGCTGAGTGTAAGACTTGTTCCAAGTAGAAAGCAAACAAACTCACTGACTCAAAAAGAGGTTGGCTGTGGAATGTCAGGCTGGGGTTAGGAATATGCTTATCCATTTGTTCACTCAATTGTTTCTTTCTCTGCTCAGTCATTTGCACATATACACAACAGAATCTTTGAGAATCCACTCTATTTCAGTCATGAAGAGGAAAAGTAGGCTTAGCCTCTTCCCTTTGGGAGCTGAGACCCTACAGGGGAAGTCACATGTGAATTCAACAACCTCATATATGTAAAAACACAACCATGATGGATGCTATAGGAAGAGGGACACATGGTGGTGTGATGCAGATCAGAAAACACTCATAAGGAAACCATAATTAAGCTAGGGTTTGAAGGAGAACAGGGTTACTGAAAGAAAGAAGTCAAGAAACAGGAGCAAGCTTGGAGGTGCAGCTGTGAGTACTACAGGACAGTCCAGCAGCTGATAGAAGGAAAACATAAATGAAGAACAGAGTGGGCAGAAGTACCATTCAGTTGAGACCAGGCAAGGTCGGGTTAGGAGGGGATGGAGGCTGTGCTAGTTATATAAATCTTATCATCAGTTCAGTGGGGAGTCTCAAGTTGTCTTAAGAATACTGGCACTGTAGGTAATATGATCAGATTTGCATTTTGAACTGTCTGGAGTATAGGGGAGAGGGGAAAATGGTAGATTTATTTGCTTGTTTCTTAGGGCTAGCCTTAATAATTTAAAATATTTTCCTTGTATGCACGCCAGTCAAATTACATAGAACACAGTTCTTAGTGGAATGGTTCCAGGTTTTGGGGCCTATTTGAGATATTTGTGGGATACTGAGTTGTGGTTACAATCAAAGAGCACTGTCAACCTTCAAGGGATGGTCAGACAACATGTTATCATAAGATGGAGAATCATTAATACAAAAATACAGTCCCACATTTCACATGCTCTTAGCAGGTATTATCATCCATTTGTGTTTTGTTTATAATTACCTTATCTAGAACTCAACTTTGTTTACATATAAAAACAAATTCTTTTTTGCATGATGACTTATACACTAAATGAAGGGAAGATAGTGCTTCCATTTTTCGTTCAGAAATGTTTACCTAGAGCCACTAATGGTATTGGAGCTGCCAACACAACATGCTTGCTTTAGACTTTGTTAGTAGTTGTCAAAATTATATTGATTTAATGTACAAATGTGCATAAGTGACTGCTTTATTATAGTTACTATGGCAGATAAGCTTAAACATTTATATATTAGTACATATTATTTTATTATAGATTATTTTCTTTTTATTGTTTCTTTATATTCCAATTAAGGCATTATATTGATAGTTTTTAACTGTATATACATACATAGATTGTACTAAATACATTTCACTTCAGAGTAACAAAATGGTGTAAAAATATTTAAGAAAGAGATGGGCAGTGGTTGATCTGAGGCAGTTGGGAACCACTGGAATAGAAAAATATAAGGAGTGTCAAGAGCTTGGAAGGTTTTATTTGTTGAATTTCAGGTGTCTTGACTTTAATGAATGCACAAACATGATCCTGGATTTATCAGCCTTGGATCTATGCAGTTGCAGAAGCTCAGCGAATGTCAAGGGTTAGAAAGAATGGAGAAGAAGCAGAAGCCACACACCACATCCCTATCAAGAAATTAGAAAGAGCTGCTTCAGCTTCAAGATTTCCCCCACAGTCCTAAGGGTTTTTAACAGCTGTGATACACATTTTCCATAAAAAGGCACATTTCATTACTTTATGAATGTCTAATTTGTCAATATTTGCAAATTGGGCTTGTAAAATTCTGGTGTGTTTGTGTGAGTGTGTGAAAGTGTGTGTGCTATTGTTGTTTTTTCTCAGAATAATTTAAAGATAGAAATGCCTTCGTGTGCTAGAAAATGCTGAAATAGAACAGTTAATTTTTAAGTTATCTTGAAAAACAAATCCTAGGTTGTAATATGCAAGTAATGTAATATAATGAAATAAGGGCATCCCCTCGGGACTGGCTGTGGCTGCCTTCCAATCCTTCAGGTCCCTTTGGTTCCTGTGTTTTAAAATTATGAAATAAAGAATAATTTGTTTCATTGTCTCAGTGCTGCTGTGTGCCAGGCAAAGTACTGTTTTCATGCATTAATTCATTTTTACCTTCACAACAAGCCTACAAAGATAGAGATTGTTACTATATTCAACTCATTGATGAAGAAACTGAGACTTGAACCAACATATTAAAACCCACAGAGGAATTCCTAGTACCACATACACACACACAAACACCACAAAGGCAGTAAATAGTAAAATCGGGATCTGAATATAGGGCTTCCTAACTCAAGGACCTGAGTGCTTAATCTCTATGGTGTTATTAATTTAATACTAATGTATCAATCAGCAGCACAATTTATGAAGAAAAGTTAAAAATACATCATTTGGAAGAGATATAAATGAAAATGCTTACCTGGTCAATTTTTTCTGTTAACTCCTTTGGGAACTATAGAGTTTCAAATCTGCATTACACTGATGAGCTTGTGCTGCCTACTGCCTCTGCTACTGCATTGTACTATTCGAACCTTGAACTGGCATTAGCAGTGGCTGTAACTCCCTACCATTTCAATTTGAGAAATGATGCACCCAGCCTGCATCTCCTACCTTTAGAACGCCTTTCTTTGGAACTCTCACTCCAAAGACTGTTTGCCCAATTCAAAACATTCAGTCTTTTCATCCTAAACATTTTTCCTCTCCCTCACCCTCCTCACCCTAGAGCATGACCCACCCTTGGAGGGTTGTAAAGATACCATAAATGCTAAAGGGGCTGGGAGTTCAAGGATATCTTGAGAATTGTCCCAGTTAAGAGTAACCCAGAGATACTCAGAGCCAACCAGAATATAAAATATTTCCTATATCACAGTGCACCAATGGAAGAAATGAAAATCTCAGTCTGTCAACCAAAGGGTTCAGAGATAGCCAATGCCAATCTCTGAGCTGTTGTGTAGTTCTAAAGAGTGACGAGGCCCATTCAAAGAAGATACTGAAAGGTAGAATTCAGCTCACACAAGAAGAAAATTACCAAACCTCTCATTTTAGAACTTCAGCCCAACTGTGTAGATGAAACAGTGCAGCAAGATTTCTGAGAAGGAACTCCCAGTCATCACTGTGTCAGTGAGAAGGGGCCGGAAAGTAGTGTGGGAACAGAGAGCCCCCCCCCCCCCCCCGACCAGTTGACTCTGGGGTGCTCCCCCCCCCCCCCCCCCCGCTTCTCGGCAGTCTGAAATAAACAAAGGTTTATTTTTCATTCAGTGCACCTACCTGCTGTGGGTTGTCAGGGAGGTTCTTAAAGAATATCCATCTCAGCTGTTACCAGTGGCTGCTCGCCCCCCTCCTCTAAAAAACTGACATCTGAAGTCAACTTTCAATCAGTAAATGTTTTCCTGACTCTCTGTTTAAACCATACAATTCAGAGCACAGAGGTTACTGCTGTCATTGCAGATGACATTTTCATATAAAGAAACTACAATTCAAAATGATGAAATGCATCACTCCTTATCCAAATGGGGCTTCATCTGAGGTGCAAAGGAAAATGCCCCAAGTAGGATGTGCCCAAACTGACTTGTTGATCTTTCAAAGTTGCTGTCATCACGCTACTCCCCCTTACCCTGCCTGGGCCCATGATGGAATGCTGGGCTTGAGTAACCACAGTTCCTGTAACACATGCTACTTCTACACTCTCAGGGAGTCATTTATCTTTGACATCTACAATAAGTCCAGTTTCCTACAGTCAAGTGCCATAAAATATTTTTTTCTGGTTTCTATAGCTAAAATGTCATTACAATAGAGATAACTGGAACATCCTCAGAAGAAGAAGAATTCTAGAATAACTATTGGGTATAGCCATGTGACAGTCTACCACCATCACCCCGAATGACCTGACCACCCAGAGATAAAATGGAAGTCTACTGCATCTCTTCTATGTTTCCTGCCTCTATATTTCTTTTATCCCCAACATGGAGCCATTATAGGACCCACTCAAGCTCTCATTCTGAGACGAGTATTGAACTTAGTAAAAGGAGAAATAATCTGCCTCTGGCCAATTACATAAAGGTCTACTGACCCCTCAGCTCAGTCTTCTTATGCCTGTAGTCTTGGCTCTATCTAATGCTGAAGCTGCACACTAGTTCAGCAACTAGATCCTTTCTTTTCCTGTCCTTGATTTCCTTTGCTTCCCTCTTCTCTTTCTTTCTTTTTAATCACATGGGTAAACACACTCATTGTTAGCAAAATTAGATTACCAACAAGTACTGTCTGACATGGCCATGTGTTGGCAGAGATTTGGAACAATGGGGCATCTTGGGAACTACTGATAGGAGTATAGCCGGAGGATTTTGTCTCTGCATACCAGAGCTGCATACACTCTGTACCCACTCCTAGGCACAGGATCTCAGGAAATTCATATGTGTACCCAGAGTGACATGATTATTTGTGGGATAATTTTCTGTAATTGAAAAACACAGGAAATTATTTACATATTCATCAATTCAAGAATCAAAAAATAAAGCATAATCATAAAGTAAATCAGTACACAGATGTGAAAAAATTTAAACTAGATGAACATATCAATATTTATATATTATACCAAAGTTTAAAAGACTGAGATAATACATATGAAATATTATTCTAGGATAACATGTAGTATATTAACTATCCAAAGTTAAAAAATAGAAAAAATAGGAAACATTGTTTTGGGTTACATGGTTTTTTTTCATTGATCATTTTTATTGTTTTTCAGTCTCAATTTCATTAATTCCCACTCTGTCTTCTTGGTTTCAGATTTGGAATGTTCTTATCTTCCTAGTAGATTAAGGTGTATTATTATGTTATCTATTTGGGATTTAGATTATTTGTTTGTTTTGTTTTGAGATACAGTCTTACTATATATTCCAGGCTGACCTTGACCTCATACGTAGCCAAGGCTGGCCTCAACTTCAGGCAGTCATTCTGTCTCAGCCTCCTAAATGTTGAGATTATAGGCAGGCCTTACCTATGCTTTATTCTTTTTATGTGTACATTTATAACTGTAACCTTCTCTCTTAGATCTGCTTGCATTATGTCCCATGGTTTCTGGTATGTTACACTTCCACAGTCATTGAGTCTAGGAATTTTTTCTTCCCTGACTTCTTCTGTGAAGCACTGGTTGATTATTCAATATCTCCATGTGATTTCATAGTTTTCATGGCTTTTTTTATTTTTAGCTTCATACCATTATGATTGAATAGTATGCAGGAGATTATTTCAATTCTTTTGTATTCGTTTAAGCATAATTTATAGCCTAAGATATTGACTATTTTAGAAAAAATTCTGTGTGCTACTGACAAAATGTATATTCTGCTGTTGGATAAAACACTGTTTGTATCCATGCAGTCCCTTTGTTCGATTGTGTGGTTAATGTTTCTTTGCTCACTGGTTGGCCTGTCTAATGGTGAGAGTGAGGTATTAAAATCCCCTACTATGATTGTATTTGTGTCTGTCTTTTGTTCTGTTTTGTTTTGTTGAGATAGGCTCTTGCCATGGAGCCCAGGCTGGCCTCAAACTGATGGCAATTCTCCTCCCTCTGTCTCCTCCTCCCTGAGACAGGGATTATAGGTATGCACCACCGTGCCCAGCTCTTTTCTTTTTAAGTCCAGTAGTTTTTGACTTATGAAATTGGGTACACCAACATTTAGTGCACAGATATTTACAATTGCTATCTCACCCTGTGGAATTGTTCCCTTTACCAGTATATAGTAGTCATCTTTGTCTCTTCTAATCAGTTTTGGTTTGAAGTCTGCTGTGTCTGAAAATAAGATAGCCACTCCTGTTTGTTTGCCACTCGGGTAGAATAGTATATGGTTTTTCCATGCTTTCCTCTTCAGTCTGTGTACTTCATTTTGGATGAAGTGTGTCTCCTGTTATACTATTTAAAACCTCTTTTAGATGACTGAAACTATGCAAGAGAGGGTTCTGATCTTCATCCAATGTATGAGCGCTCCATCGGGCATTTTTTTTTATATCCCCAACCACAGTGTTAATCTCCCCTTGAATGATGTAAATATTCTTATCCACCATCCTGACAAATCTGTCAGCGGATCCAAGATGGCGGGGCCTAGTCCCAGGACCCCGGCCAGGCTCTTGGGCGCTGCGCCTCAGCCTCCGAGGCTGCTCCCACTGGCTCAGATGGCAGATGGGAGGAGGAAAGGAGTCCGTTTTCCGGAAGTGAAGGCTGAAGTCCTGACGGACTTGCACAGCTGGCCAGAATAGGTCGGCCTGGCCAGGCTGTGGAACTGGCTACCTTCCCTGTCTGGGTTACGTGTTTAATGTACTAAAAAGTATTTAAAATTTGCCATATTAACAGACTCCACATTCTGGGGAAAGGAATAAATAATTCTGTGCAAAAAGGCTAAACAGTATTGGTCATGTTTTATTTTTCAAGTGTTGATGATGGAGATTTGTTCCATTATAATATGTGATATCTTATTAGTTGACTAATTTCATAATATACTTTAAATAATCTAAGAAAAGAAATATTTCAAATATACATTAACATTAACTTGATCACTATCCAACATCCAATTCCAGGCACACTCCAGAGGTATCTATTGTTATAGTTCTAGTCTACTTAAAAGATACATAGCTGAGTTTGATAAAGTACATCTGTCACTACCATATTATGTGATAATATAACATGCATTATTTTATTTAACATGATGCTTTTGGCCATATAAAGGTACCCTCCTCTTCAACAATTATACCTTTTCCTGTAATTTAAGTATTTTTCCCAAGTAGAAGGACCTAGTGGCTCAAAGCACAGCATTTGAGATGAACTGTTTATGTCCCAACCCCAGAATCATGTTTAATGCTTCCTGGGGGAGGGCTGAGGATGTAGCTCAGCGGCTAGTATGTACCTGGCAAACGCAAGGTCCTGAGTTCGATTGCCAGTACAAGAAAAATTAGTGGAGGAAATGGATTTTAGGCTTTTCATCTATAAAAGAGAGATCATCACAATGTCTATTTCTTAGGAATGTTTGAGGATTAGATGAGGGCATGAATGTGAAGCAAAGTGGCTGGCACACAGAACACTTGGTGAATGCTATTATCACTGGAGTTCATGCCTTAGGGGAAGGATCTTCACAGATGCGTCCTTATAACAAGCCCAGCTCATGGCCAATCCACAGAAGAATCATGATGCTCCTCTGTCCACTTCTGGCAGTTGTGCTAGGGATTGGAAATCAGTCATCCTTCAAAACATTGTAGAGTCTGTAGCAATGTCCATTTGTCCAGATCCTGCCCACCAACTCTACCTGTCCATGTTCTAGGATTCTTTTCTTACAGGGTATTTTCTTCAACTCACTCTGAGCTGTCAGTTCCTGCCAAGTTAACTTGCCAACTAGAGAAATACATGTTTACATGTCACAATTCTTTTTTTAATCAAGCTGGGGGCACAGCCAACTTTCTTCCTTTTCCACATTCATTCTAATAATATTTTATGTTGTGTTTCACATAGAATATGTATATTTCCAGAAATTTATTTTCTTATAGTTCTCAGGTTAGCTCCAAATTTATCACATCAACTATGTGCATTTTATACTTGCACTTAACAATTTAAAATATCTGAATTTGTTTCTTGCCCAACATAAAATGTGGGATCTGCTTTATCCCCTAGGATATGAGAGATTCATAACAAAAGCTTTGGAGTTGGCCAGGCATGAGCTAAAATCTCAGGTCAGTAGCAAGGTAGCCATGAACCCCAAGGTAAATCTAGTAGCTTTCTATAGTTAGACAACAAAATATGACAAATTTATTGACTTAACACAACACCCATTCTAGCTCAGAGCTAGAGCCATGGTGTAGTCAGAGTGTGCTGCTGATTTCATCTGGAGGTTAAGGTCTTTTTTAGAGGGGCAGGTTATGAGGATTAAAACCAGGGCTTTCACACTAAGGTATATTTCCAGCCCTTTTTATTTCTTATTGTGAGACAGAGTCTCATTAAGTCATTAAGTTGCCCCATCTCGGCTTGAAATAGTGATCCTCCTGATTCAGCTTCCCAGAATACTAAGATTAAAGGTATACAACACCATGCCAGGGTAGGATCATCTTTTCTCTTCATATGGTTGTTGGCAGATCTCAGTTTCCTGCTATTTATAAGACTGAGGACCCTATCTTCTTGGCTGCTCTCTGCTGGGCCACTCTAGTTCACAGAGCCTGCTCACAGTCCCAGCAACATGCTACCCCACCCACTTTCAAAGCAAGCTAGGAATTTTCCCCTCACATCAAATCCCTCTCCTGCTTCAAATCTTGGACTTCCTGTCTCTTAACTTTAGAACCAGACGAAAAGGGCTAATGATTGGGTCAGATCTACCTCAATAATCTCCTTATTTTAAGGTCAGCTAATTTGGGATTTTAATTATGTCTGCAAAATGCCTGCATGGCAGTATCTAAATAAGTGTTTGACTGAATAGGAGAAGGATGATGAGCTCCAGGGAGCAGAAACTGTTCGGAGATGTCTTAGTTACTTTTCTCATTGCTCAGACAAAATACCTGACAGCCAACATTAAAGTAGGAAAAGTTTACTTCACCTCACAGTTCATAGAGGTTTCAGTTCGTAGCTGGCTGGCCCTAAGGCAGGATGGCATGGCAGAGTGGCATAACAGAGGAGAAAATGTTCATCTCAGGCAGAAGGCAGGAAAGCAGCAAAGAAGCAAAAAGCAGCAGGAGCCCTCTTTGTCCTTTATATTTCATCTAGGCTACTCACTTTTAGGGTGGGTAGCACTTACACCCAGAGTGGGGCACCCTTGATCCCAGCAACACACATTTAATCCCAGCATCACATACCCTAGAACCAGCCACCTCTGAAAAGTCCCACCTATGTCCCCCTTTGGGGGACATCTAGATACAAGCCATAACAGGGGCATCTTACAGATTTCCCTTTCATAGTATGTCACTTTGGTTTCATAAGCATTAGATATAAAGGGAGGACAATGGCCCTTATGACAGAGAAAAAGTCAACTGTACATAAAGAAACAACAAAAGCTCCCAAGTATTATGTTCAGGATTAGGCTCTTTTTTATTAATTTTATTGGATATATATATTTCATCATAGGGAATTTGTACCTATATATGATATATCCTGGTTCCTCTTTTTTTTCAGTCCTCCCTTCAACCCCTCTTCTCTTCATGATTTACAAAGCTTTGTTTCCATTTTATCCTTCTTTTACCATTTATTTTCTTTTCCCTTCCCTCCTTTCCCTCTCATCCCTCCTTGTTCAAGAAATTGAACAATTTCTTCTTATTTCATAATAGCTATTATACACTTTGGTTCTTATTTACCTTTTCAGTTTCTCACACCAAAGAAATAATGTGATATTTACACATATGTGTCCTACTTGTTTCACTTAAGAGTATGGTCCCAAGGTGCATCCATTTGTTTTCATTATTTCACTTCCTGTTTCCCAGAAGTCTCCCCTTGCCCCCAGCTGTATTGAGATACTATTGCATACCAAAAAACTGCACATAAACAATGCATTCAATTTGGTTAGTTTGGATATACACTTACACTGGTGTTGCTATCACCACAATCCAGGCAATCAATATATTTATCACTTCTAAAAGCCTCCTTATTTTCTTTTCTAACAAGATCTATCCCATTTTTAAAAGATCTATCGTATTAACAAAAGTGTAAGTACATTCACCTTGCTGTTAACAGCAAGCGTCATATGTGCAATATTCAAAAACAACCCCCAGGTCCCTGGTAACTATGATTCCCCTTTCTATGTCTATTCTTTTGGTATACCTTTGACTATTTTAACTACCCTATAGAAGAGGAATCATATAGGATTTGCTATTTTGTGAATGACTTATTTCAATATAATTCTTTCAAACATATTGCATCAAATAGAATTTCCTTCTTTTAAAAGACAATAATTTTCCACTGTATATGGATATCACATCTTCTTTCTCCATTTATTTGTTGATGAGCATTTGACTTGTTTCCATATTTTGGCTGCGGTGAGTGATGTTCAAAGAATCTAAAAAGGCAGACAACTCCTTCAAGATCTGATTTCAGTTCTTTGGGCTATTTGACTAGAAGCAGAATTGTTAGAATGTATAATAATCCTATTTGTAATTTTTTGAGGAACCTCCATATATTTTCCACAGTAGTTGTACCATTTATCCTTACTGCCAACTGTGAATAAGAGTTCTGATTGTTCTACAATCTTATACCAACACTCATTCTTTGTTTTTTTTAATAAAATCCATTTCAATAGGTGTGAAGTTATACTTCATTTGGTTTTCATTTGCATTCCCTGCTGATTACTGGAAGCACCCACAGATTGTTTTCTCAGTCTTCCTCATTCTGCAGAAGTTTTCCAGTCTGCTGTAGTTCAACTTATCATATCTTGCTTTTATTGTCTTTCATGTCATAAACAAGAAATCATTGCAAATACCCATGTTTTCCCCTCTTTTTTCTTCTAGTAATTTTATAGACTCAGATTTTATATGTAAATATTTAATCTACTTGAGTTAATTTTTGCATATGGTGAATAATAAAATTTCATTCTTTGGGTCTGGATATTCTCTTATCCTCAAATTATTTATTGAAGACTATTCCTTCCCCTCATTGAAGTATTCTTAGCACTGTCAATGAAGATGAATCAGTCAAGCATATATACATGAGCTTATTTCTGGATTCTATTTTGTTCCATTGATCTGAATGTCTATCCTTGTGCCAGTCTTAGCCTGTGCTGACTACTGTAGCTTTGTAATATATTTCAAATCTGGAATGGCGATGCTTCCAGCTTTGTTCTTATTCAAAATGATTTTGGCTGGTTAGATTATTCTGTAGTTCCACAACAAATTATAGGGTTTATTTTACTTGTAAATAAATCTTTGATATTCTGATATTGATTGCATTGAATCTGTGGATTGCTTTCCATAGCATGTATATTTTAATAGCATTACTTCTTCCAGTCCATGCACATGGGATATTTTCCCAGAAAAACATGCAAAAGCAGACATCTTTATGTTTTAGGTTTTTATCCATCTTTATAATTTTCAGTGTACAAATAGCCTTTCACTCCAGTTGGTTAAATTTATTTTTAAGTATTTTATTCTTTTTGGTACTACTATGTCAGATGGTTTTCTTGATTTGTTTCTTGAGTAATTCACTGTTGATTTACAGAAACACAACTGATTTTTTATGTTAGTTTCATATTCTACAACTTTACCTTGTATCTTGAGTTCATTTATTAGTTCTAGCTATTTTGGAAGGGGCTCATTAGGATATACTATGTGTCATGTCATACCCACAGTCCTTTTAAAATGAGATATGTACAGAGTATCCATTAATAAGTGATGTTGATTAGGCTCTCAGTAATAATTCACTATATGAATAAATGAGGTAAAGTTTTCCATTACCCCCTTTTCATAGATGAAGAAACTGAAAGATAATATCTGTAGAGTCATTTTTACAGGCTCTGGCAGGTATTGAGCAATCATAAAAATAAGTTACCTTTCTCATCAACATCGTTTCATACTGGAAAGAAGAAAACCCAAAACCTCCAGTCACAAATCTACTTGTCACTTGGGCCAATCAAAAGACATAGAGATTATAAACCTTCTACAGGGCATTTCTAAGGAGCTGTTCCTTGGGCATCTTTGTCATCCGTAAGCTGTTGTTGATACCCCCAGAATGATTACTTTTAAAGCTGTTGTTCTAGATCTAACAATGTCAGAGTTGAGAAGACTCCAGCCTCTTAACCCAACTTGATGAAATTTTCACTACCTACCATAAAATATAGCCTTGTTAACATCGAGATTTAATTTTCTTTTTCAGTTATTCAGCTTCATTTACATAATTTTATTTTATTTTTTTAAAGCTCTTCATCTTACTCAAATTTCAGTGAGGACAAGTAGTATTCAAAAGTGCTTTCAAATCTTATAACAGTAATTCAAATGTTTAATGGCCATTAAACTAACATCCACCATTCTTTTCAAATGTCAACCCACAAGTGACACACCTATAGTCAGTAAAGCAATACTCAGAGAAACTTTGGACTTGATCTGATACAAACACTGTATTTCACCAATGAAAGAAACAGGTATGCAACAAGGAAAAGACTGGTTCAAAGTCATGAAGTAGTGGCAGAGCCAGGACTGGATGGATATCAGTTTATTCACCCAGTGCCATGACCTTTCCAATGACTCCACTCTAGTAAGTATGTGGATCCCCAAAGCTCTACTAGTGACTAAATTCTTTCATTTTCTATGTGTGCATGTCTATACATCTTAGTTACTTTTCTCTTGTTGCTGATCAAAACACCTGACACCCAAAATTAAGAAAGAAAAGGTTTATTTAGCTCAAAGTTTGTGGAGGTTTCAGTCCACACTCAACTGGCTCTAAGGCAGGGTGGCATGGCAGAGGGGCAACAGTTCAAGGTGGCAGAAGACAGCAAAGTAACAAGAGCAAAAGCAGGGGAAGTAAGCCTCTTTTCCTCCCTTATGTTGTATATTGGCTCCCCACCCACACCCAGACCATCTCCTTGCCCTCCTCTTCCACAGGCTGAGGATGTTTACAATGTAAGGACTCTGGTCCCCTGCTGAATCACTTAGTTGAACTTTTAAACTTCTCAAGTTGACATGATTTAAACTTCTCAAGTTGACACGATCAACAACATCCTAGAAGAGATAAAGGCACATCCTTTTCACCCTAGATGCAGAACTGCTGAATTACTTAGGTAAGCTTCTAGACTCCTCAAATTGACACGATGTATCAGCCATAACAATACATAAAACCAAAAAGGAAATTTTGAAGTGAAAACAGTTCATCCTCACTTAAAGGTATTTTTGAGCAATCAGAGATTCTATGATGATTCAAGGGCTAGGCTACTGTAAACAGATATTGTGGACAATGGTAACTAATTTCTTGGTAGCCATTTTCTCAAACACAACCCCAATTTTCTTTGGGAGCACCAATATTTTAGCTCAATCAAGCTATTCTCTTTTCCAGCATTTTTGCTACCAGACGTGACAACATAACAGTTTTGGCCAGTGATTACATACGCTTGGGTCAATGAATTGTAATGATTTAGGGAGGGATTTTTCTCTACTGAGTGAAAGGATCAATAATTGCTGGCATTGTCTCTTGTTCTTTGCTCCCCGTGTACTTGAATTTGGTATCTACAATAACAGCAGCCATCTTGAAATCATACACAAGGAACAGCAAAATGGCAAACTAGATGACCTTTATACCAGGCCTGAGCTGTTCATATTTCTTATTTAGGACAAGTTTCTCTGAGTGTCAGTTTTACCAACTCACGGGATTAATTTAAACACCAAATAAATTAATTTATATATATGTTAAATATAATGCTTATAATGGTGCCAGAAACAAAGAAAAACTTCAATATATTGTAGCCTGGTTAAATTCAGGAATCTATGTCTGAAATTATTTTGTTGTTATCCAATCTGGTATTCAGGAGATGGATTGAGAATCTATGTAATTGGTCAGGAAACAACATAAATTACATTTGCAAATTTATATCTAGATTAGTCATGGAAGGCACAAATTACCAAAACATGGTTAGTGAATATTCATCAGATTGTCTTAATATCCTAGAAAGCTAGAGCTAGAAATCTTGCACAGTGTGCATCCAACAAATATTTATTGAGTGCCTAATATATGTTCAAAACCATGCTACTCGTGGTAGACCCATGCGTATATAAGTGAAAATAGAGCCCTCTTCTTACAGTGTTTTCAATGACTATTAGCTCTAGAATTCTAGGCTCCCAAAGCAATCTTTGATAGGTATTTGTGAGCTGTGTTTGGCAATTTATATTAAATAAATGAACACAATTCACATAGTTCATATTAGATAAATATAAATTAATTTATATTAAATATTTATATTAAATAATTGAACATAATTCACATTTATGTGTGAGTCATGAAGCTATGTCATACTTAGTTTCCTAAGATCTTAAATGCAGAAAGTATCTCCAAACAAAACTACTCCAACCCTTTTATATGAAACAGGAGGACAGTGAAGGCGCATGCTTATGTGAAGATCAAGATGACTGAAGTCAATATATATGGCATAGGAGCTCAGGGTGAAATTTCTTATAGCCTACCTCTTTTCCAAAAGTCTGTGTGAATGTTGGATATGAACGAATTGACTGTGAAATAGGATCACCTCTCACTGTCTGCTACTTTCCATCTTCTTAAAAGGCCAGTGATGACTGCCTGGAATTTTATCACAAATTTTCCTTTTGTGAGGATGGGAGTGGTGGTAAAGAGCTGCACGCTGGTGGCCCTTGGCAAACATTTCCATGTACATACATCTGGGTAAGATGAGCACTCTCCACCTTCCCTGTACCTGCATTGTTTCCCATTATGTTGCATCTGCCTGCTGCAAAAACATGTCACCTTCCTGGCTCCTGGATGTCATCTTTGTATTAGGGTTCCAGTGTCTCCAACTGTTACCAGTTGATTGCACTTAACCATGAATGAATAATCCAGAGCTAACTTTGTAGCATGGAGGAAATATCATGAAGATCCCTGTGGTACACAGTATGTCGGAGGTAGAAGAAATGATTTGAAATAGTCTAGTGGCAGATCTGCTTTTGGAATTCAGACTTAGTTTTCTCACACCAGAGTGGTCTGCTGCAGGGTAGGGATGCTTTGAGGTACAGGAGGTGGGAGGAAGCTGGGCTGGTGGGAGGCAGGATCCCAGAACTTAATTAAGATTCTGCTTGAGCTGAGCCCACCTTACTGAGGCGTTTCCTTGCAGCAGAACTCTGAAAGGTGGGACGCTTGCTCCTCCTGCATAATGATACATTTGTGCCTTCATCCTCCTTCACTAATTTGTATCTGTATCTTTTCTGTCACTTTATATAACTAATTATTGTTTACTCTTTCCAGGCAGGTTTTTTTAAAGGAAGCTTTTAAATAAGACAGTATAACACAAAGGAAATCCCAGGCTACAGAAATGTCTTTTCTTGCTAAGGCCCCACATCCTCTCACCTGGGCTCCAGGGAAAGTCTGGTCCCACAGTGACACACAGCAACTCAGACCCAGCACCTCTTTATTTTTGTGGCGCCCCCCTCAGTTTTCCACACTTTTCTCCTGGCCATGCCTTCCTCAGCAAGGGAATGGCTATCCTCAGATTTACTTCTCCTTCACCATTCTAACCAGATTTAGGGACCATGGAAATAATTTCAAACACATAGAGAAGCAGCAAGGTCAAGTAGAAAAAATGAAAAGCCCAAGTCTCAAAAGACTTGAATGTACTCATGTTTCTGCCACCAGCCACCTCTGAATCTCCCTCCTGAACCATCAATTAGACCTGTGATTACAGGACTAAGAGACTTTCTCTTTCAACATTTCTCTAGTCTCTTCTCTGGAACATTTGACATTATTGACAGTTTTTCTTAAAAGTTTTTTCAAAGAAGTTTTAATTATGAAATATTTCAAACATTCCCAAACTACAGAAAATAATATGTTGAACAAAGGTTGAATAACCACACAGTCAGGCCTGAGCAATGTTTACTGAGCAAAAGCTCAGCTGGGTAAAGGTTACACTCTAGGAGGGCCTCAGACCTCGGGGTTGCAGGGAAACCTAAGTGTGGTAAAACTTCCATCCTTCACTCTGCCCTCTTAGAAATTAGCCTGAAGTATAAGTCAGTATGTAGCACTCACAGGCATGTTTTAGTTCTTTTACTAAGTTATGGAAATAACAAGAGAAGCTGTTTTTCACATTTCTGTGTGTCTCATGAATTGTTAGTTTATGTGAATAATAACATCAAGCTGATAGCGTTCTTTTGAAAGTTACTTTTTATTGTCATCTTTTTTTAGATTTTTTTGTAATATTCATATAGACTGAGTTAATTAACCTAAATTAATACTTCACTATATAAATAAGTCACAGTCTATCCTTTCTCATATGAGTGACACATAATTTGTTTCCACTGTCTTGCTCTTACTTGCAAGCTACCAAAAACATGATTGTGAACAACACCAAGAAATTTTTCTAGGGCAGAAATCTGTAAGGAGAATTGCTAAGTTGTTGGAGGTGTGTTCCCTCATCCTACTGTTCTCTGAAACAGATATAGCAACATTTTGCAAAGTACTTGCTGAAAATTTTTCCAAAGTGCTCACCAAAATAATTATGCTACTTTATCATGAATAAGAGTTTTTCTTTTCTCACATCTTGCTAGCATTCGATACTTTTGATTTATTAGTTTTTGCAATATGATGGGTATTGAACGGTGTACATTGTTTGATAGTTGGCATTTCCCTACTTTTTGTGAGATTGTTGAGTTTTTTCGTTTTTTTATTGGACATTCATTTATTTATTATTTATTAATTTATTGTGAAGCTCTTTAATTTGCTTGTTTCTTCCTGTAAGAGTTATCTTTTTTTCTCACTTTCTTGTTGGGATTTTTTTTTGTTATTTTTTGGTAAAGACTCTTTATATCCTAGGTATAATACTTTGTTTACAAAGAATTCCTTCAGTTTGGTTTTTGTGTTGCACTCTTTTTTTGGTATATTTTGTCATACAGAAGATTTTATTTTATTTTTTACCAGCTTTGTGGAACTATAATTTACAAATAAAAATGATATATTTTTATGGTATAAAACATGATGTTTTGATATAAGTATATAGTGTGAAATGATTAACTCTAGCTAATTAATATATCTGTCACCTCAGACACATAAACGGATGAAGATATTTAAGATCTACTTTCTCAGCAATTTTAAGTATGCAATATGTTATCACTAACTGTGCTCACAATGCTGTTCATTCTATCTAATTGACACCTATAGTCTTTGACTAGCATCAGCCCATTCACCATCACTCTCCAGTCACTGGAAGCCACCATTTCATTGATTTCGAATGCTTTTAACTTTCAGGAACTTTAATTTTAATATATACTAACAGCAATCTTTGTTATTGGGTTATAACTCTTATGTTTTATCAAAGATGAGTCTAAAGTGCTACTTTCTCATTTACCGTGTTGTTTCCCCCCCGAGTTTTAGAACCACCTCATTTTTAGTAGAGTATTAATGTTAGTATTATCATCATTATTATTATTATTTTATAAAGCAGCAGAAAAATACCTGCTTAGGATTATTCACATGCTCATAAAGTTCTTTAATTTAATATTTTAATTTAATTAATAAAGGCAATATTGAATAATGCCTTTTGCATTGTATTTCTATTTCTGGTTCAATTTCCCCTTCCTAAATTTTAATTTTAATATTTAAGTGAAAGCCAACTATTTAAATGCTTTAAACTTGTTTGAAAATGTCCTATTTCAGGATTGATAGCAATTTTGATTGGTTATAGATGTCTAAATTAATAATCATATCTGTTGAGTCTTTGGAAGATAATGGTTCTGCATAGTCTAATCTCTATTGTTGCAAGGTTGGCCTGGCTCTGCTGATAAGCCAGTTCTTCCCTCTGGTAACATTTTCTCCTCTATGCTTTTGATGTGACATAACTTCAATGATGTGTTCATATATGGATGTACTTTTATGCATGATTTTTACAAATCATTATTATGCTTATGCATTAATGTCAATTCTCTTACCAATTCAGGAAGAATGTCAGATATCACTTTTGTGAATATTGCTTCTCCTCTATTCATTCAGGGTTTTTTGTGGGGGTCTCACCTAAATGTATTTTAATTTTCTCCTTTGTTATCCATATCTCTTAAGCTTTCAGATATTTTTCACCTCTGTGCTACAATTTAGCTAATTTCCTTTTTGTCTTTCAACTCACTAATGCTTTCTTCTGTTGTAATCTGTCTCATATTCAATCTTTCTCTGAGGATTCTTAATGTCAATGAATGTATTTTTTCTTAAACATTTTGGTGGGTTATGTGGGTATATTCATTATCAGTGTCAGAGTCACATGATAATTGTCTTATAGTCTCAAGTCCTTCTTTCAACTTTAATTTAAAAAATTATTTCATAGACTTTTTCAAATTGTTGGACTATATGAAGTTCTGGTTGTTAGCATTCTGTTAATTTGAGAGCCTGCTGACTCCCACTGAAAATGCAGCTTTGCCCCTCATATAATGTACAACTTGTGCAGTGAGCTGGTGTCTGGTGAGACTTCATGAGAATTCTTGACAGTTTGAGTTCATCGTGAGTCCGTCCAGAAAAGTTTTGAATATTCTTCAGGCAGGACACCTGCCAGCTCCAATTTTAGAATATTTTCTTATCTTGCGCTTTGCCAGACCATGAAAGTAATGTAAATTTCAATCCCATAATTAAATTACAAAACAGGAATTTTCACCATTCATCCTCAAAAACACTCATCTTTGTGGCTTTCCTCCAGTCAGAGACAGGAGCACAGTGCCATCTGACTGTCTCACATCTCCCCACACCCTCATGAAAACACCTCAGTCCTGTGGTCTGGCCTTCTCTACCTTTTTATTCTGGAGTTGGTCTACTCTCTCCCCTTTAATGTGTCTTTGTTCTTCAATTTTATACCTGAAATAAACCTTCTAGTTACTGCTTTTGCCCTCTTCTCAGTTATTTTTTATAGTGCAAGTAAATGTATATAATATTCAAATCTAGTCCTGTCATTCTTTTACTTACAAAATCTATACTACCTTTCTGCTTAATTCAAAATAAAGTTCAAAGTTCTAGGATAAAATTCATGGTCATTGATAATCTGATTTCTCTCCTTTTCTCTCTCCCCTCTCTCCTCTCTGTCTCTCTCTCTCTCTCTCTCTGTCTCTGTCTTTGTGTCTGTCTCTCTCTCTCTTTTCATTTCTTACCATTCTTAATGCTTCCAAATTACCAACACCTAAACCATACTAACTGTTCAGTCTGCTTGAACTTCCCAGAATATTTTTAAAAGCTTCTCTACATGTGTCATTTTTACATTTTTCTTGGTGGAAAACTGTTATTCTTCGTTATGTTTAGTAGTGAAAACATATTTAATTGTAGTTCTGCAGCAATACGCTATTTTTAATTTCTTGCTGAATTTCTTTTTAATATTTCAGTCACAGTATGGCATACATTGCTAATAATAATACATTTTATGTCTTTTAAACATACTGTTGTTGGCAAACATAATAACAACCCTCACAGATAGATAAATACTAAAGACAAGTGAGCACTTAAAAGAGAACTAGTTTCCTAGGTAAATGCTTAGAAATTATAAATGATTAGGGTCAAGCAAGTCTTTTTTAGTTTTCAAGATTCTGTAATTCCATGATCTGTGTGAGTGTCTGTGTGTGTGCTTGTGTAACTAGCACCTAGGATGATGGATTCAATGGGAAAAAAATATTAGGGCTAAAGGGATCCTTAAAAATAATGTAGCTCAATAGTTTCTCAAAACTGTTACTAGCCAGGAAGCTCTTTTTCAAATAAAAATTTTGAAATCCAGCATGTATGAGGAAATGACACTTGTTGTAATTGCATGTGTGTGAAAATTACAGCACCATCACCACCACTGGGCACAGAGAGCACAGCTCATGCTCCAGCCTCCGGGGTGGGCACCAGGGCCAAAGCTACCCAAAGTCAGGTCCTCCACGGCCCTCCAAAACCACAAGGGCTTCCCAAGGCATCATAATCACCACATTTCTATCTTCTTTATGCTAATCTCCTGTGAGGTCCTGAGTTCAATTCCTTGTACCCACCCCCGCAAAAAGCCTCCCTAATTTGGATTCAACAGACAGTGCCCAGGACACAGGATGCATTCTACCTAGAAGGAACAAATAATACCTCAAGCACGGAAAGAATGTTCACAGATTTCACAATGCAATGACGTAACATTTATAACAGAAAAATTCTGCGTTTATTTTTGTTGCTTTAATTTATACTGACATCATATTATTGACCTGACAAGACTGACACATTGACTATTATATATGAACCATGCTGGCATTGATTCCAAAAGTAATGAATAACTCAATTTGTCCTTTCCTATTTCCTTATGTGATATATGAGGTAATTTTTACATTTTCAGTTACTGCTTCCTAATCCACCCTCCAGCATTCTCATAAATACATTTTAAAATCTTTTCCAATTTACATGGTATAAATTTTAAAAATGATGAAACTCATATATAGGCATGGCAATCCATAAAACTGTGGACTACATGGGTAGAGTAATGACATAGTTATTTACTCCCATGACTAATAATCATTGCAACATGATGTTTTTATCTCTCCAAGTTAGTTAAAAATATAGTACAGAAGATCAGTTGCTTCAGACTCCAGTCAGCAGCCCACAGACTTCCGATCAAAGTCTGTGGCTGTAAATCAACAGCGGCATATGGCATTTGTGCTTCTATTACAAACCTGGAGCTGAAGCTGAGGACATAGTAATTAAGCAAATGCTGGTGACCACCTTCACATTCGAAGAATGTATGGATTGAGAACAAGCACAGCCTATGTGAAATGTGCTTATAGATGCCATAAGAATGTACTGATAATGGCTTGCTACCAGTCTATGAATGTGTCCTGGGAACATTTTCCCTCTCTTGTTTTTAATTGAAATGATACAAGTATTACTAAATTACTAAGAAGTAATCTTGACTCATGTTGCTTAGGCAAAGCTAAAATTTGGTTGCTTTTAACTCTTGACCAGTGTACATTGTTTAAAGACCACAGTTTTTACCAGGGTATTCAAAGTCCTATATTAATTAACCTAGAGGAACTCTTCCATTTATTAGCCCCTCATTTTTCTTGTGTCTAGCCTAGAGTTTCTCAACTTTGGCATTAATGACATTTGGACCAAGATTTTTACTATTTTTATTTTTGTTATAAAGGGCTGACCCAGACACTGTAGTATATTTCACATGTCTGGCCTTAGCCAGTAGATGACAATAGCATCACCATCTATACTACTGTTACAATCAAAAATGTCTCCATACATTTACAAATACTGCCTTGAGGTGGTGGTAGTGATGGTGAGGATGGTGGTAGGAAGAGATGAGGGCTGGGTTTCCCCAGTAGAGAACTACCGCTCTATTCAAACTGAACTACTCACTCCTCTAATAAACTTTGATTTTTTCCTACCTCTATGTCCATACTTTATTCACACAGCAAATATTCACTGGGTATTCACAGGTGCTAGAAATTCAATAGTGAAAAAGATATACATAGTACATGATTCCTGGAATGAATAGCCTTATGTAGTAAACCAGACAAAGCATAATAAGCCAAGAATGCACAGAGGTGAATAAGCAGGCCAAGAAGAGGAGGAATTGAAATGTTCTGAGGTCCGATATTCTACCTACCTGAATAGGAACTTCTTCCTATTCATTATATATAAATTCTATGCAGGGGCTGGGGATTTAGCTCAGTGGCACAGCACTTGCCTGGCAAGTGCGAGGTCGTGAGTTCAATTCCTAGTACCAGAAAAAAAAAACAAAAACAAAAAATAATAAATTCTATGCTACATATGAATTCAACTCACTCCTTGAGCCACAGCTCAGATGCTGCCTTTGTTCAGCCTTCTCCAATAACTTCTTATCCAGTTATCCTCTGGATCCCACAACATTGAACATTCAGAGTAGACCAGTCAGGTAGTACTTGGTGTCCTGCTTTATATCGGTTAATACTTACTATTGCTTTTCCAGAGTTATATCTGATTATATTAACCTCTTAAGTAAAAATTCCAGGTCAGAATAATTTCTGATTCTTCCACAAGCTTGAATTCTTGTGCAAAAAGAAAAGTAAAATGCGCACCCTCCCTAGGTCCTAACCAAATTCTTCTCCAAAGAGCAATGAAAATAATACAAAGTGTAACACCCAATCAAATGCTATCTTAAAACTGAGCTTAAAACAGCAGCAAATCACTCTTAGAATAGGAGCAAAGCCATTAATGTACCAACCAAAAGCTCCTAATGCTTGTCTCATGTGTTTTCTTTAACCAAATACTTTGCATTCTGCCTTTTAACTGTCACTTTCCAAGGTAGCATTACCTGATTCTTCAGCTCATTGAATATGTGAAATAAATTTCCTTTCTTGAAGTTGGATAACTTAGATTGAATAACTCATTAATCTAAATCATATTCATATCCCTATGATTGATTTTGGTTCATTGCCTCTACTACATCATAAGCTCAAAAAGAACAAGGACCTCCTGCACTCATAACACTGTTTGACATATAGAATATGTTCTACAGAGGATTTCATTACGTTAGTGAAGAACTACAGTTAGAATGAAGATATACGATATCTGTAATACTCTGAGTATATTTATTTATTCCGGAAAGGCAGAATGAAGAA
Organism: Chinchilla lanigera; assembly: GCF_000276665.1. NCBI lineage: Eukaryota > Metazoa > Chordata > Mammalia > Rodentia > Chinchillidae > Chinchilla > Chinchilla lanigera. The sequence goes on along the minus strand of NW_004955415.1, from coordinate 5,712,516 downwards.
AAGTGTCAGATATTCTATTTGGAAAAAGAATTCTAAAATTGTTGAAATATATCAAATCACATATTCAAGAAAAACTATAAACGCAATCAAGATCAATACTAAGTATAAACACATAGATTTACATAATAAAAACTGGTTGTAACTCAAAGACAATAGGAAATTTTAAAAGCAACCTTGGGGAATAGGGGGAGTCTTTCAAAGGGGTAACAAGACTTACATCTGACTTCTCCATAGTAAGTATGAAGCTCAAAAGACAGTGGAAGGAAATCTTTGCCATGCTGAAATAAAACAACTATCAACATAGAAATTTTATATTCATTGAAAAATGTCCTTTAATTTCCAGTTGAAGTGTACCAAAATAAACTCTTTTAAGCACACTAAATTTTAAGTGTTATTATACAGATTATACATGTCTGGTCATCAAACAAAAATGCTGAACAATCTACAATATTATAGTTAATGTTTTAATCTAACTTACAAGTGAATGGAGACAAAATAAGCTTCAAATGAAATAATTTGAGAAATGATGTAATGCTCTAAATTTTGCTTGGCCTAAAAAAATAACTAAATAAAAATATTTTAGGAGAAGAGGCAGGAGGATCACAAGTTCAAGCCAAGCCTGGGCAATTTAGTAACTTAGTGAGCCCATGACTCCAAAAAAAAAAAAAAAAAATGCTGGCTATGTAGCTCAGTGCAAAGAACCTGTTATGGCTTTATCTAGATGTTCATTCAAAGTCTCATGCAGTCATAAATGGGGCTTTTCAGAGGTGATTGTATCTAGGATGTGTGATACTGGGATTCAGTGTGTGATGCTGGGACTAAGTGTGTAATTCTGGGATTAAGGGTGTGTGATTACTAAATTAGTCCACTGATTGGTTTGGCATAATTCTGGGTGTGGAAAATGGGAAGGTCCACCCTGGGTATGGGGGGCACCACTGAAAGGGTGAGTAGCCTGGAAGGGAGAGAAGTAAGAGGCAGGATGCTGCTGCTGCCTCACTACCTAGCAGCTGTTTTGGCTTCCTGCTTTCTCCCCACTATGCACTGCTCCTCCTCTGCCATGCCCCTCTGCCATGCCATCCTGCTTTTCAGCCAGCCAACTACAAACTGAAACCTCTACAAACTGTAAGACAAAATATACCTTTCCTGCTTTAACTTTGGATGTAGTATTTTGTCTCAGTAATGAGCAAATAACTATGCCAGGCCCTGAGTTCAATTCCTAGGACAACAACAATAAATAAACTGTTTTGCTTAAATAATTTTTTAAGTGTTGTGACATTGTTGATTTTTGTAATTTATATCTTCATTGTGTATTTTCAACCCTACAATAATTCTGAAAGTATACCTAGATTTAATTTAGATGTTCAGTTTGTATACCATATAGAAAATAATTTAAGTAAAAATGGTGATCTGAAAAATGAACTGAAAGAAAAATGCAAACACTTCAAGGCAAATAACAACAGAGAATGTTTCATACGATCTGCACTACAGATAATATTAAACAGATCTGTCCTTGTGATGAAAATGACCTCAGAGCAAACACAGGAATAAAAATGAAGACTGTAGGATATAGAAAGAGGATTAATAATAAGCAAAAGGCAGTCGATTCAAAAGGAAAGTAGACAAAAGAGTTGCAGAACAACTTCATTTAACAAAAAGGACATCAATACTGGTATTGGCAAGGATGCAGAGCAATTAAAACTCTAACATGCTGTTAGTGGAAAACTGTAGAATCTTCTAAGCTACACATATGCATAGCCAATAACTCAAACAATCCCACTATTAATTCAATGCATTGTAAAAATGAGTATATATGTACCAAACAAATCAAAACAAAAACACTTGCAAGGCACTAATTATAATATTCTGAAAATTGAAACAGCTCAAAGGTGCACTATATTGTAGTACATTGATACAATGGAACACTTAGCCATAAGAATGGACTAATTACAAGCACAGCAATGAAGTGGATAAATCTCAAAGATAGAATGATGAAAGAAAGAGGCTAGACATGGAGAATAGAGAATGTATGACTCTAATTATATGAAATTCAAAACTAATCTATGATGTTAGATATGAGGATACTGGCTCCCTTTGCAAGGAAGGAGTAGTGAATGGGTACTTTGGGCATTCATAACATTATTATTTCTTGGTATAGATGTTTCAAGAATAAAATTTCTTTAATTACCTCCCTAGGTAAGCTGGGTAGAAGACTAAGAGAGATGTGGGTGGGCTACCTAGTAAATAAATGATGTGGAAAGCAGGCTCTAGAGGGTTACATTCCATAGTTACTACATATATGGAAAATCAAAGTGGGTCAAAGGTCCACTTCATGTCACATTATGTATGGCCCTGAAGTCAGGATCATGTAACAGATCTTTACCACAGTTGGAGAGAGAGAAAACACTAAATCTGATGTATTAAAGGAAACAAACCAAATCAACCTTGTCTGTTCCCACTGAGGTCTTTAGTCCTATACAGGGTAGGAGTCTCCTCTTCCTGAATGGCTTATACAACATACAACAGCATCGCAACTCCCACCAAAAAGCATGCAAAATCTTGGATGCTGGTGGATCAACACAACTGAATTCTACAAATCCTATATGTCAAGACTTTTCCTGTGCTTAGTGAGGGAAAATCTAGTAAATAAGGCATGGTGATTGGCTTCTTAGTCTCATAATTGCCCTCTGAGGAAAGAAAGTCTAATGGATAAATTATTTGAATATAAAGGAGATTTTTTTGGAAGGTATTAAAAATGCAAGCTGAAAGGGGGTAATATATTAATTTGGAATGCAGGACTGGAGGGAAAGAGCAGTAAAGAGTAGATGACTTTGTAAATAGGTTTAAATATGAGGACTTTGAAAAGCACTTAAAAGATAAAAATACTTACATTCTCAATATAGTGCTTAGGCATATGATAATCACTTCTTTCCCACATTCTCAGAGCTAAAACATTACTACTGAGGGGAAAACACAGTGGGCACAGATTGAGCGAAAGAACATGACATGCTTTTCGAGCTTCAGTGTTGATCTGGCCTGTGCATTCTCTGACACAGGCAACAATAATGAGAGCTGAACAGGGGCCAGGTACTGATTTAAAATAGTTAAAGGCAATAAAATTCATCATTTTGGGTGGGAGTTGGTTGCTTTGATATCACTCCCCTTGGGGTCCTTTCCCTTTTCTCCTCCTAACAAGGCCCTAAATCATCTTTGATGAACTTCTCCAGTCCTACTTACAGACCAAGTGGCCTGGATGGCACCATTTGCCTCTAGAGATAAAAAGCATTTGACCCAGGCCTGACCAATCAGAGGGCCAAATTTCTTTGGTCACAGTGATTGGCTCATCATTGTGCACATGATCTAATTGGTCCAATCATAAAAATAAAGGGCTTTGGGTAGGAGCTACCAGAAAATTCTTTGTTCTCTCTGTTTACCTGGGTGTGAATAATTAGAAACTGAAACATAACCTTATTGACCAGAGTTTGTAGGTCAATAGGTGTGGAAATGGAGAAACATAGAAGTTATTTATTTCCATTATTTATTTCAACTTCAAACATTAACTCAGCTAAATTCCACACTATGACATCTGTTCCCTAAAGGTCACAGTCAGAATACTAGAGGGTGATAGCCATGGTACAAAAGCTTAGACACTTTCTGTGGGTTAACTGCACCTGAAACTTAGCATGGACCATATCCGAGGTCTGTAGTCAATCAAGAAATATACTATTGTCTGGTCAAAGAGTTGTCTTACCAAGAGGTAAATGGTACTGGTATGGAGCCAAAAATGAAAGGTTAATTTGCCTTTGCTCTCATTCAACTGATTTTATTGATTATATTCTCTACTAAGAAGCTGGGTAAAAACTAAGAGTTTATCTTCATGTATCTCACAGTTTTATAAGTAAAAAACCTAATAGACCATTATCATATAATATCATGAGTACTAAAATGAAAGGTGTATATAAAAATTACAGAAACATGTTTTGTAATAACCCAGGATTGGGTGATCCACAAAAGCTTCCTAAATAAAGTGACGTCTAAACTCAGAGTTTAAAAATATGACAAAACATGCGGTCAGGTGAGGAGACAGAGGTGAATGTTATCAGCAGGAAGAGAATAAAATTTATGGAAAATGGAAGCAAAAACACTAAGACTGGAATTCAGGCAGAAAAGTAAGGAAAAAAAAAAAAAAAGGAATCTGGTGCAATAAAGGAGGTAGACCAGGAGCTAAATTACAAAAGTCTTTAATGGCCATGTTAAGAAATTTGGGCTTTAATTTGAAAACAATGGAGAACTGCTGAACACTTTTAATCAGAGATGTCACACAATATATTCACGTTTTAGAGGCATCACTCCAGATGTAACCTGCAGAACAGACTGGAGGGTGGTAAAAGGGAAGAACATTCAATGAGGAGGAGGGTGCAAGTAACCAGATGAGAGCTGTCTGTGTTCTAAATCCAGACATTGCTAGAAACAAGCAAAATGATTTCCCAGGGATTCAACAGATAAAACCAGCAGGGCTTAACGTTTTATTAGTTCTTTTCAGCCATCAAATCCTAGCTGTCTCATCAAGACGATATACATTCTATAAGGGACTTGTGTCAGGTAGGGGACTCAAAAGTACCATTTAGCATCCATTTCATGTCCACCATATTTTGGTTCTATGCTGAAGATATAGAATAAGAATGAAATATTATTTATTCACTGATTTCTTGAATGATAAAATTAGAGATACTTCCTTGCCTGAAATTGGTAAGCTATTGGAAATAAAGCACAACTCTCAGACAAGAGGAATCAGTTGGACCTGCAAGTAATTCTGCTCACTGTTCAAATGAGGGACCACACGTCTCCAAATAGGCTTAAGATCGGAGCTGGGTATCTGCTGCCCCTTCCATCAGCTCAGTTCCTACTGTCCTCATTCAGCTAAAAACCTGTATGTTCTACTTGTAATTTTGGTAGTCAAAGATTGGCATTTTTACTGGCTGGAGAGATAGCTCAGTGCACAAGTGTCTGCCTGGCAAGGGCAAGGTTCTGAGCTTGTTTTGATTCCTGGTACCACAATTAAAAAAAAAAAAAGATTGGCATTTTAAAATTTTCAAACATTGTGCCTCTCAAATGTACAAGACAGCTACTTCAAACAGTTCTCAAGAGAGGAAGTACGGAACTGTTCAACACTAGAAAAACTGTGATATGGATTTATGGGAGAAGTATATTGGTCTTTACTTTTCTATACTAAATGCTATAGTTTAGGGAATAATTAAGGGTGCTTTGGACTATGTAGACATTCATCTTAGCTACTGATTTTAGAAACTCTTCAGTGAGATTTGAGTCCAAAGAAAAGTAAAGTAATGGAATTTACTACCCTGCAAGTTGTAAAATCTGAAAATAAAAAAATTTTTAAGTTCCAATAGGATAAGAAAAGCTAGAGGGTTTTAAGAACAACTTTAATATGATTCTGGCCTTCAAAAAAACACATTGCTTATCACAACTATCTGAAAAAAGATGTAAGGGCTTTGTTTAGCCCTTATAAGTTCTTAAGTGAAAAGTTCCTAAGGAAATGATTAAATTCCTGGGAACTCCTTGCAGACTGCTCAGATAAAATGCTGATTCAAGACTTTCATTTGCCATCAATAACTCTGGTGGGATAAATTTAAAAAAGAAAAAGTTCCTCTGCCTAAATTTACTCAACTGCTGACAGCTGATTTGCAACTACAATATACAGTTTGGGCATTTTCCTCACTCTGTTTTCCATAGTATTTCTCTCCTCTTTTTTTTTTTTTTTCCTATTTTTTGATTGAACATAAAGGACAAGAGTCTACAGTGATTAAGAACCACACACAACAATTCCACTCATGTTGCTAGGCAACAAGGTCCATGTATAAGCTCAAGGAAGGCATTGTGGGCATCTGCAGGAAAGAAAGATACAAGGAGCTAGCAAGCAAACTGTCTTGATAACTGAGGGGTTAGTACTTTTGGACACAGATGGTCCTGAATTTGTCTGAGAAAGCGAAAATACACACTTACTTTAAATCTTTTTGGTAGTTTATTTTCCCAAAATGTTTTCAGAATTCTCTTTCATGGAAAGTTGACACATTATGTTATAACAATCATTATCTCAAGAAAAGTAGATACAAATGGCTTCTAATCCCCCAGTTGAGGGCCAGCTTACCTGTAGCCTGGATTATTTCAGTATCCTCCTGCCTACTAGGCATGTCCCCCATACCCACACCAATCCATCCACCCAGCTGATTAATTACAAGGGTATTTTCTGAGTTCTAGTCAGTAGCTTCTGTCCCCTGTGATCAGCATTTACTCCCTTCAGTTTCTGTGAAAGCTGCAACATTGTTGACTATAGTAAGTCTGTTTTGTCTTTTTCTTATTACAAAGCAACACATGGTCATTAACAAAAAAGCAGAATGATACAGATCGATGAATGAATATCAATGTCCAATATCTTGTGCACCAGAGACAAGCAATATAAATATGTCAGTGCATATCATTCTTGAATATTTTCAGTACCTACACAGATTTTTTTTCCTATATTACCTGCATACATAAAATTATCACTTATTTACCTTAGAAACTTATAAACTCAACAACAGACAACAAAATTTAGACTTCTATACTATAACGTAAGTATTTATTTCTGTAAAATTTTAAAGAAGACAGGATAAGTGATCAACTACAAAATCATATTACTAATCTTATAACATCTTCCCAATCATTCTTTAAACCTAATCATAACCACCTAGATTCATTAATTCCCAATCACTGCTTTTTCATGTCTACAAATATTACCTTAGTGCAAGTGTCTTCCCTGGCCTCTTACAATAATGAGCTAAGTTAGACTCTGGCTTAAAAGTCAGAAACTTGAACTCAGAGCAGCTGAAGCAAAAGCAAATGTGTGGCTACACTGCCAAAAGGGACAATTAGAAGGGGCTGGCTAAACACACAGTGGGATCCACAGACTCATCAGGCCAGTGAGACTTGGCCTCCTTCCCTCCACCCCTCAGCAACTCCACTGATGCCTTTATTCTTGGGAAGACTCTCCCCTAAATGTGATGAAAGGGCCATCAGCATCTTCAAGCTTCTAAATTCTCAAGAAGTCTAGGAGAAAAGGATTCCTCTGATTCAGTTCTAGATATCACTCTGAAACCCCTGAACTGATCACTGTGGCTAAGGACCAGGGACTGTGAGTGGGAATAGGGATAGAGCACATGCCCACTCCGGAGCCTGGGGAACAGTTCACTCCACCCAAAACAGGACCCCAGGAGTCAAGGAGAGGTTATTCCCAAAGCAAAGTCAGGTAGCTATCCCCAGAGACACTCAGTGACGTCTCTCCTCGGGAAATTTTCACTCCCATTATCCTGTGTGCTCTGATCTGTCACTCTTTCTCCACCAGGCTCAGTGGACAGACGCTACCAGCGCCTTTTTCCTCTGGGTTCTGGTTGGATTTAATCAACAAGAAACATCACAGGTCAGAACA
>NW_004955415.1:5667354-5704931 GCF_000276665.1 Chinchilla lanigera | reverse complement strand
CCATTAATTTGCCATTAATCCCCGCCTGCTTCAAAAACACTTATTACATCATTCTTGCTACTTCATGAAGCAGTTCTGGAAATCTTCCTTCATGTCTTTATAAGATATGATAAAAAATGCAGTGAATAGCACCACAAGTGCCATCCAACGGAAAGGCAGACTTGTAAATTCATTATGGTGCGTCTTCACCACCTTATTTGCCAGATCTGGCACCGTGCAATTTCTGGCTCTTCCCCAAAGTCAAAATGACCATGAAAGGTATAAATTTTGAATCGGTATAGATATCGGGGTAACCACAAGGGCAAGTGAAGACACTAAGTAAAGATAATATCCACAGCTTCCAGGGAAAATGGTGAAAGTGATGGAATATGTATACTCAAAGTGAAGGGCGTTATTTGGAGGGGCAGTATTATCCATGTGTTTTTGTTACTGTAATAATTTTTTTATTTAAGCACATACTTTTTTTAAATCACAACTCACATATCCCCATCTCTTTCATAGGTGAGATACGGGTTTCTGTATGTACGGAAGCCCATAGTTTCTGCTGAGTAAACATGTACAACCAGCTATGGCTTCAGGTTCTAATAATGACTGTCTTCCCTTGCGCCTCCACTGGGTGAGAAGCTTGCACTAGTGAACAGGGCTGGAAACATCTCAGTGCTGTTGTTAGACTAGAGTACACCACCACTCTTTATTTTGTTTTAACCTTGCACACACTTTGATCCTATTTGTGTGCGCCTTCTTTGCTGTGGGGCCTTCTCACCTGCAGTCTCCCAGCAAGCTTCTCAACTCATCAGCATTCTTCCTATCCACCGCAAATCTCTGTAACCATTAAAGTCTTCATTCAACAAATGGATGTGAATACCAAAAGTTCAAGGCTAAGGAGTCTCTGTTAATTTAATACAAATCACCAGTCACTATTTTTTAGGCTATGGCGATCAGAAAGCTGCACTGAGGACTGTAACACATGGTATTTATTCTCAGTGCTGTCATTTTGCTTGATTCAGGATAATGCCTCTGGCATGTGCCTTGTAAAAATTCCGATTTCACAGAAGGATTGAAAGAAAATAAAAGAAGGAAAGAAAGGTGGGAGAAATGGATGGAGAATTGGGAAGACAGAAGGATGAGAAAAAGGATATCATGATAGAGTTAGACCTTAGAGTACTAGAACCTGGGAAATAGCTTTAGCATCATAGGCTGCCCTGGAGCTGTCTTCCCTTCACTGGGATTCACTGCCCTGACTGGTAAAACTCTGGGATTAGGCCAGATTGTCTCTAATCTATTAACCTCCAATGAGCAACTATTAATGATGCTTGCAAAAAAAATACCCTTCAAATACTACCAGTTCGAAGAAATTGAAGTCATTCTGAATGAAATTGAAGTCATTCAGAATAAAATTGAATAAAATGTCTCTCTTGACTAAACAAGCAAATTCTTTCTGAAAACTAGACAATCAATGAGAGTAATAATGTACAGGAAACCTAAGGCACTGACCTTTAAGACAAAATTGTTTCTGTTCAGATTCTTGCTGAAGACCAAATTTTATATACAGACACCATGGGGCTAAATGAGGATCTGCATTGAAGCCCAAGGAAAACACTGATGAAGCCAGCAGGAGCCCACACAGTCTGGCCATGAGAGTTAGGCAAGATTGGAAGCACAAGAAGAATCCGCAGAGGAGACAGTCCCCACCCGTCTTTCACGGTTTGACTGGTCCAGTCAAGATTGTGGAAGCTGTGCGAGGGAGACTTTAAAAGGCCAAAGCAGGAAATGAGCTGTAACTTGACAGAGTGACAAAAGAAAATGGAAAAGCATGCAACATGTCAAACCCAAAAACGAGCTTGGAAAATGTAGCCTTTTCATTCTGAAATTAGGTACTGAGAATATTAAAAAGGATACAAAAATAAAACTTCTGAGATATTTCACACTAAAAATATCCATTACAGATAGCCAGGGCATAATAACAGACAATGTACAAACTGAGTTCAGGTCTTTTTCTATTTAGGGGAAGGGAGAGGTAAAGTGAGGGGCAGTCTGTGCTCCTGAGTGCTTGATGTTTACTTAGGCAAGGTAAGATAAGAGCAGAACACATGCACTAAGGCCAAGGAGAGTTCAGCAACCTCAGAGAAACACACAGAACACAGAGGAAAAGTTAGAGATCAAACTAGTTGCGTGTTTTGGCAAAATGATTTTAAGTTGCTTACCAGGTAACTAATCAGTTGGCTGGGCATGCCTCAAGCACTGCTGGGAAGTATGGTGAAGTCCTAGCAGAACCAGGATACAGGAAGAAAGAATGACAGATTGGCAGTGTTTGCAGGGGGGATGAACTAGGAAGAGGGAATGGTAGTCCATTTCAGTAACCGTCTGGAACACAGATTCTACAATACTACAACATACCATACGGTGGCTATTAGTCACTCGTATCTACTGAATATTTGATTGTGGCTATGCTGAGTACATCTGTGTTGTAAGTGGAAAATATACTACAGATTTTGAAGACAAAGGAACGACTTTATTGAGAATTTTATATTGATTATACGTATAAAGAAAAATTTGGATGTGTTGAACTAAATACTAGTGCAAATTATTAAAATTTAATTTTGCATCTCATTTTGCTTACTTTTAATATACATATTAAAGGATTTAAATATAACATATGTGGCTTATATTTGTGGTTTGAATTATATCTCTATCGGGCAGAGTTATTCAGCAAAGACCTTTCGTCTCCCTCCAGGCATCTGTGATATTACGACACTGGGGAAGCTTGACCTAGCTAGCGAACACAGTCTTTGCCTTCTCAATCAGAGCCTGGTTTCAGGCTAAAAACCACAGTGAGACTCAACAGCTGCTGTATGACACACACAACTGACACTCACTCGGGAATACACACTGAGAAGAACAGTCACCACCGCCTCCTCATACATACACTCACTTACCATATATGTACACAATCATATTTGTATGTGTCAGAATAATATCTAGAAATAGGGAAGGAATATTAGCAGAATCACTTGTTATAGTGAGATGTACATTTCTTCTCTCAAGGTATAATTATTTGTTTGAACTAAGGAAAGTCCTTAGTGCTTGTTAATAAGAAGAGAGTCTTTGAAATTCAAAAGAGTATTTGAATTTCATGTCTTTTATTTCTCAAGGATAAACCAGCTAACTGAAAGTAATTTCACCAGAAGCCTTCTAATAATCAAAATACTGCCCATGACTAAGAGGGTAAGAAATATGCTTTTGCTTTGTGACAAAACCCTCCACTATGATCTGCCAGATAGCACAACTGGGTCCCATTCTCTCAGCTATCTTCTCCAAATTTTCGCTTTTTCCAAGCATGGAGAGCCATCTAATCCTCCAGCTTTGTCAATTCCACTGGAGCCTGCTACCTAGCATACCTTCCTTCACTACATTCTAGCTGCATCAAACTTCAGGTGCAGACTCTTTGGTCAGCTCATGGTGACACAATAATTTTCCATACTAACATAATGCAGACTTTAATTAAGCTAACAAAGGAATTCCCTCAGAGCTAAGCTTTTAACTATTGAGCTTTAAAGTTAGTCTCCTCTCTTAAGGATTTTTGCTCCCGTATCAGACATCTGCACTTTTAGGCTATCAAGTATTTATGCCCCCATTCATTTGGTAAAATAACTCTGTTTTCCTTGGAGGCACTGTCTTGCCTAGTTTCAGTCCAGGCAATCTGAGTGAGGCTGAGTCTGTCCTTCCCACCTCATTGCAAATCAGCAATTTTCTTGGCTAATTACCATAGTTTCCTTGGAAATTCCAGCAGAAACACAAACCACAGTGGTTCAGAGATTGTTACATGGATGAAACCTGGTACAGTGAACTTAATACTGAGACTCTGTTGAAGCTATTGGAAAGAATTGTATTTTATCTGCATTAGAAGTTGACAGTAAATAAGCTTGGAACTTCAAGGTGTTACCTCTTGTAAAGGCCTTGCCTAAGAGGATGGCAAAGTAAAAATAGAGACCAATTCTAATGACTTGTTGAGGTCCTGGGGAAGCAATTTGTATTCCTGAATTTTTCAGCTAGGTAAGCTAATAAATTCTCATTGTTGCTCAAGATACTCAGAATGTATTTCCTCTTGCTGTAAACTGAAAGAATCTTGACTAGCATCTCTTCTAATAGTTCACCTCTTCAAGGATGGATACATGTTTTCTAAGAACAGGTTCTCATGAAGTCTTTCTTGATGTGAGTTTGCCCCCAAATCTCTTTTGCATTTGTCTTTTTCAAGAAATGGTCTGTAGCGTATGAATATAACTATTAGAATTTGCCTTGATCTGGTTCATCCATAACAAGAGAATTCAAAGGTCACATCAATCGGGGGCTGGGGATTTAGCTCAGCGGCAAAAGCATCTGCCTGGCAAGCGCAAGGTCCTGAGTTCAGTTCCCGGTACCGGAAAAAAAAAAAAAGGTCACATTAATCTTTCTTGCTGAGTTTCTGATAACATTCAACATCGGCATCCTCACTACTTATTTGGACAGTATCCCAACTCTGCATGTATCCTAAAGGTCCAGGAGCCAATTTGCATTCTGGCTTTGACTGGTATCCAAATGCATGCTTATTATTCCTGCCTGTCTCTTATAATAACTACTTTAAACCCTAGTGGGTTTAGGATCAGGAATTTACTAGATCATCCCTCCTAATCTAGGAATTACAGGTGAATCCCTAGTACCTGTTGAAAAGTTTCTCTAAGGGAATTAAGAAATCTTTCTATGGTTAAAAATTGTCAACTTCCAGGATACTGAGTGCTACAGTGAATATTACCATTTCCTAAGTTTGCCTGATGCCAACTGTTTGTGATAACACCAACTTATGGTTCTGTATTTTCACATAACAAGCTTTATCCTGATGGTTAAACTAGTTTGCAGATCCCGGTTACTTCTCACCAGACTTCAGTCAGCTTTTCCCTATATTCCAGCAGAAAACAAGTACCCTACGTCTCTCTACTTGTAGTTTACCATCTCACAGCATTGCTGTTATCCTGACATACTTACTTACACATGTATAGAAAGAAAACACTGATCTAAGAAATCAGAACATTGAGATTCTTCTAATCATGGATCTATTATTTACTGGCAATAAATGAAACTGGCTTTAAATGCAAAAACTGAATTTCTTTGAAAACCTCTCAAATTTTCCTTTTCTTTATCTCTAAATTGGGTAAATACTTTCCTCTGGTTGGTGTGTAGCTGACTGAACAAGCATATGCTTAGTATACATGAGGCCCTAGGTTCAATCTCTGACACCACAAAAATTAAATTAAATTAAATTAAATTAAATTAAATTAAATTAAATTGTACTTGCCCTATTTGGTGAGAATGCATGTGAAAGCACATTATAAATGCTGAGGTACCATATACATAAATTATTAATGGAACCCTTTATCACTTGCCAAACTATTATCTCATACTTGTTTCTATCCACAAACAGCCATATATATTATAAATACTTGCTGAATATTTGTCAATGCATAAAAATGTATGCAAATACTCCTAAAATTTTACTTATGTAACAAAAGGAAAATGTTTGTCAATAAACCAAATGAGAGGCTAGGAGGGTGAAGATGTTAAGAATAAGGAAGAGATAGATGGGTTCCTTTTTCCCCTCAACCTCACCAGCATTTTTTATTAGTTGATTTCTTGTTGAAAGCCATTTTTTTCTGGAGTAAGATGGAATCTAAGTATTGTTTTAATTTTTGCATTTCTCTAACGCCCAAAGACATTAATCACTTTTTCATGAACTTATTGGCCATTTTTACTTCTGAGAAGTGTCTGTTCATTTCAGTTGTCAGTTTTTGTTTGTGTCTTTTATTTTAAGGGCTCTAAGTTCTTTGAATCAGTATAGACATTCTTCAAATGGCTGAAAATAGAAATTGCATTTGATTCAGCTATTCCTTTTCTAGGTATCTTCCTGAAAGAGTTAAAGACATCATATTACAGTGATACATAATACCTACGTCTATAGCAATACCACTCATGAGAGCTCAATTTTGGAATCTGCTTATAGAATCAACAGTTCTTGGAATCTGCCTTGGAATTGACAGATGAATGGACAAAGAAAACGTGGTACGTATATGTGATGGAGTACTGCTCTGCCACAAAGAAGGACATACTCACATCATTTGTAGGAAAATGAGATCACAATGTTAAGTGAAATAAATGGGACACAACCTTAAATGGTATGGTTTCTCTTACATGAGAAGCCCGAAATATAAGCAAAGAGCAAGATACAAGGTACATAACAGGAAGTAGTGAGATAGTTCTTTTATAGATCTTTTGCAAGTGGGAAGTCAACCAAGAAATAAAGTGAGAGAATGAGTGAAAGGGAAGGGGACTGGGATTAAGAAAAAAGAATTGAGATGGGTTATGTACATGTACCAGCTCTGACTAGGAATGTAATCATCCTGTACTACAAACACGTACTAACAAAAATAAAAATTCAAACAATGGAGTGGAAAAATGTGGGCTGTGAACATGAATGAGAGTAGAGGTACTGCACAGAGTAGAGAAGCAAGAAAAGAAGATGAGGAAAGACTAGACAAGCAGGACACCAGACAACCATAATACAACACAATAAAGGAAGAGGACAAGACAGCAGGGAATTTAAAAAAGGCAACAGCACAGAAGGAGAATCAATTATTTTCAAACCTGTTATCTGCTTAAGAAACACTGAGATTGAAATAGAAACTGAGCTCTTTGCTCCCCAGCAATGCAGACCACTATAAAGCAGCCCCAAGCAGGACTTAAATTAGCCAGTTGGCTTTTTATGTTTACTTGTGAATCTGTCCAAAACCTAGGCCACTTGTCTGGAAGTGGGTGATGGACTCATAGTAAGTGAACCTCTGTGAGTCACTAATCCCTACTAAAACCTGTAATGGCCGATGAAACCAGAAAGTCTCCAGGGATAAAAGATCAGAGCCAAGGAAACCTGGATCTGATCTCAACTGAATAAAGACTATAGCCTCAGGCATCTCATTCCTGGGTGGATTAATTTAATCCTTATTAAGGAGTAATTTAATACCTTACTTAGAGAAGCCTTTGAGTGATTCTGCTCTTCTTAAATATTCCCCTCCTTTCTGATAACCAAATAAATATAAACCACCCAGAGAAGGTCTTGATCTTAGCCCTGAGAGAATCTCAAATTCTGTGAGAGGGCTTTGATCCTCCTGGAACCCTGAAATCATTCCATTCATCTCTTTTTATTTAGACTTTGCCATACTTTGTACTGTCTGAAAACCCTATAGCAGAGCACCTCAAACAAAGCCTTAGTAATTCATAGTCATGGTAAAAGGGACAATACAGTTAAAAACGAAGTAGTAGCAGTTACTGTAAAAGTAAAATGAGTACTTGTGGTCTCAGAGCTTGGTGGAATGCCAGTACAGTGTAATCATAAATACCACAGTGTGTATATTTGGTGTAATAATTAGTAGTGTGTAATTAAGGGCCTGAACATCACACTCAGACCTGCCAGAATTGAATCCTTGGCTCTATCACTTATTAGTTTTTTGACTGTGTGAGCTTATTCACTCTTCTGTACTGCAATATAAAATGCAGATAATAAGAGCACCCATTTATAGAGCTGTCAGATGGAGTGAATAAAGCGCGGTGAAGGGTTTAGCGAAGCATCTGCTCTTATTGAATGCTCAGTACTGGTTAGCAATAATAGGGATAAGGATGGAGAGGGCAGCATCAGCAAAGGAATTAATCTCACAAAAGGGCACAAGTTAAAAGGCACAAGGACACGCTGACCAGCAGTCCCATGGCATAATATATCTGCAAATAGCCTTACAGGAGAAGCATTCTGAAGTTCCAATAGAGAACTTGTGTTCTTTTCATCCTTTCATCCTTCCATCTCTTCAAGCCTCAGAATCCATGGCTGCAAGGAAAATTCAGTGTGCATGAATGGAGGTGGTATTTGTTAATATCAGCTGGGCACAAACCTTTCTGTGATGGGCCTTCCATGATGAGATGCTGATTAATGAGTTGAAAAGTGAAATAAAGGCTTTTCAATTCTAGTTAAACTCTCCAACACTATAATATGCCAGGC
Organism: Chinchilla lanigera; assembly: GCF_000276665.1. Taxonomy (NCBI): domain Eukaryota; kingdom Metazoa; phylum Chordata; class Mammalia; order Rodentia; family Chinchillidae; genus Chinchilla; species Chinchilla lanigera. The sequence continues at coordinate 5,696,860 of NW_004955415.1, read as the reverse complement.
ATGGTGTTCACTGCTCGGTACGTGAAGTACAGCAGAGGAGGTACATATATTAAATAAATTGTTACAGTCAGCTATGACCATCACAACTGGTAATAGTGATTGGTACATAGAGCTCTTGGGGCACAGAGGGAAGGTAGGGGGGCTTGGGGATACGTAAGTAACAAATGAGTTCAAGCTTGGATTATGAGTAGGAGGTTGACCAAAGAGGGACACAGTGGGTGTGAGCAGACTTGGGTTCTAGCAAAATAGTCAGTCATCAGGCTGCAAAGTGATGGGAAGTGGAGGGGGTTGTAGTCAGGAGTTGGAAAATGATGTCAGTCACTCAGGAAAAAGACGATGAAGCCTAAAGACAGCAGCAAAATGAAGGGTGGAGAGGGTGGCAGAGCCAAAGTTACATAATTCTAGATAAAACACTGCTAAAATTAAGCTGGTGTAAAAAAGGTGACTAATTTTTTTTCTTTTCACAGGGAAAAACTTCATCAGTTCAACATAATTAAGTAAAGTATGTCAAAATTCATCAAATATGAATTACAGATTTCTTTTAAAAATATGACTAAGTGCTTAGGATTTTTTGACTAGATGAGATATTTTAAATAACTTTCAACTTCCCTGTTCTTAATTAGCAGCATCAGTGTTCCTGCAAACAATAAAAGTGAGGTTCTTAGAAGTGAAGATTTTTTTTTTTTGGAGTACATCAAACCTTTCTCTCTTCTGATTTTATTCACACAAATGTTCTTCCAAATCCGGCTGCTACTTACCATCAATTCCTCTTGCACTAGTGTAGGAAGTCGGAACCCTTCCTCAGACTGACTAGCTGCCCAGAGAGCTGCTCTAAGAATCTTACCTCCCCTTCTCCTGAAACTGGCTGGCTGATATCCTTCCCTCTCAATTAGGAGCCTCAAGTTGGGTGATGCTAAGCCATCAGTAGCACCACCATAGGAAATAACATGTTTGAAGTTACAAACTAAAATCAACCCCCAATTTTCCTGATTCCCAGAATTGCTGGGGTGACTCATGCTGGTTTGCAAATCTTCTGTCAATAGTGCCATGATAAAACTCAGTTCAATGCAAGGTCAAATCTCTTTAAGGAGGGGATTTTTATTTTACCTTCCACTAATGTACTAAATTAGTTCAAAATCTTAATTATCATAGCTTGCTGAAAACTCACATGAACTCATGCACTATTTATTTTCCAATTACTTGTACATTTCTTACATTATAACCTTCATGAGTCATATAGAATTTATTTACTATGAAAAGTATTACTCTGGTCTTACAATCATGTTGGCTAGGAATGGAAGAACGAGGAAATAGTTCACTAATTATGAAATTACCTTTTGATGTACAACAAGTGAATGGCTTCCGTAAGCTTTCATGTTTAAGTAGAGAACAACCTGTTCTCTATTGAAAAGAATTTAGGAGTTTGTAGATCAGAGAGGTCATAGTTCTAACTTTTACCTATGCCTTAATAGTGTAAAACACGCTTAGTTAATGTAAGTTAGAAAATAACACAATCCCTGAAATGTTAAGAAGGAAAAAGCTTCACATAAGGGTAATCTTGTTGTTACATTCATCTTTCACTAGTCCAGAAATCATTAGGACTTTAGAATCCGTTTCTATTCCATGCAATTCATCATAGAACAGATGTGATCAGAATCTTGCCCAAAACACTTTCCCAGTGGAATCCACACAATGTTATCACCTTTCTACCAGTAATTTTTTTTTTTTTTTGTACCAGGAATCAAACCCAATACCAGACATTTTTACCAAAGTGTCACAGATTTTTCTATGTCAATCATCTCCAAGCTCAGCTCTAGTTCCCTACGCTCTTCTCCATGATCACCTTCAAAGGACTTTCTTCTTCCTTCTCATGTCATTTGTTACCATATACCAGGGATTCTACTTCATGAATTCCTTTAGAATCTGTACCCTTTCTCTTACCCCTTAGTGCACAGTAGCTCTTCTGATCTTCATCCTATCTCCACTGGACTACTGCTCAGCCCCCTGAATCTCCACAGCTCCTACCCTCCTTTACTCACTATAATCCAGCCTGCTCTTCACACCAGGGCCATCCTTTAAAAATACCCGACATGGCCTTCTCCCTTCTGTGCAGACTGATCAACTTTCTGGACCTTCCTCATCTAGTTTCCTGCAGTATTTTGAACTGACTATTGCCAGCATTTTTTGAATTCTAAGAAGTTAAGAAGTACAAGGTTTCTGATTTAGCATTTAAAAAATAACTCCAAAGCTGCATGTATCTATATGAACTATTTCTGAATTCCACTTTTAAGGGTTTGAGCTGCAATAATTATATACAGTGAACAATGGTAGCATTTGAGATAAAGTAAAGCTAGAAATGTCAGTTATACTGTTGATAAAGAGAGCTTATAATAAATATGCATCTGTATCTAGTATGCACAAAGGCATGATAGTACTGAACAGTCTGAGATGAATACTTTGTAGAAAGCCTTTCATAAGCACTGAAATTAATAAAGCCATTATAAGTTAAGGAGCAAGTGCGTGGGCAGATGAGAAGGGGGAAAAGTGTTTATTCTTAAACCTCTTTAAAAATGCAAATAAGAACATTGCTTGAACATCATTACCTGACTGATAAAACAGTAATCACAGGTATTTATTTAGAAACCTGTTGCAATTCCTTAGCTGAAATAAAACTCTTAAATTTGACAAAAATCTATTTGCTAAATGGTAATAAAATAAATTTCCAGGGAGAAAACAAGTACCAAATGTCATAGTGTGGTTGTATATGCTTGGAGATAATTCTTATCACTATTTGCCAAATGTAAGCGATGAAGAAAAAGTCCTCAGGGGCCAGACAGACAGATTACATGCTCTGACCAACTGTACACTGTGAGGCTCAAAGGACAGACCTGATCATCCAGCGAACTTGGGTGGAAGTACTGGCTTTACCTTTCCCTAGAAATCTGACTTTGGGCAAAATAATGATCCCTCTCTGCCTCGGTTACTTCATATGTAATAATGCAAGCACTGTCAGTAATGAACTCATTTTGTCAGAGGTAAAGAATATATAGATCACTTGCTTGGCTGAATGAACTATATAGCAGCTGTTCTTGTCAAATGATCAAAGTAGCAAATAACAAGTAATTTCATATTTTTCTATTATTGTCCAAGTCCATTTTTTTCTGACTTAATTATGGTTGAGTAAAATTTTAATACAAATTTATACATTGTTTAGGTGATAATTTCAATAGAAGATAATTTGAAAGAAGCTGGGATTTAGATTTTAGGTCTAGGTAAGTCACTTGCTAGGTAAATCATTTTGTGGGCTTAGGAAAAGTCAATCAATGTCTCTGAAACCTTTTCTATGTCTCTTATCTATTGTGTTTTGTGTGATTGCAAGAGGCTATAATCTGTGGAGCAAATTTCAAATTAAGGAAAATAAATTGAAAGAAATTTTAAGTAATTCTTTGCATCAATTTATATGCTTCCTTTAAAAATAAATGTTTTATTTTTAATTATTACTTTAACTGTACAAACTTGGATATCCTGTGATGGTTTGATACATGTATATAGTATGCAATCTTCAAATCATGGAAGCTGACACATATTTCTTTATACTTTTTAAGACATTTTGATTCACATGTAATAATTGTACATACTGATGGGATACAGAGTCATAGGTGGAATCATATTCTTGCTGAATCTCTTATTAGTCTGTTTTTACAGACTTTCTGTACTACAGGTGACCCTACAATACAGACAGTGCTGTAATCTTATTAATTATGGAGAAAAGTCTTATGGGGTAGGGCCTGAAAATCATATAGCTCTTTTAAAATTTATGGTAAAATTAGATATTACCTCTATCCCTGCCAAGTTTTTGCATCCACTGATTAATACACGTCCTAAGAAACTATCTAGAAAACTCCTATTGGAATTTGAGATTTAAATGAAGATTAGTTATGGCTCCCAGAATTCCTAAGGAACCAAATTACAAGGAGGGATGACAAGGTATCATATGACTTGGCACCAGATACCCTAGGGCTGGGTGATGCATGTGGGTGGCAGTTTTGAGACCATTTTTCTAGAGCCAGAGTGCAACCTTCCAGGCCCAGGGACAGTCTTTCAGTAGCTATAATTCAAAGTATTCCTAATGGAACTCAGAAGTTCATCTTGGCAAACAAAATAAATTCAAGAGCACTTAGAAGAATCTTTTCAGTAATAAATTCTCCAAAACATGCCAACAAGGTGATCTAAGCAAAGACTGTGCTTCCTACAGTTGAGCAGATTTAGAGTCAGATGGTTACATCAATGTGAGGCCATGTGAGCTCTGTCAAGTCTAGGGGATTCCATAACTATCCATTCCAGAAGGAGCCAAGATTACATGAGGAAGCTGTACCTGTTATTTGCCACTGTTTCCACGCAGTCATTTCAATTACAGAAGGCTAGAAGTTTGAAAACTACTTTTTGCAGACTTCCTTATCTTGTGGCTTCTGATTATCTTTTCCTCATGAATGGCTCAGAATGGGAAATTGAGTGATAAAAGAAAAAATATAATCACTTTTCTGTTTTATCTGAGGGTGCTTTTATCTGGGACAATAACAATAAATGATTTCAGAAGCAAGAAATGTGGTAATGGCTACATCTCTCTAGTAGATCCACGGCAGCCTGTTGGCTCATGAGGACACTTGACCTCTGGTTAGTATCTCCTTGCTACTCTTCCAGCAAGCTCTATGACCAAGTCCCTCAATTAAATCTCCTATTGGTTGAAATATGCACAAGTTTCCACTTTCTCCACTGAACATTGATAAATACTGAAGAAACAATCAAGTCAAAATAGTATCTTCCTCAAAACAAAATCATCAACCAAATGATTGACTGGTGCAAAGAAGAGCTGGCTGTATTCAATACAGCACAAGATTAGGAGTCAAATGAAATAGATTTAGTCCTAAATCCCCTCATTCCAAAATAGGAATATCCCTGACTTCATAGAGTAGAGAAAATGGTGCCAAATAGAATGTAGAAGACAAGTTAACTCATCCCAATTAAGCCTTTCGTTAGCCCCAGTATTGACTGTCCTCTCTTATCTTTGGAGTCTAGATTTCCTTACCAGAGAACAGGCACAATCAGACACAAATATTCAAAAAATTTAAGACTTATAAGGTTAGCCAGTTAAATGGATACTGAATTTAAGCAATCAAAAGACTCAGGGAGCAATTAAGAGTCCTTGAGACAATAAATGCCTACATCTCATTTTTTCCCTTGTAACGACTCAAGACAATGTTCACCATTTATCCTATGCACACTATGTTCAAGCTACTAAGGATTTTACTTATGTTACTTACATGTGCCATAAAGGTTTCACCCTCAGATGTCAAAACTGAGACCTTAGAAAGACTGACAACTTGTTCAAGATCTTAAAGGTAGTGAGTGGGAAAGCGAAGACTGAACTTGTATCGTACCATTTCCATAAATCACACTCTACCAGCATCCCATGGTGCTGCTAGTGGAACCCGTAGCAACAGCACTTTGGAAGCTCTTTAGTGTCACGCGCACATAAAGATTGCTAGTTTAGTTCCACAGCCAGCACATTTCACATAGTGAAGAGCATTACGACTTTGGAAATATAAATATGTCATCATCTTTCTGGTAGTCTGTGACGTCTCTAGCTTGAGGTTCCTTGTGATTCTATGAGGCATAGGAGTTTTCAGCACAAGGTGCATTCCAGCTCTTAGCGACTGTGCTTCTGATCTAATCAAATGATTTAACTGAATAATTATCATTTTGTCAGTCAAGCAATAAAGGTGAGTATTATTCTCATTTACGTTTCTAAAGCAACATAAAAAATCCCCTTTTAAAAGGTACCCACTCACTTTCTCCTTCTATGCTAATCCATGTTACAAGCCTGAAAACAGATTTCCTACAAAACACTTTACTGCTTTAAAGTTGCACCTGTTCACAATTCCAATTGCCAGGTTGCAAACATGAATTAACACTGCTTCCAGTGAGAAGTCTTTAAGGTATACAATTTGCACACACTGATTTCAAGTTCCATGAATTATTTCAAGGCTTTGGAATATTTAGCATTAAATATTCCAATGACATCCACAGACTTTTGTCAATCATAATATGTACTGTCACCAGTATTAATAACCAAATCCAAAATCAACTCCCTTGTTTAAAAAATGGGTATCTCTGTGCTAAGTTCAGATAATTTCCATAAAATTTTATTGTCATATTGGCAACTAATTAATTTATCAATTTGAAGTAATGAATGGCAATTTAATATCACAACAGAGTTAAAGCAATTGGGTAATTATTTCAAAGCCAGCCACTTACTTTGTTATTTTTTGTGTGTGTGTACCAGGAATCGAACTCATGACCTCAGGCTTGCCAGGCAAGTGCTTATGCCACTGAGCTATATCCCTGGAACTTTGTTATGTTTTAATTGATATTGCCGTAGGTATAAAATAGCCATTTGCTTTTATATTGAGATTACGTCTTTAAGTTTTAAAATATTCAACTTTTTTTATTCAGATTTTCTGTTGCATACAAAAGTTTGTGTTTTAATCCTCTGTTCAAAAGTGACCCCTTAGGGCATGGCAACGAGCTTCACCACAGGGACAATAAAGAAAATTATCCATTGGGAACACAGTTCTTCTTTCTTTCTTCCATCTCTTTTTCCTTCCTTCCTTCAAGCAGCTCACAAAAATGAAAAATATATGCTTTTATTAAGAAAGCAAATTAAACAAGGCATGGAGAAACAAAGAGCTGGTGAAATAAAATCACAAGGTATGTTACAGCCACAGTACCTGCCTAGAGATCATCTCCCCTCGCTAGTGGTAACTATAAATTTGACTTCCAGTTTCCTGTGACCCCGGCAAAGGCAGGAACATACTATCATTTATAGGATTCATAATTCTGATAAGATGCTTTCTGGTTGCTAATGAGAAACATTCATAAGAAAGCACATAATTATTTTGTAGAGAAAAGACAGAATCTTAAATGAGGATGTTCTTATTGAAGAAAGAAGAAGCCTCAGAAACCCCAGGGGCAGCAAAGACGGAAACTGTAAAGAACACAGCAGGACAGGAGTTGAGTCAAGGCTGAAAACAGCTGCAATGAAAAAGAATCCGAATATAAAGCTTTCTCCACTCCAAGTCTGATGTCATTATGGTAGACAGACTTCTAAGTATAGTCATACACATATATGGGCATTTCTTCATCTATTTATCTCCTGAGTGAAAGCTGTATTTTCTGGAATCAGGAAATATACGTACAAAGGAGAAATTTTTAAGTGCAATAAACAACAGGAAGTAAAGGAAAGGACAGATCCTCGGCTACTTTCTGGGCTCTCAAAGAAACTGAGGAAAATCACGTCAGTGAAAGAATCTGGTAGTGAAATAAAACCGAAATGTGCACTAACTCTGAAGTCAGGGGTGTTTTAGGACACAGTAAGCATCCTGTGGGCTTAGGGATAGAATAGACTTGGTGGGGGCACGGGGGGTCATTTCCTAAATGCAAGCCAGTAAACAGTTCCTCTAAGAGTAGCTCCTGCAGAAGCAACAAAGCCACTCTTTCCATTTTCCTTTCATCAGTCTTTGAAAAAGAACACAGCTGTCACCTCCAGAGCCCCAAGAAGGAGAAAAGGGACCAAATAAATAAATCAGGTAGGTGTCAGATTATCTCAAAAAAGCTGCCTGCTAACTGCTAAGTCTGTGAGACACTATTTACTGGGGGACAGTGCTGGGCAGGGACTTGCTTCTCCAGCGAGGGCCTGATTCACTGCAGCGTTCCATCAGGAGTCAACTCATCCTACACCTACTGCTCTCTCTGTAGTGCAGGCCCTGAAGAGGGAAATGCTTGCAATGTGTCTCTTAACTTCTAAAATCAAGACGTAGCATTTCTTTCCTTTACTCTTGCCTTATAGTTCACTCAGAACATAGCTGACTGCGTACCTCACTATCAGGGTTCTTTTGTCATTGTGCTCATCTCCATTTACATGCTCGTCTTCCAGCTAGACTGTGAGATCTTGAAGAACAGGAATTTACCTGACTACTGGCACATCGTTTAGGAGTGCAGTCAATGCATAAAATAAAGAAATATAATGATCACATCTTGGCAATTTCCCATTTCCTGGAAATCCCAAAGTGCTTTATTTTCAAACACAATCTCTCAGCATTTTTCATCCTAGTTCTTTGAGCCTATACATGATAAGTGCCCCCAATAATCTTTAATTATGTTAGCTGGTGTTAGTTTCTGATGTTTCTAGCCAAGAATGCTGACAGATACAAAACAGTAAGAATCAGGTTGAATTAGCAAACTCAATTAAAAGACGACTCAAACAAAAAATGAAACAGTATGACTGACAAAATACTTAAATGTGAGCAAATGTATTTAGCCCCAAATATCAGGTATGACTTCTCTGTCCCTTGACATCTGGGAAAAAATGGAACCCTTCTGTTCCACAGCCTATGAAAGAGGGAAGCCTTCACTCAGATTTCTGAAATTTCCCCAGGGTATTTATAGTCTCCCACTATCCTGTTCCTATTGGGTGTCCGTTCACAAATAAGCATTCTTTCTTGTAAGCTACATTTTTTTCCCACACAGCGAAGTCAGCTCAGCCACCTCTCCCATTTATATACAGAGGCACAAATGCATACACACATATAAATCCGCATACATACTTAGAAAAATATTTATAATGCAACAGAAGACAGAATAGACATTTGACCTTGAGCAGGTTATTCATCCTCTTGTGTCTTAGTTGCCACTCATTGTTAAATGGAAGATAATAATGGTATGTGCCTCCTAGGATTGTTTAAAAATTAAGTGGGATAATAAAAGATAAGTTTATAGGGCATGATGACCTTGAACATACAACATAGCAAACATTCAATATTCAATTTATAGCCATACTAGAAAATTTCCCTAAGAGACTGAGTTCTGGAGAGGTCAGAATACATACATTTTTTGTTTTGTTTTGTTTTGGTACCAGGAATCAAACTTAGGACCTTGAGCTTGCCAGGCAGGTGCTTGTGCCACTGAGCTACATCCCCATCCCCAATGGTTTTGTTTTGTTTTGTTGTTTTGTTTTTCACCCTAAGTGCTCTCAAAACTCCTTGTTGCTACAATATTGGTTGTTTTGCCCCATGCTAAGCAGAGCCCAGACATCCTTCTGACTCTCCTGGAAACTTCTCGTCTTGGTTCATTCATTTTCCTCTGTCTTCAGAGCAAGTAAAATGATTCCTTTTTTGTGCCACGGATCCAGCCTCTTCAACTCCGACCTTATTATGCTGGCACTTTTCCAAATAAAGACAACCAACCCCTCACCAAAGAAAAGCTCCTGGTTCCTCCTATCAACATGGTCAAATTCCCCCTGTCTAGTTACACCTACAGCAGTAGTGTCTAGACCCTAGTCATTAGCATAGTACCACTGTGTTTTTTTCTCACATTCATTTATTGAGAAATATTTTTAAATTATGTATTTTTCTTTCAACTCACTCTTAAATGTTAAGTAAATTTATATAAAAAGGAAATTTCATTTCATTACTCTAAATGACAAAATAAAATTAATCTCCATGATAAGAAGGTAACCTTGGATTAAATTTTTAATTTTTAAATTTAAAAAGTCCAGAATTCATTATTCATTACTAATGATACATGCATCACAATTTGGTAAATGTGAGTCAAGACCTCCTGTATTCTGGACACTGAGAGGCTGTGTTAGAGAGGAAATGAGTGGAAAGTCGGTGACATTTGCCTGTTACTAATATTGTGGGGTAGAGGGGGTGGTGGTGAGGATGAACATATGCTGATAGGATCCGGTGAGAAAACTGACTAGAGGATGGTCCAGAGACAAGACTTTGGGTGTGGTAGCATCTTGTATTCTGCACTGTTGTTCCCCAGTGCCCCAGAGAATGACTAATGTTCACGTAATTGAATTGTATTCTGCCATCAGATTGTACTGCTGCTAAAAATAAATGTTTAAAAGCTAGCAATATAAGGGATTATAGTATCTGAATTATCCTTCCAAAAAGTGCATTTTGACCAACTGATCCAGTTTGATAAAGTGTCTGGAACTTAAAAAAAAAATCTCGTAACAGTTCACTGTTGACACTGCTCTTTCTGGCCTTTTAATTAGAAAAAATAAAATTGAGATTCTCTGGATTCCACTATACTTTCTCTGTGCAAATAATTCAACAAGCTTTCAAAGGAAAATTAAATACATGCCACTAGCCTGAAAATCTGTCTTAAAATCCTAAGACTTTGCATCAAGTTAGCACACTTAGTAACAAAGTTCACACTGTTCTCTATTGAAAAGGAAAAAAGGTTTACTGTTAAATGTATAGTCTCTTTTTAGGTGAGCATGTATTAGAAACATATATATGTATTCAATGACTAGCTGACTGACAACTCTATGAAATACCTGCTATGTGTCCATAGTAACACATGCATCATGAGACAACTTCTGTCCTGAAGGAGCCCCCTGGAGAGATGACAGTGCAACTCAAATGATACTGCACTAGGGCTTCTGTCAAAATTCTTGGCAGATCCCATTTGTCCCAGTTTTCTACTACCTCAAACACAGAGCCATGGTACCCTTCATTTATGCCTCAAACAACCTTGCTGGGGTCTCGAGTGAAAGACAAAAGGGTCCTGCAAGTGTATTTGAGGATTTGGTTTTTTGTTTCATTTTGTTTTGTTTTGGTGGTGGTGGGGGCGTGGGAAGACCAACCCAGGCCCTTAGCACGAACTGTATCCTCAAACCTTTTTTACAACTTTTGAGACAGTGTCTCCTAAGTTACAGGTGTGCACCACACCACCTGCTCACAAGGAATATAATTTTTAAGGAATCTTTTCACTACTGATACCTATAGATCGCATCTTCAAGTGCTGGTAAAGACATACTGCTTTATTCTTTATTAAATATAATTTTTACACTATTTGATTGTGCCAACTAAAATGGAACAAGCCTTTAAGAAAGAAAAAAAAACTTCCCTAAAATTCATCTTATTATTTCTTCTCCAAGTTTTGAAGAAAATTGTAAGAAAATAAAACAAAAACCATTTAGCTTTGTAAAACTATACCATACATAAAACTATACCATCTCATCACATAACCATGTCATATAACCTGATGCCTTGGCTGAAAACAGGAAGGAACACACCAGAAGATGCTAGAAGTAGCAACTCACATTTACACCTGAAGTTTAGAGGCGCAGATAGATATTCTTCAGCCATTTTACCCCATTTAAATGTATCCTATTGCAGAAATGAATATGTATTTTTGAAAGGCATCACCGTAATGCAGCTTTTAGTGTAGGCAGCTGGGAACATTTACAGCGATATTACACTTATCATGTAAACTGAAATGTTGAAATGTTAACAACAAAACATGCCACACTTGTGAAACAGAGAGGTTGACATGAAACACCACAGAAAACCAACAACCCTTAGCTCTGTAACTCTACTACAACAGACTCTCCACAGGCTTCCTAGTAGAAATGTCAACAATGTACAGCACAATATGTACAGAAACTTAACATACCTCACATTAGCATCAAGTTTGTCCATTACAGGAAATAGGCATGGATGAGCTGGATTTCAGTGCCCACAAGGTCCTACCGTGGAAGAAGAAAAAGAGGTTAGGAGAGTAACATAGGAAAATAAGTCTTTGTCAAAGGAAAAAAGCCCAAATAATCATTGTTTCTTGTTTATTAAGATTTACAGTTTTTGAAGTATTTACTAAACAATACTATAGCAGAAAGCTATTGGCATATCAATGTACAGCACAGCTGAGTGTTGCAAAAAGTTTCTGTATATCCCAGTGATCTCCTGGTGATTAAAACTAATAAGCATTTCTTTTTACTCTATGTTAATCCATTTATTTGTTATTGTTTGCTCTTCCCAGAGGCACAGCTACTTTCTATGAGGAACATAATAACACTAACAAGTGAAAATAGGTAACTACATCCTTATGATTAAAACAGCGTATAGCCTAAAGTGGTTAGATAATTTGTTGCCTATGAGGATGTTCAGGTTTGTTTTTAAAAAATGAACTTTTATGGTGGGTAATCATAGCTCTTCTTGAGAATCTAGTAAACTCTTAAGAACTCTCTGCTCTGAAAAAAAAAAAATAGAAGCACATAGACACACACACACACACACACACACACTCTTAAACCCAGGAATCCAGGAATACTAGGCCCATGAAAGAACCGTAAGCTAATAAATCATACTCAAAGGAGAGTTATTTTCAAGTTCCTGATAGATCCTCTAGCAGAGACCCTGTAGCATACACTCCTTATTGGACAAGAGTTCACTAATCTCTAAAAAATTGGCTCTCATAACTCGTTTCATTTTTGCAAAAGAATATCTAGATTTTTTCATCATATTTTTTCCACAACATGGCAAATCAGAGAGCACAGAGGCAGATCACAGCTGTCTTTTCCAGAATTCACCTGAGCAAGTCCATTTTCCTTTTGAGAATCATTTGTGTTCTAGTAAATATAAAAGACTGGAAGACATCACCTTTGAGATCACTTCCAGCTCTGATATTACATAATTTTTTGCTAATTGAATCTTACTAAGAACAGCTTCTAAATCTGTTTATCCAAATAACAAAACCATGAAACTCAGCCTGAGTTCTTGGTTCCCTTGCCCAGGAGAACCAAATTCATGAGGCCAGCAGCCAGAAACAGACTGACCAACCACCAGGGCTGGAAGGACATAAGAGGTGCTCCATGTATCTCAGTGAGGTTCTGCCGGCATTTGTGAAATTATAGCAAATGAGAAGAAGGCTCAGCCTTCAGAACTCTGAGCCCCTTACCCTTATCCCAAGCAAAGCAGCTCTGTCCAGGTCTATCTTATTTTTTGAGTCCAGAATGACATTTTTCTTGAAACAGACAAGTAAAAAGCCCTGACCTTAAGTGACAAGGCTCAACAGTCTTTTCTCCTGTCTCTAAAATCATTCCTGAGGTAATTATATTTATTTGGTTGGCTTAAAATATATCCTATTCACTGAAGACTCCCAAGGTTATATCTCTAGCCTGGGCCTTTCTTAGACTCTAATTGCCCATCTGACATTTCAAGCTGGATGACTAACATGGATTCCAAATTGAACTCTTCCCTTCCCACCCCCAAGACAAACCTGCTTTTCCATCTCAGTGTTCTCTACCTCAGTCAGGGCCCCGCCTTTTACCCAGTCACTCAAACCAAGAAGTTTCTTTCCCTCACACTCTACACCCAAACCAAGAGCACACTCATTCTCTCTTGCTTGAAAATTATTCTTTAATCCTACTGGCACATCTTGGCCCACACCCCCACCTTCTGTCCCTGGAATATTGGCATTTTCTCCCTCACACTCTCCTGTTTGCTCACTGTCACCTCTTTTTCCCCCAGTACCCAGAATTCCAGTATGTAGAATTTTAGTGGCTTCCTGTCACACTCAGAATAAAATCCAAACTCCTTATCACGACCAACCAGGCGGCCCTCACTTAGCCCCTCCAACTCACTTCCAACCATGCCCATTCATCTCTGGTGTCCCCGCATTCCTTGACCACCACAAGGGACTCTCACCTCAGGTGTTCTTCTTCACCTCTTCTCCCTGGAATTCTGTCATGAAGATCCCTCTCACTTCCCCTCAGGAATGCTACTCAAATGCCACTTCTCAGAAAGGTCTTATCTCACTCCTAACTAAAATCTCAGACCCTACTTTCTAAATGTTTCCATCCTCTTTCCCCTCTTTTTTATCTGAGTACCATATATTATGGCTAGTCATTTTCTTTCTTTTTTTTTTTTTTAACTTGTGATTTACTTTTCTCACTAAAATCTTCTGTTCTCAGGTACAAGCTATGTCCCATCCAAAATTTGTGCCAATCTGAAATTCAACAAGACTTTCTGTGTTGTGTGTGTGTGTGGGTGGGTGGGTGGATGTGTATGTGTGTGGGTATTAATGTTTGTCATGAAATATCCTATCACCTCTTCTAAAGAATAAGGTGCTATGCCCTCCACACTAGCCTCCTTCAAAGAAACAGTTCTAGATCGTTCTAAAGCAAAGTAAGAGCCCAGCAAGTCCTCAAAAAGGGTTGAGTGAGGGAATCAAACAACATCTTTATTATGTGAGAAACAAATAAATGTTTGAATATTTGCTCAGGATTATGTGAGAGGGTATAGGACACTGTCTTGATCACTGTCATATCAATGTTGAGAAAAACACCTAGCACAGTGTATCCCCTTCATAGATATTTGTGAGTCAATTAAGATGCTATTTTTTTTTTTCAAATGAGGAAACTGGGGCTTGGCAATCTGACTTTTTTGGTGGGAGGTAACATATACCATCCCAGGTACAATAGTTTATTTTAAAAAGTAGTCAAAACTACATCATATTAATTAGGTACCCTGTACTAAGTGGTAGTAAGTGCCAGAGATTATCTTTTTCCTCCTCCTTAAACCTCTGAGACTTTATCTCTATTCTACAGATAAGGAGACAGGAGTGGAAAGTCAATCAACTTTCCAAAGACACACAGCTAACATGTTATCAACCTAGGAATGGACTCACTGCTATGAGTTCTGAAGCCCAAGCTTTATTTTGCACAGTTCTTGCCATCATGTCGCACTTCCTCTCCCCGCAGCAAGGGAAACTTCTGATAAAAATGGACTTTTGCTACAATTTTCTGTTGAACATTTATTCTGTCTTTCTCTGCAAATATTATCTTGATTTTCCTTTATGGAACCACCCTTGCCCCATCCCTAGTGCCAACAATGATCATATCAGCAAAGCTGGCCAATCAGAACAGTCCATTCCTGATTATAGGCTCCACCAGCTCATTGGCTAGACCTGTGCAGGCCCCCTGAGATTTTTCTAGGAAGGGTTTCCCTTTTCTCCAGTGTTGCAAAACGGTATCAAGCTGCTGGTGGCCATCACTGTTAATGCTCATCTGTGAATGACATCAACGCAAAGAAAAGCAGAATGGCAAAACAGAGAACGTCAATGTCCAGATTAAACAATTTGAGGCTTAAGATTCAGACAGTTTTACATCTAACTTCCCAATTATATTAACCAGTAAATTCCCTTTTTCCCTTCTAAGTAAGGTTCACTTGGGTTCCAGGCATTATCTGCAAAGCATCCTTAATAATATAAATGAAAATCAATATTGTATTGGGATACAGATTAGATTAACAAAACCAATTAAAGTTAGGTAAGGTTCATCTCATTGAAACTGCATTTGAAAATGTTACAACACAAAGAAAACCTTACATATTTTAGTAAGATACATTGCTGCAGTTTGCTTATTGAAATTTAAAATTATTGTCATTTAAGGAACCCATGAGGCAGCATTCTTGAACATTTTGTCAGAGGGAAAATAAAGTAATGCCATAGGAGTTGGTGATTAGTACCTATCTTGATTTGATTAATCAGCTGCTGTCCTCTATTTTCTGTGGCTTTCACCAGAAAGAACTAATCAAAGCTGTGATTACAGTGGCAACTCTTGTAGGGAAGACTGAACAAGGTGATAGCGTGTGGGAGGAAGCAATGCCTTTATCTTATACACATATTTCTGGGTACTTAACAAAGTTAACATGCTTTAATTAACAACCTAAATAATTAAAACAAGCTTTAATTAACAATCTAAGTAATTAAAAGCACAAACAACTCAGGGCATCTTCTGTTCTCAGGTACAAGCTATGTCCCATCCAAAATTTGTGCCAATCTGAAATTCAACAAGACCTTCTGTGTTGTGTGCGTGTGTGTGTGGGGGGGTGTTAACGTTAGTCATGATGTGTCCTATCACTTCTTCTAAAGAGTAAGGTGCTATGCCCTCCACACTAGCCTCCTTCAAAGAAACAGTTCTAGATCATTATAAACCAAAATAAGAGCCCAGCAAGTCCTCGAAAAGGGTTGAATGAGGGAATCAAACAACATCTCTATTATGTGAAAAACAAATAAATGTTTGAATATTTGCTCAGGATTATGACAAGCTCAAGCCACCAGAATTACTCAAAACATTGTAAAAAAAAGTAGACTACAGCAATATACAACCCCATCAGATTTCTTTGGGCGTTTTTTTCTTTGATGGATATCATCACATTCTGGGTTTTCCTTAAAAGAGTCAAAAGAAGAAAGAAGAAATCATCTTGTTTATGTCACCCAATAATAATGGAGCCCTCAGTTTTCTGGTTTATAAGTTTCAAATAACTAAAGTGCACCCCATCATTACCCTTGTTCTGTGGTTCAGAATAGTCTAAAATATGGCTGTGGAACAGCCGTTAATGGTTAACAGAAGGTGTGTAGTTGCATCTCTATTATAAGAAGCGTGCGCACAAGGCTCAGCTGTGAATAGTCCCCACCTACTGGAATGAAAGATCGATGTAGCTTGGTACAGTGCCAACATCTGCCAACCTGGAACTATGTCATAACCTCAGCTTGCCTACTTTGCTGTGCTTTGCTTTTTTAATTTTTATTTATTTGTTTGTTTGTTTGTTTTGGTTGCATGGGTGGACATATTCATGCATAACTCTGTCTGGATTGACCTCATTTCTTTATAGAATATGCCTTCAGGGGTTAAATTTCTCCATCAAAGGGTATAGTCCCAGAGCCTTTGTTTTGGACAACTGTCAAGAAAAACTAAAACCTTATTTATCTTAATAGGCAAAGCAAGAGTTAGAGCCTGACATAATGGAAGGAATGCTGGGCAAAGGGGTCACAGGGTCTCCGTTCTCACTCTGACCCCGATACTACTTCACTGTTCTAAAGCAAGCCTACTCACCAATGTCAGTCTCAATTTCCCCAGCTGCAGAATGGAAAAGGACAGAGGTTATTAGGGAGAAATTTCAAGTAACTGGAGGTTTGCAAAAGCTGAAAACAATTCATATGCTGTCTCAGATTCCATCTACCTAGTAAGTACAAGAGTGAAAGCAGATACTGGATAAGAATAAACTGTTCCTATTCTGTTGCTGGCCTGAGCATCTCACCTCTCTAGTCTAGTCCCAACCACAGGCACCAAGCACACAATCCCACCAGGATCACACAGGCAAGCAACCCAAAGACAATCTCAAACACCATGATGATTGTGACTTCCTCGTAGCTCAGGCTCTCTTGACCTTCTCTGTGATAATGAATCATCCGAAAAACTGCAGCTTGCAAATTCCCACGAAATGGAAGAAAAATTCCTCTCCCCTTTCCTGGCTAATTAGTTGGATTTTGTTTTCTGAAAAGCATTCAAATTTGTAAGATGTTATCTTGACAATTTCTTTTTAACCTCAATAAGCTGATATATGCTCTTTAAAATAATTTCTCTCTGTAAATGAATGCCCCCCCCATTCCATATGATTTGTTTATCTGGACATCTAAATTGCAGTATACAAGTAAAATATTTCTAACCAACTTGACAGAAAAATAGCCTACATTTCAAAAGCTGGATCTTTTTAGAGCTAGTAGTCAAAATGCCACTTGAACTAAGTCACCTAGAAAGATATTGTCCTAACTAAAAAGCTTCTAGTCATTCTATTTGCATAACTGTAAACCCCCACCCAGAAGCCAGTTTGGTTACACCTGAGGTACCACTATGCTGATATATGTAACTGGGGTCCAAAATGCTTTCTAAATTGTTTCAAAATAACTAAGAAAAATATTCTCCCTAGGTAAATAAACATGTCTTGGCAGGGAAAGTTAGTGTCTTTATCATAAAACTGATATGTAAAACAGTCTAAAACCAATAAAAGAATATTTAAGAGTCATGCCCTGTCTACCTCTTCAGGAAAAAAATGAGTTACAGGAAAAGATTTTTTTAAAAATGTGAATTTCTATTTCATATCTTATTGAATAAAATGTACCCAGCCTGTTTCTGGAAATCAGATTTTCTTAAAAAGCACAGGTTTCCCCCCAAAGACTATGACAAGGGCAGTAAGGTTATAAGAAGCCAGATGCATTTGAGTGTGGTGATGCATGCCTGTAATCCACTCTTAGGAGGCTGAGGCAGGAGGATCGCTGTGAGTTTGAGGACAGCCTGGGCTACATAAGCAAATTCAAGGCAAGCCTGACCAACCTGTACTACATAGTGAGACAAAAAAATGAAAGAAAAGAAAAGAAAGGAAAAGAAAAGAAAGGAAAGGGAAGAAAGAAAGAAAGAAAGAAAGAAAGAAAGAAAGAAAGAAAGAAAAAGAAAGAAAGAAAGAAGAGTAAAAGAAACCATAATTCCAATTAAATATGGATTTGGAAATTTCATGAAGAAAAAGAGAAGATTTAGAGGCATCTATTTATGAATTTTTATGATAGCTTTATTAATGTCTCACTCTATTTGACTAAACATTTTATAAGCAAAGAGATATAATGCATGGCTAGCAAGTATTTAATATGATATACTTGGCATGACATGATACAAAAGTTCTACTTGTTGATTATTAGCCCTGCCTTTGTGGCCCAGAAGAGAGCTGGGTGGACGTCTCCAGAGGAGTTTGAGGCTCTCCAAGAGGTAGATTATTCCAATCACTGCAGCTGTCCAGTTATTGACCTGTGTGTCTTGGCAAGAATCCAGCTCAGTGGAGGCTCAAATGGTGGCTGGAAAGCCGTCAGTCAGTCACGTTTGAGAGGAGGAAGCAAGTCCTAGATGATTCTGAATTCTGATGAAATCCAGGAATGCACTGAGACAGAACTAAATAAGAGGCTGTTTATTGTAGTGCAGTGGTTCTGAAATTTAAGCACGCGTAGGAATCACCCGAAGGCTTGTTAAAACAAAAAGGCTGGACTCCACCCCAAGGTTTCTGATTTATTAAGTTTAGAGAAGCGAAGCTGCATTTCTAACAAGTCCATAGGTGATGCTGATGCTGCCAGTCCAGAGTCCCCTCTTTCCAATGTTTTGCTGAAACACTGGCTTCTGAGGTTTGGTGGTATTATCACCGGGGAAAGAAGATTACACAAGCTAATAGGTGATGATAGCATTAAACACTATTAGATCATGTGGTGGAAAGTGCGTTCTCCTTTTATTTTCTATGTTATTATCCTTTATATTGATAAAGATAGGGGCTAATTTACCTTTGAAAAACTTTCCTGTTACTTTCTACCCTCGTCTTTATAATAAGGAAGAGCAGGTCTAAGGCTCATAGTCCTTGGCAAGAGTGCCGATTGTCTGCGCTGAGCTCCCCTGAGGGCCAGATCTTGAAGTGTGAACTAAACGTACATCGTTACTTTGGCAGGTGCAGGTACACTAGTGAGGTGATGACACAAGAGAAGGAATGAGAGGCCACTGACAAGAAACACATTGCTCGGCACAGCAGCCAAATCTCACCAGGAAGTTACTGGACACAGGGTAAAACATGCACCAGAACTGTTCCAAATTAGGATGGGGGTGTGGACACTCCCACATCTACAACTTATCGGTTAGTCCTGTTCACACCGGACCTGGATTCCCAAACACCTCCAACCCATATGATTGTGTACAAGGGAATCCCAACAGATTAAAGTCAAGCAGATTTATCTTTGGAAGTCAGTTTAGTTTGCATAAACATAGTTAGGGATTCTGTAAGAAAATGCAAGGAACACCAACATCTCTTCCAACTACTCAGCTGCAAACTAATTCATTATTTTGAGT
Source organism: Chinchilla lanigera (assembly GCF_000276665.1). Classification (NCBI taxonomy): domain Eukaryota; kingdom Metazoa; phylum Chordata; class Mammalia; order Rodentia; family Chinchillidae; genus Chinchilla; species Chinchilla lanigera. Next base: position 5,677,293 of record NW_004955415.1, on the reverse strand, counting down.
GTACGGCATTTGTTTGTACAGTTGTCATCTATTTCTTGCAATTAGTACTGATTTCCACTTATATTTTTATTTCTTTACAAAATACATTTACTGAAGAAAGTGAATTAGCTAGAGAAACATGATATGCAGATAATATTCCAGATGGTATGAGAAGGTGGCCGGAATCACAAAGGGACAGTATTCAAAAGACTGATATTTGGGGAACATTGGCAGAGTAGCTTAACATGAAGGTCAACACATTTTATTTAGCTGTAAAGGGTCATTTAGCAAATACTTCTAATTTCTTTTCAGAGCATGAGGTCATTGTCACAATTACTCAGTCCTGTTACTATAGTGTAAAGACAGCCACAGATGATACATTAGTGAATGGGCATAGCTGTGTTCAAATAATCTGCATTTATGGAAAATGAGATTGGAATTTCATATAAATTTTACTTGTCACAAAATGTTCTGATTATGATATTTTCCAAGTAATTTAAATATTATCGTCAGCTTGGATTTCAGACAAAGTCAGTGGACTAGATAGTTAGACAACCCCCAAATCAAAGGTTAGCTTGTAACCTGTTCCAGTTCTGTCAATCACCAATATGACAGTGGGCAAATTACTTAACTTTTCTTAGCCTCAGTAGCCTCATCTATATAATGGGGATAAACATAAGATCAAGATTAATTTCACAATACTGATGAAAAAAACCTGAAAATACATACTTATAAGGTAAGTGCCAGAGTTCAAAAGGTGGTATTATTTGTTTTAACAAGTTGGCCCACTGAATGACATGGTCCCAGTCACTAGAGGCTATTTCATACTTTGCTCTACAGGAAAGGCAACTATGCAAGCTGGGAACCCATCTCCCCTATTGTGGAATGTGCTTACAAAAATCCTTATTCTCAACACAATGGGATCTTAAGGCCAAGCCTGGGAATACCTTATGCCACCACTGATTTTAGAGTCCCAGAATTGACAGCAAGTCAAACTACATTCACATTCCATCCAAATTAAGTCATTAAAATATCTTGCACCTTGAGGAGTCATGCAGCTGACAGCTGCGGGTTCTCAAATATTAGTACACCTAAAAATCACTTGCAAAACCATCGATTCTACAGATCCAGGAATCCACATTTTAAGAAATACCGTGGTGACACTCCTGCTGAGGATTTATATTGGCAGAGGCATTGGAGAGTTCAGGAAAGGCAGCAAGGATGGAGTGCAGCATACCCAGGTGAGCACACCTTTCAGAAATCCTCTTAAATAGTTTTTCCACATCTGTTTAAATACTTCATTGACTAAGAAGCCTGGATTTCAGTATTTGCTGTGCATGTCAAGCAAAAAGTCTCTGTGGCATGTTTACCTCTTATAAACCTCCTGGATTGGAAAACAGTTTATACAGAATTCTCTACTTGAAGTATCTAGTGCTAATTATCATACCCAGTTAAATGTTCCAGCTCAGTCTCAAAGGACATTGATTATTTACAGTTTTTAAGGTGAAAATTATTGAGCAAAATCCACATCTTTCTTAGATTTAATAAAATATCCCCTTCTAAAACTTCCTGTCCATAATCTCCCCCAACAGTTTCTGGAAAACCTGGAAATAAAAAGATGAACTCTACCCAGAGATCTTAGAGGGGCCCACTGGACAAAGAAGAAAAGGCTCCTGGGACAGAAGCAAGAAGGATATGAGGCAACTTTTACAACTGAGGCTAAGTAGTGAATTTTCACAGGCACTACTTCATTGTGTCTTCACATCATGCAATGAGGAAGTACTGCTGTTATCCTTATTTCATAGATGGAGAAACTGAGGCATAGAAAAGAAAGGTTTTCCAAGGCTACACCAAGTAGTAGCTCTTGATCCCAGACCTGCCACGACTATGCTACCCCATAAAGACTCCAGACTTCAATGAAAATGATCCCCTCTCTCTCTTCTCCCCATTTAACTTTATACACTATTATTTATGTAGCCACTGAAAACCTCCATGCTCCCCCATGTCTACTAGCAAAGACCAACTTTGCTCTCACCATCATAAAACTTTTGAGATCCTTGATTTGCTTCTCTAAGTCTCAGATTTCCAGCTGTTCAATGTGGTTAAGATGTACAGCAGCCCACCTGTCATGCAGATCAGATCTGCTGCTACTCATAAAGTTCAAGATAGCATATGTAAAAGTCTCGTGAACATTGTAAGGAGATATCTAAAATGGCAATTTCCCAGCCTGTCATTTTCATAAATTATTTTAAAGGGTTGAGAAGATAAAACAGAGTGTATCAGTTTTATGAAATTGTCTATGTCCAAAATCAGCACTTCTCAAAAGAAGTACGTGGCCATCAGGCATATGAAAAAACTTTCATCATCTGTGATCATTAGAGAAATGCAAATCACAATGATGTTGAGATTCCATCTTACTCCGAAAAGAGCAGCTATCGTCAACAACTCAAAACCAACAAATGCTGGCAAGGTTGTGGGGAAACCCTTTTATACTGTTAGTGGAAATGTAATCCAGCACAGCCACTGCAGAAATCAACATGGAAAGTCCTCAAAAAGCTATGAATGGAAATTTCATTTGACCCAGCTATACCTTTTCTTTGTATCTTCCCAGAAGAGTTAAAGACATTACATTAAAGTGATACACAGATACCCATAATAAAAGCACAACTCATAATAGCTAAATCATGGAAGTGGCCTATATGCCCATCGATGTATGAATGGATAAAGAAAATGTAACACATATACACAGTGGCATACTAGTTGGCCATAAAAGAACAATAAATTTGAGTCATTTGTAGGAAAATGTAGGTAACTTGAGGTAATAATGATAAGTAAAATAAATCAGACACAGAAAGTTAAACATTATATGGTATATCTTATATGGGAGCTCCAAAATATAAGTAATCTAAAGAGCAAAAGAAAAGATAGATGATAGGAAACAGGAATATGGACTTCGTGAAGATGGGAAAGGTATCTGAGATGGGGTAAGATGGGAAGGGGACTAGGACAAGGGAAAGTAAACACGATCAAGATGTGATATGTACGTGTATCAATTCCCTCAGATTACTGTGTTAATTATATATTGAAAACATATACTTAAGAAATCAGATTTTTCTGAGATTTGGAGCAGGCTGTAAAGTACAAAACCTGTGTGTCTTTGGGGAACGAGAAAAGCCTGCATCTCATCTGAAGGTGGACTTCATTGTGGCTCAGTGGAATGGAAGGACTGAGAGCTTGAGAATCAGATGACCTTGGCACTGGTCACGCCCTGCACCACCTGACCTTGACTGTGCCTTTCCCTCTTCCTTTCCAGCACAGACAGAACTGCTTGGTGGTTAAGAAAGGGGCTGGAAGAATCAGACTGTCAGAGTTCAGTCCCAACTCTACCATCTCCTCGTGAGTAACCTCAAGCAAGTCATGTCACCTGTCTTGATTCCAGCTCCCCTATTATAAAAATTGGGATAACAACTAGCAACTTTCTTTAGAATCATCCTGCCCAAAATGGAATGGCAAAGGGACAGAGAAAATTATCATAAAGCAACTCTAGTAAAATATTAGTGATAAAACTACATAGCGAGCACATAGTTATTTACTGTAAAGCTCTTTCAACTTTTCACATACACATGCATTTCCATATTAGGAAGTAAGCCTGGACAACAACAAAGTTGACAGGAAAAGTACATAAGATATAGAGCTCTGCACACTGTTAACAAGAGGTTAGCACGCATCCACACTGATTATTGTACTGTACAGAGAAAAGAGGGAATGAAATAACGCGTTCCTCCAGTTCTTATAATCTGTGAGATATGGCCCAGTTAGGTGACCTAGAGACATGACTTACACGAGCAGATGAGAAGCCAGGCCCCATGACACAGAAACCAGAAGATGAGGAGGAGCAGGGATGTGTCAGAATACAGGATCTAACCCCAAAGAACAGGCTCAGGACCCTGTGCAGGAAACACCTACCATGGGGAGACTGGGAAAACAAAATCACTCTTTACCACATGTCCCATGAATGTGTTTTTTTGCATCATACAACCCTTTGGGAGGAAAACATTCTGAGTTTGAAGTAAAACCTAAGTTCAAATTCTGTTTTTGTCACACTAGGGTGATAGTGGAGAACATTTATTCAAGTATCCACTAGACCACTTGTCACTGGGGAAATCTACAATCATATGGGCTAGTCCATGGAAGTTATGCTTTTACTGTAGCCCCATAGTTATAAATGATTGGGCCAATCTGATTCTTGGGCCAATTTCTTGAAAATTTTAAAGATGTCACATTAATGACTGTAACAGGGAAATGGTTATGATCTTCAGGCATTGGGTTTTCTGATGATGGTCCTGTTCTTATCCATCCTGGGCTCTGCTCCTTAAATCAATAAGAAAATCCCCACTCTCTGTCCAGTAAATTCTGACTTTTGCTGAAAAAAGTCAGTATTGGCTTGGTTTTTATTATTTATATCCAAAAATACATTTATTGATACAACAGCCTTCTAACATGAATTTTTTTTAAGTTTGCAGGCCTTGGATCCTTACTTGAAATTGAGAAAAACAATACTCTTGGGATTTGATAGACAAATCCAAGAAGACTAGGTATATAAAATTTCATGGTATATGGTAAGTATTTCATAAATACTATTTAAATTGAATAGAAGTTTCAAAATAGCTAGGTCTTTCTGAGCAAGAATTTGGAGGCACCTTGTTTGGATAGAGGAAGTGTGATTGTGTGAGGAAAAACACAGACAAAAACAGTTGCTAATAATTAAAAAGAAGGGAGTATGATGAGTTTCAAATTTGGCTTTAAAAGAAACTTTCTGATTGGGATTTTGAAATTTTAATCAGCTACACGTAACTGCTCCATCTTAGTCACTCTTTTGTTTCTGAAACACAATATCCAGCACCCACAACTTGAAGAGAGGTTTATCGGGGCTCCTATTTCAGAAGTTCCAGTCTTGCATGGTTGGTGGTATGGTGATTGGTCTGGACAGAGGAAAATTGTTCAACTCCTGGCAGTCAGGATGCAGAGAGAGAAGGGAGGACATTGCAAGGGACATGCCCTGCAAGGGACACGCCCTGCAAGGTCACTCTCCCAGTAACTCCCCACCTCCTAACATCACATTTCGCTATCGTTCCCCTATGAGTCAATCATCCTTCACAAGCCCTATCTCTGAGCACATGAGGTTTTGAGGAGATGCCCAGATATAAACCATAAGGAGCGCAGATTTGAGTTTTGTTGGATTTCTCCATTGTGCCAATAGGTTTTTGAAAGGAAAAAAGTAAAAAGCAGTTGCACATGAAACAAAAGTTAGAGAGGTGGATAACACACCTCTCTTCTTTTCAAAAATTCATACACGTTTGGAGAATATAATGTTTATATTTATCTCCAGGAGTAGGTATGCAGACTGAACAGATCTGGATTCTTTTGATTCCCTTCGCCCTCTCACTTTTCTTAACTTTACAGAAAGTCATCAGAATTTGTCTGATGCTAAACAAGATATGGACTTTAGACTTTGAGGGTCCCTGTAAATAACGAGGAAATTCTTCAAGCAAATCAAGGTAGCAGTGGAGGTGGGTAGAGACAGAGAACATGAGAAGAGTAAGATCCAAATTAATCCAACCTAAAAGTAGTTGCTGAGAAAAAAAAAAGATTGGTCTAACATGTGACATAAGAGGCAAGTGTAGATTCTTAGTGAGAGATATTAGCTCACCATGAGCAGTTACTGTTATCTCGGTCTTACTCCATTCATTGATTCCCATTCATCCAAATACTTAATTATTTTCAAACAAGATATTGCTTCTCTGAAGGTCTCAGCAATATTTGAGCTTTGTTTTAGTTATCTGGGTCTTAAACCCAATGATTTTTCAAATAGTGGTTCCCCAGATGTGTAGTATCAACATCACCTGAGAACCAATTAGAAATGCAAATTTGCAGACCTCAGCAGAGAGGCATATAATCAGAAATGGGGAGGGGGGCTGCAACCCAGTAATCTGTGTTTAAATAGGTCCTACAGATTATCCTTGCTCAATAGTTTGACAGCCACTGTCCTAAGCAAATCACTAGGTGTAAAAAGTCATAGCTCTACTACTTCTTCACTGGCAGCTACCATACCTATGGATTTGCTGATACAAGTTTGCAAAGAAAATAGACAACCTTCTTAGGTTTGTCTTGCATTTTCAAGCTTGTTAGTGAATGTTAAGGTAGTCATTCCTCTGTGTGTGTGTGTGTGTGTGTGTGTGTGTGTGTGTGTGTGTTACTGGGAACTGAACCCAGGGTCTTCACAATGAGCCTCATTCCTATCTCACACCCTTTATTTTTGAGGCAGTGTCTCTAAATTGTCCAAGCTGAGCTTGAATTTGCAATCTTTCTGCCTCAGCCCCCAGAATTCTGGGATTATAGGTACACAAGGTAGTCTTTCTGATTCTGACTATATTTAAAGCCAGCCCTATCAACTGGCCTTTGTAATAATCATTTACATTTTACTTATATTTTCTTGGGTCAAAATAGGTAGCCCTTTCTACTACCTCAAAAATAAAAAGTCAAGAGTATGCAGAATGGAAGAACCAAAGGGCAGGGCAAGCAGAACATGAGGAGAATTAGTTACTGCAGTTGTGTTGACAGGAGATAGCTAAAGTTTAGGGAAGAATCACAGCAAGATGGACCTAATAGAAAAGAAAATATCTTATCGTGACCTGTTTGATCCCTTTCAGCACTGTGACGTCCCCCCTTCACACCCCTCTTTCCACCACCCAACCCTGCCTCACCCCTCTCCCTCTACATGTTTTCCAGCTATTTCTGGATAAGAAAGAAAGGATGACACATTTTTACAGAGGGAAAAAAATCACATTACTTCAACTGAATACAACTCATAACCTATGGCTACTACCTTCTAGCTTCTCCTAAATGTAGACTTGTCCCTACAATGGGGTGAGTGCATATTTAAGATCTTCCCCACATTGTTACACTACATGTGCAAGGCAGTTTAGTGTGGAGGTTCCGATGACGGTCTCAGGAGTAAAACAACACACAAAGCAACCCCAGGTCTACCATTCCACAACTGGGAGGACCTGGGCATATTATTTTACCTCTCTGAGTTTGAATCACCATATTTCTAAAATGAGAGTAATAGAAATTTCTCTCTCATAGGATTCTTAATGAAGATTAAATGAGATCATCCACATAAAGCATTTAGAACCGTGCCTGGCACACATCAGGGGCTGGATGAATGTGAGTTATTAAGATTATTATTATATTGCCTCAGAAATGCTTCTCAGCCTTCAGCAGCATCTTGAGTATTTCCAGGCATAGCAACAAGACTGCACAACCCCAGGAGGCACAAAGGTGAATGTGTGAGGGTGGCTCATAGAAGGGGCTAGAAAAACAGCAACAGAGCAAGTTTTTGTTGGAAGAGGTTTGTGTGTGAGGCTACAAGACTTCTGTTTGAATGACAACAGTGATTCTCCACCGTGGTAAGGGGGAACTCTGTCCCTCCCTGGGGACATTTAGCCATGCCTGAAACATGTTTGGTTGTCATACCCAAGGGTTGCTATTGGTATCTAATGAGTATGAGGGATATTGCTAAACAACCTTTAACGCATCAGCCAGTTCTGTACAGCAACGAATTATAGAGCCTAAAATGTCCATGGTGCTGAGGCCTGAGAAAGCCTAAGTTACTGACACTTCATGGGAGGTGAGAGTGAGACCTCTAAAGCTCTCTCACTCTGTTTTGATGTATGCAGCTACACCTCAACCTCAAATTTAAATCCACTGTGCATTGCACACTTTTCCCTTTACCTCTACATTTTCCCTAAAGCCAAACTACAGTTGTTTTGAAAAGATGGTTAAATATCAGAAGCTAAACATATTAGATGACAAGTTTCTAGCTAACACACAAGCATCAATAGCAATCAGCGAACTTAAGAGCCGAAAAACACTTCATAAATGATCTGCTGACTACATTCTAGTTGGAATGCTTTCACAGGTGAAGAAATTAGGACCCTGTTAGGCAAAGAGATTTCATCTAGGTCAAATACTGCTACAACTATCCAAAGGTCCAGGTTGTTCCAACTGATCTAACTTCTTAGTTTGACAGTGATAATGTCTGGATCTCTTCTTCACACAATTTGTCTTGCAGTTTTTTCAGTGATTACATTCTTACATCTGTTCCCATCTCTAGAAATTCCTGAATATGGATCTTTGGGAACCAGCAGCAGCCGTGGGAATAAAAAGGGGAAAAAATAGATTCAAGAATAATTGAATTAAGGGAAAACAATAAGGGAATTAAGGGAAATAGATTGAAGTTGCCTATTGATTAAGCCGGAAGAAGAGAAGCGAAAGTTGATTTCAGTTCCCACCCTCCGTGGAAAAATCAGGAGATAGTTTGGAGTAGCAGGCTGCTCAGGATGATTTTCAGGTAACTCCCCTTTACTCTGTGAAGTTGAAGGAAATGAGAGAAAGAACAGAATCAAGGGGCTCCAGGTGTACAAAGGTGAATGAAGACACATTTGATTTGTTGCTTATGATATGAGGCTACCTTGAGTCCTAGAAGGAACAGAATGAAGAGTAAAATCCAGGGAACTGGAAGGAACTTGAGACACTACTGTCCCCGGGGCACTAGGGTCTCCGTTTTCCCCTCTGAGCCCTGGACCTCCATCTGCTCAGTGCTAGGTGAACTAAACACTCCTGATGCTACTGCTAGCTTCGAAGTGCTACAGTTTTTCTAGAGTTTAAATGACTGTCACTCTACAACAGTACAGTGATAATAATAATAATAGAGATACTTCCCAGAAGGGAAACGAGGCCAGTGTAATAGGTAAGAACACATGAGGAAAGTAAGCATAAGATTAAAAATGACTTAATGCTGCAAGGCGTCTTTACTTTTTACTAATTTTCTTCCATGCATAGATTTCCTAGATGGCAGCTGCTCCTCAGGACTCTGTGGGTCTCTTTCTTTTTTCTGCCTGACTTTTTTCTCCTTTCTAGAGCACCACCTCCCTTTCTTTACCAAGCTGTGCTCACGGGCAACACTCAGCGGCTTCTCTCTCAGTTACTGACGCCCAAGTTTCACTCAGGGAGCCGGGAAAATACGGACCAGTACAAGCCAGGGAGACTCAGTGAATATTTCCAGGCAACATGAAGACAGACAGGGCAAACTTGCGTCACTGCCATCAAAAGCCACCTTCGATCCACACCAAATCTGCACTCTAAGAAACATTTTTGTTGTTGTTGTTCGTTTCCATGAACCACACGGGAAATCAAGCAAAGATTTCTCTCTTTACACTGAACTCTAGGAAGAGGAGCTCATGCTATGACTTCACCTCTGACAACAGCGGCCCCTGTATCAACAGCCACTTCTTCCAAAGGCAGCTGAAGGCACCGCAGCACACAGGGCACGCACACGGCGGCGCAGCCAGTAGCGGGGAGAAGGGCATCTTTGGGGGCATCTTAAATTGGGCGTGGGATTGTGTGAATGGCAACGGCAGGATAGTCGCCAGTCCTGCCGGCCAAGCGAAAGCTTCCTGCAGCACGGTGTGCCCACACGCGCACCACCACTTACACAGCTCGAGACACACACGTCTTGTCACACATACACAGCTCACGCTGTTACACGGAGCGTCCACGGAGTCCACACACACATCTAGTTACACACACGGCCATGGATGCACAGAGCCAGTCTCTCCCTCGCCCCGCTCACCGCGCAGGCACACACAGCCTCCTACAGTCGGTGATCACAAACGCAGTTTCCGAGTACTTACCCACACGGATGGAGGGCAGTGGCCCCAGACCCACAGCGGTCCCGCGCGGGCGGCGCGTCCTACACAAGCTACCAGCCCATCCCTGCGGCAGAGCGAGTCTCCGGAGTCCGGGTCCCGAGCCCCCCACCCCGCGCCGCCCCGCCCCCCGCTTCCCCACCGCAAGCGTGGGCTCGGGGTCCCGATCCCCGCGCGCTTACCGCACTTC